>NC_072486.1:39947000-40591000 GCF_027574615.1 Eptesicus fuscus
ATACACTCTGAATAAAAAAAACTAATAAAGTTCTGTGTCCCTAGTAGGAAGAAAGGATGGGTCCAAAAACCAAAAGGTGAAAACAGGAGTGGCCTTGCTTACTGTCACTCCCAAGTGACTCCCATTGCTTCCCATGTGAGGAATTGGTTTTTCCCATCCCTAAAACTCTAATCTCTGCAGGTTTATGGATCCTGATTCCAAAAAACAGGGAATATGTCCACCAGGGGACAACGCAAAAATCCTATGGAATTTTAAACTACAACTGCTGTGGCACTTTAGGGTCCTGGTGTCAAGGGACCAGTGGGTAAGAAGGGGAGTCATCATTCTGACAGTGATAATTGACCCTGACCACTGAGAAGTGGCAGGGTTGAACAATGGGAGCAGGAAGGAATTTGTTTGACACTTAGGTGAGTCACTGGGGCATCACTTGGTACTTCTATGCCCAATTTTTATGGTGGATGGAAAAGAAGTACAGTAACCTTGTCCTGAGAAAATCATGGTGACTAGGGTCTGACCCTTCAGGTATGTGCTAGCTGAGGGTGAGGAGAATCTAGAATGGACAATGGTGGAGAGAAATGATGAGTATTGGTTATAGCTTTAAGACCAACTGGAGTGGCAGGGGCATAATTCAACCCACTAATCTTCTTTGCTAAGTTCCTCCAGGAACGGTAATCAACTAGAATCCTGGCAGAACTGCTTTGAGAATATAAATGAAGAAATGTTTCCAAGTGGCACAGATCATTCACTGTGGTAGACACTGTGATGCCCTGCCCAGGTCCCTCCTCAATGAAGGATTTGCTGTCCCGGTTGCTGGGAATGTTAACTTTCATAGTCCTTTCTAGCTCTAGGTTTCTCCTTGAGGTCAGCCAAGGCTGTCATTGGACTGTATTACAGCTCCACTTTGTTCTCCTTCCAGTCCTGCTTCCTTCCTCTACCTTCCACAGGTATTGATTTCAAAAATTTTTTAAATAATATATTTTTATTGATTTCAGAGATAGAGAGATAGAAATATCATTGATAGAGAGAATCATTGATTGGCTATCTCCTGCACATCCTGCACTGGGGATCAAACACACAACCCAGGCATGTGCCCTTGACTAGAATCGAACCCAGGACGTTTCAGTTTGCAGGCCGATTCTCTATTCACTGAGCCAAACTGGCTAGGGCTCAAGTTTTCTTTTTAGTAAACATCCAGGATGCTGAGCTCAGATTCTGTTCCCCAAGAAGCCCAAATGGTGACAGTTCCCTAATGACTAATCACATCATTTGTCCTGGGTTAGGCCCTTTTCACATCACTGTTTATCAATACTTCATGCCTGGGATCAGTCTGCCTTAGGAATCTCAAGCCCTTCGTTTCAGCTCATGGGGTTCTCTTCCAGGTACGAGTCCATATGACCTGGAATCTTCTCTCAGCCAACTTTAATCATTCACATTTCCCTGGCATGACTACTATTAGGACATGGAGCCTTGGAATAATACCCTACTATTCTGGCCAGGGGTTACACCTTTTAGCAGATCACACAGAAAAGGAAATACAATTCAACTAATGTTTATTAAGTAGGTGTTCACCTATTGCAATGGAAACACCAAGCTACCATCTGGGAATTTACAGAGTTAAGTCTTTCCCCAAAGAATTTACAAAAATGTGCTGAACTAGCATTCCTCCTTGGGATACTAACCCAAGAGCTACAGGAGCCTTTAGTTTTTCACACATTACATGCTTCCTTTCTTTCAGAGCCCAGCTATTTCTGTGAGTTTCAAAATCAACATTCAGAAATACTGATTAAACATATTACAGCCTCCAAGCATGTCAAACTTGCAGCCTTCGAGCCGAGAGTTTGACATGCTAGCACAATTGCCTCAACTGCAGAGAATGCCTTTGCCAAGGTTATGTCCCTTCTCTGGGCCTCCCCCACCTGCTAATTGATTAATGTTAGGAGTATAAAGTCTGGCCATCTTGACCCAATTTGGACTAATTTTGAGGGTTCGTTCTAGCTCTTCTAGATCTAGGGTTTTCCTTGCGGTCAGGCAAGTTGTTGCAAACAGAGGATTCAGCATCCAGCAGTTTCTTTCACATAGGTGCTTCATATCTTAGTCTGTGAACAGACAAAATGCCACAGAGGAGATGCTCAACAGATATTAGTCCAACGAATGAGGAATAAATGAGCTTCCTCTTCTTGTTGAAAACAACTTTATTTAAAATATGTTGTTTGAAAACACGTGTAAACTTGAATTTCACAATGTTTGAAGCGCCACTTTGAATTAAGTAACACCCAGGCATGTGTATGTCAACATACATGCAGAGAGGTCATTTAAAAACAAGCATTTTCAAGGTGGTGACTTAGGAAGACCCTGAACTCACCTCCTCCCATGGACACACTGATCTACAGCTATGTTTGGAACAATTGCCTCTTAAGAAAACATAAAGGTTGAGTAATAACTGCAGAGTGGACAAAAGAAGAAAATCACATCCAAGCAGGAGAGGCCCCGACACAATCTTGCCATAAACGGCCCCCCCACTCCTCCCCACCACCCGCGTGGAGACCCATGACCAGGAGGAAACTCAAAACCCAGAACTTTTCCCTCTGGAGCAAAGAATTTGAACCTCACATAGGGCACCCAAACTTTTAAGACATACACTTGGAAGATGAACTCCCAAATCACCTAGTTTTGAAAAACCCACAAGACTGAAGCAACCTGAGAAATGGCTCTTAAAGTGGTCCTGCGATTGGATTCACCTGCCCCAGGGTCCAGCTCAGAGGTAGCCGATCACATCCACACTCACCTGCTTTATATTAAAGCCTCAGACTGAGGGGCAGGCTTCTATTTAGCACACATAGCTACTGTAGAAGTCTGCTCCTACTCTCTCTGAGGACTAAAACTGGCGAACGCCATCTTCGCACACTGCCTTTGCAGTTGCTCCCAGAAGGGAGAAGTTAGATACACTATAGCCCTGAGGTATTTGCCACTGCAGCCTAAGAAATGCCTCTTGAGCGTCTGGCTCTGGAGTCCAGGGGAGCTTGTGTTACTGATCCCATGGAACTGTAAGTTTGAGATTAGTTTCAGCACCCAAAAATCCCCTATCCCCTCTCCTTCACATATTCATTCTTTCTGCTTCCTCCTGAACCTCTGATAGCGGCTTTTTGTTATTGTCTCTCTACTGCCTTTTCCAAAATATCGTGTAATTGGAATCAGTCTTTTCAGGCTGGCTTCATTCACTTAGCATTATGCATTTAAGGCTTTCTCCATATTTCCTGTGGCTTGATAGTTCCTTTCTTTTTACTGCTGAATAATATTTCATTGTATGATGTACCACAATGTGTTTATTCATTGAATATATGTTAAAGGACATCTTTTTTATTTTTAGAACATATTTTTATTGATTTCTGAGAGGAAGGGAGAGGGAGAGAGAGACAGAAACATCCATGATGAGAGAGGATCATTGATCGGCTGCCTCCTGCACACCCGCTACTGGGGATTGAGCTTGGAACCCAGGCATATGCCCTTGACCAGAATCACACCCAGGACCCCTCAGTCCTCAGGCGGATGCTATATCCACTGGGCCAAACCTGCTAGGCGCAGTGGTCGGCAAACTCATTAGTCAACAGAGCCAAATATCAACAGTACAATGATTGAAATTTCTTTTGAGAGCCAAATTTTTTAAACTTCTTCTAATGCCACTTCTTCAAAATAGACTCGCCCAGGCCATGGTATTTTGTGGAAGAGCCACACTCAAGGGGCCAAAGAACCGCATGTGGCTCATGAGCTGCAGTTTGCTGACCACGGGGCTAGGGCTAAAGGACATCTTGAATGCGTTCAGGTTTTGGCAATTATGAATAAAATTGCTGTAAATATTCCTGTGCAGGTTGTTGTGTGAACATATGTTTTTAACTCAATTGGGTACATAAATAGAGTACAATTGCTTAATTGCTTGTTAAGACTATGTTCAGCTTTGTAAGAAAGTGCCAAACTGTCTTCCAAAGTTGTTATACCATTTAGCACTACTACCAATGAATTAGTGTTTTGTTTCACATCTTTGCCACTGTAGTACTGTTTACTAATGCCAGTTTTTTTTATTTTAGCCTTCTAATATGTGTAGTGGTATCTCATTGCTGTTTTGTTTTGCATTTCCCTAATGACAAATGACACTGAGATCTTTCCATATGCTTCTGTGCCATCTGTATATATTCTCAGGGAAAGTGTCCACATCTTTTGCTCAAATTTTTTTATTGGATTACTAGAGGCCCAGTGCACGAAATTAGTGCACGGGGGTGTGTGTGGCCCTCAGCCCAGCCTGAACCCTCTCCAATCTGGGACCCCATCGCCGTGGAAACCCAAGCCTCCTGCTCGCTCTGTGGCTGCAGCCATCTAGGTTGGGTTAATTTGCATGCTTGCTCCTGATTGGATGGTGGGCGTGGCTTGTGTGGTTAACGGAGGTATGGTCAATTTGCATATTACTCTTTTATTAGATAGGATTGGTTTTCTTATGTTTGAGTTTTAAGAATTCTTAGTATATTTTTGACAAAAGTTTTTAACCAAAAGAGTATGGTCATACTTGGAATATACAGTAAAGAGTTCTCACAAAGTGTTATTGATCAGGTCTTACTGAAGTAGATCTTAGACATAGCTATTAATTTTAAACATCATTATTTTATTCTGAAATTTACCTAATTATCCAGACTTTACTGATTTATTTCTTTTATGTGTAAATTCTTGTATCCACTAAATTAAAAAAAATCTTCATTTAGAACAGCTGGAAAATAATATATTCTATGTGTATGGATAAAGACTGGCTGAAATTGTATGAGTAATAGAAAGGTAAAATCAGAATTCCCTCCAAAATATTCTTCTACAATATTCATTTATTAAAAATAGGAAGGTAGAATTAGAGAAATTCAAAAGGTTTTTTTAAAGGCATTTTAAAACATTGCTTTTCACAGGTAGCAACAAGTAGATTTTGCTATAGAGCCTTTATTTTAAAGTCAAAGGAATAGAGAATAAATGGTGGCAGTCCAGGAACAGTTGATAGTGGAAATTAATATTCATAACAGCATCATCCTAATGTATAGAAAGAGTTAGGTGGCATCATGACCGAACGGGCGACCAGTCACCATGAAGTGCATGGAGCACCTCTCAGCGCCCCCTCTCCCCCAGACCCCAAGCCACTCACCATGAGGGAGGGCTGGCGGTGGGGCAGGACTGGGGACTGTTGAGTGGCGGTGGCAGGCTGCTTTGCAGGGTGGCCATGAGCTTAGCAAAGCAGTCACCCAGGAGGCAGCGAGTTTTGCAAAGAGTCGCAGAGGCGGGGGGAGTTTCATGGAGCAGTTGCGGGGTCAGGGAGCCTTGCAGAGCAGTGGCGGGGCAGGGGAGTTTCGCGGAGTGTCCAGTGGCGAGCTTTGCGGGGCAGCAGCAAGCTTCTCGGAGCAGTGAAGGGGTGGGGGGAGCCTCGCGGAGCAGTAGAGGGGCCTCGAGCATCACGGAGCGTCCCGGGGTGGGGAGCTACACGTAGTGTCGCAGGGCGACAGAGGCCATGCAACAGAGGCCAGGCTAGGCCTAGGGACCCTAACCGCACACGGTTTCGTGTGGGCTGGGCCTCTAGTCTACCTATAAAATAGTGCTGATTGTTATAGCTAGTACATAAAATCCAATTGACTTTCTCAGGATTAGCACAGTAATGTCATTATAATCTGAAATCATTACACCTGCTAAATAAAATGAGAATTTGTACCAGAAAAAAATTAATTCCTTTACTCACATTTTGTATTTGATGTAATTCAAATACCTCCTATCTAAATTATACATCACATAGTTCTATCAGAATTGTACTTACAGAAGAAAATGGAAGCACCAACTAAGGTGCCATCATACCCCTACCTACAATTAAAGTTGGAAAAATTCTGTAAAAAACAAAACAAAACAAAGGTACTCTACTGTGGGAATATCTGGTTAACAAGAAACAAACCTTTCTGGGAAGGAGGACAGATGGAGCAAGGTCTCAAAAAGCAAAGCAAGATACAGAATCAAAGCAGCTAGTTAATCAGTATTTTTGAGTTGACTGGATGGAGTAAACCGCATGGTTCAAGTAATGGGTTACCATCCCCATTTGTACATGATTTTTATAATTTTCTGTGCACCACATCAAATGAAAAAACTCATTTGCAAAAATTTCTTTCAGTATGTTTGAATGTCCAGAGGGCATTTTAATGAGGAGTTAAGAGATCTGGGTTCAAGTGTTGTAGTGTACCCCCACCTTACAAAGGACGCCTCAAGAAGTCAAATTATGGAGTCATTTATTAAAGGCCGGCGGCATACGAGGGGCTAAAGTGCTCCAGACCTCGCAGCTCCGAACAGCTTGCCACATCTGGCTTATATTGGCAGAATATCACAAAAGTATCGATTACAACTTTGGGTCTGAAATGAGGAACCTGTTTTGAGAAAAGCATTTTTACAGAAGTGAAATTGAGCAAGTTAGTTATCTAAAGTATCTATGAATCACTGAATCAACAGAAACACATTATCTGGGACCACTGGGGCAATCCTACATAATAAAAAGGTAATATGTAAATTACCATCACTCTGCTACGCCCACGATTGGGCCAGCGGGAGGCGCAGGGGGCGGGACTCGGGGTGGCCGGGGTGGTGATTGGGCCGGCAGGATGCTGAGCTCGTGTCGCCAGCGGCGGCGAGCTCAGCGTCTGCTCCATGACTGTGCTGTGGCTCAGAAGGGGCCTCTGGGGCAGCGAGCTGGGCGTCTGGAGGCCCCAGATGACGAGGCGGTGCGGGCGGGCAGGAGGCGTGGCTCCCTGGGGAGGAGTCTGGCAGCAGTTGGGCCGCAGGAGCGTGCGGTGGTGTCCGCAGAGGATGCGGGTTTCCGTGCAGCCCGGGCCAGCCGAGGGAGGGCTCATGAGGGAGCTGGAAGGCAGAGGAGGCGGCGGCCGAAGGCAAGACCCCGGCCTGGGCTCTGGCTGCCAGAGGACCACGCCCCCGCCCCGCCCCGCCCTAGGGGCCCAGGGACTTTGGAGCTGCTGGCCACACCGGGTCCCGACCAGCGGACAGACAGCCTACACGTGCATGATTTAATCATGCACTGGGCCTCTAGTTTAGAATAATTGTGCTGTCCAGATTCCGGGACCACTGAGTCAACCGGAATGCATTATCTGTAGCTACTGAGACAATTTAGGATAATTGAGCTGTCCTGGTTCCCAGAAGAATGTGCTTCGATGACCAGTGAGATCACAATCAATGGGATATTCAAACCATCATCAATGGAGTATTAGGATAGCATACATAAGTTCAGAAAATCAAAATAACTTTCTATTGTTTTAGCAAACAAATAAGTACAGAAGCCAAACAGCAGTTTCTACCTGAGATGATTGCTACCATACTTCACAAGTCCAGCTGCCATTTACTAGTGTAATCATGGATTATAATGTTTAAAAGTGTGGCCTCTGGAAGTCAGCTCCTGGATTTGAATATTCTCCATTTTTCCCTTCCCCAGTTCTCCCTACCCTCCCCCAGCTTCTTTTCTGCCAAAATGTCCTTTAACTTCTTCCTTCTCCTTCCTGCTTCTCTCCCCCTTTCATCTCTGCCCTCTGTTTTTTTCTCTTTTTCTTTCTCCTAGACATTGTTGTCCTCAGTCTTCCTACTTCTATTTCTGAAAGATATTCACAAAGCTTGCTTTTTAAAGACCCATTTACTAAATGTTAATAAAATACCTAAGTATACCCAGTTTCAGGTCTTTCATTAATGTCATTTTCATTACTGTGATTTTCATCTGTCCTCTTGTTACCCAACTTATTTTTTTTAACACCCTTGCTATATTTGAGGAATTTGCAGCTTTTAATTCAATGCCCCCTTCCCAGCCTTCTTTGCAGACAAAGGACAGGCATATGACTTCATTAGATTCCACCAGATGACACTTAAGATTTGGAAGCAGGTAACTTGGAGCAGGAGAGTCTGCATGCTGGCAAGGCAAGGTGACAACGGTGTGGCAACCATGAGAGTGCATCCAGCAATGGGGAGTATGCTTTACCAGCTGCTGCCCCCTAAGAGCCATCAAGGCATTTGAACTGAGGCCACACTTTCTACACAGCTGCTCAATGAACGAGGCAGGAATACCTAGGCAGGCACATTTCTGTTTTCTGATGACCAACTTCAGCTGGAAAACTCCCTGGAGGACCTCCCAGAAACTTCCTTAGACTGTAGCAGTCTAGCACACCTCTACTCACCTTTCCTCTCCTTTCCCTCCATTTAGGGTCACACTTGTTTGGAGGTTTGATGGCTCTCCTTTCCTATTCCAGTACCCTCTATTTTATCTCACCTGGGTATTTTCCCCTAATAAAACCCCTTGCATGTGTAACTATGTCTTGGTGTCTTCTTATAGGAGGACCCAGAGTAACACAAGAGGCATTCAGCTCTGAGAGAAGTCAGTGGCTATAAGGTTGAGTCCCTGGAAGTAGCAAAGGTTGTAGGAAAGTCAAGGTCTTGGCATCAGTACTTGATGAGGGCTATTGTGAATGTTTCTTTATCAGATCAGTTCTAATGTGTGCTTGGGGACATTTTCTTTAGAAGCTTAGCCTCATTATCCCTACAATTCCATGAGCTTCTTAAGATCCTAATGTAAAGTATAATTTATGCTTAATCAACCAAGACAACTTTTTCTTCTTCTAGGTAAGAACTCTAGATACAGAAATTTATTATAGAAGTAGGTCAATGACACATAACCTCAGGGAAACAGAGTAAATCTGGAATGGGTTATCTGAACTGGTTGAGGCTGGTGGGGCCTAAAATCTACCTACTACTAACAGATAGATTCTGGCATCACATGGCACACCCACAGTGCCAAAAGAGCTAATTAAGTAATGCAATTAACACCTACAGCCACATGGAGTAAAGGGCCCATTAAAGGCAAGACTTTGTATGACCAAGTGCCTGCTACCACAGAAAAAAACATGAAGATTGTGAGGAATTTAAGGGCTGTAGGATAAGCTGGTTGCTTCTAATTATACTGAATAGCTTAAAGAAAAAGAATTAAATCCTCAATTTATTAAAATTTAAGCTCACAGAAAACAATGGAATAGCTATGATTATGGTATAGAATTTCTTATCAAAAGTGTTTGTAGGATAACATCAGAAAACCAAACTCAAAATATGATTCTCTGGATTGCTTCATTGTATCAGTTGAATTCACAGCCATCAGTGCCTGTTCTCTATAAAAAAATTTAAAGGAAAGAATGGGACCCCAAGAATTTGAATGAGGACTTATGGGAAGATTTGAGTGACTCAGAGTATTTCAAATTCACAAATTCTCCTCCACCCCCTTCTCCAGAAGTTTCCTCTGTCTGAGGAAAGTCCTCCTGACTTGTTTAAAGATGCTGTGATTATCTCACCTGTTTTCCTGCAACGGGGAGGCAATTCTCCTGCCATTTGTATCATCTCCCATTGTCTCCACATCTTTACCTGGAGTCAGTTCCCCCCATCAAGCCCAAAGTTGGCAAATATAAAATCAAACCCAAGAATCAAAGACTCACACTCCAAAAGAACTGCAAGATATTGTTAATTTGTGTTGAAGAGTAGGAGGAAAGAAGGAAAGAAAGGAGGGAGAGGAGGAAGAAGAAAGAATATGTTGTTCTAAAAGAGATAGAACAAGAAGGGGGGAATAAATAATTTTGGATTGGGTTAAATATATCAATATGAGTGCACTTAGCAGAGTTACTGGATTATGTTTGAGAGAATTACATAAACACTGTTTACATGGTTGATTGCCTGAAACCTAGACTCAGTAGTGCCTGCTGTGAATGCTTATCAAATGCCCCTCTAGTGATTCCCTGGATCAGTAGGTAGAGGCAGTCAGACAACTCCTCTGACAGTCCAAGTCTTGTTTACTCAATGGGCTCATGGAAAACATAACTAACTTAGCCAGAGTCAGAATCTGTTGCTTGAAACTGAAGACTGTAATACAACATATATCTTTAATTAAAAAAAATTTAAACACAAGGTATATTAATCCAAATACTAGTATATACATTCAAATTATATATATAATATATATATATATGTAATGTATTTTAAAATTATTTATTTTAAGGAATTGACTCATGCTATTATGAATGATGGCAACTCCAAAATCTGCAGAGTGGGCCGAGAGGCTGGAGATCCAAAAAAAAAGCTGATGTCACAATTCAAGTCTGAAAGCTATATGCTAAGGAAATTCCCTCTTGCTCAGGGAAAGTCAATCTTTTGTTCTATTCTGGCCTTAAACTGATTGGATGAGACCCACCCAATAGAAGCCACTCTGCTTTACTCAAAGTCCACCTATTTAAATGTTTATCTCAGCTAACACATTCTCACAGAAACATCCAGAGTAATGTTTAGCCACATATCTGGGCACTGTGACCCAGCCAAATTGACACATAAAATTAACCATCACAGCAGGTAAATAAAGCTTTTTATCAGAATACTGAGAATCTGCATTATAAATGAAGAATCATTACTATATTATTGTATTTGGCCTTTTTGTGAGTAACCTGAAAAGTGAATGCCTAGGACAATGTAACTTGAGTTCAGTCTAAAATGTTGAATTTAAATACTACAGAATTCCCTTCTATACACTTTTAAAAATTGCTTGTTCTAATGGTTAATGGTTAGAATAAGAGGGCACAAATCATGCTTATTCTCAATTCTTTTTTCTCAGTCAATATGCTTTATTCAGAGATTTCAAGCAGGTCAACTTGGTATTCATGGCACATACCGAAATAGAAGCCTGTGAAAGATAATGGGTAAACATTAGACTCCAAAGTTCTGATCCATGGGGTCATCAGACTATTGATCTTGCTTGTTTATGTTTGTCTTACCAATGGAAATCCTAAGATATGTCACCTTAATGTGTATTACTAGAAAATAACTGCAAAATCACAGAATAGATCATACACTTCAGTGAAAGGCAAACAGATAAAGATGATTGAGATTCCCCCTAGACAAATGGAGACTTAACAATAATAGTATATTCTTCTTATTTAATTTGGTCAAGGTTATTTTTTCATGATGTTAGGACGATAGAGGCCCTGCAGATAATATTCTCATAAAAATTTCTCTGCCAAATATATACACTCGAATGAGATATAAAAAGAATCAGTGAATTGTTCTGTTAAAAGCAAGTTTTTTTAAATAAAAACCTGCAGAAAAAGATGAATTAACTTTATGCATTATGATATAATTATTTGACCTCCCTTGAACTGAGAATTTCAAGGACTCTGAGAATCAGACAAAAAGCTATTTTCTTTCACTGAAGGGTTTATACGTCTCCCCTTTAAACCAAGCCAGTATTCAATGTTCAAGGTAATTATTTCTTAGTGACTCACATCAGGAGGTTCTTGGCCACTTACTGAAGTAGTATACTAAACACACTATTTAGTATAGGTTTCTCATCTCAGAATCCACAAGTGCTCCCCAATCCTGCTTTGAATAAAAGCCCGGCTATTCCAGAAAGTATCATAGAAGTGCACATATAAATTTACCTTTCATAGTATAATACTTAAGAACAAAAACTTAGTTATTATTTTAAACAGCCTTCAATAGTTTAATGATATACCTGTGTATGGCATGGTAAAACAGTTTCTCTTGTATCTACTTTCAGTTCATAAAATGCCTATGCGATGTGTGGCTATTGCAATAGATGGCAGTGTTTTAAAACTTCCTCCACTTGCAATTCAGGACGATTGGATAATTATCTTTAATCAGGCTATTTATATTATATTAGTAGTCACCAGTAGCTCACTGCCACCCTCCAGTAGCTCTCCCCCCTCTGCCCCCCGTCCTGTAGCTCCTTCTGCCCCCACTTCATAGCTTGCTGCCCTGCCCCCTCCTGTAGCTCTCTGTCACCCGCTTGTAGCTCACTGCCCCACCCTCCTGCTGATCCGTGATCCGGTCATTACTCGGTCAATCGATCGTTATGCTTCACGGTGTAATGACCATTTGCATATTGCATCTTTATTATTTATATTATATATAGATGAGTTTATACAAAACAGTCATGCTTTGGTTTTCACCTTTGTTACTTCCTGGGAAAATGCTAAAAAGCAATACAACTTGAATTAACAAACATTATTTGTGTACTTGAGAGGTGCCAGGTGTTACTTGGGGAGTACATGAAATTCCCTGAGCCATGGAGGCAGGGAACGCCTGGTTAAATTGTGCTAATAATGGTTATCTGCAGAAACCAATAGAGCCCAGGTAACATTAAATTTGTTTGGGTTCTTTTTTTAAAAAAAACACAACCCAATATTGAAGTAGGGGCTTAAATCTTATATAATCATAGGCATTTAGTAACCCCAGGAGAGATGAAATTATTCTCCATTGAAAAATAGTCCTGACTCTCAGATTTTCATTGGAAATCTTTACAAAATGCTTTGGCTGTGTATTGTTGAGCATCAATAATGTGTTCTTTTCATTGACTATTATAGATGTGTATGTCCCTAGTTTTTACTAACTCCACCTAGAAGCAGTTATTTAAGCTTTTTTGTTTGTTTGTTTTGTTACCATGTCTTTTTACCATAAAGCTACAATGAAAATAATTATCCCTAAAAATAGGTGGAGGTTCCTATAATTGGAGAAGGCCAGTAGGAAATCAACACAGCTCCTGATTAACTAAGCATTTTGTGGAATTCACTCTTCTCCAACCTGGCACTTTATTCTCTTTGGACACTTTCTGAATGCAAAATATTAAACACGTCAACAACCAATGTTGAGTAATGATACTGCTTTATACACACCCAGTCAGTGATTTTCCTATTTTAGATTAATCCCTGGTCATGCTCTTGGTCCCACTTCCTACTGCTTCCTCAGGAGATTTGCTCTTCGAACTATCCATTCTATCTTCCATCTCAATTTTTCTTTTTCATTGGCTTCCTCCTCTTAGACTAGAAAGATACTCAATCTTTCCCAACCTGAAAAAATTAAAATCAAACGCCTTTCCCTTGATCCAGAACCTCATTTTGGTTATTGCCTGTATTAGCTCAGGCTTCCATAACAAAATACCATAGAATGAGTGGTTTAAACAACAGAAATTTATTTTTTCCCAGTTCTGGAGGCTGGAAGATCAAGATCAGGGTGCTAACATGATGGGTTCTGGTGAGCTTCCTTCTTGGCTTGCAGGAAGCCACCTTCTCACTGTGTCCTTACTTGTCAGAGAAAGAGGGAACTCTCTCTTCCTCCTCTTATAAAGCCACTAATCCCATCATGTGGTTCCTGCTCTCATGACCTAATCTAACCCTAATTATCTCCCAACAACCTTATCTCCAAATACCATCACATTTGTGATGGCACCCCACATCACAACATATGAATTAGGGTAGGAGCATAAACATTCATTTTATAACATTGTCCCATTTTCCTCCCTCTGGAAATTTGCTGATAACATTTTAGAAAAAGAACTTTCACTTCCTGCTCCTCTTCCTCACCTCTCATTTTCCCATAACTCTCCACAGTTTGGCTTCTTTCCTAACAATGTGACTGAAATAATTAAGATCATCAGTAACCTTAATATTTACGTTCAAATACTGCTTTTTAGTTCTTATTTTATGTCTCTTGAATGTCCAGTGCTGTTGACCATTTTATTTCTTCTTGGCTTCTTCCCCTGGCTTCCAAGAGATGATGCTGTTTTCTGACTCCTCCTTGTTTCAGAGTTTCTCCTTCTTAGTCTCCTTTGGATGGTCTTCCTCAGGGACTCCAAAGTCAGGGTTCCATCCCTGGCTCTTCTCTTTGTAATCTATATCCTCTCCTTCTACTTACTTCATGTCTTAATCACTGCCTCTGTGCTGTTATAACTCACTCTTGTACCTCTCTGTCCATGATGTAAAAGGAGCTGCCTGCCTGGCCTGGCAACCTGTATCACTGTCCTAGTTATTTAAACAAATATGTTCTCAGATGGAATTAAAATCTGCCTCCTTACTGATCTGGTCTTTCCTTTTGTGGAAATATAAAACAAATTTATTCTCTCACCTGTTTAGGAAAACTTTTTTTTTTACTCCAAATTGTGGAATCAATGGACTGGAAGAGGCAAAATGGTAGTAATGAGGCCCTAGCCACTGCAGACTGGAGAGCTGGTGACCCTTGTTATGCAGTGACGTTTAGTCAAACTATTTCCTGCCCTACATTAGGACAGAGTCATGCCAATCAAAAGTAGAGACAATGGAAGAAAACGTTTAGAAGTTTGCTTTGTATTGGGATCTAGGAAAACTCTTTTTTAAAATATTTTTAATTGATTTTTAGAGAGAGGAAAGAAGAGAGAGAGAGACTGATATGAGAGAAACATCCATCAGTTGCCTCCCGAATGTCCCCTGATCAGGGATCACACTGGAAACCTGGCAATGTGCCCTGACTAGGAATCAAACCCGCACTTTTTAGTGTACGGGACGATGTTCCAACCAACTGAGCCACACTGACCAAAGAAAAACTCTTAAAAAATATATATCTTAAATCTCGAAAATAGATTTTCTTAATTTTCTCTTTCTACTGCTCCTTAGTAAGTATGGTGTCCAGGATGCTCCAATGGCTTTTGGATACTTCACTTCAATTTCTTTCTTAAAATGTGCCACTAAAAAAATCAACACAATACCCTAAAAGTAAAGGAAGTATTTGTCTCATGTGAACACTATTTGTTTTAAGATAAAGTGATCTTTTACAAAGTGTTTTCATGAAAAACAACTTGTTTCCAAACCATACTTCCAAAGTACACTTGGGTTTTTCTCTCTTTAATGAAAAAAAAAACACACACAAATTACCATTTATTTCCATTAAGTTTCACTCTACAGACTTTTTATGTACGATTCTAGCTCATAGAAACAACAAATTGTAATTATGTAATCTAGTGTGTAGTTTCTTCTTATTGAATAAATCATCATTTCTAATTTTACCTTTGAAATTTAAATAATATTGCTTTCTGGGACTTTCTCCAAGTCACTGATATTGTTGTATAGAACGAAGTCAGGAAGAACCTTTTATATTTTATTGAAGACACTGCATTGCTCTGAAAATGGGCTGACCCACACAATGTCATTCATAAACACCAACTGTGTTTGTGCAAGCTTCCATAACTCAGCAACGATGCTTTCATGTCAATAACCCATCCATGAGGCTGTTGTGAAAACCTTCATCAAATATTTATTAAAAACCAAGATACATTAAATGTCTATGATGTTTCTGTGTTCCACTAGACCAGTGGTCGGCAAACTCATTAGTCAATAGAGCCAAATATCAACAGTACAACGATTGAAATTTCTTTTGAGAGCCAAATTTTTTTAAACTTAAACTTCTTCTAACGCCACTTCTTCAAAATAGACTCGCCCAGGCCATGGTATTTTGTGGAAGAGCCACACTCAAGGGGCCAAAGAGCCGCATGTGGCTCATGAGCCGCAGTTTGCCGACCACGGCACTAGACCATAAGTCTTATCCAAATGGGAAAAGTTTCCTTTAATATGATTGTTCTTGCTGAACTTGTTTTTGTAGCCAATGACCACTACACTTGTCATTAAATACTCTATTTTATCATATGTCCAAATTTTTTCTCTTTATCCTGATTTTTATATTTGTCTTCAGACTAATTTTAATTAGCCTTTCCTATTCCTTTCTCATTTGTATACTTGCCTTGAGTAGTTAGGCTAGGTCACTGGCCAGAGAGAATTTCTTTGTTAGGAATTGCTTCATTGTTCATTTGAGTATTTTGCTGACATATTTCTGCAGCTTGGTTTGTCACAGTGATGAGAAATTCTCTATAACCTCTCTATATGGATACTTCTCTGATACTTCATTGTCCTTTGCATATCAATGTCTCCTAAGTATGTTAGTGAGAGTCAGAGTGTAATTTTCATTCAATAATTTAATCCCAGACACATGAATATAAACATATTTTAGGAAATTCTGATTAGCTGCATCATGGGTTTGTTTCACACTCAGTTACAAACATTCCAAACACTTTGATTGCAGTGTAAATGCTAAGCCTCAAAATTCTTCCACATTCTAAAATATTGCTTCAAAATTGATGGTTGAGAATCTGTTCCTCCCAATTTTCACAGCTTTCCAGAAGTGTTTTAGTCAAGCAAATACACATGCGTAAATAGCGTCACCTTTCAGTTTTGCCTCTTCTTAACTTCCCCTCATCTAGTTGTCATTAGGGCTTTACCCAGTAGAGCAAAAGAACTCTAGCTGCTCTCTTAGCCTTCCTACCACATACTGTCAGGCTGCATTTTCCCTGAACTTCTCTTTTACTGTCCCTTGCTTATCACCAACAATCTCTCATCCTCATTATTGCTGGTCCATCTTTTGTCTTCCCAAGCCTACATAATTGACCCCTATGAGCAGCATTTGCAGTTATATTAAATCTCATCTACAATTAAGTTTAAATGTTCTAAGTGTTTGCCCTTGACGTCTAGCTGTGAAATGAGACACTTTGATTCCTGTGAAAATAATTTCAGGCCATTGTCAGCAGGTAAAAGAAAGTTTTGCTTCTGGTGGGGAGAGTTATTTTCTTCTTGCTCCTGAATCAGATTATGTCTACAGCTAACTATGACAGTAAAGCCATTTTTGCCCTTTATTTAGGGTGCCTGACATAAAGGGGACCTTGGTCAGAGTCTGGGCCAATCCCTTAAGAGAACTATTTCAAGAAAACTACAGGGCAAAATTTTGGGGAAAAGAAACAGCCCCCCTCCCCCAATTTGGTCATATGTAGGAATAAATTTGACTAATTATGTAATTCTTAAGTTGACTGTTACCTTAATTTTCAGAGAGGTCCAATATAAGAAATAGTAAAAGATCACTAGGGTAGATTGAAAAGAGAAATTACCAGTTAAACTCAGAAATAGCCAAAAGGGAATGAAACAACAAATAACCTCTTTCATAACTTTCAGGACTGTAATTTAATCCCTTAAGAACTCAGTAACCATATTGAAATTGTATTTTTGCTTCACAAGCCAATGAATTATTGAATAACATGTTCAGTAGCAGTTGACTAAAGTTGATTCTACAGGGGTGGGCAAAAGTAGGTTTATAGTTGTGAGTATGGGAAAATTTTTTCCTGTATTATTATTTATTAATCATTGTGTTATTTTCCATATGAAAACTGTAAACCTACTTTTCCCCATCCCTGTATATGCCTAATGGAAAAACAAGTCCACATGAGTTCAATTGTAATTTTTGATCAAAATGATTAAGTCGTGGCTCTTCATGAGATTGGCTTAGATAGAAAAATATTGGTTCATCTGACATGTAGCCATGTTGGAGGTTAAAAAATGATACTTTCAACTAAATATTTTTACTATAGTACAGTAGCACTTTATATAATGATAAGTTATTGGCGATTCCTCATACAAGACCAATTTTATTCAGGAAAGAGAAAGCTAAGAAAGTATGAACGTAATCTTTCTTTTATAAAAATTAGCCTATTTCAAAAATTGATTCAAGTCATGAAAAATGCAGTATTTCATCGGGTAAAATTAAATTTGAACTTTCAACATTTCACATGTTGAAGAGGTATGTTAGCAAGGATGACATTAATGGAAGCAGAATTATTTGGTTGCTCAGATGATGCTGGAATTTCTATGGATCTCACAAATTTTTTTTGCCTAGACATTTTGAACAAATTCTTTCAAAATGGCCTTCCCTAGAATGGTAGGGAGGAGCCGCATACACAGATTTATTTATCTTCATTCATTTATATTAGCATCTTTTCAAGGAAATTGAAACCAGAGAACAGTATATACATATGCAAGTACAGTTTTCAGTGGAATTGGTATTCTGTCAGAAGGTAGCAAATTGTCTAGTGACCAAATGCGAATAAATGAATGACTTGTTGACATATCTAATTTCACTTACATAAAACAGATCCTCTTCTCAGATTCCTCACTATCTCTCAGTCATCTTTCTTCTCCCCAACTAGGATTAGTATTGATAGATTGAAAAATATGGCCAGTCTGGCTCAGTTGGTTGAGCATCGCCCCATGCACCCAGAGATTGCCAGTTCAATTCATGCCCAGGTTGCAGGCTGGATCTCCAGTAGGAGGCATGCAACTGATGATTCTCTTTCTCCCTTTCCTTTCCTAGCTCTTCAAAATTAATAAAAACTTCTAAAAAAAAATATGATGGCCTTCTTAAATTGTTTCTGTTGCTATGATATTAGCTTTTACACTTTTCTTTCTTTCTTTTTTAATGTGACTCATAGAAACTGGTCAGATACCAGTCTTTGGGTTATTTCTATAAGGTTAAATAAGTTTAACCAATTAGAGTCACAAGTATCTTATGCACGTTAGATAACTCTGCACCAGGAAAAAGCAAGTGGCCCAGGAGTTGGAATCTGGAGGTTCTTTGTTCCTAAATCGTATGGGAACTTCTGGGTAAGTAGTTTCATGTTTGGCATCCTATCTAATAAAAGGGTAATATGCAAATTAACCATCACTCCATCACAAAGATGGTGGCACCCATAGCCACAAGAGGGCAGCGCCCAGTCCCCTCAGCCCCGCCGGAGTCCCCCAGTCCTGAGAGGGCGGCCGCTGAGAGCAGGCAGCATTCCTCCCCCGCAGGCCTCTGGGCAGTGGCTGTGGAGGGCCTCTGGGCAGCGGGAGAGCCTCTGGGCAACTGGCATGGAGCAGCCAGGCCCTGCAGAGAGCTACTGGCACACGGATTCGTGTGCAGGGCCACTAGTCTTCTATAATATTGTATTAAAATCAGATACTGCTTATCTTGCTTATAATTTGAATTGTCTTCACACCAAAGCTATTACTTATTGGGAAAGAGCAGCAGCAGGGACCACAAATTGAATGGCAATCAGAAGATTGCTGAAAGTTTTTAGTAAAGGCAGACCATGAGGCAAAGCATATGTATTTTATTTGATTCAAGCTCTGTAACCAGCAGTCTTTCCTAGGGTATATCTCTGTTCTGTGGGGAAAGAAGAGCTGATCACAAATGGATATTTTTGGCCTCAGCTGGGTTCATGCACTCAGGAAGTAGCAACGGTAGAAGCTGTAGCAGCAGCAGTTATACAAATGTGGATTTGCATGCTGGTGCCTGAGTGGTATGTTATTTAAACGTTTGGAAGAGATACATCTCAACATGTGTGTGAAGCTTATTCATTTAAGAAAGTGTCATTACAGCAGTACTTTATCTTTCAAAAACCTGTGTTCTCCATTGATTTGAAAATAATCTAGTGTTCTCAATAAAGACCTGTTTTTGCATGGGGAAAAAGCCAAATTTGCATGTGGAGAGAATTAAAACATGGACTATCATGGCAGGTGATGTGGAAAATAGACTGGGTTGATCCATAATTCCCAAAGATTTGGAAATCAACATTTCTACCTCTTGAAAGGATTAAAGGAAAAGTAAAAAAATATATTTAGCAATAGACTGGCATTTGCCATTAATTGTAACTTAACCCAGTTGCATAATGAAGAGCAGTTGCAGTCCTTTATGATTTATGTAACACAGCAGGACGATTTATTTACAAAGAGCTTCTTTGATGTGCTCTTTGAAACAGCCTCGTGAAGTCATATTTTTTCCATCCAAATGGCATTTGATCTGAATTCCAAATTCAGTTGTAGAAGGGAGTAGAGGTAGTCAAGTACATTTGCTCTGGGCATGAGCCATGTGAGGACCCCAGGCCTCGCAGAATCCATGCCAGTTGCTCTGTTCTCTCTGGACCTGGTAAGGTCTCCTAAGCTGCCTTCTTTATCAGCATTGTGCCATGGAGTCAGGAGTGGTGGACGCTGTGATGTTCCCCTGCCTACCATCCAGCCTCTCATCTGTCATTTTTGTCCCAGTTTTGCTCTGGAAAATTATCTTTCCCTCCTTCACTAGATGCAAACTTGACGGCAGAATAATCAAGATGACCTGTGATCTTCTGGTCAAAGGGTAGGACTATGACCTGAGCAAGGCCCTTAGAGGCTTTCTTCTGGGAAGCTGACTCTTGACCTGAGACTGATACAAGGGGCTGGCCCATTTCCAAGGACGGCGCTTAGAAGAGATTGTCTTTTGGTATTTGTTATCGCAGTCTCCAGACTGCTCTGGGCCTGTCCTTACTGTATACTTGCTAACTTAAATTTGCAAGTCACCCCAACATTCTTCCTCTCCCTTTTGCTTAAATTAGCTATTTTCCCCCTCTTGCTTACAAATGAAGAACCCTAACAGCTTCTCCGCCTGTAAAATCTTTCTCTCTGGAATACCTGTCCCCAAGGCCATTTACTCCATTTACTCCACTCTCCTCACAATCTCTAACTGACACTTAGTGAGTGACATGAGGACTGTTAAGTGTAGATTCTTTGGGAGAATATAGTAAGAACATAAAAAGAGACAAGTAAGGATTTTAATAACCAACACTTGGTATTTTAGATGTCAAATTTCCTTTTCCTTAAGATTGGAGGTACTCCTTACACATTTGAACCCCTGATAATTCCAAAATTGGATCCTACTTCATCAGCAATTTAAATAAAGATGTTGATCATGGACCATCAGCAATTCAAATAAAGCACCTGGCAGATTGACAGTAAAGTCTGCACATCTACTGTTCTCAGGGACGGTTCCTGTTTCTTTCTCTCTAGCAAGGTGCAAACCAGGCAGGCTTGGGTGGGAGATTTCCCTTCAGCAATTTCCTGGAATCCACCTAGGTGAGTGCCAAATGCATTCCCATCAAAGCTTTCTCTTTACCCACCTTTTCTCCTATACTTTCAATGTTCTTCATAGTTTTCCAGCTCTATTCCATATTTACTTTCCTTAACATCTAGACTTCTGGCTTGGGGTTCAGAGGGCTGATATGAGGCTCTTAATGCAGAGATATTGTTTTTTATTAATTTCTAAATTCACTTTCTCTTTTCTGTCTTCCTCACTAGCCTCTTTGACATTCCATTATGTTTTCTAATGGTATTGGAACATAGTATAACTTCTCCATCATGAAAATAAAGAATGTGCAAGTCCTCATTACAAATCCTAAAGCAATGTCCTTCAAACAATGGATCGAAACCCATTAGTAGGTTGTGTAACCAATGTAGACATTGTGTCCAGTGTTTTTAAAAAATAAAATTATATAGAATAGAGAAGAATGGAATAGAAAACATCAGAGTACCTCACTTAAATTTTTTTTAAACAAAAGCTTTGTCTCTGCAATGTGTAATTCATAGTCTGGTCTCTTTGAATGAGGCCAGCACCCAATTGGGCTGCCTGATGGATGTGACCTCCTCCTCCTCTCCCACTCTTTGAGAAGAACAGCATCTCTGTCACATCCTCCACGTTTTTATTGCCTTCTGGCCCATTGGATGGTGCACGATGTCACATTTAAGATAGTATAACATTATGGAGCTTTGTCCTCCAAGCTCAGTAGTAAATTTGTCAATGTGGGGGGTGAGCAAATTTAGGAAATCCTCTTTCAAGAAAAAACCTGGTGAGCACAGCTATTATTTTGTTGCCAAATCCTATTTTACATGTCAGAAGCTGAATCTCACAATGTTGCCATGCTCTTACTCTGCATTCCTTCTTTAAAGTTCCTAATCTCTCAGACATATACTCTCTCACCCACATTTAGATATTCGGGCTCAATGGGGTGAAGGAGAAGTACCTGAAAAGGCAAAAGAGAAAAACACATTCATTTAAGATATAAGTAGGTTACACATATAAATGGTTCACATAGTACCAAGCTCATAGTAAGAGTTACCATGCTTCTAGAAATGAGAGTTTTGACTTGATGGCTTCAAAATTCCTATTCAATTCAAAGTTCTATTGATGCTAAGAACATCTGTACCATTTCCTTTTTGAACTTCTAACCTCTCACCCTCTCCCAAAGGGCCCTTTTGGTGGTTTACCCTTTTGTCCTCTAGATTCATCCATGTTGTGGCAAAGGGCAGAATGGCTGAATAATACTCTATTGCATGCACAAACCACAATTTCTTTATCTATTCATCTGTCAATGGACACTTAGGTTGTTTTCATGTCTTGGCTACTGTGAATAATGCTTTAACAAACATGGGAGTGCAGATATCTCTTTGAGGTACTGATTTAATTTCTTTTGAGTATATACCAGAAGAACAGTTGCTGGATCATTTGGTAATTCTGTTTTTAGTTTTGTGGGGGGTTTTGTTTTCTTATTTAAAATATTACATATGTCTCCTTTTCCCCCCATGTCCGTGCCCGTGTCCATTGGTTATGCTTATATCCATGCATACAAGTCCTTTGGTTGATTTCTTACCCTCACCCCCACTCTCCCCAGCCTTCCCTCTGAGGTTTGACGGTCTGTTCCATGCTTCTCTGTCTCTGGATTACTTTTGTTCATCAGTTTATGTTGTTCATTATCTTCCACAAATGAGTGAGATCATGTGATATTTATCTTTCTCCGACTGGCTTATTTCGCTCAGCATAATGCTCTCCATGTCCATCCATGCTGTTGAGAATGGTAAGAGTTCTTTCTTTTTTAAAGCAGCATAGTATTCCATTGTGTAGATGTACCACGGTTTTTTAATCCACTCATCTGCTGGTGGGAATTTAGGCTGTTTCCAAATCTTAGCTATTTAAATTGTGCTGCTATGAACATAGAGGTGCATGTATCTGTCCAATTTTTCCAACACCATTTATTGAAGAGACTGTCTTGACTCCACTGTATGCTCTTGCCTCCTTTGTCAAATATTAATTGAGCATAATGGCTTGGGTCATATTTTTAGTTTTTTGAGGAACTTCCATACTGTTTTCCTTTAAAATATGACCCACTGAAATATGAACATTATTCTGAAAGGTCTCAAATGACTTTTCAACTGCTGATCTTTTCAGTTCACATTCTACTTGCTCTCTTCACAACATTTGATGCTACTGGCCACTCTTTCTTAAAACTCCCTTCTTCCCTATCTTGTTAATTACCATTTATTCATTTAATAAATTTTTTGACCACTTATAATATTCCAGAAGCTTGGATAAATATCAGTGAAACACAGCAACAATAAATTTTTGTCCTTATGGAACTTTCTTCTCTGTAATAGAGGAAATTTTTGTGGTTTCTTGGCTTCCTGGCTTGTGCAAATCTCCAACTTCTCTGATAGTTCTTCAAGCTTTTTTTCAGCTTCACAGTTTCTGCTCCCACTTAAAATGTTTATGCTCTCCCATGGTTTCTCCCATGGGCCTCCTCTCTTAATTCTTTACCTGCTCTCGTAGAGTGGCTTTGCTTAGTCTCATGACGTTAACTTTCACCTAGATAACATTAACATTTATGTTAAGATCTCTATTCTGAGCATCAGGCCAAACTTCTGACTACTTACAAAAAATGTTTATTGGTATATCCCACAGCTCCTGAAATTCTGTTTATTACATAAAATAAGATTAGTAATCTTACCTCCCAAAGTATTTTCACCCCCCTAAACTGGTTTGCATCAACACCATTTACATAGACCCATGAGTTAAAAATCTTAAATCACCTTTAATTTATATCAGTCAAATATTTCCATCAATCCCATTTACTGAGTATCTCTTTTCCATTTCTACTTTCACTACCTAGGTTTGGGGTCTCAAAACTTGTCAACTGTCCCATTGCAACAGCCTCCTAACAGAAAAATTTTAAAACCTTGTTCAAATTAATAGAATGATTGAGCTCTAGAACCAGAATTCAAATTCTAGTCTCTCTGATTCTAAAGCCCAAACATTTTCCACTAAATACCTGTGCTCTAGAGATCATCCTCACTGTGTTCTTCAAGACCCAATCTAAAATGCCACCTCCTCTGTGAACCTTTTTCTGATCCCCAAGGTAGAGTTAGTCATTCCCTCTTCTGAGCTCTAGTATTACAGTATACACCTCTCTGTGGTAGTTCTCATCACACTATTGTAGATAGGTACATGTCCGCCTTCTCAGCCTGTGGGACAAGGGCCACATCTAACTCATCAGCACAAGGAGGCCAGCCACGGAAATGGAAATAGTAACAACTTGCCAAAAGTTGAATTCCATTTATACTATTTATTAACCATGCAACCTTGGCTAATTTGCTACCCCTCACAGCGTTGTGGCGAATGACCCAGAAAAAGCGACAGCCGGCACCCAAGAGGAATCAGGGAAGTAAAACCTTTATTACGCAGCACTGCTAGTCTCGGGGACTTTGATCCAAAGCCTGAACTGCCAATGTGGGGAGGTTTTGATATATATATATATATATCTTCTTGTGGCGGGCCCCTTGGGGTGGGCTTTGCAGCTCCGCCCAAGTCAGTTAGAATGGGGAAGTAAGATTACTGTTTAACTAGACACTGAACTAGGCTATAAGCCCCCAAAGTTGCCCCCCCTATTTTCCTTCTCAACAGAATGTCTTCACCTGCCCGGTAGTGATGATAATACTGTAGGCAAGGTTTCTTGTGCACAGAAGGCTCTCGGTAGATGTTGAAAGAAAACTTGTAAGAATATTTGATAGTTTGTTAGTCTTTTCAGGCCATAAATTCACAGAATTTAAAGTTCTGGATTTTCCCACAGAACTTAAATAGTGGGATTTTTGGTATTTGTGAGAGACTGGGGAGAAAGGTCAGATAGAGCATCAGTATCCACCCCCCTATTTTGGTATCCTCCCCAGTGTTTGCCTTAGTGAGACAGACCTGACCCCTAGTGGAAACAATTTATTCTTAGCTCTGTTAGCGCCTCTGTACAGGAGCCAGAGCCCAGCCTTGTGCTAAGCAGGTGTTGAGGACATATTCACTGATGGACTGATTTGCTAACTACGAACTCTTAGCTTTTATAAAACAAAAATCATGTGCATTTTATGTACATTCATCAAAAATACTCAGGAATAGACTGTTTCACAAAAATATTTTTTAAAAATATTTTTATTGATTTCAGAGAGGGAGAGAGAGAGGCAGAGAGAGATAGAAACATAAATGATGAGAGAGAGTCATTGATTGGCTGCCTCTGCACGTCCCCCACTGGGGTTTGAGCCCACACCCTGGGCATGTGCCCTGACCAGGAATCGAACTGTGACCCTCGCTTCATAGGTTGACACTCAACCACTGAGCCATGCTGGCCAGACTCACAAAAATCTTTTAAGAAAAAATGTGACCCTAAACTATCTTTTATAAAGGTAATTATTGTTTTAATATTTATGTGAACCTTTATATATAAATAGACTCAACAGCATTTTGCAAACAGATTTATTACCTATATAGTGTGATCCAGTCAATTAAAGTAAAATCCAATTAAAATGCAACCACCTCCGAAGTAGGGCTCAGCAGATGTTTAACAGCTCACAGTGACACCTCACAGCAGTGCAACTTAAGCAATAGTTGACAAACGAAAATGAAGAATTCTATATTCTATTTAAGCTACAGGAGCAACAGAGAGAAGCAGAATGTAATTATCCAAATTAGAAATTTTCTGTGACACTGAGGCCACCATCTCTGCTGGTCACAGAAGGGCCAAGGGATATTTTATTGATCACATGCAGCTAAGAACGCTGCTTTATGTCTCTCTGATGGACAGTCCCCTCAGGCACATGGCCTCCAAATGCTCCAGTGGTGAGAATTCACAAAAAAGCTGGGAATGCTCTTCCAGATTTCAAAAAGGCAACCCCTGACTCCTTATTCTCCTACCGCAGGGCTCAGAACAGGGCTTGACCACCAGACTGTCTACACAAGTAAAATCTGATGTAAATGATACAGCTATAGTGTCTCTTTTTGCCCAGTGCTTGGAGACATTATTTGCATTCAACTCTATCCTGAGTCTGGAGGGAGTGGAAAACATTCTGACCACTTTATTCTGTGATTTTCATATTCATTGCTGCTGAAGACTAAGGAATACTGAGGTGGTTCAGGGTTTCGTCTATAGGTAGAGATATGATTTGAAGAGAGTAACTACACAGTATCACAGCAGCCTTACAAAGAGTAACAAAGTCAACCACTATACAGAAAAAAATGCCTGGATAGAGATCAGAATATGTCTTCCTTTCTCCCAGATGTGAACTTGTTCTGCATCCACAAGGCAGCTCAATCATCCTGTATGTACTAACCACATGCTTAGTATATTGCATTTAATTTAAATGCTTGATAGAATTGGTTTCCAGATAGAAATGAAAAAGAATAGCCTCTTGACTTCTGTTTAGGTTGAAACTAATGATAATTTGACTCAATTTTGCCTTAATCTGATAGAATTCTAAAATTAGAAACAAGTAGAAACGTGTGAAAGGATTTGTCTCTGGGACAAATTTCTACATCAAGTAGCCATTGTCATGCTATTATATAATTCATTCATTTTGGTAATCCACCTGCAAACTACCTACTGATACATACAGAATGAACAATTATTCTGTCCCTGCATGCTGAGGGACGGGCATCTCCACACTTTGAAGGAGAGGGGAGCGAGCAGCTTCTGTGTTTACCTCTAAGTCACAGTCTATTTAGATGTCGTTATAACAATTTCCCCAGTAAGAAAGGTAACAAAGGCTGCTTAGATATTATTATAGGACCTCACCTCTTGCTTGTGGATTATAGAGATTAAATACTGAGATGTTTTCCTCCTGTGTAAGAAAAATACAAATCTTCCTTAGGAGTTTTCTATGGACCTGATTTTGTCAAGATCAAGCAGATGCAAACCAACGTGTTTATTACCCACCCACTGTGTGCACACAACTGTGCTGGGTGCTAGGAAAATATATAAAAATGAACACAATGACATCTCAAATCCTTACAATATCTCTGATATCTAAGGAGATAAGAAGGAAAAATAACTAAAAAACAAGGTCACCCAGAATATTTATGGTAGAGCCAGAAATCATATTAGAACTTCTTTTAGTAGTCTGGTGCTTCCCCCTCAGAAGAAGACTTGAAATCTCAAATTGTTTTTAAGAGCATACATAACGAGTGGTGGAACCAAATAGGTCACTTTCCAGACAGAGGTCACTTTCCTGGTCACAGAGGGGAAAAATTTGGAGACTAGGGTATAGGCTATTATCTTTCTCCAGAATGAGATTTCTCCCATCACCTGACAAACTTTATTCCATCAGTAATCTCCATCTCCTATACACACCAAGCCTCTCTTTGACCACTAGGTCCTTCTCAGTACAGAATTTGATCAACTTCTTTATGTCTAAACTAATCATAAAAACAAGAAAAATCTTCCCTGAACCCTGAGTGCCTTCTACATATCTCAATCTTTCTCCTTCCCTTCACAGCCAGACTCCGAAAAGGAGTTGTCTGCACTTAATATTTTTGCTTATTTATCTAAGTTTTGCCTCAGGAACCAGCAATTTGGCACCACACTACTGAGATCACTCTACTGAGATCACTAACAGCCACTTTCAGTCCTCGATCTCAGGGCTGCAATGATCCCATTGACAGTTTCCTTTATCTTGAATCTCTCCTTACCACTGCCTCCATGACACCACCCTTCCTAATCTCCTTCCTCTCAGACCGCTCATTCATGGCCCACTTCACAGGCACCTCTTCTTCCACCGACCATTGCAATATCATTCTTTCCCAGGATTCCAATCTTGGTCCTCTTGCTTTTTCAGTCTCCCAGAGAACCAGGGAGAATGGGAATAGTATGAGCTTCTGAGACACGTATTGTTTATCTGTATCCAACGAGTTAACCCCAGTTCAATGAGGGGAAGGATGGCCTCCATTTCTCTATAGCTTTATCTTCAAGACTAAGTTCAGTGCCTGGAACATAATTGATACAAAAATATTTTTTATGTTTGTGAATGAATTAATAAATCAGTGATTCCACCCCCCCCCCCCCAGGTTATTCAGGGCAAAGATGGGGTTAGAATTAAGGTTGTTCCTCCACAAGCATTTAACCAATTCTTTGGATAAAATGGAAAGGCTTTCTTTGTTCAGCAGTCATTGAAGTTGTCAGAAGAATTTACTTTCCCAAATAACAAACATAAACACTCTTACTTTAAAAGAGCAGCAAAATTACATTTTAAATTCATCCATTTTCTCCCTATATCTATTCCTCAGCTTCTTATAAACTAACGTATTTTTATTTCTTGATGATTTTATTCTTTCCACTTGTCAGATAATCATTTTTTCTCTGTATATGTATGTTTAATGGGTATTTTTACTTGACTACTTCAATTTCTAAAACTTCTTACTAAAACCAAACATCTTTATTTTTTTAAAAAATTTCCCCCCAAACATCTTTAGTTTGATGCTATATCGCCGATTAGGAAGAGCAAATTTTTATGATGGGAATTGTATGTCTCATAGTTTCAGACTGTTGTGATTGTGAGAAAGAGAATAAATTCATTCACCTGATCTCATAAATGTGCTAGAAGTTTTAAATTAAACAAATACTGCTTCTCCCTGTGCAGAACTGAGGAGAGAGCCTCAGAGTATTGATGTTCAATTTAAGCCACTCCATCCACACCTTCACATCAACTGTGGTAGAAGGAAATGAGACTCCAATACTCTGCATTCTGGCAACAGCCCTCACCTGTCTTCTTCACCCACAGGACCAGCCTCTCCCACCTGCTCTGCTTTGACAACCCCAGCACTAATTTTATCATGTTAGTTGTTTTTTATGAATCCAGGTCATCTCTCCTCCCACCCACACTAATCCCAAGCAATTCTGCATATCCTTCTTGTAGATTTTATCTTATTCATTCCCTTTCCACCAGTTCTTTGAAACTCATGTTCCACCATCAGAAAATCTCAATCTTCATGGACATTTCCTTCACTTTTGTGCTCTCATTGAAAGGTGGCAATCCCCTCCTGACTCTGCTTGTACTTTGGCCTTCTCAAATGAAGGCTGTTTTCTCTCCCACTGGGAGTGGAGATGGTCCTTGCTTCTCATTGCCTCCTACAGACCATTCTTCCTCTTTCCTCCTTTGCAGCAAATATCAATAGACTTTGAGTCATCAGAATTTGTCACTCAGCTGGTATCACCCACTGACTCCCCCTAATTATTTGAAAACTTTGCCTTCGGTTCCGGTTCCCCATGAAACAGAGTCTGGGATATTTGCATGCAGGAAGTTTTTTGGGGAATGTACTCTAGAGCAACACTTATAAGGTAGTGAAGAAAGTAGGATTAGACTAAGGAGAAATTGATCCATGAGGTAGCTGCGAGGCCTAAACTCACTTCATTGGAGGCACCAGAGTTGGGATTTTCCTTCAGAGTCTGTCCCAATTGATGGTGTCACCTGAACCTACTTCTTTTGAAGTGAACTCTCTTAGGTTCAAAGGCAGGGAGGCCTCATGGTTTCCAGAGACCAATGAACTGTGATACACTAGCTATTGAAGGTGTGGAAGAGATGAGAACAGAGCAGACATGGAACCAGAAGGTGGCATCAGTTATGTCGGAGTCAGAATTGAAATGGTGATGCAAGTGAGTCACAAGACAGCAGTGATATCTACTTCTTCCATAGAAGTTGGAACTGGCATGGCATGGGAGGTAAGAGTCACTCCCATAGTCCATCCTCCTTTCTTAGGGGCAGAGTCTTATAGCCTTCACCTTTGTCCCATCAGTCCTATCTAGCTTAGTCTGGAATATATTTGCAGAAGAATGAGCTCAAATCAGGTACTTAGAGTTTACCCTCCCAAGTACATTAGCATTTTATGACTCCATTTGTATAAAATTAAACATTTATCCAGACCTACCTTTCTCAGACTTAAAAAAACACACAAAAATACAGACTTAAAAAAACAAATGAAAATATTAAAAATGTACCTTTAAACATTGAACATTTAACAAAATAGTGGGGAACTGCCAGACAAACTCTGAGAGAAAGCCAGATCCCAGAGAGCTAAGGAAAGTCACTGAGTACCAACTGTGCCCAAGGGCATCTACCGCTGTTTGGACAGATACCAGGAAACTGGAGCTTTGATTCAGCAGCCTCAGGGGCAGGGGGACAGAAATCATGTCCTTCTCCAGAAAATTCTACCAAGCATTCAATAATGAAATATTTCAATGATAAAATTGTTAGGCCTATAGGGCAATACAATACTTTTTGGCCATTTGTAAGCTTCCCGCCACAGGCGGACAAAAGACCAGGAAAAGCTCACTGGACACCAGGAGTCAGACCATAGAAGAAATGAAAACTGTCCTGAAGGCACCTGATTGCACACCTGCATTCCATCTGCATTACAAGCCCACCAGCTCAGCCCCCAAACCCTCTGACAACAAGTTTCCTGTCAGTGACTGCATATAAGGATGAAATTCTAGCTCCTGTGTGCTGCCATCATCAACCCAATGTCCCCATGGCTCGGTGCTGTGCAGCCCTTCCATTTGTATATTCCACCCCCCATTCCTTTCCCTTAAATAAATTCAATTTTTCTTTCATCACCATCTGAGATGGCTATTTAGCCTACCCATGTGCACCATCCACCATGTTTACCTTTAAAAAATCATTCTGGAAAAACTCGTCCAGAGACTAGTTTTTCCAAATTCTTTTATGTAGCTAGTGTATCATTGATTCCAAAACTCAATAAGACTAGTATTCCAAAGGAAAAATAGAGGTTAATCTCAACCTATGGAAATAATTGCAAAACCCAGGCATGTGAGATTGGTTTAACATTAAAATCAATCAATGTAATTCTCCCTCTCCCTCTCTCTCTTTCTCTCTCTCTCTCTGTCTCTCTCAACATATCCTTGGGTAAAGATTTTTTTTTAAAAAAAGGTTGAAGTAGAAAAATCATGTGAATAACTCAAAAGATAAAGAAAATATAGCTTACATACACTATTAGAGTTCAATGGAATATTATACACCAACTAGAGGCCTGGTGCATGAAATTCGTGCATGGGGAGGGGGGGAGTTCCTCAGCCCAGCCTGCACCCTCTCCAATCTGGGACCCCTCGGGGGATGTCCGACTGCCTCTCGCAATCTGGGACTGCTGACTTCTAACCGCTCACCTGCCTGCCTGTTTGATTGCTCCTAACCCCTCTGCCTGCCTTCCTGATTGCCCCTAACCACCTCTGCCTGCCTGATGGCCCCTAAACACCTCTTCCTGCCTGCCTGATTGCCCCTAACTGCTCCCCTACCGACCTAATCACTCCTAACTGCTCTCGTGATTGCCCCTAACCGCCTCTGCCTTGCCCTGCACCTGGGACTCAGGATTCCCTCCTCCAGCTGGTTGCAGGCACCGAGGACCTGGGCTTCCTTCCCTCTGGCTGGCCACAGGCACCTAGGACCCAGGCTGGCTTCACCCGGGCTAGCCGCAGCCCCAGGGGACCATGGGTGGGTGACTTTGCCCAGGCTGCAGTCGCAGACGCTGGTGCCCGGGACTGCGGGGTGGGCGGCTTATCCCTCTCCTGGGCTGCAGGCACAGCCATTGGCACCTGGGACTGTGGGGACAATGGGGTATGTGGCTTGTTCCTCTCCTGGGCTGCAGCCCCAGCTGCTGGCGCCCAGGACTGTGGTACGGGCAGCTTGTCCCTCTCCTGGGGTACAGCCTGGCTGGTCCCCATTCCTCTCTTGCAAGCTCATTTGTTCCTGGTTGGTCCCCATTCCTCTCTTGTGAGCTCATTTGTGCCTGGCTGGTCCCCAATCCTCTCTCCCCAGTGTTGAGTGTCTAAGCAGTTACAGCATGATGGCGTGATGACCATTTGCATATTAGCTCTTTATTATATAGGATGGTAGTGAGTTAACTATGGCTAAATGCCACAATCTAAATGAATCCTTCATATAATGTTAGCAAAAGAAGCAAGAAATTAACACCTATAGCACAACTCCATTTTTGCAGTTTTTTAAAAACAGGCAAGATGTAATTATATTGTTTAGGAATGCATACATAGCTGGTAAAACCATAAAGAAAAGAAAGTTTTACTGTTACCTTTGGGGAAAAAGGAAGGGGCTGTGAATTGCATGGGATACATGGCAAGTACTGTCAATGCTTTATTTCTTGAATGGTGGTTACTTAGGTGTTCACTTAATAATTACTGTAATTGTACTTCTAAATATGTATCCTATAGTTCACACCCAAAACAAATTTTTAAGAGAACTTTTCAAGACTCAGAGAAATAAATCTCTCAGGGCTGCATTTTAGGGCCATGTGTCTAACAAGTAGCAGGAAAGATATTTTTAGGTAAGGTGGGAAGACCCATAGTCCCTCTCAGCCACATGATATACCAAACTGTTTACTCTGCTACTCACACAGGCAACCTTGCTCTCCACAATCTAAGTCATTACACTGGAAAGCCTGGTCCTTGTCATTTATGCAGCTGCATATTGATTTTGACATAATCTTTCAGAACAACCAAACCATCATTATGATTACTGCAACTACAACACATCTTAAATTTAAATTAAAAGCATAATAATCATTTTCATTAAAAAAAATTTTGAATTATACAAACCAATGAAGGCGATCCCAAAGCAACTAAGATGATTTTTCATGCCTTGTAGTTTGTCTGATCATGGGTCATAAGAAATAAGAAATAAAACACATGAAAAAGTCAATGACAGAAAATAAAAAGGCAAACTTAGTATATATTTTTGAATGATAGCAGCAGTTCATCAGAGAAGAGTCTAGGAGATGTCATGGCACCAGTAATACAGGAAAGTGAGTCTCTAGCCTCTAAGTTTCCTTTTTCACTTTGCTAGTGCTGACACTAAATAGCAAAGAATGGTCCCAGAAGATGTGTAAAATGTATAATGTTTATGAATTAGCCTCAGTTAACTCGTACAACAACCTTGAGTTTCTAAACAAATAATGTGCTGATGAATGTTAAAGAGAGTAGAGATATCTCTGATGAGTTTATAATGCATCCAGCTCCAATAAAATAAAATAATATGGCATACAGTTGGATTTCCTGCTGGTCGCTCCATATCAAACCTGATTAGCATCATGTGTAGTTTCAAATCCTGAATTTTGCACAATCTTTATGACATTTTACTGTAATACATCTAATTTCAGCCTTTATATTCCTGGTCTCCAATCAGCATACACATAATTGGTAGTATAATACACTGGTTAAGATAGTGAAGTTTGGGACCAGATAGACCTAAGTTCAAATTCCAACACTGCCACTCATTTGCTGGGCAATCTTTGGTGACTTATTTAATATTTCCAAATTTCAAATTCCTCATTTGTCAAATGAAGATAACTATAATTATAATCCCTCTTATAAGATTGTTGTTAGGGTTAAGTGAGATAATGTGTATAAAAGCACTTAGCACATATTAAACATTCTAAATATTAAATTTTATTATACATAAAATACTGCTCATGACCTATAGATATAGATATTTTAAGCAATTTTTTAAATTACAGAAAAATTAAAGTTCTTGGAATTGTTATTCTCAGCCACTTTATTCTACTTCCATTTCCATTCCTGATTTGGTGTATTTATTTTCTCAATACTTGGAAGCACTTCTCCAAGACAACTCGGCCAGCTTTCCTCTGGAGCTCTTCCTGCTTTACTATGCTTCTGCTTGGGTCCCAATCTCACTCATAATTAAGAGTGGTAAGTTCTGAGAGACAAGGCTTGTCTTAATCCCTATTTGTCTATAGTTTGGTAAGTGAGAAAAATAAAGGATATACATATGTCACATCTGTAAAAATAAAGAACATAGAAGATTGGGCAACAGCTGGCCAAATGTTAAAATCAATAAGAATAATGAACTCAAGAATAATGTGAGATGACAACTCCACAGCAAAAATTAAAAAACTAATTCAAAAAGATATATGCACCCCTATGTTTATTGTTGCATTATTTACAATAGCCAAGGAAACAACCTAAGTGTCTGAATGGATAAAGAAGATGTGGTACATATATATGATGGAATATTCTTCAGCCGTAAAAGGAATGAAATCTTGCCCTTTGTGAAAGCATGCATTGACCTAGAGGATATTATACTAAGGGAAATGTCAGACAGAGGGAGACAAATATATAATTTCACTTATATGTGGGATCCAAAAAAACAAGATAAATGAACAAACTCATAGAAAAAACTCATAGATATCAGAAAATATTTTTATAGTTGCTAGCTGGGAGGAGTGTTGCGGGGAGGCGTGAAAAGGGTGAAAGGGATTAAGAAATACAAATTTCAAGTTATAAAAATAGTCATTGGGGTGTAAAGTACAGCATAGAGAATATAGTTAATAATGTAATAACCATGTATGCAGTCATGTGGGTATTAGACTTATTGGAGTGATCACTTTGTAAAGTATTTAAATGTCTAATCACTATGTTGTATACCTGAAACTAATATAATATTGTATGTCAACTGTAATTTAAAAATAACTTAAAAAATAAACTTTTAAAAATTTTAGTCAAAAAACATGCAGAAAAGGCTGGTAAGGTCTAATAAATAGAAGAGGATTATGGTAAGGCTTATTGTGTTCACTTGTTCTATAGGCAAAGAAAGGTCATAACCCGCTAACTGAGGTCCCATTCATTTGGTCCAAGGAGTTCTGGTAGTACAACAGAGAAGGATTTGGAGAACAAAGAGTGAATTTCTTGACCCCAAAATAAAACCTTTACCATCAGCTAACAGCTATGGGTTAGGAATACAAACTTGAGCCAGGCTGCTTGCCTTTTTTTATTATTATTATTGAAGGATGACATACATATAGAAGTACAGAAGTTTTGTGTACAGCTTGATGTGTTTTCACAAAGTGAACACATTCATGGACCTACTACTCAATCAGGTAAAAAAAAAAAAATAGAACATTATCAGCATGGCAGAAACTTCCTTAGGCCCCTTCCCAGTCATTGCTTTCCTATTATTGTCAATTACTTTTGTCTATCTTTTAACTTGGTAAATAGTTTACATGTCCTTAGACAAATATACAATATATAATCCTGTGTTTGATTTCTTTTCATCAACAATATTCTTGTGATGCGAGACAGTACTTTATAATAAGAAATATATATTTGGTCTTTGACCTTGTTCCTGGCATAAAGCTCCTAAAAACCCTTGGGATTTCCTAAGTGGTGAGATCGACAAAGGTGTCTTCTGTTAATGAAGTGATTTTTGGAAAGCCTTGAGGTAACCTAAGGATGCGGCTGGTTGCCAGGGGACCCAACTTCAGTGATTAGAGAGTTGGAACTCTCAGTCCCAAACCCCCAACTTGATGGGGTGGAAGGAGAAGAGAGGGACTGGAGGTTGAATAAATCACCAATGACCCATGACTTAATCAATCATGACTTTGTAATGAAGCCTCCCATAGAAGCCTTGAGGGAGGGTTTTGAGCTGGTGAACATGTGGGGCTGCTGGGAGAGTGGTGTGCCCAGAGAGGGCGTGGAAGTTCCGTGCCCCTTCCCCATCTCTTCCATCTGGCTGTTCCTGAGTTACAAACTTTTACAGTAAACCAGTGGTCTAGTAAGTAAAATGTTTCTCTGAGTTCTGTGATCTGCTTTGGCAAATCAACTGAACTCAAGGAAGAGGTCGTTGGAACATCTAATAGATAGCCAGTCAGTTAGAAGCATGGGTAATGGCCTACGTAGACTTGCAACTGGTATCTCAAAGGGGCAGTTTTGTAGGACTGACCTTCTAACCTGTGGGACCTCACACTGTCTCTGGGTAGATAGTATCAGAATTGAGTTGAAGTAGAGGACACCCAGCTGGTGGTGTATAATTGCTTGGTGGTGCGGGGATACATCCCTCTGAACACATTGGAAGTGGTGACCAGAACCTTTAGAAACTCGCCCATGTTGTGTACACTCGTGGTTTGTTTATTCTCATTGCTATATAGTATTCCCTCATACAAAAATTTTAAAAATCCATTTACTGTGGATGGACAATTGGGTTGTTTCCATTTGGGGAGTTTTACAAGTGGTGGTGCAGTAAAGTCTTATACCTGTCTTTTGGTATACATTTATACAGAATCCCCTGCATTTTTTGTTAGGGTGTATACCTAAGAGGGAAAATGCTAGATTATAGAGAATGCAAATATTTAGCTTTAGTAGATACTGGCAAACCACTATCTCCACTTTGCCAACGTGGTTTTGCCAAATTGTACTCTCACTGTAATATATGAGACTTCCAGATGCTTTCCATTTTTACTTGGTATGTCTGTCCGTCTTTTTAATTTTAGCCTTACTGGCGGGTATGCAGTGTTAGCTCACTATGGTTTTGACTTTCATTTTCTTGATGAATAATAAGGTTGAGTGTATTTTCATGTTCACTGACCATTTGGTTATCTTCTCTTGTGAAGTGCTTGTCCAAACCATTTGCACCTTTTTCTATTGTATTATTTGTCGTATTGATTGGTAAAAATTTATTAATATTATATATATATTCAAAGGTTCATAAATAGCCAAAATAAAGCCAACGAATCACTGAAGTACTAATTAGTAAACATTTTTCTGTGCTCACACCAAAAGGACAGTTTATAAACTAGGATCACTCAAACCAAAACATGGAATGAGGTTCAAAGAAGTGACCAAAGCAGACGGGTTTTATACTTTTTAAACAAAGAACAATTGTTTGTGAAGAATTGACAAAAAGGTTTGGTCTTGGGGTAGCAAATCACTGAAGTAACAAAATTTGTACAACCTCACCACCCTGAATTCTCTATCTCTGGTGATAAGGACACCTCTATTTCTCTTGGTACAGGGAGGGTAGCTTTCACATGGGGGGTGCAAAGGAAGGTCAGAGTATCCTTCTTGCACCGGCTGTTTCTTAAATAAATTTAATTCAAAATAATCAATATGCCAAAGTGGCATATTTTGGGGCTGCCTGCCCTGAATGCCATCATTAGTCTTGCAATATAAGCTAGATTAAGCTTTGCTTGTGTGAGTAAACTGGCCATCTGTTCAGGGAACCGTCAAGGCTGGTCTCTGTTTGCTTTTGATTTTAACAATATCTAAAAATTATTCTGGATATGATTCCTTTGTCAGATATAGATAATGCAAATATCTTCTCTCAAACATTGTTTTTGTGTTTTATTTTTACTCCCTTAACAGTGCCTTTTGAACCATAGAAGTCCTAATTCTAATGCAGTCCAACCTATCAATGGCATAGTGGTTAAGAAAGTAGCCTCTGAATTTGGACAGATATATGTTAAAATCCCAGTTCTGACTCTTTGCCCACAACCCAGGTATGTGCCCTTGACTGGAATCGAATCTGGGACCCTTCTGTCCACAGGCCTACCCTCTATCCACTGAGCCAAACTGACAAGAGCCCCAGTTCTGGCTCTTATTAACCTGTGCGACCTGGGCAAATAGTTTTACCTCTCTAAGCTCTAGTTTCCTTATCTATAAAATGGGAATAGTGATCTCATCTCCCACATGGCACTGCTGTGAAGATTAAATAGGATAATTTGTGTTAAGCTCTTAGAACACTATTAGGTGGGCAAACTGTTGTTATTATGCTCCACATCATTATCAATGTAATACTCATTATTTTATTTCTTGTTAAAATATCCATGTAATAAAACTACAGTTTTAAAAGGTTCACATCATGGGGTAAACATAATTAATTTGTTCATATTAACTTCAATATAGAAACATAATTTCCTGGTGCTATTTGGTATTGTACTATAGGTCTGGATCAGGAGTGGGGAAGAAAAGAATTTTCTCACTGTCTAGAATCTGCAAGACTAGAAAGCACTTGATTTGCCAGCACAGTTGATGTTAAGTCTTCAGTTGTCTCATCCCAATTTCATATTTAATCATGTTAGTTATGCTTAATACAGTGAAATTCCACTGCACTATGTAGATATTTCATTGGAAAAAAAACACACCACATACTTTATTATTCTCCCTTTAACATCACTGGGAAAACATTCTTGTCATCACATTTAAACACCTGTTCATCTAGATTCACCTGAAATTTCATCAAACAACTCCCTGGAAGTACAGTATGCATTTCTGGGAATTTGTTGAAAACACTATGGTATCAATCAGTGTGCTGTGGTCTTGATTTTTTAAATGATACTCTTGTTCCCCAAGATACTAGGGCAAACTGAGAATTAGGTTGGTCACCTAGTGAACTTGGAATACATCCAAAACAAACATGAAGACAACCAAAGTGAGAAGTGGAATGATTTGATATTGTGAGGGTGGGCTTAAAAATTATAAACTGACTCAATGCTTTCAATATTGCTTCACACACGCCATCTTTCCACAAAGGTCATGCAGAGACTGGCCATCTAGAATAAAACTGGAAGCAATGAGTCACAATGGATACAATGCATGGCTTGGCATTTACTGAGCATGTTCTATAGCCAAACACCTTTTCTGTGCTTCATGTGGATTATCTCTTTTAACCTTCCCAACAATCCTCCAGGAGTACCATTTTGTACCCATTGCACAACTAAAGAAACTGAGCCTTAGAAAGACTAAATAATTTGACCACAGTCACATAATCAATAAATAATAAGCCAGGATTCAAACTCCGTTAGCCAGACTCAAGGTCTGTCACTCTTTACTCAAAGTATACTCTGCTCTTTTGCATTCTGTCAGTAGACACTTCACTTTTGGGGAAGACTTGAACAGTGCTTCTCAAGGTTTACTCAGAGAGAGATTAGTTATATTTATGTACCCCTGCCACAACCATGATAACCTCACCAGCTTAATCATCAGCCATGTCACAGAGAATCCATAAAGTCCCTCTCTTTCTACATATCCAGTAAGACACACCACAAAGCATGCGAAAGTACAACCAAGACCCTAAACCATTCCAGATGCGTTTGTTCAGAAGAGATGTCACTGAAAACGCTTTCATCAGGTATTTCTATTATCCTTGTAATAGTCTTCTAAGCTGCTTCTCTAATAACCACATAATTATCATCGGCCTGAACCCAGTATCATCACAAAGATTAGAATGAGGCAATGCAGTAGATTTCAAAAGCACAACAATTGGAAAGAAAGATAGGAAGAATAGACTAAATAAGAATAAGGGAGTGGACAGAAATAAAGCATAGTTGGGATGTAGACTAGGTAAAAAAGGCATAAATCCCTTTCTTTGTGACTCTTTGATGTGCTGTTTTGATGGTTTGTTCTGCTCTATTCAATTATTAAAATGGTTGATTGAAAAATACTTTGTGAGTGACCAAATATTCAATCTGATTTAGTGATCTTGACAACCTAATCTGGATATTTTTCAGTGAAGTACAAATCTCATTTACTATATATTCCATTTATCTCTTGCTGTGGAACAATGCCCCCCTCCCACACCCCAAACAATAACAACAACAACTCCATGGCTTAAAATAATAGCAATCCTTTGTTTGCAGGGCTTTGCAGAGGTGGCTTCACTGCTTCCCACAGCAATAGCGAGGGAAGCTCAACTAGGGCTTGAAGGATCCATTTTCAGGATGGTTCACAGCTGGGCTGTAGGGTGGTGCTTGCTGTTCAGCCAGGACTATGGAATAGAGGGTCTCAGTTCCTCAGCTTATGGGCTTCTCCACAGGCTGTTTGGACTTCCTCATGGTTTGTTGTCTGACTTCCAAGAACAAAGGTCTCAGAAGAACCAGATACAAGCTGTTGCCTTTTAATGGCCTGGCCTCAGAAGTCACAATGCATCACTTCTACTGTAATCACAAGTCAGGCTAGTTCCCACCTCTCAGCAGGAGAAAAGAAGCATTAAAACCACACGTTAAGAAGAGCATGTGGGATGGGAGACATTGCTATGCCCATTTCTGGAAAGTGCAACCTGTCACACCATATGTGTTCATTCAGTCAGTCAATAAATATTTACTGAGCACTAAATTAGGAGTTATATTTTCAATGGTGAAGAAAAATATACACTTACTGTCTGGTGAAGGAAGTATACATTATTCAAATAGTTACATACATAGATATCTACATATATAAAAGCCTAGGCGACCGTTACAACTGAATGACCAGAAGGACCAGTCAACCAGTCACTATGATGCGCACTGACCACCAGGGCGCAGACACTCAGTGCAGGAGCTGCCCCCTGGTGGTCAGTGTGCTCTGACAGCCAACCTCCTGTGGCCCCTCCCCTCAGCTGCTCCCTCCCCCTGCTAAGGCTCCAACCACTGGAGAATCTGAGTCCAGGAAGCCTGTAGAAGGAGAGTGACCCAGATGCTGATCGAGATACAGTAGCAGCTTGGAGGGGGCAGAAGGGGCAAGGCAGCAGCCTAATTGCAAGATGTAAAGTAAGCACCACTGCCATCTTACCTCTGCCACTGCTCCACTTGCCCTTCTGCCCCTGTCAGCCACTTCTAGCTTGGCCCCATACCTTTCCAGGCTCCCAACTGCTGACTGGCTAGTGCTCCTATGGCGGTGTGCCACTGTTGGCCAAAGTCAGCTACTATCATGCTTTGGGGCAGAGCCCCAAGCAAATGTGCGGCTGAGGTAGGAGAGACGACCTGTCTGTCTGTCTGTCAGCAACTCCGCCCTGGGGAGAGTGAGGCAGCCTGAGTGCGGGCAGCGAAGTAGAGCTGTATTTCCACCTCAGAGCATAGCCGGTGTTCAGGCCATTTGGGCACGCTCTGTCTGTGGTCTTTCCTTGCTGCTACCTTAGCACATCTACACAACTAGAAAGGAGCTGGCCGGCCAACCTCCTCCGGTCCCTCCTCCCCCAGCTCCCCCGCTCCTGCATGAATTCATGCACCGGACCTCTAGTATAATTATAACAGTGATAAATTGTGCAAATGAGAGATCATGAGGGAGGTCTAAGAAGTCAGCAAAGGCTTCTTTCTGGAAAAATACATGAGTTAAACTTAGATTTTAAGGAAATATAAATTTCTCAAAGAGCATTCCATGCCCAGGGAACAGAATGTGAAAAGGTCCTATAGCAGAAGGACAGCACATGGTGAGAACAAGGGCACAAAGAAGGCTTGTGTGGCTGGAGAAGCAAGTGACAAAGAGACTAGAATAAGTTGAGGCTGATAGTGTCTATGAGGGAGTGCATTTTGCTTTTAGTCTCAGAACAATGAGAAGCCATTCAAGTGCTTTACGCAGAGGCAATAATATAATCAGATTTGCATTTCAAAAAGTATGCTGTCCTCGGTGTGAAGGATAAATAGGAGAGGGTGAAAGAAAGGAGGAAAATGATGTTCAGGCCAAAGGTAACGAATAACTTAGACCAGCCCAGTGGTAGAGATGGAGAGAATGGAACAGATGCAAGAAACAGATAGGAGGTCCTACATTTACTTGGGTCTCTCCTGAATTACTGGATTCCAGTCCCTCTAGAGTAAAAGGGGTCAAACCTAATAACCTTTGGATCCATACCACTTAGCCCAGCATCTAGAATTTTAGAGATAATTAATGAATGTTTATTGGGTGGATGAATGGATGAATGAACAGAAGGATGAATAAGAAAAACAGACACACCTCTCCTCTTCGATTCTAAGTTCTCCTACCTCAGTGCCCTTATTCCTATTGCTCTCTCTTCTTATAATATCCTCTCTGCTTTTCCTTACTTCTCTCCATCCCCTCATTCATCCAACCCTCACCCAGGGAGCTTTCTTGAATCTCAGGCTAGTTAGATGGCTCCCCTCTGTGCCTCCCATGGCATCTGAAAGAAGTTCCTAGTCTTGTGGAGCTTACATTCTAGTGAATGATAGCTAGGCTCCAAGGAAAGCCAAAGCACAGTATTGTCCAACTGTGCAAAGGAAAGTTATACAGTAGTTTTCTTTTTTAAGGGAAAAAAGTGGTGAGAACTGAATCGCCACAGAGCACATTGTAGTCTAGACGTTGCAGCCTCTACAAAACCTGTACCATAGCAACCATGGCCACATTCAAAGTGCGAGAGAACTTACTTGAGTTTATCTTGTTTCTATGCATATCAACTTGCATAAAGTTGATTAGTATAAGTGAATAAATAATATTTAAAAAAGATGTTTATTAGGTAGTATCTTTAAATTTTACAGTTATATTCTGAAAATGTTAATTTGAATTTTATTAGTTTGGTTGCTTGACATATTTAATTTGTAAATTTCTTTTGGGTTGATCATTGCATGAGCAGGTTTTTGAAGATGTATAAGGATTAGGAATTTAAATTCAATTTTGTGAACAGTCTTACTGAAGTATAATTTACATGCCATAAAATATAACCATTGTAAGCACCTAGTTCAGTAATTTTTTAGTAAATTTCTACAGTTGTACAACAATCACCATAACCTAGTTTGAGAACTGTTAAATGTCCCCCAAAAGAAAGTGGAGGGGTCAGTCAGCTAAAGAACATATATGCATACCCGATGGACATGGACAATAGTTTGGTGAAGGCCAAGGGAGGGGAAGTCAGGGGTGTGTGGAGGTGGGTAAAGGTGGGGGGAGAGGGACACCTGCAATTGTGTCAACATTAAAAATTTTAAAAATTTTCCCCTCAATGTTCTCTTGTGCTCATTTGAAGTCAGTCCCTGCTTCCACCTCCAGCTCCAGGCAATCACTAATCTGTCTCTCAATATTCTTCTTTTCTGGAAGTTTCTTATAAATGGAATCTTTTGTGTCTGACTTCTTTCACTCAGTATAATGCTTTTGAGATTTATCCAACTTGTAGCTTGTATTCTTTTTTTTTTTTTTCATTTCTGTGGTTGAAGACATTCTGTTGTATAGATAAAATACATTTTGTTTATCCATTCCCAGCTCATGGATTGTTTTCCAGCCAGTCTGACAATCACCATATTTTCATTGGAGTGTTTGGCCCATTCTCTAATTTTGTTTAAGTTTAAAATAAGTACATGTTTATTTTTACATATAACTTTTAAAATTAAACTTTTTATTTTGACATATAGATTCACATAGTTATAAGAAATAATACAGAGATATTCTTGTATACCCTTTACCCAGTCTCTTCCAATTGGTAACATTTTGCAAAATTATAGTAGAGTAGCACAACTAAGATATTGACATTGATACAGTAGAGACACAGGTTATTTCCATCAGCAGAAGGATCCTCTCCCTCCCACAGTTGCCTTTTTATGTCCATACCCACTTCCCTTCCATGCCCATTCCCTCCTTAACCCTGAGCAGCTGTTACCTGTTCTCCAGCTCTATAGTTTGGTTATTTTAACAATGTTATATAAATAGAATCGTATTGTATACTAGAGGCCCAGTGCATGAAATTCGTACACGGGGGTTTGTGTCCCTCAGCCCAGCCTGCACCCTCTCCAATCTGGGACCCCTCAAGGGATGTCCGACTGCCCGTTTAGGCCTGATTCCAACAGGCAGTCGGACATCCCTCTCACAATCCAGGACTGCTGGATCCCACTGCTCGCCTGCCTGCCTTCCTGATTGCCCCTAACTGCTTCTGCCTGCCAGCCTGATCACCCCCTAACCACTCCCCTGCCAGCCTGATTGATGGCTGACTGCTCCCCTGCCAACCTGTTTGCCCCTAACTGCACTCCCCTGCAGGCCTGATCACCCCTAACTGCTCTCCCCTGCAGGCCTGGTCACCCCTAACTGTCCTCCCCTGCAGGCCTGGTCACCCCCAACTGCTCTCCCCTGCAGGCCTGGGTCTCCACCAACTGCCCTTCCCTGCAGGCCTGATCGCCCCCAACTTCCCTCCTCTGCTGGCCTGGTCCCCCCCCCCCAACCGCCCTCCCCTGCAGGCTTGATCGTCCCCAATTGCCCTCCCTTGCAGGCCTGGTCCTTCCCAACTGCCCTCCCCTGCTGGCCATCTTGTGGTGGCCATCTTGTGCCCACATGGGGGCAGCCATCTTTGACCACATGGGGGCAGCCATCTTGTGTGTTGGAGTGATGGTCAATTTGCATATTACTCTTTTATTAGATAGGATACCCTGGGATAGACTTTTTTTTCCCACTCAGCATAATTCACTGGAGATTCACTCAGGTTATTGCATCTTATATATAATAAAAGCCTAATATGCTAAGTGTCCGACCATTTGTTTGACCATTTGACCAGTCACTATGATGCACACTGACCACCAGAGGGCAGACGCTCCAACTGGTAGGTTAGCTTGCTGCTGGGGTCTGGCCAATCGGGAGTGGGCAAGATGCCCGATTGGTCCCATCGCCCCAATTGGGACTGGGTGAGACGGAGCCCTAGAGCCCTTGCGCAGTCCCTCCCCAGCCCCAATCGTGCACCAGTGGGGTCCCTCAGCCTGGCCTGTGCCCTCTCGCAATCGGGGACCCCTCGGGGGATGTTGGATAGCCAATTTTGGCCCGATCCCCGCAGGCCAGGCCAAGAGACCCCACATGCCCTGGGCCTCTAGTATATCAATAATTTGCTCCTTTTTAAAAACTGCTGAGCGATATTTAGTTTTGAAGGGCAGTTTTCCTGAATACAGAATTCTTGTTTTACAGTTATTTTTCCTTTTAGCATTTTGAATATGTCATCACAATGCCACTGACCTCTATTGTTTTTAATGTGAAATTTGCCATAAATTGTACTGTCATTCTAGTGTTCTATGAATTTTTTTCTTGCTGTTTTCAGTATTTTAGTAGTTTAACTATGCTATATCTAGATAGGGATCACTTTGTGGTTATCCTACTTGAGATTTGTTGACCTACTTGGATTTGTAATGTTTTTCATCAATAGTGAACATTTTAAAGATAATAACTTATAGCAATTCTAGATCCTGATTTGTCTCTCCTGACGGGTTCTTTCCCCCCCCCCCCCCCACACACACACACACACTCACTGCCAGTAGTTTGCCTGAACTAACTTACAGAGTCTGTCTCCCTCGTGGTGTGTTTTTAAATTATTATTCTTATCTAGTTTTTTTTATCCTGGTTTTCTAAAGGTTTCCTCTGAGTCTGCATCGCTTAGCACTCAGGCAATGATTGGGGCAATGATTATGCTCAAATACATCAAGCCTGTAAAGTTTCCTTCCTCTGACAGTGGATTCAGGTATTTCTCAAGCCTTCCTCAGGTTTTACTTTCCACCAAGTCCTTTTTTTGGCTCCCATGAGTGTGCATGTCATTCTTCATTGGAGGGCTTATCTAGCTTTTCTATGGCTCTCTCATTTCCATTAAATTTCTGACTACTCCACTGCTTGTCCCAAGTGGGACCTCAGGCTGGGAGAGTGATGGGTTTTCCACACTCGTTTCATATTCTGCTTGTTAATTTCAGCGATCATGTTGCTTGGCATGGACTTTGTCCTCTACTCCGAATGAAGTCTTTTCCTTCTGGCAGAAGCTGATGATGTTCACTGCTTGTCCTGTCCCACTAAACAATATGCTGACTGAGCTGGGGGTAAGTAGGGAGGGATCTACTCCAGGCAAGAAAACCACAGATTCTCACTTTTCTTATGCAAAGTCCAGGAGTTCTTCATGAATAAATACCTCTCAATTTGTTATTTGCTTTTGGTCAATCTTCAGGGCCTTAAAATGGCTGTTTTGACAGTTTCATTCAGTTTTATAGTTGTCGGCGGGGAGAGAATGCACTGACTTCTTCATGCTGCCATGACTGAAAGTCTAGATAATAAAGTTTTATGCTTATAATATTTACTTTGCACATTTAAGTAATATCACAATAATACTTGTATAAGTCATTACTACGGGTACACTAGGGTGTTTTTGTTTTTCAGAAGGATGTACCCTCAAGTTTGGAAAATACTGTAGGCTTGTGAGAAGGTAACATAAATTTACTCCATTTTGAAACTAAATGCCATTTCTGATCAAACACACTTCACTAGGCAGAATCATATGTCATGTCTGAATCAGTGTAAAGTTAAATTCATTTTGAATTTAGCTTCTCAGGGGACATTTTTTTCCAGCTTATTAATTTTCCCATGGAAAAACAAAAAACAAAAAAAAACTATACCAAGTAAAGGCAGAGTCTTCAATAAAAGAGTGAGTAGGATTCAAAATTCGATCGTCTTTAAGCAAAAATCAACTGTTCTTTTCAGAAAACATTTGAAAAGTAAGTTGGTGTTAAAGTTTTGCCAGAGAATGCATGTCATAAATTTGATTAAAGTTCTTGATTCTTCACTCATTTGTTTCCTGTTAAGGGATTTTATATCCCTAGCACTTTTAGCTTCTTCATATTATATGCTTTGCCCCATGGAATATGAGATGACATGTTGCATGCTATATTTCAGCAGAAGTTTTAGATAAAGTTTTATAATTTGCCTCAGCCTCTTATACACCGATCCTTAGGCCAACAGCATGTCCCAGATTGAGCCTGCTCCTTCAACTTGGACCTCAGAATGACAATATCAGCAGACCTTCAGTCAGATCCACTGACTGGAGTAGGACCTTAGCCAACCAGCACCATCATGTGGTGTGGGTTAGAAATAAATGTTTGTGGTCATAAGCCACTGAGAGTTTGTGTTGCTTCTGCAGCAAACACTGATTAATATGGGCATAAAAATGTGCCTCTTCAACAAAAGCACTGAACTATATCAAGATCAAAATTTTTGTGTCACTACAGCAGTAAAGGAAGGCATCTAGATTGGCTTGCTTCACATATAGATGGGTGTTTGGGGTCATAAGACTTAAAATATATGCTCTGTGGCTTGGGGAGATTCTCAGAAAAGCTGAAACTGAGATTTGGGAGACTCAAGTGATTGTAGGAAAGACAAGCTTTATTGGATAAAGATGTCTTCAGCTGACAATCCAGGCAGTGGTTTCAAATATGAGTCCCAATTTGAAGATACTAGGGCAGATGTTCCAAATGAAGGCTTTGATTTTCAATCAAGGTGCACCTTGAGTGGGAAACTTCATAAAGCAGGTTCAGATGAACAGCAGATATCCTCTCTAATAAAAGAGTAATATGCAAATTGACAGTCACTCCACACACAAGATGGCCGCTCCATGTCAAAGATGGCCACCACAAGATGGCCTGCAGGGGAGGGCAGTTGTGGGCGATCAGGCCAGCAGGGGAGGGCAGTTAGGGGTGACCGGGCCGGCAGAGGAGGGCAGTTGGGGGAGACCAGGCCTGCAGGGGAGAACAGTTCGGGGAGACGCAGGCCTGCAGGGGAGGGCAGTTGGGAGTGACCAGGTCGGCAAAGGAGGGCAGTTTGCGGGGGACCAGGCCTGCAGGGGAAGGCAGTTGGGGGGGACCAGGCATGCAGGGGAGGGCAGTTGGGGGGCACCCAGGCCTGCAGGGGAGAGCAGTTGGGGGGACCCAGGCCTGCAGGGAAGAGCAGTTAGGGGTGACCGGGCTTGCAGGGGAGGGCAGTTAGGGGTGACTGGGCCTGCAGGGGAGGGCAGTTGGAGGGGACCGGGCCTGCAGGGGAGGACAGTTAGGGGTGACCAGGCCTGCAGGGGAGGGCAGTTGGGGGTGACCAGGTCAGCAGGGGAGGGCAGTTAGGGGTTACTGGGCCAGCAGGGGAGGGCAGTTAAGGGTGACCAGGTTGGCAGGGGATGGCAGTTAGGGGCAATTGGGCCAGCAGGGGAGCAGTTAACTGTCAATCAGGCTGGCAGGAGAGTGGTTAGGGGTGATCAGGCTGGCAGGCAGAAGCGGTTAGGGGCAATCAGGCAGGCAGGCAGGTGAGTGGTTGGGAGCCAGCAGTCCTGAATTGTGAGAGGAATCCCAGATTGGAGAGGGTCCAGGCTGGGCTGAGGGACACCACCCTTTCCCCCCCTCCACCTCCCCCATGCACAAATTTTGTGCACCGGGCCTCTAATATATATATATATATATATTAAAGATCAGAACAAATATCTAGTACTAGATTGAAAGAGAACAAACCTACACGTTAAACTTAAAACTTTAATATAATATTGTTCCATTATAGACTTAAAAATGATACTGAAGTGATGACCCTGTTTTCATCATATTTTGTTCACTACTTACCTTCAGACAGCATTGTTCTGAAATCATCAAGGTCTTACAAGGTTAACAGAGAGATGGTTTTTCTAGCATAGGCTGTGGAGGTGATCAGCCTTATGAGAAAACAACTTATGCTCTTAGCTGGGTTCTGGAAAAGTGAAAAGAATTTATAAAAGGGAAAGAAGGAGAATGACTGATACTCCTATTTCCTATTTCTTTTCACGTGTGGAGCTAACATCTCTTTGCAAAGGGGTATAGACTGAGGTGCAATGAAATCAGAGCCTTGTATCGGATATCGGATCTTGATTTGCAGGGACCTTGAACACTCTGTCTGAGTCTGATCGCCACTGCTAACCTATGACTGATTAACTAAGAGGTGTTTCTGAAAAGCCGTAAAAAGAAAACTAAAGTGGGAGAGGGGCAGAAGGAAACCCTTGGCAAGTGAAAAGAGCTTCATTATTGGAATCTTTGTATTCTGGAATGGGATCTGATATTGACCTTGGTGATAGCACCAGAAATCAATGAAAAGATTTTAGAAATCATCTCTTTCTCCATTTCCCAAGGTCATAGCAAGGACTCACCTGAGAACTAAGTACCCATTGCTTGAAAAAATATAACAATTGGATTTCAGAAGGGATTTTCTTTTGTTGTTGTTGTTAATCCTCACTTGAGGATATATTTTTTTAATTGATTTTTAGAGAGTGGAAGGGAGGGAGGCAGAGAGAGAGAGAGAGAGAGAGAGAGAGCGAGAGAGAGAGAGAGAGAGAGAGACACTGAAGAGATTGGTTGGGCACTTGTGCCCTTGACTGGGAATGAAATCCATGACCCATCAGTCTGCAGGCCCACACTCTAACCACTGAGCAATTTGGCCAGGGTAGAAGGGATTTTCGATTTTAAATAAAAATTCTGCACCACTGGAGTCTGATATTTCTTGTTAGGTTTTGCCTCATTTTTTTTTTTTTTCAAGTACTGGGTTTTGTCATTTTTTGCAAAGTCACTCTGGAATAGTCTTTGTAGAAGAGAATAGAATTTTACTATAAAAAGAGACCTTACAATTCATCTGATGTGCCCTCTCCCTTGCAATAATTCTAGAGGAGAAAATGATGGAGCCCCAAGAGTCCTAGGCTCTCACAGTTATGCATATATGCCGCTAGGTCTGGATCTGGAGTCTCTTGCCCTCCAGGGCTTTCACACTTCCCAGATTAGTTTGGGATAAAAACATTTAGTCCTTTAATTCATCCAGAATCTTTTTAGTAGTGTCACAGTCCAAGTTTCCATTATTTTCTCTTTTATAGTACTAGCATGCACTAAGACACAGTTAGGGGAAAGAGTGAGTCTTACTACTGACTCTTTGTGGCAGTGAGAGAAAAACATTTTTAACCGTGGAGTTTGAGATTTGAGTGTTCAGTGTTTCTAATTTGATGCTGTCAATGACACTAACTTCTACTAGTTATTTAGCACATATGAATCATGTTATAGTTTCAAAATAGTTTTCTATCAATAGTAACTTCTTAGCATGAATCAGGCTAGTTTGATTATTTCCTCCTCCCCAATTTTCCTGGTCACATCATATTTGATGAATGTCATTAGTTGTCCAGATGCATAGCTGTCTGAACTCCTCAAGTCTGCCTGGTGCCAGAGAAAGTTCTAGAGTAAAGGTAGGGGCAGTTTTACTTCTGGGGTTTCTGGTTGCCAAGGACAAAGTTGGAGATGGGCAACGGAGGAATTTGGGAAGATGTAGAACAATCTGCCTTCATTGGTGACAACTGAAAAGTTTACAGGTGTTCTGCTAATCTCTAATTTTAAATCTTGGGAAATGCTGCTTCATTCTGGAAATCTGCTGTGGTGCAGGGCAGGATAAAGGTATGAAGAAGGGCCTTTGGTAGGGTTCAGTTTATCCCTGACTGATTCCTCACCTCAGGAGGGGTCACTTTAGATCAGGAGTACACCAACATTGATCTGTTCCCAGTTGCTCTTGAAAAGAGGAGACATTTTGAGTTTGCTACTTGGCATAGTGATTCTAAGCACGAACCCAGAGGCAATTCCAAACCTAGAACAAGAATAAGGCTCTCCTTGGGCATGACTCAAATAGAAAAGCTCTTTGAATCACAGCATTTGAATCTGAGTCACTCGCCAGTCTTTTCTTTGTCCTATAAAGGCAATTTAAGCACTGAGGTCTAAAGTAGGCTTTTTGATTCTCAGCCATTCCCCTCTTAGCAAACTCCCATCTCTACCACCCCATGGGAATAGTAAGATCTCTTTTAAGTATTGATTTTAAAGAAAAACCACTTCCTACAAGCAGGTTTGGTGATGTGAGGGTTTGGGAGAGTTATTGGAAATTACTGTCAGTTCATGCTGTTAAGCTATCTCTGAGCCTGGGACACATGACCTCCCAGATGGCCCCATATATCTGATTACTTTCACCTTCCCTCTTTCTCCCTCCATGTTAAAACTCTTCTGATTTTCAGATTTACCAGTAACTTTAGGAAAGTTAAGACTAATGAAACTTAACAGAAGTTCTGACCTTCCATTGCCACCAATGCACTAATGATGCATCATCACAAATTATATTTTTAGAGACTTGCTGGTGTTATATTGGGCCAGCTCAAATTTAGGTCATCCTTCCCACCTCCCCCAAATGCCTTGATTTTTATAAGACCTCAGCGTCTCTACAACCATACTTGCAAGAAATTCTTACTCACCTAAACTTCCATGTCTCATGCTACTGTTTAATTCTGTCCTCTTGATTTCTGAAGTCCTGCCTTGAACTGTAATATCCACATTTCATACCTATAGGAAAAACTGAATGTAAGATTCCATTTTAAAAATTCTTTCCAAGTTTCGGCCCTGCCCCATTATCTTGTGTGCCCCATATTTCTTTTTCTTCTTTCTTCCTTTCTCTCCCCATACAATCTCAAATCTTCAGGTTATCAGATGAGGGGCCTGGATGGTCTTCATCCCTTAGAGTATGTATGACCCCTGTTCCACATAATAGTAATTTATGTAGCTGAATACCTTTTGGAGCTTACTCCCTCTCCCCCCAAAACTGAACCATTCTAAGCTTTCTTACTCATTCCTGGTAGTTTCATATTCCACCTGGTATCTCATGTCTCTCTCTGCTCTAGTAAGGCAGATTGGGCACCAAGGCAAGACAGTTTTTGCATCTGTTTTTGCATTATAATGAAGTGTGCAATTAAATGTAAACTTTGGGGTCAAATTCTAACAGAATTCTCTCCTTTATGCTCAGAGAATTTGGTGGTCATATGGTTCAAAATGAGTTTGTTACCAAAAACTGCTGCTGCTATCGAGCCTTCTGGTTCCATTGTTTTGAATGGGGATTACATGCTTTTGTTTCTGTTTTTTGTTTTGTTTGTGTGTGTGTGTGTGTGTGTGTGTGTGTGTGTGTGTTAAATTAGAATCAGAAGAAACCAATAAGTAACTCATGGCAATAAAAAATTGGGAGTTTGAAAGGCAGTGGTTATTAACAGAGCAATAGAAAGACTGGAAAGAGAAAACATTAAGCTAAGGAAACAGCACAAAGTGCAGGTATAAAACAACAATGCCTCATGCAAATGTAAGGAACTGTGTATGGATAATTCCGGGACAATTACTCTGAAAACAATTGAGATTACTGGAGCTTTGGGTTGAGGGGCAGGGAGAAATACCTGGAAAATTGAAAAGTCACCTATCTTCCTTATTGTATCTTTAGCACCCAGCACAGCACATATGTAAGAAATATAACACTGGCCAAACTACCCAATGTTTTCAGACAAACTATTTCTGTGACAGCCACTTCCATGCCTCGGAAGCCCGGTCTATGGCAGGTCTGTGGCAGAATTTGTGGGGGAAAGTGACCTGACTGAAAAGAATGTATAGGGCATGTATTGGCTACAGTTCACCTGGCTGCAGAGCGGTGGGAAAACCGAAGAGGAATCCAGCCCGGTTGAACAGATCTGAGACCACCCTTGAGGTGTCTTTTACATTATTGTCTGCCAGCTCCTGCCCAACTTCTGGTCTCCACCTAGACGACTGGAGGCAGCCTAGGAGTTAGCCAGGGGCAGTTCTGTGGTCCTTCACAGGGAAGTGTCTGGGAGTCAGTACGTCGTGGGGTGGGGGTGGGGGGACAGCACACGTCTGCTCTCCCTTGGAGTGTCTCGCCAGCACCTGCCGCGCTGCCCCAAGCGCCTTTGCAAAGATGCAGAGGTCGAAGCACGTTGCTGTGCGGGGCTGAAATGCTCCGATTCCGCTTCGCGCGCCCTGTCCCTAACACCAACCAGGACCCCGGGATCGCCTCCAGGATCCCAGTGGGTGTTCCCGTCCCCTCCTTCGATTCCCCTTCGCCAGCTCCAGTCCCGCCCGCCACTTGAGGGGCATCCCAGGGTCACCGAAGTCCTCCACGCCCCGGGGCTCCGGGCGGTGCGAACCGGGAGCGAAGGGGGAGGGGCGGAAGGCGCGAAGCGGGGTGGGGGTGCGGGCGCTGGCGCTCCACACTGCCCCGCGCGGGATTTCTCGCCTTCAGCTGCAGCAGCTGCAGCCGCGGAGGGAAGAGGGGTGGAGGGTGGCGAGAAGGGCTGGCGCCCCGGCCAGGAGGGAGGGAGGAAGGGGGGGCCGCGGGGCTGTGCCAGGGGAGCCGGAGGGGTGCTCGGCGCTCCCCCGCCCTCCTTCCGGGAGCGAGGATGCGGACTCTGAAACTGGCGCTGCTGGGCTGAGGCGGAGGCACGGGAGTTGCAGCGCGCGGCTCGGTGAGTGTGTCTCCTGCGCGCGGAGAGGCGGGGGAGGCGGAGGACCGGAGCCGGAGGAGGCGGAGGGGAGAATGCCCGGAGCCGCCGCCGCCGCCGCCGCGATGCTCCCGGCTCAGGAGGCTGCGAAGCTGTACCACACCAACTATGTGCGGAACTCGCGGGCCATCGGCGTGCTGTGGGCCATCTTCACCATTTGCTTTGCCATCGTCAACGTGGTGTGCTTCATCCAGCCCTACTGGATCGGCGACGGCGTGGACACCCCGCAAGCCGGTTATTTCGGGCTCTTCCACTACTGCATCGGCAACGGCTTCTCCCGGGAGCTGACCTGCAGGGGCAGCTTCACGGACTTCTCCACGCTGCCCTCCGGCGCCTTTAAAGCCGCTTCCTTCTTCATCGGCCTCTCCATGATGCTCATCATCGCCTGCATCATATGCTTTACCCTCTTCTTCTTCTGCAACACGGCGACCGTGTACAAGATCTGTGCCTGGATGCAGCTCACCTCCGGTGAGTGCGCGCTCACCTCCGCGGAGGCGGGGGACCCCCGGGCGCCCGAGCTGGAGGGGCGGGAGTGGGAGGGACCCGGGCTGTGCTCGCCGCTGGGTGCTGAGCAACTTAATCCGCTCAGGCGTGGGGGACGTGGGGTCGCTGGAACCCTGGGAGGCCGGAAACCCCGGGGTTCCCGGGACCCGGCACGAGCGTCTTGTCTTGGGGCTTTTGAGAACCTCCCAAGTGCGGGGACGCCGCCCAGAAGGACCCTCCGGAGGCTGGGCGTGCGCAGGGCCGAGTCCACTCAGAACTAAGGACACGGGGAGAAGCCGAGTTAAGGGCGCGCACCGAAGCACCCAGGAGGGGCTGACACGGCGGGGCGAAGAGCGGATTTGGAGAGGTGGTAGTGGAAGGAGTCAGCCTGCTCTGCCCCTCTCCGGGACGGTTTCTGTCGTTGGTCCCTGTGTGTGGGAGGGTGGTGGCTGGAGTGGAATTGTTTCTCTCTGGTCCAGGCAGTTTATAAAAATTTTATCATGCCTCTGGAAATGAATACATCCTAATTGTTTTGGGGTTGACCCTTTTAAGGAAAAGGTAGCTTAGAACTGTTCCTTAGCAATTCCCCGAGGTCAAGTCTTCGGTGTGCGTCCTTGCCAGAGCACAGGTGCTTCCATTCCGTCTTTAAACGGAGAGAGGTCTTGAGAGCATCAAGGTCTCATTTTTGGGAAGTGGCTTTAGGAAGATGGGCAGAGAGGAAAACCTGTTTCTTTGCCTGTTGGTGATAGATTGTTGATAGCTGGAGAATATGAAAGTATTTTTTTTTTTTTTTCTGAGCATCAAAGTTACTTTTAACCCAGAAAGGATGTGTTGCATTTCCTGGTGGCTTTGCAGAACCGTGAAACAAAACTGACTCCTTTCTCCACCTGCCATGGAGCTGATTCCCTCTCTGCCAGCCACCTGGGGTGCCCTGCCTTCTGTAGGCAGACTCCATTCTCAGACACCTGACGCCCTCTTTTCCCAGCATTGTCGGGGTCCTTTTGGTTTTATGGATGGTCTGGCGTGGAGGAACAAAGGATATCTTAGGCAGCCAATTTTTTTTTCCTCATGTGTATTTTGTTTTACCTGATGGCGTTCACACTTCAGAGATACTACCTTCAAGATTTTGCAGTTATGTCTATGGTCTGGAAGGTTTTCTGGGGAGTAGGGATTTGACCCCCCGAGTTTACCAGAGTGTCCTAGGATGATTAAGTCTTTACAGGTGCTGGACAGGAGAGAGAAGGTTCATGATCTTCTATTGATAGTTTGATAGAAGAGAAGCTTGTGGGAGACTAAACTAGTATGGAAGTACTTGCTTTGTATTAAGTTTGTATGAGCTGCTTGTGATTCGCCATGAACTGGGAATGTGCCCATGTGAAAGGCAAGAGAAGAGCACCAGCAGAGGCCCCCACATACATAGCATTGTCCTCCTGAAATGTGAGAGCTCTCTGCTTTGCCTTCTGTCCCTCCATTCCAAACTTCTTGAAGCAACCCCCGCCCCGCCCCCCCCCCCCCACACACACTGTTTTCCTATATAATGTAAACTTTTATGGCCATTTCACATGCAGACTAATATTGAGGTTTGGAAAAAAAATTAATGTATTATAGCTGTTCTTGACACTTAATTCTTGTTTGACTTTGAAGACAATAGGACATTGAGGATGCAGGTGTTTTAGAAAAAGAGGTGACCCTGTGCAACTCATTTTAATTTTTTCTAAGTTAAATGACCTATTTAGACTGGTGATTCAAATTAGATTGTTTTTCAAAGGTCTGACAGTAATTTGCAAGTGATTTCTCAACAACATATTTCTAAATATTTTATTCTTATAAGACTTTTGTACTGTAAACCAAAGGGGTTTTCTAAAAATCTCTTTTAAAAAGAAAGCAAGCTGTCTTTGGAAAAGAATGACCAGCTTTGAAGTTAATACAAACTGCAACTATTACAATAATTTTTCTTTCCTCTTCCTGGAATAGAGTACACAAAAATAATTTGTTCCGGGGTAGTGAAGTATAATGTCTTTTTTTTTTTCTCAGAAATTTTACATAAATATACTACCTTGTTTTCTATATGTCAATGCAAAATATGATGGTAGCCTTTGTACTAAAGATGATACAAGGACATTTACTTCATTTCTGGAGTGGTACAGATCCTTAAGTTACAGGCATATTTTTAAAATCCTTTATTTGAAATTTATTTGATATTTTATTTCTAGATAAACCACAGAAAGTCATAACTTTATTAATGAAGTATATTAATTAAAAAGAATGGATAATGACAATGGGGCAGTTAAGAATCAGTCAGTTATATTCACATAGTTTTTTGAGGAATGGTTTACAGAAGATATTTATGAAGAATGTCATATTTAATGTGGTTTTGTTTTTTTAATATATTAGATAATGTATCTTATTTTATTATTTTTATTGATTTCAGAGAGAGGAAGGGAGAAGGAGAGAGAGATTGAAACATCAGTGATGAGAGAGAATCATTTATCAGTTGCCTCTTGCACGCCTCCTACTGGGGATCGAGCCTGCAACCCGGGCATGTGCCCTTGACTGGAATCAAACCCGGGACCCTTCAGTCTGCAGGCTAACGCTCTATCCATTGAGCCAAACCAGATAGGGCTAATGTGGTTTTGTTTTTAAGTCTCGTGACACTAACAAGAAATTTAACATAATATATTATAAGGTACTTTGAAAGTTTAGTTTCTAGCATTTAGACTATTCCTTTTTAATGTTAAGGAGACTTTTCATACTTTTAACTGTTCCAAGGCTAATCTCAAGTGTAATGTGTTAGCTATGAAAGATGAGACTTAATGTCCCATTTGCTTTTTAGAGACTGTTTAACCCTCATTGAAAGTCAAATGATTAACTTGTGTATTTAGTTATCTAGGCATTTTAATATAGTAACATCATTAATTAAAGTCAGGCAGAATATAAAATCCCATGTGAAATGATACACTAAGGTGATGAGGCAGGAGATTTTCTTGTGGCAATACAACATCAAGAATGATTCTTTTTCTGATTCTGAACAATAAACTAGAAAAGGTACTTAGTTTATTGGACCTGACAATGATGTTGCTCTTCTATATAATTAACAGTGCTATTATGAACACCTGCCCTCTTCCTCTCGCTCTCCCCTCTAGCTCATTATTAACCTCAGTGGAGTGAAACTTCAGAACGAGGAGCTAATAGTCGCACTACTGTTGGATATGGTCCTATACTTATGGGCCATGCCTGATGTAAAGGTTGACGACATAAGAATATTACATGTGCTTTCAGGAACAACCCAGACAGAGGAGTATGTGTCTTCCAGGTTTCCCTGTTTCTCCTTTCTGGGCACTGTGCAGATGTGCTCTCCTTTGACGTGTCCGGGAGCCCGCCACGCCTGCTCAGATGGGTGGCCCTGTGTGCGGAGCTATGATGCCGGTGCTCTGAAAAGGGAACAAGGTTGGGAGTTACTCAAGTTGCAAACTCAGCATTCAGGACCAACGCCAGTTCTTAGCAATGGCTGATGCTGAGCAGTATGAGGAAGCAAGATCTTGCCTCAAAGAGCTGCTAATCCATCCTAAATTCAGTTACGGAATGACCATTTGGGGGTGGGGGGAGGTTCCCCTGCCAGAGTACTTTAAACACTTCCCCACATGCAGGGCAAAGAATGTATACCACCACTGAGGGCAGTTTTCATTTCCTAACAACACATTCTACTTTTAAGAATTTTTTATTTACTAAGTCAAACTTATAGGGAAATTATTTGAAAATGAGAATTTAGAAACTGGTGGGGTTTTTTTTTGTTTTGTTTGTTTGTTTACTTTATGTAATGTGACAGGAATGTGACAAAGAGTAGAGGGAAAATATATTAATGTGAATGTCAAAACATGATTTAAAAATATTTTTACTGATTTCAGAGAGGAAGGGAGAGGGAGAGAGAGACAGAAACATCAGTGATGAGAGAGAATCATTGATTGGCTGCCTCCTGCACGCCCCCTACTGGGGATCGAGCCCACACTCTATGCGTGTGCCATAACAGGGTATTGAACTGTGACCTCCTGGTTCAAAGGCTGATGCTCAACCACTGAGCCACACTGACCAGGCAAAACAAATGATTTTTATAACAGTGAGATTTTGAGTGAATATGTGTGAAAAATGACAGGATCCATATAACCCATAATATATACTGTCAGGTGATTTTTTTTTTCCTTAGTGCAAGGCTGCACATTTAACAGCTTTTATCCATTGTAAAATGTTAACAAGATACTTATATACTTCTATAAGCCATAAATACATACACACATACATACATACCTAACCAGAATGTGGTATCAGATGCTTAACATGAAACAATTATTCAGTGATTTTGCTTATGTATAGTATGAGGCTCTGACCCAGTAAAGAAAATCCAGATGGCCAGGTCAATATATTACATTTTATGTGCATACCTTAGAAATCTTTCAAAGTGAACAAAATTAAAAAAAAAAAAAAAGAAACAGCAGAGCATATAGCTATAGTTGCAGTATGTGGCTCAATGCACTTTTATGTGTGGTGTAATGAGATAAACTGAGCAAAGAGGAGTAGAAAGAACTTCAGGTCACTGGGAATTGAACCAGCGACCTCTTGTGCATGGGATGACACTCTAACAACTGAGCCACACTGGCCAGGCACTAGGAGAATTTTAAAGTGTAATTTGCATAATAGATTTGAACTTTGGGGGTCACTACCAGCTTTAATTAATATGATTTTTCTTTATAATGAGTAAACTGGAATTTTTATTGGATATGAGAAAAGACCAAGGAACTGATCTTTATTCTTAACAATAACAAGGAATTAATAACAATGGAAAACAAGAGGCTGGTGCATTTAGCAAATAGTAGATAAAATATTTGATGACTTAGACATAAAGCTGTTATGAAAAGTCACTGAGGAATCTAAAAAGAGAAATAAAAAACAATGTTCACATAATTAATATCATGCAGCTCTCAAATTATAGCCACGATTCTATGACACTCCTACTACACAGGATCATTGTACCATTCATAGTTAAATTGTCCTAACTATAATCTTGAGCACATTTCTCATCTCTTTTCCTAAAGTAGAACAGAAAAATGAGTTGCTTGCAAAAAGAAGATAAATAATTTTTTGATAAGTCTAGACATGAATCTTATTGAACTTATCTTGGAGAGAATGAAAGAAGGAAGCAAACCTTTCTGAAATAGAGTTGCTGGCATAGAACTGTTGAATTGGTCTCACAAACCTGGATTCTGACATCTTCTCCAGCCTAATAAAACCAGGTCTCGGGTAGGGTAGGGACTGTATATATGTGTTTCATAGGAGAAGAGATTGCAAATGATAGGCTGAGTGAAGTTAGTCTAATTGCATGAAGTCTTGAGATTATGGCTTATCAATGAAAGAGCTAGTGGAAGAATAGTGAAAAATAGTAAAATGAATGATAAATAATTGTTGATCAAAACAGAGTTTATGCATAACTTAATCAATCAAGAGTATTCTCCATATCTTTTTTCCCTATTAGAAAACAGTGGCAAACAGGAGTTTGAAGGGAACTCACCTTTAGCTTTAATATCAAATGCATCATAGGGCCATTTACATAAGTGTCTAGAGACTATTTGTGCAAGTAGTCTATGAGAGGAGTGCTCTGTACAGCCCACCCCTTTTTTTTGTTTTAATGAAGATTAAGAGTGAGACTGTAAAATCGAAATCGAAAATGTCTATTATCATTGTCAGAAGGATCAGTATTTGAAAACCAGGCAAATATATCCAGCTGTGAAGAATGACAGGGATTAGAAGAGTGACACCAAAAATAAATGAAGTATGAATAAAAAAGATTGGAAAAAATTCAAGGTGGAAAAGCCTGTGGAATTTGATAACATCAAAAGCCTGTTGAATTTGATATAATCAATGCTTAAAAAATGTATTTACACAGGACAAGCAGAAAGCTGGAATGCGCATTACAGTGCAAAGCTGTGTGCAGATCTCAATTACCAAGAAAGAAAAATTATGGCTCCACCCCCTCCCCCATACTGGGAGTTATAATGGATTCTAAGATCAAGGTATTCAAGGGAGAGATGATTGAACTTCTTGTATGGTAGATGGGAATATGGAGGATTAAAATAAGCAAACCTAAGAAAGAAAAGGTCATTGTAAAATTCAATAAAAAGCATTCTATAGTTTCTCTTTGAAAATCTAGTTACAGATTGTGAAGCTAAATTGATTGCTAGAGTGCCTTTAATGGGGAAAGAGAACTGACAATGAGCACCTAGGTAAATATATTTACAGAACATTTTAAGAACATGTATAGTATAAGCTAGATTAATTGAATTTATCTAAGATTCAGGTAATAACCAGCAATATTGTGGATCTATGGAATACCAAATATTAGTTAACTGAATATTCACATTTTAACCAGTTAACTGGACAAAGTGTAGTACTGACTAGTTGGCATTTTTTGAAAACCTTTATAGGGAAAGGAATGCTATACTGCAGTGTTTTACAAATATAGTTGGTGACACTTTGATGGGTCCTGATATCAATTTAGTATGTAAATGATCAGCATTAAGACTTGGATTAAAACAAGATACAACATATGAATAGAGATAATAAGGGTTTTATGAAACCTTTATTTCCTAAAATATTTACATACTAGAGGCCCAGTGCACGAATTCGTGCACCAGTGGGGTTCCTCGGCCTGGCCTGCGGGATCAGGCCAAAACTGGCTCCCCAACATCCCCCAAGGGTCCCGGATTGTGAGAGGGTGCAGGCCAGGCTGAGGGACCCCACCGGTGCACGATTGGGGCCGGGGAGGGACCGTGGGAGGGCCCCAGGGCATGTCTGGCCCATCTTGCTCAGTCCCGATCAGCTGGACCCCAGCAGCAAGCTAAGCTAACAGTCAGAGCGTCTGCCCCCTGGTGGTCAATGCATGTCATAGCGAGCCGTTGAGCAGCCTTAGCATATCATTAGCATATTACGCTTTGATTGGCTGAATGGCCGACTGGCCGACCGGACACTTAGCATATTAGGCTTTTATTATGTAGGATGTGTGTGTGTGTATGTGTGTGTGTGTGTGCACTGGATTGCGATGTATAATGTAGTACTTACTGTGGGCTGCAGTAAAAATATTTGAAAGATACTATTCCAGAAAAATGATGATATAGTATGAATTTGGAAAGATAATTTTCTCTTTTCTGGAAAATTGTGAAAGTTTTGCACCATTTTGTAGGTAATTTTATATTAGAGGGTAGAGTAGGTAAAATATATGTAACCAAACAATTTGAGACATTTTTCTTTGCTTTGTTTTTCTCACCTCCATTAATGACTTTTATTGCTAGTATACCCCAATTAGATTATGGATTTATTGAAAAGAAGAATTATTTTTCCAGATGTGATTTTATTGGGCATTCATGCTATAGAAAATGGCATGGTCCATCTCTGAGCAACAGTCTAGCCAAACAAACATTTAAACAAGTGCCAAATGGATATTGACTCATACACTTTTATAAGTTAGATGGATATTAAAACTTAATTATAAATAATAATGGTAAATACTAACTATTGAGCAACCACTATTTGCAAAAGCTTTAGTCTATTATGTTTACCCTTTACAACAATCCTACAAGTTTAGTATTATAAAACCCATTTTTGCAGATGAAGAAATTGAAGCTTAAAAATTGTATTCAGACTCCCCTCCTGCTTTGGAGTCTGAAAGAAATTAAGTGTCTTGCCAAAATTACACCTTGGAAAAATTGAGACTAACACACATCTGATACACATCTGATTCCAGTGCAGCACTATTTCTACCACTTTCTTTGCCTCCCAACTTAATGTACATTTATTTAGTACTAAAGGCGCTGTGCATGAAATTCATGCACAGGGGAATGGGGTCCCCCTCAGCCCAGCCTGCACCCTCTCCAATCCGGGACCCCTTGGGGGATGTCCAACTGCTGGTTTAGGCATGATCCCGGGGATCGGGCCTAAACTGGCAGTCGGTCATCCCTCTCACAATCCTGGACCGCTGGCTCCTAATCACTCACCTGCCTTCCTGCCTAGTTGCCCCTAACTGCCCCCGCCCCTGCCAGCCTGATCGCCCCTCACTGCCTCTGTGTGCTGGCCTGATCGCCCCTAACTGCCCCCCCCCCCACAAGCCGGCCTGGTCACCCCTAACTGCCCCCCCACTGCCGGCAAGGTCACCCCCAACTGCCCCCTCCCTGCCGGCCTGGTTGCTCCTAACTGCCCCCCCCCCCGCTGGCCTGGTCACCCCTTACTGCCCCCCCCACCAGCCTGGTTGCCTCTTATTGCCCCCCCTGCTGGCCTGGTCACCCCCAACTGCCCCCCCTCTGCCAGCATGGTCTCTCCTAACTGCCCCCAACTGCACCCCCCACTGGCCTGGTCGCTCCCAACTGCCCCCCACCCCTGCCGGCATGGTCACCCCTCATGGTCCCCCCACCAGCCTGGTCGCCCCACGCAGCCTGCTGTTCAGTCATTTGGTTGTCCCTCACTAACCCCCCTGCCAGTCTGGTTGTAGGCAGCCATCTTTGTGATGGTGTGAGGGTTAATTTGCATATTACCTCTTTATTATATAGGAATATAGGATAAGTCTTCAATATGCACTTTCACCATTCTGCATCAACATGATACAGAAGGAAGGGACTGCTATTTACAGGGAAAATAATTGCCTACATGTTTACCAGATTTTCCTCTTCAAACATGCTTAGGTATGAAAAGGTACTCCTCATCCCATCCTTTTCAGTTCCTGAGCCTAGAGCCTGTGTGATTCTTAGCCCACACTGTACCCTGGTTATATCTCTGATCTCATTGCTTTCAATCTATGACTGGGAATCCTAGAGGACAAGGGCACATGTCAGCATTAATGGCTCTATATCATCTGTTGTGTCCTGAATCAAATGCAGAAATGCTCTTAAGAGACTTGCTTATTGATGGTGGTGGTGAAAGTGGTGATGGTGGATGGGATCACCAAGTCACACAGAGGGTAATAATAGACCTGGCAGCTTATGGAGGCATCAGAGTTGGGAAGTGGTTGTAAGATTTGCATCTTGACTTGGCCACTTATTAGTTGGATGACTTTGGGTAAATTATCTAACTGCTCTTGACTTTTCATGTTATTTTTCTAAGTCTTATGTAATTTATTAAAGATACATACAAAGAGATTACAAGTTATGGATATTAAAAATATATCATCTGTTAACCAAGTGTTTCTGAGCATTTACCAACAAAGTAAATGTTGGAAAAACAAAAAATAGGGTGAAATTAAAGTAGAAGGCAAATATGGTATGATCCTAGACAAACACATAGGTATCCAGAGTTAGAGTTCCTCAATATAAAGACCTTAAATAAAATACCTATCTTCTGTGTTCTAGGATTATTGAATTAATCCATGTAAAACACTTAAAAGTGGAGCTAGCACTAAATAAATGTTAGCTATGATTACTGTTATTATTACTGCTACCACCATTAAAGAGAACAGGACTAGAGGAGTGATTAGTATTCAGAAAACTTAGTAGACAGAAAGATTAAATTCACAATGTACAAGTTAAAGGACAGTTTTGTTTTACTACTTGTATATGCCAGACCTACCTTGTTCTGAGGATCAAGAAAAATAATGGCTATGGAATCATTTTAGAAACTGCACAGTGTTGTATAAATGCCACTGTCATCTCTATAATGGACATTGTACATTACTAACATACCATATTCAGTTAAGGATTTAATTTTGTATTAACAGGGTCTAGCTCTTCCATTTTATTTGTCTAGAGTAATGACTCAAAGTAATAAGAATGTATTTTGGAGATAATTTTAAACTGCTTAATAATTTCAACTGAACAAACTTGTGGAGTGTGTGTGTGTGGGGGGGAAAGCCATGTTGTAAAGGCATTGTGAGCCAATCTTTTGATTATGTTAAGACCTAAGTACTTAGGCATTCTTAAGTTCCCCCAAGTGATGGGGAAATGCCTAAATTATTTTTTCTTCACTGTTACCAAAAGCAAAATGGAATATTCTCAATATGTAATGACATCATATAACAACAGGAATAAATCCAAAGCAGCATTTTTTTCTGTTTTAAATGTAGCTGTAATGTTTTGAAAATTGTTTCTCAATATTACATCTGCGAATCTTTATTTTTCTCCCAAAGCAAAGAAAGCAGTGATTTAAGATTCTCCGATTTATGCTCAAATGACAATTATATTGCTGTTTTTTTTATTAACATGCCAATTTCTTTAGCTTTTCTAAAGAAGCTTAAAAAGACAAACCCCATCGTTTCTTGTTATTAGTATTTTCATTTCAGGTTTAAAGACATCAGCTTATTATAAAATGAGAGAATCAGTTATAACTACATCTATGACTATGACCTAAACCACTGGATTGAAAACTGAACAAATGAATAGTCTCTGCTTTACATATTATCAATATCACTTTTATGGTGAATATCCAGAGTTGATGTTGACAAGAGAACTTACTAAGTATCTTGAGAGGTGCTGGTGCAGAGATGCTGATGAGCACAGCGAGATGGTCTCCCCATGCGTCCTGTAGGTCATTGTGAAACAGCTCTGCTCTTCGAGACCTTTCGGTCTCCTGAAAAGGGCTCTCCAGAAGATGAGCCAGGATGGGGAAATGGGCAGATCCACCCAAAATCTTAGTTCACTTTGCTGAGGACCCCTCCATTCACTGCAGGATGGGCTCTAGAGGGAGCTCCAGCCCTGTCATCTTGTGCTTCTCAGAACGTTGCCTTTTATAGGGTCAGGTCCAGAGCCATTTTCACCCTGAGAGTACGTGTAAGATAACTTTTTAGAGGATGGAGGGTAGAAGATAAAATATGAAGCTTGAAAAAGAATGAGAAAAGGGAATCATCCAGAACGCATGCAGTAGGCGGAAAGCTCCTTTTACCTACAAGGAAAAAGCCAACTCCTCCTGGACTTTCCTATAATGCATTGCCTCGATGTAAATGCTTTTAATTAGTCTCTGTTACTTACCTAACCTTCTAAGAAACTTTTGTGACTCAAGTGGTCTGCATTTTTAGAGGACTCATTGGTATGGTCTTCCAGTGGAACATTTTGACTTGTTTCTTAGCCTGGAGATGGACACTTTCAAATAACTTGGAGAATTCAAAAGAAGTTGAGGAATTCAGAACTACAGGATTCTAAGCAGCCATTTGATCTTGGTGGCCATGAACTATGCATTATAATTGCAACTCTGCAGCAGCCCAAGCATGTTTGCAAATAAAAAAAAGTAGAGCTTGAAATTCCATTTCTTGGGAAACCTTAAGGACTTTTCAGAATTTAAAAATAATATTTACAATAACTCAGAACTTGGACCCTAGCCACAGGCAAATAATGTGTCATAGGATCAGAATAAAAAAATGCATCTCATCTTACTACTAGCTCCTACCTATCTTATTCGAGTCTCCATTTCCTTAAAAAAAAAAAAAAAAAAAACATCAACAACACTCAACAACAACAAAAAGAAGGAATGAGTGACTGGTTTCTTCCTAGCTATTGCAATTGGACACAGTTGTACACTGTCACATAGCTTTTTGTCACTAGAATCCACTTGAAAAACACACAGATTCTGTTCTTTTTTTTTCTTTCAAAACATGGGACCTGAGCTCAGTCCGGTTTCTATTTTATCTTTTTGGGACCCTGAAGTGCAGAAAGTTCGTTAGAGAAAAACTTCCAAAAAGCACACTTTCCTGCTTAACATCAAGCCTTTATTTCCATCTCACACTCAAAAACATTATTTTTAACCCTCACACAGTGTCCTCCTCATTAGCCCCAATGCCTGACTCTGGCTCCAGTGTCTACTGACGTGTCTGCCTGAACAGGCCAGAAAACCAAAAAGTGTACTGGTCCTGGAGTTCAATACAGCACCCTAGCATTCTGTGGGACCTCTTAGAAGATGAGGACTGATTTAATGTGCATAGAACAAAGGAGAAAAGTTCTGCAATCAATATGAGTTCATTTGACAAGGGCTGTTATCTTTTGTGTACTGTTGAAGAATTGATTTCTTTTTTTTACACAAAAGCTCTCTAGAAAACCAACCTAATGACTGAGAGGTGGTCCCTAAAACGAAAGTTTCAATGGTGATAGATTTATTCAAGTAATAGAATGACTCTCATATATAGTTTTTCTTTCTCCAAGTTTCATGATGACATGAGAATTTATTCTCAAATGTGTAAAGTCTTATCTGTTTAGTGTAGAAATATGACTTACATGAAGGCGAGCTTGAACTTGTACAATGAAAGAGAAGGTGATTTAAATTTCTATTGTAGTTATAATGTTATTTAGCCTAGCCATCATTCTGGTTTTGTTTAATATTTGCAAAATGAATTATTTCCGTTCATCTGCAAACATGTTATGAATCACATAGTTTACATTTTATGAATAATATAGTTTACATTTGTGTGTATGTGCCTGTGTGTGTGTGTTTGTGTGTATGGTTTAAAGAAGAAGAATAAAATGACCATTTGTGTGTCTGCCACCCACTTTCCTGATTATATCCAGTCAGAGGTAGCCACTTTACTGAGTTTTGTGTTATTAGTCTACATTCCTTATAATACTAATGCACATATACATGTAATGTATATATACATATAATATGTACAGTAGTGTACACATTCCTGAGTAACACATTCTTTATTTTTGGTCTTTCTGTTTTTAAAGGAAATGCTTTTAATATTTCACCATTTAGTATGACATATGGAGTAGATTTTTTTTCAAATACTATTTAATAGGTCAAGGAAGTTCTCTTATATCCCTACCTTGGTAGGGAGTTTTTAGATTGTGAATATATGTTGAATTTTATTGAATGCATTTTCTGTATCTCTTGTGATGATCAAATGACTTTTCTGAATTAATATATATTAATGATATGAATTATGCCAGATTTTCTAATGTTGAAATAATCATGCATTTAAAAAACAATACCACTTTGATTACACTGTGAGTCTCAGTCTCTAATATTTTATTTAATATTTTAAGAAGTATTTTCATGAGTAAAGCTGGTCTTTTTCTTTTTCCTTTGTCATACTGTCTGTATCTGGTTTAGGTACCAGGATTATATAAGACTCATAATAGTAGTTGAGAAGTCTCTTTTTGAGTTTTTGAAAGCATTTATGTGCTATTGGAATAATCTGTTCCTTGTGTGTTTTATAGAATTATTTTATAAAACTGGGCCTCATATTTCTTTGAAGGAATTTTTGAAACTACCGATTACATCTGTTTGATGGTTATAGAGTCATTCAGATTTTTAATTTCATCTTTAGTCAGTTTGTAAAGATATATTTTTCTAAGAATTTTTCCATTTCATCTACATTTTTAAATTTATTGGCATATAACTGTTTATATTCTTACAAGCATATAAGTAATATGTCTTCTTTGTTTTCTTTATATCAATTTACTAAAAGTTTGTCAGATTTATTAGGCTTTATAAGAGCCAATTTTATCTTCGTTGTTCATCTCCATTACCTTCTGTTTTATAGTATTAATTTTTGCTTTTTATTTTTATTTCCTTTTTTTCTATTTGCTTTAGGTTTATTCTCTTATTCTTTTCTAACGTCTTAATTCTTTTCTACTCATTAATTATTAGCTGCTATAAACTTACAGAAAACTGCTTATACAGAGTGAAGACATCATCATTAAAAATTTTGATTAGGAACTGCATGTAACCATCTTAAGCATAAACTAAAAGGAAAGAAAATAGATGTTCATGAAAGAAAGTTCAAGTTACTTGTTAAAATATTTACAAATATTATGGTAGCATGGTTTATACAAAGTCAGAATATTTAATCTTGAATGTGTAATCAATATATTTAATATTCTATTTTTCTGATACGAAGGAAATATAATAAATGTTTTTGCAAAGTTTACATATAGATGATCCCAAATACTCTCCCATTTATTCTAGTCATTGCTATTGTAATAATATAATCTTTAAATGTGTATCATGAAAAAGATGAGTAGAAACTCTAAACACTAACATTCAGTTGGTGCCACCAAGGTCAGTGTCAGCTTTACTGTTCAGCTGTTACTTTGGATTCTTGCTTTGTCTTTTTTCTTACCTCTAAGGATTTCTCTTACAATGAGCTCAGCCATGTGTATTAAAAAATGTTCTGGATATTTATGCAGAATTTCGAGGTGTTCTATTTGAGAGGGTTTGTTTGTGCGTTTTTTTTGGGTCATCTGATTTGCCATATTGCCTAAAATGTAAATTCATGGATGATATTCAGTTGACTTTGCTTAGTTCTGTGGCCACATAAACTCTAAACTTCAAAGTGCCAAGTCACCAATTTATGTCATTGCTAAAAAAGAGAAGGATCAGAAAAATGTGGATTGATGTATGCAAACTAATTATAATTTCTGAATCTACTATTCAAAACTCATGAATCTCCCACAGTGAGTTAGTGTCATATTTTTCTAAGCTGTACTATATATTAGGAGCAAAGGGATGAAGGACTCCACTTTCAATGGCATATGCATATAAGGCAATTAATTTCTTTTAGTTTTAATATAAAAATACCAAATAAAATCACAGAAATACTGCAATTTGGGTTCTCAGTCTTTTTAATTCTTTCAATCATTAATTTATCATTACTTATTTTGTGCCTATTATGTGTATTAGAGAAGATTGGGAGACTGAAATACTTTCTAATATTTAGGATGGCTTCATGATTGGTCTTCTTAGGTTTGGAAAGAATTTTGTATCACTAATAAGAAAAGTGTGGAGGCAGCTATACCATACTAGATAAGAGCATAAGCTCTGAAACATCTGGGTTTGTGTGGTGGTTGCTTCATTTACAAGGTCATTGTGTGACCTAGGGACAGTTTTTTAGCCTATCTGTGCCTTAGGTTCCTCATCTGTAAAACAAGAATAAATATGGTACCTATGCCATGTCTGGAACACAGAAAACACTCATAAAAATTTGGTCTTAGCATCAAATCATCATTGTTGGCATCATCATCATCATCATCATCATCATCATCATCATCATCATCTTTATCACTGTAGAAAGGCAGTCCCAGAAAGAACAAAAAAAAGTAAAGGACCTAGTAGGTTACTGTTCTATATAAACCCCCTATGACCTCGTTATTTTATTTCTCTTTTAATCTGGAAAAGAAATCCTGTACATTTTGGAGCTGTCAATTCATTGCTGTTCCATTTTTGTTGGGCGAAGCTCTTCCCATTGTAGGTTCATGTGGGGATTGATAATAGTGAGAGAAGAGAGGAAGTTGTGGAACTTCCGGGAGTGGGTGCCCTGTGGGCCTTCTTTTTGGGTTGGAGATTGGCATCTGTAGAATGATATCAATAGGGCTCACACAGGAAGTGTAGCCAGCAATTGCAGCTCCTTTTGATCTTCTTACTGGAAGCTTCTTGAGGGTAGAGATCATGGCTGTTTTCACCACCATTGTACATCTAGTGCCTAGGATGCTTGTTGTAAATTTGCCTTATCTCCCAATGCACCAACTGATGCCACAACTCAAAGCTCTATTCTAGGAACTGGTATAAAGACAAATTCTCTCCTCTTTTTAGAGAAGGGGTCAACATAGGTGATTTTCCTACAGAGTCAGTGCAATCAAATATCTTATTATTTCTGTGTGATTTAAACTCTACCGAAAAAAAACAGGTTTTATTTTTATGGTTTGGTAATTTTGACCTTAACACAAAGAATAAAAATGTTAGAGAACCAAGTAAACACTAACATATTTGAGTATAAACTTGTTTTCAAATAGATTATTCTCCAAAAGAAATTCTTTTAGTTCTCAGCCTTTAAAGTAACAACCATACAATCAGAGTAGAGCAAGGTGGGAGGATCTAGAGGACAAAGGAAAAGACAAAAAGACAGAGTAGTATAATTCAAGGAGCTAAGCAGATGGGACTGGCATGTGACAGAGCAGCAGTAATCTTGAGCAGTTTCCACTGTCCCTGCTCCATTTATGTACATTTATATAATGGTTGCAAGAGGAGAACCGATCAGGTACCATCTAATCAGGGAGCCCAAAAACCTCTTTGTTCCTCCTCCTTCCCCGCCTTCTTCTACTTCTTTGCAAATTTGGCTTGACATTCAAATTCTCTGGGAAGAAGAAAAAGCATGGAGTTTATAAATGAAAAAAAAAACAACACACACACACACACCACACCACAAAACCCTATATAGGTAGGGAAAGAACATTTTATTTGGAGGCTAACAAAAAGACAATACAAAAAAATTTAATTCAAGCCTCCTTCAAAATACAATAATAACAGTTTGCTGATTCCGAGGGCAATAATAAAGTGGTGTCACAAGATATATTCCTTAATCATTTTTTCTTATAAAAATTGTTTTACCTTTTTTACTGTCATGAGTTTTTTTTTAATTAATGTTTATTGTAGAAAGTATTATACATGTTTCCCTCCCCCCCCTATTTACCCTGTTCACTCCCACACTGTTGTGAATTTTTAAAAATCATAAACCCTCAGATATAAGAAAAATATGTAGCATCTCGAGTGCAGTTGTAAAGTAGATATTGAAAGCTAGATAACAGTGTTGGGAAATGAATTATTCTCTATGGTAAACTCCAGACATAAATGGAGTCATTTCGTGATATTGTTCAGTTACATTGTTCACAAGGTTTCTTTAGGAAGATGCTCCTTGTCTTTGATTTTGAAATGACTTTTTGATGTCTGGCTACTATGGCAACTGCTATTTTATTAGCGTAACATTGATAATCAACTAAAATTGTCAACTCGTTGGCTTGCTACTTTAGATTTCCTTTATATTTACTCTATTTTCTGACATCACTTATTTGATATAATCTTACATTTTGGAAATGTCTATATTTCCTTATGTTTATTTACATATTAAATTAATATTGTTATTATATCTAAGGAGTCATTGTTATTGCAAAGCCAGCTGCTTTTGCCCACAATAGCAGCATTTACTGAGAGTTCACTATGGACCAGGTACTGTTCTAGTGCGCTACATATGACCTCATGCAATCCTCATAAAATCTATGGGGTGCTGTTTATTCTTTTTGTTGTTAGTGTTTACCATGTCACTGATGAGGGAATGGAGACACAGATTGATTAAGAAATGTTGCCAGGAATATACAGCTAGAACTGTGCTGTCCAATCTACAGTAAACTCTGGTCACATGCGACTATTTAAATTTAAGTTGAACGGTATTAAAAATTTAGTTGTTCAGTCACACTAGTCATACTTCAAGTGCTCAATAGGTCCATGTGGCTGGTGGCTACTGAACTGGACAGTGCAGAACAGAACATCTCTATCATTGAGGCAAGTTCTATTGGACAACGCTGTTGAGGAAGCAATATAGCCAAGCTTGAACTGAGGTGGTGTGGTTCCAAGACCCACACTCAAAACTACTACATGGAACTGTCTTATTCCCCCTCCTCCATTAACTATAAAGGGACTAGCATCGATAGTCTGAGTTGATGTTAACCTGAAGGATAAAGGGCAAGACTAAAGAGTAAAGCCTAAATGGGATATTCATTCATTCATTCATTCCATAAATCTTTACTGAGCACCTGCAGAGTGATAGGTACTGTTCTAGGTGCTGTTGATATAGCATGGAACCAAACACAGATTCTCTGACCTCACAGAACTTACAAACACAGATAATTAAATACATAATATGTCAGGTGATGATAAGTTCTGTGGAGATCAGAAGTTACTATATGTAAAGCCATGCTGATAAAATTATTTTTAGAGGAAAATTAAGATGAAAAGAAACTAAATCATGGTCTAAAATTTTACTTCTAGACTCAAGAAATAGTCTTATGAATTTAATTTTTAATTGTTAATAGTTTGACTAAACATAGACAACAAATCCTGTTTTTGAGTAAATTAAAAATTTTATTGTTTTATTTTATTATTTGGGGTCTTTTGTGGTTCCCTGTACACTCTTCCACTTCTCCCAATCACCACACTGTTGTCTTTTTCTTTTTTCTTTTTTGCTTAATCCTTCCCCCAAGCCATCTGCCTGCTCTCTATCTATGAGTCTGTCTCTATTTTGCTTATTAGTTCAGTTTGCTCATTAAATTCTATTTATGAGTGAAATCATACGCTATCTGTCTTTTTATGCCTGGCTTATTTCACTTAGTATAATGTTCTCCAGGTCCATCCACGTTGTTGCAAAAGGTAAAATTTTCTTCCTTTTTATGCCTGAGTAGTAGTCTATTGTGTAAATATACCATGGCTGTTTTATCCACTCATCTACTGATGGATACTTGGGCTGCTTACAAATCTTGGCTGTTATAAATAACTAGTGTTCCCGTTGCAGGAAAAATCCTGCAATAGGGTTTCCTGCTGCACTCTACCTCGCCCTGCCTGCTCTCCTCCCTTGTCCCCCGCCCCGCCTTCTCTGCCAGCCTGTCTGCTCTCCTCCCTTCTCCCCCGGCCCTGCCTCCGCTCCTCCCTTCTCCTCCCCCCAGCTTGCTTGCTTCTCCGCAGCTTTGCTCCCTTCTGCAGCTCTTGGCTTCTTTCTATGCTGTCTTGATATGCAAATTAGCCGCCACCTTTGGTGGGGTAATTTGCATACTCATCCTGATTGGTTGGTGGGCGTGGCTTGGGCGTAGCGAAGGTGCGGTCAATTTGCATATTTGTCTATTATTAGGTAGGATTATTAGGTAGGATGCTACAAGGAACATTGGGGGTGCATATATTCTTTTGAATTAGAGTTTCAGGTTTCTTCAGATAAATTCCCACAAGTGGAATTGCTGGATCATCAGGCAGTTCCATTTTTAATTTTTGAGGTAACGCCATACTACTTTCCACAGTGACTGTACCAATCTGTATTCCCACCAACAGTGCACAAGAGTTCCTTTTTCTCCAATAGTTGTTGTTTGTTGATTTATTGATGATAGCCATTCTGATAGGTATGATATCTCATTGTGGTTTTAATTTGCATTTCTCTGATGATTAGTGACATTGAGCATCTTTTAATATATATGTTGACCATCTGTATATCCTCTTTGGAGAAGTGTCTATTCAGGATCTTTGCCCATTTTAAAATTGGATTGTTTGCTTTTTGGGTGTTGAGTTTTATAAGTTCTTTATAAATTTTGTACATTAACCCCTTATCAGATGTATTAGCAAATATGTTCTCCCATTCATTGAGTTGTCTTTTCATTTTGTTGATCTTTTTTTTTTTTTTTGCTGTGCAAACACTTTTTAGTTTGATGAAGTTCCATTTGTATATTTTTTCTTTTGTTTCCCTTGCCCCAGGGGATAGATCAGAAAAAAATATTGCTATGAGAAATGTTTGAGATTTACCTGCCTATATTTTCTTCTAGGATTTCTGTTGTTTCAAGTCTAACATTTACGTCTTTAACCCATTTTGAGTATATTCTTGTGTGCGGTATAAGGAGGTGGTCTATTTTTATTTTTTGCATGTGTCTGTCTAATTTTCCCAATACCATTTATTGAAGAGACTATTTTTACTCCATTGTATGCTCTTGCCTCCTTTGTCAAATATTAATAGACCATAAAGGCATGGGTTGATTTCTGGGCTCTCAGTTTTATTCCATTAATCTATATGCCTGGTCTTGTGCCAGTACCAGGCTGTTTTCATTATAGTGACTTCGTAGTATAGTTTGATATTAGGTAGCATAATTCCTCCAATTTTGTTCTTCTTTCTCAAGATCTCTGTTGCTATTTGGAATCTTTTGTGGTTCCATATACATTTTTATAATATTTATTCTAGATATGTGAAATTTAAAAATTTAAAGATAGCAACTACATTGACTCCCCATAAGGATACATTCAACCTCTTGTTTGCCATTAACATTAGGAAAGATTTGACTCATAAGGCAATACCTACGAATTTCCATGCATCCTCCCTTCATGACTGTGGCACTGTTCCTCCCTAGGTCTCTACATCCCGAAAGTCTGTGCTTTCCTTTTCTCTGTTAAAAATCTAGTACAACTAGATCACTACTCCCTTCTGCTTGTACTTGGGAAGACAAATGAATTACTAGATGTAAATTATTACTTTTATGTTTATATTCTAATCATTTTACACATAAAATACTTTTACAGGTAAAGTTATTAGTGTAGTTCCAAGTCCGTGATAAGAACTGCATAAATGTGACCTGTTATCATTATTGTTCCCAGCACTCTAATCCCTTTCCCTGCTTGATTTAAGCAGGTCTCGCCTCAAAGCATCCTACCCTTCCTTGTAGTCCACATGTCTCCCAGACAATTGAGACACAGTGCATGTCTCCTTTGGTGAGCACAACTTCCCCACCTAATCCTCCTAATTTCCCCTTAAAATTGGAGTTCTGATACCCTGAAAACCCTTTACAATCTTATTCTAGGCACTGCTGAGATTTTGCCTATTCACCAGAGCATTTTGTAATCTAAAAGGAGGTAGGGCCTTAAGGCAGAGGATATTAAGCCTCATTTCTAGGGGTGCAGTTTTCTCTCCTTTTCCCTCAGTGTAGGGTGAATCATGTGGGCCCCCCTCCAAATCTTCAGCCAAGAGTCTGGGTCCAGTGGGTGTAGGTGGGATCCAGGTAGAACCAGCCGCTTGCTCCTGGCTAATCTTGCAGTAACAGTAGGGCCCCCCATTTAAAAACAGTTTAGAAAAGCACCGAGTGGTAGGCTGAGAGGGTGACTCTCCTCTATGCCGGGAGCTGCCAGCTTTCAGTGGGGAGCCTGTGAGGGCTATGCAGAAAGGCTGTTTTCCCTCCACAGCTCTGGATGCCTCCGGTGCTCTGAATGGATTGAAATGGACTGATTTCTGTTTACAGTGTATTTATAAGGATGCATTAAAAGCTCTGACATGTTCAGGAAACTGGGCATTTTGTTCATTTTATATCTATCTCTATCTCTATCTATCTATAATGTGTATATCTAAATACTATAGTCCATTCTGTGAGGAAGTGTAAGATATTTGGCACTAACCAGTGTTGGAGGAATTCCCATATTAGAACTCCCCGAGCTTATAGGTGACTACACTGAAGAGGAGTAAAATAAGGTGTGCCATGCTGCATATTAGATGAGACTAAATGAGGAAGGTAATGTGTGGAGGGATCACACTTTTTTTCATAACTTCTCAATATTCTGTCATTGAATTAGTCCTTTTTATTTATGTTTCCTCAGGCCTTAGTTTGGGTCCGTGTTCCTGATAGATACAGCGATAAATTATTCATTTGTATGCAAATAAACAGCAGATGTTGGATGGAAGAAGTATTTGCAGAGTGAGAGAAATTCCTATAAGTAAAGGATAATCCTAAATAGCTACCTAAAATTTGCATCATGGTGCCTCATTTTCTTCATTGGCATCCAATTAGTCTGGTGGTAAATAAGCTGTGAGCACCCACGCCTAATAGAGCAGGAAGGATGTGCTTCACAGGGTGAACCTGCATGAAATTCAGTTGATAATGGTTGTTTCCATTGAAGGCACCCTGGGATTTACAGTGCTGTGCTGGGTACTTTATACATAGCACCTTTATTTCCTTAATGCTCCTTCAAGGAAGATTTTGTTATTTGCAGATGACGTAACTAAAACTCAAAGAGGTTATGTGACGTGTCCAGAGCCCCCATTTAGTGGAAAAGCAAGGCTTGATTCTGTGTCACTCTCTTCTTTATTTATTTTTTCTAGTTAGTCCCCTTTTCCTCATTTCCACTCCCATTGACAAACCATTATAACAAGTCTGATGTGTATCCTTTTGTTTGTATGTATGAATTCTTATAAAAATATCTTTCTTGTTTGTGTTCCCGTATTTTTAATTTCAGTAAATGGTATTCTGCCATAGATTTATTTCTCTTTTAGTTATCTGTTTATTTATTTAAAACATTTTTTTTTCATGCAGCACTAGGTTTTGAAGACCCATTCATATGGCTGTATGCACTTCAGGTCCATTGTTGCTGGTAGCTGCACAGTACTCCGAATAGTACCCACCACATTCATCTGGTGACAGGCACCCAGATTGCTTTTAGATCTCCACCACGCTGAATAACCCTGCAGTGAACATCTTGTTCACCTCTCTTGATGAACCTATGTAGGACTGTTTGGGAATTGCTGAGCCACAGGGCACACATATGCTGACTTTGCATAGGGTGAGCTTGCTGTTTAGACTGGCGGCTCCAGTCCACATGTCTGCCAGCTGTGCAGGAGCACCCCTGTATCCTCTGCATCCCACTGAGGAAACTTCTAGTTTTCTCATTTTTCTAATTTTGGTCAGCCTATATGTGTAAAGTATGTGTATGTATATGTTTTAGTTTGCATTTCTCTAAATTTTTAATGTTTAAAAAATCATCTTTTCATATGCTTGTTAGTTGAACTTTTTCTACTGCTATTCTGTGTTTGAGTTCAGAGGTTGAAAGTCATGGTCAGAGTGTTGCCCATTTCTCTAGACGAGCACTGTCCATTTGAAATATAAGGCAAGCTACATATGTAATTTCAAATTTTCTATTTGCCACATTATGGTAAAAAGGTAAAAAGAGGTGAAATTAATTTTCATAATACATCTTATTAACTCAATAAATATAAATTGATAAAGCAATTAATAATAAGATGTGATATATGTATATATATTTTTTCTATACCAAGTTTTCAAAATCCTACATGTATTTAACAATGGATCGATGTTTCTCTGTAATCTCAATATTGGATTCTAAATTTTCAATGATTGAAGTGAAATGTCAGTTTATACAAGTAAGGTTTTGTTTAACAGAAAAACACTTTACATTGTTTATAAAATTTTAGATATGCCCGGTTATTAGAAAGTCCTTCTTATATTGAACTAAAATCTTCTACTCTTTCATTTCTAGTCATTAATCGTAATATTGCTTTCCGTGGCCACACAGGCAATGTGTAATCTGTCTTTGAGAATACACCCTGATAAATGTTGGATTATAGCTCTTGAGTTTCTCTTTCCTCACAGTGTTTTTCCTTCTTGGTCCTCAACATCTCCATTTCCGAGTTGTACCTCACATGACATAGTTCCTTCACCCAAACACACTGGGCTGTTGGGTTGATTGCATTCCCAGTTGTCCATATCTTTCCTAAGATGGGGCTCTAGAAGCAGCTTGGTTCTTTAGATGCAGTCTATGTATGGGGCAGTGTCCAGATGAATTCTAGCTTACTCTGACCCAGACACTCTGCCACCACCAGAGTAACTTGAAACTAAATTAGCTTTTAGAAATCACTTTTGGACTTGGTTAACAAATGCTTGTTGTCTGCCAGTTTATGTGTGGATGTTTTTCAGGCTCCCACCGTACGTTAATATATCTATAAAAGGATAAATCAGATATGACTTCCTACTCACAGAAATTTCTAAAAAAGGGAATCAAGCTCATAAAATTTGTATAAATAAAATAGTAAATTCTCTTCCACTGAAGCTCCCTCCCCCCAAGCCTTATGAATCCATCCTCAGAAATAGCTGTAGCATGTCTTAAGTGACTGGAGAAGTTTCTTGGACCTGAAATTAGTGGAAAGCCTCTCCCTCCACTAGCATCCATTCAGAATGAATTAGTAGAACAATCTGAATATGTTGTTAATCTGACATATGGATTAATTAGTGTATTTACTGCAAAGGCAAAGCCAACACACAATCTCATTTTAATAAGAATAATATGATATAGTAAGGTAAAGTTTTATCTTGATATTATTGATGTAGTTCATTATATAGATACTAGAGGCCCAGTGCATGATTGAATCATGCATGTGTAGGGTCCCCTACATGCTTTCGCTTTCGATCACGGGGGAGCTGGGTGCCTGTCCGCTGGTGCACCAGGCCTTTCAGAAGCCTTCGGCGCAGTGGAGGCTTCCGAAAGGCCTGGTGCCGGAGCAGACAGCACCCAGCTCCCCCGCTTTTGATGGTCCCCGGTGGGACGTGAGCTCGCTGCCCCAGAGGCCCCTTCTGTTCCGCAGCTCAGCCATGGCGCAGACGCTGAGCTCGTGCCGCCACTGGCGATGCAAGCCCAGCATCCCGCTGGCCCAATCGGCTACCCCGGCCACCCCGAGTCCTGCCCTCTGCGCCTCCTGCTGGCCCAATCGTGGGCGTAGCGGAGTGATGGTAATTTACATATTACCATTTTATTAGGTAGGATACCAAATTAAGAGATAATGATATGCAACATGGTAGGCATTAATAATAAAGAGTGTGAAAGATTATAGGACAAATGTAATATCAGTAAAATGATCATATTAGGATATAGCTTTTATAACAGAAGGAAAAATGCTATAACAAAAGAATGAAAAATGTGGTTGCTTGCAATTTACAGTTTCATATTCAGACTTGGTCACTGCTCAGCCCAGGGCCAGTGGAGAGAAAGGGACACAATCCAGACTCAAGGCAAGAATATAGCAGATAAAAGAATCTTCCTTGCCCTGGCCGGTTTGGCTCAGTGGATAGAGCATCGGTCTGCGGCCTGAAGGGTCCCAGGTTTGATTCCAGTCAAGGGCATGTACCTTGTTGCGGGCACATCCCCAGTAGGGGGTGTGCAGGAGGCAGCTGATCGATGTTTCTCTGTCATCGATGTTTCTAACTCTCTATCCCTCTCCCTTCCTCTCTGTAAAAAATCAATAAAATATATTAAAAACAAAAAAGAATCTTTCTTGTTTTCGCTATTCCTTAGTGTTGACCACAGACTTCCCCTGACCATATATCTAGAGAAAGGTAAAACCTTTAATCCTTAAATTAGGTGAGGACCAGCTTGAGAAACACACCATGGAAAGAAATAATCTCGGGAATGGGAAGATATGTGGGCCTGGAATCATCCTTACCTGACCCTTCTGAACCCTCCCAGAGTTTATCATTTCCAGGAAGAGTTTCATTTGGACCATGGCAGCTATGGATTTCAATGATCTTTCTTAAGTTTTGGTAGAACAGGGTGGCAGGGGAACAGACAAAGAATGAAGAAAAGAAAAACCCAGTTCTGACTCAAGAGGATTAAAGATGGACTCTCTGGCTCCAATTGCTCTCCAGAATCCTAGGACTTAATTCACTTTAGCAATAGTCTCCTAAGAGACACTGCTAGTCTTTGCAGGATCCCAAAGATGAGTGATGCATCACTTGCACAGTCTGATGGGGAGGTGCTGTGACAAGCACACGGACGACAAAAATCAAGTGTGCTAAGGGGTCTAAGAGAAGCACAGAGTGTTGTAGGAGTTCAAAGGCAGCCTTCAAATTTAATTTAGTTTCAGGACTTCAGATTTCACTATTAAGTTGATAGTCTTTGAGGTGAACTTTGAAAGGATGGGTAGAAGTTCCCTCAGAAGGAAGTCCCAAATGGAATTATGCAGGCAGAACTCCTTGCCTCCTGTACGTAAAGAGCTAAGTAGTAAAGGCTTTGATGCTCGTGCTCTCCAGGTCTCACAGCATTGTGAACATCACGCAGACTAGTCTCTGAGCTGTGAGACGAGTGCTTTCTTGACAAGTCCTGTGCGGTATTGGCCAGATACCTGGTCAGCAGGTATGAGTCTGAACCCAGGATACAGATGGAGTCAGGCCTTTTACCTCCACTTAATGGCAAGTAATGTTTATTGACTAGGGCAGTGGTTGGCAAACCACGGCTCGCGAGCCACATGCAGTTCTTTGGCCCCGTGAGTGTGGCTCTTCCACAAAATACCACGTGCGGGCGCGCACGTACAGTGTGATTGAAGGAGTACCCTAATTAAGTTAATAACAATGTACCTACCTATATAGTTTAAGTTAAAAAAAAATTGGCTCTCAAAGGAAATTTCAATGTTGTACTGTTGATATTTGGCTCTGTTGACTAATGAGTTTGCCGACCACTGGACTAGGGCATCTGTGCCAATGACTATCTAAAACTACCATTGAAGATAGGATATCTTTAAAGCTCTGTAAGTACTAAATCTCAGGTAGCCAACTTCAGTGGACTAGAACCAAGCAGGTTACTATGTATTCAAGCCTTTTCTTCCTGCCTGTATCAGTCAGGGTTCAACCGGAAAAACAAAACCAATAGGAGATATATATTAAGAGATTTTTTTTTCCCAAGAAATCACCTTACACAATTGTGTGGACTGGCTGGGCAAGTCTGAAATCTGTGGGGGCATGCTGTCAGGAAGGGCAAGCTGGAACTCTTGGGCATGAGCTGAAGCTGCTGACCGTAGGTGCAATTTCATCTTCTTGATCATCAGGGAAGCCTCAGTTTTGCTCTTAATGCCATCCTTCAAATTGTGGGCTTTAATTACATTGCATGGCAACACCTAGATTAATGTTTGACTGAATAATGGGCCCATAGCCTAGTCAAGTGGCATGTAAAATATATCATCACACTTCTCATAGACCAGACCTGACATTAGGGTGAGGGCAGGTTATATTAATAATGGGATCAGGTAACTTATAGCAATGGCAGAGGGGACTCAATCAAAGATACAAGCTGTTGCGTGTTATATGAATCTATTTACATATATGAATATGTGGAATAGACAAATTCACAGAAAGCAGATTTGTGGTTTCCAAGGGCTGTGGACAGCGGGAAATGGGGAGTGACTGCCTCCTGAGTATAGATTTTTGTTTTGGGATGATGTATATATTCTGGGACTGGATAGTAGTGATGGCTGCACAACATTGCAAATGTACTAATGCCACTGAATTGTACACTTTAAAATGGTAAATTTTATGTTATGTGTATTTTTTCTAATAAAAAAATAATCAAATGTAACTATCATTAAATAGCACTCTGCAAAACTGACTGCTATGGGCTCAAGATTGGAACCCACCTCTCATTATGGGTCGGTAGGGTATAATTTAAAAGGCCAGTTTAGTGTATTTACCTTTGGGGATTCAGGTCCTTGACAGGTGACAGCCTCAGCCCTTATACACTTGAGATGGACATTGTTCAAACCTATTGTTCTGAATCCCCAGCTTATAATGTGAGGGCACAGGCAGGCTTTGCTTAGACAGTTTGGAAGTATATTGAGTAGTAAAGATAATACAGGGTTGGTGGCTTTCACAGAGCCCTCGGTGGAGATCTTCAAACGCAGGGAGCTTTTGTTTCCCGTGTGCCTGCTGGGAAGACGGTCATGAATCTCTGGCCTGTCAGAAAGAAAACAGAGATTTAGCTTGGCTGTTGTGCTTGGGTTCCTGGGAATATTTTATTGCCATGGCTCTTTTCTTCTCCATAAATGCTGCTCAGACTTGCTCTTTATTGGGAACCGTGATATGTGGGGCCTTTCCTCTGTGTATCGCATGAGCTCTCGCTCGGCTTACGGTGGATGTCAGCATAATGATCTTTTTACAGCAGTGACAGTTTAGAGAAATGTTTTTCAAATTTGTGGCTACTGACAGACATAGATGAATTCCCAACTAGAGTTATGGATCACCAAGAAAATGGGCTCTGACAGTGCCCTGGAGCCAGGGAGTGAAACGGACCTTCCCTGGGAGTGGCTACGTGGGGCAGACGTGCAGAGCTGATGTGCACAGCTGCACAGGGAGGGCCAGTGTGCAGTGTCCTGTTTATGTTCATGCTTCTTCCTTCTCACCTGGAAACAGCACATGACAATAATTCTTCTGGGAAATCATTTCAGCAACATTAAGTATTTGAAGTCACTAAGGAAGGACCTATATTTTGGCGTAAGTGGGACTTCAGATAACTGAAAGAATCTTTGGGAGGTCCTATGAACTTCATTTATGGCACTTTTACAAATTAAAGATAAAATTTAAAAATGACTATTAACCATTATGTGTGCTGATTTCATATATAGATGATTTTAGCCTTTAAAAACATATTTTAGACAAAATTAATTTCTTGAGGTGTGAATGTTCCCATCCTTAATGACTCAGTAAACATATATTAAAAAGGCTCAGTATAATTTGATGTGGTTCTTTCCACAAAAGTGAATCATTCAACTTATACATCTAAGGCATCCTTTGACTTATTCGGGTCCCCGTGTCCTACACATGGGAACATAAGAGCAGCTTTATGTTTATGGAAGAATATTCCTGCTCAAATGTATCTTCCAATGGCCTCACACAATGTTCAAATGGCCACTGTTAGGACCCACGTTTCAGGCTCGCCAGTCTCTAGGGGACACCTATTGAAAGGCAATTATTTATGAGTGTGGGGTAATATATTAGATGTCTAAGATGTGCTGGGTACTCCTTACATGTGATTTCATTTTTAAAAAATATATTTCCTTATTGATTTCAGAGAGGAAAGGAGAGGGAGACAGAAAAACATCAATGATGAGAGAGAATGATCAATCGGCTACCTCCTGCATGCCCCCTACTGGGGATTGAGCCCGCAACCTGGGCATGTGCCCATGGCCGGATTCGAACCTGAAGGGTCTACACTCTATCCACTGAGCCAAACTGGCTAGGGTGTGATTTCATTGTTTTAAAACAATTTTGTGAAGTATGTGTTATATCACAAAACTGACCTTCAGAAAGGTGACTAACTTGCCCAAGGTCACGCAGAGAGTAAATGACAGGGTTGACTTCAAACCAGGACAATCTGATCCTCAAACCTTGTCATTTTCCATTGCTCCTTGCTAGCAAGGGTTTTTAGGATTTTTAGCCACAGAACTACTAGTAATATCTGAGTCTGTTTGAGCTGCTGTAACAAAATGCCACAGACTGGGTATTTATAAACACAGACTGGGTGGCTTGTAAACAACAGACGTTCATTGCTCACAATTCTGGAGGCTAGAAGTGTGAGGTCGGGGTGCCAGCATGGTTGGGTGAGGGCTCTCTTCAGGGTCACAGACTTTTCCTTGTGTCCTTATGTGGTGGAAGGCACTAGGAAGGTCTTGGGATATTTTTTTTTTTTTCAGTGCACTAATCCCATCCCTGAGGGCTCCAATCTCATGATTTGAGCACCTCCCAGAGGCCTCACCTTCAATTACCATCACCTTGGGTTTAGAATTTCAATATATGAAGTTTGAGGGAACATTAACGTTTAGACCATAGCAGCTGGTCACCAGAAAATGGGGTGTAGGACACCTACAGTTTTGAAGACCACTGGGTGATCCAGAGAAGTTTCCAGATAAGAAAACCTGGATAATGGCAAGAAATTCACTTACAGCATTATTGTTCTCTTAGAAAACACAGTTTAAGCACAGCCCCTGCTTTGGAGCCTGCCTCCAAGTATCCTGTTCGTCAGTTCACCAGGCCTTCTCTGTGCTCATGTACACGGCCCATATGTCTGTAGTCACACTTGTCATACTTTATGATACCTGGCACAGGGCCTGGCGTAGAGTAAGATCTTAATGAGTGTTTATTGAATTAATCAGGTGAAGGTATCCAGGAATATCTCGGAGAATGGGAGGGGCAGAGGGAGACCAGGGATGAGCTAACTGGACTTGAAGATGAGCCCCTTATTTCTGTGTTTGCTGAGGATGGATCAGCTGGCCCTGAAATATAAATGCAGTTACAGACTTGCTGATAAAATCCAGGCTTTCTATTCATTGTGTTTTCAGCTGTAGGGAAGGTTGATTTTCACAGTGGATTTTTTTTTTAATTAAGTGCTTTCATTTGTGTGTATGTTTATACATTTACATACATTTTTGCCCGAGATGTACACAAAGAAATAATTTGCAGAAAGACTTCAGAGAGTGAAAATGTGGAAGTCCATACGCTTTGAAGATTCAAAAATCCCCATTTTGGCCTCTAAGCTAATGATGGGGTAACTATAGCCTGCTGGCCAAATACCTCTTGCCTTTTGCACAAAAACTGATCTAAGAATGATTTTTACATTTTTTTTTAGTGGTGATAAAAACAAAAGAATATTTCATGACATCTGAAAATAATATGAAATTCAATGGCAATGCCCATAAATAAAGTTTTATTGAAACCCACTCACGCTGGTTCATTTATGTATTATTTGTGGTTGCTTTTGTGCTACAAAAGCAGAGTTGTGTAGTTGCAAAAGTCACCATATGGCCCAGAATGTCTCAGATATTTTCTGTCTGATTCTTTGCAGAAAATGATTGCCAACCTCTCCTCTAAGCCATGATAGTGTCATTCTCTTTTAAGGCTGGTAGGAAAAGAGAGTAGCTTTGTTTCCATTGTTTCAGGAGCCTTCTTGCAGAACATATTGATTTCATTTATAGATTTCTATTGATTTTTGTTGTTACTTTAATCTGTGTTGTCATGAAGGGCCTGGAATAACTGTTGTACATTCTTAAGGTACATTCTAAATAGCATCTGGAAAATCTCTCATGATTGATTTTGGTAAAGCGGCTTTAATTTTTAAATTGCTTTTGAACTTTTCCATTTGAGAGTGAACACAAAGGGGAAAGGGTGAGATGGGTAATAACAGCCCGTGGCCTTATGCTACCTCCTGGGCTGCCATGAGAATTAATGAGATAACGTGTAGGCAGCATTTTGTGCTTCTCAAGGAAAGATGCCACAAAAGTGTAAGACATTATTGATAACACACAGAGGGCCTGTAGGTAATGATCTTCATTTCTGACTCACAAAATAGGTTTCTACTAAAACAATTTAGACTTGATGATTAAATGCATGCTTGTAATGGGGCCCAAGTAGCGAGAAAATCTTCGAGTAGTGAGAGAGACCATTGTGATTTCAAGATATATAAATGTCTTGATTTTTAAAATAGATGACTTTGGGCAGATGCTTCTGAAAAATAAAAGTGAGGAAGCAGGGAGAGTAGGAAAATGAAGAAGAAAAGCCAATGGTGGATGTATTTCTGGGATGGGTAACCTGTGGACAACTGGGCTCCCTCTGCTGGGGACCCTCTGAGGCACTGTGTAAAATTAAGCCTCAGATTGTCCTTCCAAAGGAGGTTAAATTAGTGAACTCATTAAATGATAAAAATGACCCATTGCCAGGCTTTGTGGTCAAATATTGTGCCAGGAGCTTTGCCTAAGTAGTTTTGTTTACTTCTGAAAAAAGTGTGGAAGGATATCTATATATATAAAAAGCCCATGGCCCTAATGCCATAAAGATCAAAGACTGGCACGGGTGGGCGGGGCTGCAAGCATGGCGAGGCTGCATGGGTGGGCGGGGCTGCGTGATTTCACGCGCTGGTCTTCTAGTATTTAATAATATTTAACAATGATAACTGAGGAGTTAGTATAGATTACATCAAGTCACTTAGTAAGTGTTAGGGCTAGAATACAGATCCAGGTCTGTCTAGCAGAAGGAAAGCTCATGCTCTTTCCTCTGTACTATAAAGGAATGTAATTGCCTCCTAAGAGGACGGAAGCTTTCCACATTCAATCAGAGCTGCCCACTCTATCCCTATTAGCTTTTTCACCGACCAAAGCAGCTCCATTCTGACCAATCAGGACAGTGACGTTTGGACCAATCAAAATGTGAGGATTAAAATTTAAGTTGTTTCTAATTTGTAATGTTGGGAGGATAGCTGTATGTCAGGAGGTTATTGCTGCAGTAACAAATAACTCCTAGAACCGCAGTGATTTAACCACAACTTAGTTCTTTCATTACATGTCCATGCGGCTGGCAGGGTGGTTTCATGTTGATACCATCTGCACTTGGGGATCCAGGCTGCTGGGGCAATGCTATCTGGCAGTGCTGGCTCTAGGATGAGGTAACTGAGGCACCACTGGCACTCACTCTCAGGGTCATGGAAGTGCCACCCTGGCATTTAGGGTGAGTTCCTCCTAAGTTGGGTACTGTAGTGTGAACCCTGAGAAAGAAGACACCCACTAAAAAGGGCTCCCAGTGGCTACCTGGGCTAGTCCTGGCCAATGTTACTCAGTGGTTAGAGTATCAGCTGCATACTAAAGGGTCCTGGGATTGATTCTCGGTTGGGGCACAGGTGTGTGTGGGGGGCAACCAATTGATGTGTCTCACATCAATGTCTCCACAACCCCCCAACTCTGATGAGGATTAATAACAACACAAAAATATAAACAAATAAAAACAACAATAAAAACAAATCCTAGCAGCCATTTCTACACATGGAATTCACATGAAAACTGCACTTCAGGGAGAAGCCTGAAGTGAAATACTTGCTTCTGCACTGAACTACCTGCCTGCACTGTGTTTCTGCCATGTGAGCCAGCTCTTATAAAGAAGTTCCTGGAATCCGATTTCAACCAATAGGACTGAGCTTGACACATTCAATCAGAGCTGTGTGCATATATCCCATTAGCTTCTTCACTGAATCAATCAAAGCAGCTCCATTCTGACCAATCAGAACAGTGACTTTTAGACCAATCAAAATGTGAGGATTTGGAGTCCTCATTTGCATGAGGATGAACCAATCGAGGACTGGGGGTGGGGACTTCTGTCTATATAAGTCAGCTTCCCTCTGGTTTTGAGAGCACACTTTCCCCTCCCCCCCCTCTTTTAAAAATATATATATTTGATTTCAGAGAGGGAGAGGGAGAGAGAGAGAGAAACATCAATGATGAGAGAGAATCATTGACTGGCTGCCTCCTGTACGCCCCCCACTGGGGATCGAGCCCACAACCGTGTCATGTGCCCTGATGGGGAATCGAACCATGACCCCTGGTTCATAGGTCGATGCTCAACCACTGAGCCACGCCGGCTGGGCCACACTTTCCCTTTCCACTGAAGACTGGAGTAGAGCAGTGCAAAGCAGACTAGCATGGGAAGAAAGGAAGTTTTGGACATGCAGGAGGTAAAACAATACCCAGAAAAGATGTACTAACACCTGTGAGTGGTTGAAATGGAGTAGGAATTGCATTATCTTTTTTAGAAGGCTGGAGAAGAGGGGGACAGAGTGCTAGACTTGAGTCTAATGAGCCAGGGCTAAAGGTCTTCTTTATTTTGATATCCTAGCGCTTAGTATGCTGTTGGGCACATACAGATGCTCAATCAATCTTTATAGGAGTAAATTCAGCTGAATGTTATCCAGGATGATGGCAAAAGATGCAGTCGGGAAAAAGTTCTACAGTGACTGGGCCGTAGACCAGGTTGGCACGTGCAGCTCTCGTCACATTCAGAGGAGGTGACCTAGTTTATCTTGCCAAGCACCCCATTGAGGGCTTTCCTTTGCTCTCTTCACAACTGGCTTCACAAATAAGGGGTAATTTCCCTAACTATACCAGCTGTGCCTCCTACTTCCATAGGAAGGGTTTCTGCTATCATCATTTTAATATAAAATTATCTCCTTTTGCTGGCCTGTATGAATACATTTTATGGTCATGGTTTTGGCCACATTCTTGATATAGAGTCATTCCTAGAAATTCAGTAAATGTAATACAGAGAAAATGAAACAGAAATGAGAACCCAGCTAATTTGTATTAGAGATGGGTGAGCCCATTTGCAGATTACTGAATTTTGTAAAATAGCCAGCAAAGAGAAAACAAATAAATCAAACAGCCAGCACTGCCGAATATAGGGGTTTTCTTTCCATTTATTTTGCTAAGTGTGGATGGTTGTTAATTACATATTTATGACAGTACTTTATAGCTTAATTATGAGTGTCCTGAGCATGTTTTCTGACTGTAATGAAGTCTGGACTGCATGGGGCCCTCTTGCTCCATTATTCTGCTATTAAACTTTATCTGAGAAGTGGTTTAATTTTGCTATGGAGTTTGTGGATTAATTATATTGGGGTGATTTAGCTGGGTTCTCATGATCAAACTAAAATACCAGAGAGACGTTCTTATTTTTGAGAGATTTTATAAAGTTTCTGCTTTTAGTGCATATAAATAATGCATTTGATTATTAGAACTATTTTGGTATTGAGTTCTGAGGGGCTTATGGGCTATAAATGTCAGAGCAATCCTTTTATTTACAGCTTAGGAATTAGATGCTTTGTGTTGAACTTGTACCCTGAGTGCACATCTTTCTTTTTCTCCTATTTTTAAATTAGAGAATTAGTATGTTGTTACACTTAAGCTTCTGTGTCTTAAGATGGGATTCAGTTTTGACTCCTATCTGGTACTAATATTGGGTCAGATAAAATGGGCTGTTCATGGCTTTGGGACACAAATGATCAGATTTTAAGCAGGCAGAAGAGGGAGACTGCAGTCTTATTGATGACCGCATCTAAAATGAGTGGATTTGGAAACATCAGTATGATGGATGTATGTTTTCCAACTTGGAAATTCTAGATCTATTCATGCAGTAGTAGAAAAGAAAAGTGTGTGTATTTTGGTTTATTTGTATTGTTTTGGGCTACCCAGGTAAATAAAATTATGTGTGACTTGCAGATAAAAGGGGTTGTTGCTGAGGGATTACTGGAACTTAAGGAACGGGGAGTATCTCACAGTAATTTTATTATTATTTCATCTAAAGACACAGGATAAAAATTGCATGTATGTAATGGTCCTTTAACTAGAAGTCGCTATATACCCCAGGCTTAATTTCTTCTTGTACTTCTGAACTTTAAGCTTTTGCCCGGAAGCACTGAGAATCTGTCATTGTTATTCTTTGGCTATTGTTTCTTGCTTATGAACCCAGATTTCCTTTCATTGGGCATCTAGTACTCTTGTGAGGTTGTTTATCAGTAGAGAGCAATGTGGAATGAAGCTGTCAGCTCATTAATGGGGTGTGTGCGTGATTTAGGTGCAACCTGGAATTCAGGAGGCTGAATTAGGAGGTTTCACCAGGCAATCTTTGCTGTGGATCCTGCACTTTATTTTCCTCAGCAGGACAATTTGGATTTGAATAACATTTTCCTTTGGTTATAACCTCTGTCCGGCTCCTTTTAAAGGTGTGAGGTATTGTCATGGGAACCATAGAACTGTTGGTCTGTGGAAAACTGTTGGTCTATGCAAAGGAAAGCAAAACAAAACAATGCACACATGCACACATACACACATGTGCACACTCACACCATGTCTGGGGAGTGGACAGGATGCTGAAGCTGGGAGTGGGGAGAGGAGGTGGGGGATGGGGCCTTGGTAGAAGCAGCAACGAAGAAATAAAGTGAGAGTCAGGACATGCTGGTGAACGGAAAGAACAGACTGCAAGCAGGGTGTCTGCAAGCCTCTTGCCTTGGGCAAGGTTCAGCAGCTTCTTGCTAAGCTAAAATCTGAGTCCCAGCCTCGACATCAAAGAATAGAGTACAGAAGTGTGGTTTTGAGGTTGATAGACAATCTATATATATAAAAACCTAAGCGACCGAACGACCGAATGACCAGTCGACCAGTCAACCAGTTGACCGGTTGCTATGAGGCTCACTGACCACCAGGGGGCAGATGCTCAACGCAGGAGCTGCCCACTGGTGGTCAGTGCACTCCCACACCAGGAGTGCTGCTCAGCTGACCCACCCATTTGGGCAGCCCACCAGCCTGGTGCCATCCACTCACTCCCTCAGTAGTCCTGCAGGTCCAATCTCCAGAGAACAGGCCAGGCACTGACAGACCAATCGATGCCACTGGCATGAACCTGACAGCGGCACTGGCCTCCTGGAAGATGGCCTCGGGCACTGTGGCCGCTTCCATCCCTAGATGCTCCGCAAGGAAGAAACCATATAAAAGCAGCTGCCAGGTGGCTCCTGACAACTGGCGCAAATGTCAGCAGGACGGATCCCAGGCCAACAAGGGCATCCCACTGCCCACCTGGAGGGCCAATTGTGTCCCGGCCCCCCTCTGACCCCCTCAGGACGGGTGCCAGATGCAGGGCTCACAGCTGGTGAGCGCCACTGTGGAGGCACAAGCCTCTCCTGATCAGGACTGACTGGGCGCAAGCCCGTGGCAGGCACAGGGGGTGCTAGGATGAGCGGGAGCAGCAGGCAGGAGTGGCAGGTGGCGTTGGACTGCTGGTTTTGGCCCAATGCCCACAGGCCACGTTGAGGGACCCCACCCATGCACGAATTCGTGCACCGGGCCTCTAGTAGTTTAATAATTAGCATGGGTAAGCAGCATTATTCCCATTTTACAGATGAGGAAACTGAAGCATAGATAAGTTACACAACTTCCCTAAGATAGTCAAGCTGATAAATAACAAAGCTGGGATCTGAACTCCCATGTCTGGCCGTGGAGCCCATCTTCTTAACTGCTAGATTGGTCTGCCTCTCTGATCCCACTACATGTTGTAATAAAACATATGGTAGCAATCAATGCTCCTTCATTTTGTAAACTTTTGAATCTTCTGTGGTCCTATGGCCTTATTTGTTGGAAAGAAAAGCTACTATATTGCTGTTGAATTCTTGAAAGCATAAGATAATTGTAGAGTTCTGGATCCTACTTAGAGAAAACTCAGACAGAGTGAGCTTTGGCTCCAGTCTTCGAAAGAAGCAAATCCACCTGGTTTATTCCTTTTTTTTTTACACTGTACTAGGATAGAATGAACAACCTCAGTAGCTTCTGAGGCTAATCTATTTCTATCACCACAATTACTTTAGCAAACCTGGTTCCCTTCACTTCTGCAACATCATGCAGAGTTAGTGATCGAGTTTGCACTATTCCTTTTTTTTTTTTTGTTTTTCATAACTGTTTCCCACTTTCAACTTTACACTTCCCACATTAAAATAATAAGGGCATATGGCTTTTCTCCCCTGGTGTTACCCACAGGGGCATTTGGCATCAGAGAAGTATCATTTGGAAATGGTTCTCTCTTAGGCCAAGGGTCTAATTCATTTGAGTCTGTGTTTTCTAGATGATTATGTCTTTCATATTTTTTAATTGCTTTCTAGTTCTCCAAGTTTCAGAATGTAGTTCACTGTTTTCACTTTGGACTTGTTCATTGATTAACTTGCAAATTCTGGAGTGGTGTTATTACCATGACTTTCTCCGACTGAGAAATTAGATAATTTTCTTTTTATCCAGTAAGTCACAATGTGGATGTTACACAACATGGATACATAATCCATAGTAGGCTGTATGGTGCTCTTATGCTTAGAATTTGAAAGTGGAAATTTGGGATACTTATAAGAATATATAAGGGGCCTCCCTAGATGGCAGTGTGGGTGGTGGTGATCGCCAAGGAGTGTCCCCACGGAGAATGAGCTGAAGTTCCACTACATGGTGCACACGTCCCTGGACGTGGTGGGTGAGAGGTTATCTGCAATGGGGAAGGCCCTGGTGGACCAGAGGGAGCTTTACCTGGGCCTGCTGCACCCCACAGAGGACTACAAGGTATATGGCTACGTGGCCAACTCCAAGGTGAAGTTTGTGTTGGTGGTGGATTCTTCCAACACAGCGCTTCCTGATGAGATTCGCAGTATGTTCTGGAAGCTGCACAACTCCTACACAGATGTGATGTGTAACCCCTTCTATAACTCAGGGGACCGCATTCAGTCCAGGGCCTTCGATAGCATGGTGCCATCTATGATGATACAGGTCTGTTGAGTGAGAAACTTGCTGCCTGTTGATTGAAGAGAAGTGTTTTGTACATAACTGTATTGTGTAGATGTGTATTTATTATCATTTACCCCCCATGGGGGCAAGGCAGGTGGGGTGCATGTCAACTAAAGGTCTTGTGACATCAGATTTGGTGTTTTCCTTCTGCTGAGGGTTTAACTGGAGAGAGTTTAATGCAGAACTTCTCAGGGATGGGGCAGACAGAGGTCAGGGACAAGATAGCAGGGAGCTGTTGTCCCCACAGGCATGAAGGGGCAGTGGGAGCTGATTGGTAGGAGCCCACAGAGCTTGGAGCCCTGGAGAGGCTTTAGCCCTGGGGCAGCCTCTCTGTCCCACCGGCTGCTCTTGTGGCGCCCTCCAGTGGCTGACCAGGTGGGGTGCTGTATAAGGCCTCCAAAGCTGGATTTAGAACTTCCTTCACAGGGAGAAGTGCTCTTTCTGGTCTTGCATCAGCCTGATGTCTGGACTTGGCCCAACCTTGGGAGGCAGCTGTTATGAGATCTAGGCCACATTGTGTAACTGCAGCATCTCACCTGTGGCTGTTGCTTTCTGAGCACGAACGAGCCTTTTCCATCCGTAGTGCACAGTGTTTCTAGTGGCTTGAGGGCTGGATGGGGTTAGACTCTTGAGTCCGCTGCTGTGCGCAAACTGCCAGCGGGGGGAAGGGGCGGAGGGGAGGGCGGGAGGCAGCTTACATTTGAGGAGGAACTGATGTAATTAGATGTCTACATTCTGTGTCCCCAGAGGCTTGCTCAGCCAAGTCCAGAGGACAGTCCTAATAGTTGACTGTGGCTGACGTGTCAGCCCCTTCTGGGGTCAGGCAGCCCAGGTTCTTTGCCATTTTTGTGTCCTGTGAAGTAGGAGAGGCGACAGGGACCTGCTGAGTCTGAGCCCCACCCGCACGGTCTGCTCCAAGTTGTATTCAGCGCACACAGCTGTTGGCTAGCTTCCTTGAGTCAGCACCCCAAGACAATCACTGAGTCCCTCCCTCCCACCCTCAGTCACTGGGGAGAGGGTCTCTGACCAGGAGGAAGGTGGCTCAGATCCCTGGGAGAATGGGCTGTCACATTGGTGAGCCTCGGGCTGGAACTGGGAGATGAACTTTTCTCTGCACCCTTTTGGATTTCCTTCCCTTCTAACAAGCACAGGATTGCTTTTTTAAATTACAGAAATAAAAACAACCACAGCTAGGAATGTGTATTAAAAACATGTCCCAGTCCCCCTCTCCCGCCTCACCGCAGGTGGGAGTGGAAACCTAGAGTAGGGCTGAGAAGTACCAAGCAGGCGTTGGTTGCAATGCCAGTGGACTGTTGGCCCCCTCTCACAGGATTTCTTCCCTGCAGTCCATGGTTGAAGTTGTTTTTTAAAAAATATATTTTATTGATTTTTTTTTTTTTTTTTTTACAGAGAGGAAGGGAGAGGGATAGAGAGTCAGAAACATCAATGAGAGAGAAACATCGATCAGCTGCCTCCTGCTGGGGATGTGCCTGCAACCAAGGTACATGCCCTTGACCAGAATCAAAGCTGGGACCTTTCAGTCCACAGGCCGACGCTCTATCCACTGAGCCAAACCGGTCAGGGCCATGGTTGAGGTTTTGATAGTGATCTCTCCTGCCTGAGTAGTGGCTCTGGTAGGGATTGCAAGTTGCCGACCCAGTGTCCATTCTTCCTTGCTTCTCCAGTGCTATTGAGGACAATTGCCTAGACAAAAGATATTTCCTACCTTTCATAGGTAGTTTTTTGGCATGTAAATGAACGATGTTAGGAGAGACTTTAAGGAAAGATACTTTAAAAGGGGGTTCACGTGACAGATGGAGTCCTTAGTCATCTTCTCCCTTCTTCCTGTCTAAAACTTGAATGTGATGGCTGGAGCTCATCCCCTAAGGACAGGGAGCAAAAACCTAGCAGGAGCGTAGGTCTTTGCTGACATACCAGCTCTGGGCTACTTGCATTCAGCAATTTTTTATATAAAAAAATAAAATAAAATAAACCCTTGTTGAGGCAAAAAAATATAAGTAAACAAATAGTGTTGCAACAATAATAACAACAACAACAAGTGTGAACTGTCTGGGATATGCATATAAAATACATAACATATGAGTGTTCCCCCATTGTATGAATATGCATGTAGGATATATATATTTTCCATGACAGATTTATGCAGACCAAAAGTCTGGACCCAAATGATCTCACTTCACATTGAGAACTTCAGAGAGGATAAAATTTTTAGGTGGGTGGATTGTTAATGGCTGACTAATTTGTTTTTCTTTTCAGTGAAAGTTACAGTCCATTTAAGAATAATCTACTAGCCCTTTAGGAACTGTTGCCTCATTGTTGATAATTTGCTGCTATTCCAAGCAGCCATTAAAAACAGTCTGAATTCAGCTACAGTTGTCATGATCTAAACATGACTTCAGTCTTGTAGCCGGAGGTACATGTCCACCCACAACATAATCCAGCCTCTAACAGCCTGCGTGCTGATGAGGAAGCTACTTTCTTACATATACGTTGACTGTTAGGCTCTTGTCATTTCTGGTCAGGGAGCCTGTGAGACTGAAATTCAGGGTTGCAGTTCTGAATATATGATGTTGATGTGGGACCAACAGGGGCAGTAAATCTGGTACTTGCATCTTGGTATTAGTATAGTTCTTGATGCATCTGTGACTTTAATGTTCTCAGGATTCTGTTCGAATTCTATATTTAGGATCAGCTGGTTGTGATTTTATTATACATCAACCAGTGAATGGTGGAATAATAAATTAATCAAAATAAAAACTCGGTGCCTGTCATTGACCATACTTCTAAGTAAAGGAAAATGTCTATGGCTTAAACATGAATTTCCCAAAGTTTTCCCAAGAGATACTTAAAAAAAAAAAAAAAAAAAAAGCAGTTCCATAGGCAAATAAGTTTTTGAAATGCTGCATACTCTAGGTCTCTACTAAAGATTCATAAAGCACATGAACATAGTATAGGTTCCAAGAAGTCCCACAATAAATAATGCTGGCGAACTTTGTTAACCCAACATGTTCTACTTACTTGACTACTAGCCCTTTCCCTAAAATATCTAATGGAATAGTGTATCCATTTGGTATATTTTTATTTAAGCAAATTTTTCAAGCCAACGGGTGATTGAATTTTACTTGGAAATAACAGGAAAAAAGTCGTTCTTTACTTATTTGCACAGCAGCTGTCACATTTCAGAAAAAATTGTGAAATAAATTAAATGAATTTTTAGTTGGATGAAACTAGGAAACACTTGATTCAAAAGTATTATATATGTTTTTAATATTTCTGAAATTATTTTTGCTTTCTATTTATTGGTGGTGTGTTATATCCTGCCTACCTTTCAACTCCCAACCTGGAAAGAAACATGTCTTGAATATTAGTTGCTTTGGAGGATAACTCTGTTATCTATGAATGGATGTTAAAGTTTCTTTGCAGACTAGGGATGGAGGGTAGAAGACATATATGAAAAGTGGAAATTAAGATGCAGCACAGGAAGTGCTATGTGGGTGTTCCTGGGGTGTTGGAAACACACAGAGAGAGCCCTGCCTTGATCTAATGGATGGTTTTGGTAACATGTGAAGGGTGTCAAAGGGACTACTGTTATTGCAAATAATTTTGGAGCCCACTGGAAGTATGGGTTCCTTCACCTGACTGTGATCTGCATAGTACAGACTTTGTGTGTTTTTGTATCATTAGGTCCTAGCACAGTGCTAAGCACATGGTAATCAGGAAATTGTTGTGTGTGTGTGTTTGTTTGTTAATTTTTCATCTTCAACGAACTAGTAGAATTGAGAGCAGAATGTTTTGACTCCACCTGTCATTCAGATAATATTTCTTTGCCTTAATAATGCTATTTGCTTCAAACAATAAATAGAGATTATTGGTTTATTTTAAATTCAGTTCATAATGAATTTCATCTATACAAATAATAATGCAAAGTAAAAATGAAGATGATAAACACTGCACAGGTAAAATTTGATATGTTTGGCCGAAACCGGTTTGGCTCAGTGGATGGAGCGTCAGCCTGCGGACTCGGGGGTCCCGGGTTTGATTCCGGTCGGGGGCATGTACCTTGGTTGCGGGCACATCCCCAGTAGGGGGTGTGCAGGAGGCAGCTGATCGATGTTTCTCTCTCATCGATGTTTCTAACTCTCTATCCCTCTCTCTTCCTCTCTGTAAAAAATCAATAAAATATATTAAAAAAAATTTGATATGTTTGGCAAACCAGTTTCAAAATCAAATCTGTTTGGTAAAATTGAAATTTGTAAAACTTGGCCTGGGAAAAATTGGACTTGATGAAATGTAACCAAAATAACGTAAAACTAACAAGACTCAAAATTACACATGGTTAAATTTTTTATTGGCCAAGAATTCACAGAAGAATGAAATTTTGACAACATTTAGATTTGCAAGATTTGATTCCAGAAAAATAAATTTGTTGGAAACAATGGGTGCAAAGGAAACCTCATAGACACTGTTCTGCATCATCCACTTCAATAATGGGTCTCTGGGGGCCAACCTCTATGCCACTTTATTTTCCAGGGACTGTATTATTACAGTTCTCTAGCATCTGGCATTCTCTTACCATTATCGTAGCTATCTGCACTCATTTTCCATATTAAACTGTTTCCATCATTTACCCCCTAGCTCACTGTTCCCCAATAGGGCTCCAGCATCATCTGGAATACTAGCTAAAAATGTAGATTCTTGGGTGCTATCCCTACACTACTGAATCTATAGGGTTTGGCCTAGGAATCTGCATCTTTACAGCACATTGGGTGATCCTTATGCAGATTAAAGTTTGGGAACTATTGGTTAATATGTAGGATTCATAATTTTGGATGTGGGAAAGGACACAAACAATACTATTTATTGGTGGCAGGATGTCAGGACAGCACAACATCAAGTATTCATTGATTAGTCCAATCATTCAATACATAGTTTATCGACATATGTATGTGTCAGCCTCTGTCTTAGGTTCTGGGGAGGGGAGTGTGGTATGGGAGGTGTTCCACAAGATCAAAACCCTATTCTCATTAAGTTTACATTTTAGTGTGAAAGACCGACTATACACAAGTAAAAGTAAATATTTTCAGGTAAATAATTTGAATGAATCAAGTGTAAGGAAGTTTTCATGTAGAACTTTTTAGTATATCATCAAATGCCCAGAGCCCACAGGAAGGGAGATGGTAGATGAGGTCTCTGAAGTCAGCCATCTTTCCAGTAGGGGCAAGGATAACACTGGAAGTTTTCTTCTTTTGATTCCCTTGGTAATATCCCTGCTACTTGTCTTGGAATGTAGGTTGTCATGATGATGAGATGAGGCTAAACTGGCTGGAGGTTGTGAAAAGTTGCTTTCTGAGAATGAATTTTTGATCTATGAAAGCTTTTGTCAAAACATACTCCTTGGGTGGACATCAAGAAGGGAGTAAAGTTGGCTAAGTGTCTGCAGGTCAATCTCTATTACTCTGGGCTGACAGGGGAGCTGTGGCTACAATCCTCCTCATTGCTAGAATATATGGTGAATTATGTTATTTTAGTCATTTCACCAATAATATTTATACATCTACAATTCAGAATATATAGATTTTTTTCTTGAAAGTTCTAGGAGTCCTGCAAATCATTGTTGTTGGTATGCAGTATACCCATGTTATGACTTTAAAATGTTGATATATGATATAATATAAAGCTTAATTTTCTTGTTGGATGTTTTGTTGGTGAGATCAAAAACACAAAATCACAAATTGGCTACATTTCCCCAACTATCTGGATGGTTTTCAGTTCCCAACTAACTTTGTTGGGACTGCAGGAAGGTTGAAAATATTCCAAACTGTTGTGAGTGGCAGAATACTGAATTAATTGTGACTTCTTGTAAAGTTCCATGCCTTGTTTAATCAGGGCAAAAGGCAAAAATTTGCTGACTCACTAGCATCCTCTCAGGTGCCTGGTTTAAACCATCCCTAGGAAGATGACTGAGAGGGATCATGGGGTGCTGTAAGATGCTGATTATCTCTTGCAAAACACACTTAATTATGAAAATGTATTATTTCCCTGCTTATCTGTGGAGGGAGACATATCTCTCCATTCTTTATAGGAAAAGGAATGATATCACATCTTGATGTCTCACAAAGGGACACATAAGTAGGAGGAAAAGGAAGAGTTTAAGGAAAGGAGCATTTCAAATTGAATGTTTGGGAAAGCATCTCTTCATCGGGGTATTTTATTCTTTATTCTTTGGAATCAATTTTTAAAGTAATGACAGAAACCTCATTGCTTGGAATACTTAACACCATCCATTGGCTTTTCTGAAGAATCAACTTGCACCCGTGAAGAACTGGGTCAATTAACATAAGTTGACCCTCCCCATTTTCTGTGACAGTTGGCAAAACAGTGACTGCTCCACATTTCACTCCCACTCCAAATTGTCGGCAGTGTCTTCTTAGTGTTACATAACCCCTGGGAAGGACAAATCTGCATATTTAAAAAATTAATAATGCTTCCTAAATTTTCTTGTCTTTGCAATAAAAATAGCTAAGATTTTACTTGCCTTTCACTGAGAAACCTAGAGTTTACTTGCCCATGGCTTCTTCAATTCTTGTGAAAATTCCATCTTGTGAAAATTAAGTGGACACAGCACTGCCCTAAAATTTGGAACTTACCCAAATGAAATTTCCTTTCAGCCTAGTCTTTTAAAAATATCAGTTCTATTGGGGTATAATTTTCATATAATGAAATGCACTCATTTCAAGTGTACAGTTGAGATAGACTCCTTCTGCAACCCTCAAAGCTTTCCTCCTGCCCCTTTGCAGTGGTTCCCCTCACCCTTGACCCAGGCAACCATGACTTTCTGTGATTATAGATCAGTTGACATTTTCTCAAATTTCAGAGAATTGGAAGATTCAGCATGTTGTCTTATGTCTCTTTCGCAGAACATGTTTTTCCGATTTATGAAAATTATTGTTTATCATTGTTTTCTTTTCATTGCTGAATAGTATCCCATTGTATGGGTGTGCTACATTTGCTACCACTTGAGCATTTATGTTGCTTCCAGAGTTTAGCTATTATGAATTAAGCTGCTATGAGCATTCATGTACAAGTCTTTGTGTTGACATGTTTTAACTCTTCTTGGGTAAATATCTCAGAATGGAATTTTTTGGACATAGGTTAAGTGCATGTTTAGCTTCTTTTAAATTGCTAAGGTGTTTTCTAAAATGGCTGTACTATTTTACAGTCCTACCAGCAATGTATGAGAATCCCACTTTCTCTACATCTCTGTTCACACTTGGCATTGCCTTTGATTATAACTTTTTAAAAATTAATTTATTATTTTTTTCTTTATTGATTAAGGTATTACATATGTGTCCTTCTCTCCCCATTGCCCCCCCCACCCACACACACACTCATGCCCTTACCCCCCTGGTGTCTGTGTCCATTGGTTAGGCTTATATGCATGCATACAAGTCCTCACTCATTTATGGAATATAATGAACAACATAAACTGATGAACAAAAACAGATCCAGAGACAAGAGAAGCATTGATCAGACCGTCAAACCTCAGAGGGAAGGTAGGGTAGGGTGGGGGTAAGGGGAAGAGATCAACCAAAGGACTTGATTATAACCTTTTAATTGATGTATGTTGGTATCTTGCTTTAATTTGCATCTTTTCAAAAAATTTTCAATTACAGTTTATTTTCAGTATTATCTTACATTGGTTCCAGGTGTACAGCAAAGTGATCCCCCCAATATATCCAGTTCCCACCTAACCATACATATTTATTACAATATTATTGACTATATTTCTTATGCTGTTCTTTACATCCCCATCACTATTTTGTAACTGCCATTAATTTGCATCTTTTTTATTGATTTAAGAGAGGAAGGGAGAGGGAGAGAGAGATAGAAACATCAATGATGAGAATCATTGATCAGCTGCCTCCTGCATGCCCCCTACTGGGGATTGAGCCTACAACCTGGGCATGTGCCCTTGACTGGAATTGAACCTGGGACCTCCTGGTTCATAGGTCAACACTCAACCACTGAGCCATGCTGACTGGGCAAATTTGCATCTTTTAATGTGCTTATTGGCCACCAGTATATCTTCTTCAGTGAAACATTTTTCAAATCTTGTCTAAGAGTTTGGTGTGAGAGTTCTTTTTTCTATTTATTATTTTATTTTACTTTTTTTCATCACCATGTATTCCCTCTATGCCCTCTTTCACCTCCACACCCCCACCCCGCAATTACCATACGAAAGTTCTTCATACGTTCTTCATACCAGTCCGTTGATGTATATGTAGACCTTGAGTATTTTCTCCCAGTCTGTGATTTGCCTTTTCATTTTTTCTTAATGGAGTTTTTCTAAAAGTCCAATTAGTGTTTTTCTTTTATGCTTGTGGTTCAATTCTTAAATCTTCCAACACATATTTCAATGTATTACTCCTAAATTCTGAAACCAGGAACCAGTCAGATCAGGTGAGACTGCTGACTTTAATTTTATAAACTTAGCACAGAAATTTTGAAAGAAATAGGGCTGAATGGCCTGGAGATATAGACCTTGCTGTTTCCTGCCAACTTCAGTCCAACCAGGTTCACTTCTAGGGCAAGCTTGAAAATCTAGATTGATTGGCAGATCCCTGGTACCATTACAAGATGGAGCCAGGTCTCCAAATTGGTCTCTCAGGGAATTCAATGTAGTCTTGGTGACTACTCCACGCTTCCTGGGCCTTCCTTAGGGCGGACCCCTTTGAACCAGAGCAAACTGCTGACACAAGGGAATTTACCTTGTGAGTTTAAAGTGTGTCTGTCCATTTTTGATGTTTTCTTAAACATGAAAAGAGTGTCACTCCCTTATTCTAAGAGGCTAGTACCATCTCTGAAATCACAAAGTGCTTCTTTTCTTTTAAATTTGGATAAGTCAACTATTTAAATTGTCCAAACTGGCAGTAAGGAAGCAGGACATCCAAAGAGGAGAGTGGTATAATAGACACACTCACTAATGAACTTTCCTGTAGGTATCCTAGTTAATGCTTTTAGGACAAGATCTAATAAAGCAGAAAGCCACCAAACTATCTGGGAGGAAGTCACGAAAGTTTCATGTAAATGTGCAGATCCAACTTGAACTTAGGGAAACCAGAGATAGTGGGAAAAGGGCTTCTGAGCACAGTCACTGCTCTGCCATGTAGCAGAAACAACGGATGTGGGTGGAGCCACAGTCAGGAACCCTCAATCACTCAAAACCTGTTATCCCAGGTTTTACCAAATCTCTTGTCCATCATGATGGGAAATGCCATAGTTGAGTATTTTGGGGGCAAGTTATATGAAAATCCTCTGATTAGAATAGAAACATAAATTCTGTTGCTGGCATAGATTTAATGGGAAAATATTACTTTGCATTTGTTGGTATCATAAAGTCTTATCTGTTTCATGATATATATAATATTCTTCTTAGTAAACATAGTGGTTAAGAGCAAAGGATCTAAGATCAGATGGATCCTTTTCCCCTCATAACTCCATCACTTACCAGCTATATGACCTTGAACATGTTATTGTATCTTTTTGAGCTTCAAGTTTCTCAACTTAAAAATGGGGATATAACAGAATCCATCTTAAAAAGTTTTCTTATGAAGATTCATTTAAATAAGCCATGTGCCTGGCATATGGTAAGTCCTTAATAAATATGAACTATTGTTTTATTTAAAATAATATATATGTAGCTATATTGAGAGATAAAAATTAAGAGATGTTAGATATGAAAATGGGAAATAATTACCAGAGCATGGTAGTTGGCATTTCTGCAGAGGGCTTAAAAACAAATGGAATACAAAGAGTATTCATAGATATAAATAGCAGATTGAAAGGGTTTACCATGTTTCAGGAAAAAAATAATGAAAATAGTTGTAATCTAAACATATCTGTGTGATATTTTTGAATTTCAAGAGTAAAGAAAAGTTCTGGCAGGCATTTTAATAAGGGGAAAATAGTTTTCTACAAAGAAATAAAATGTCAAGTCAGGCATAGATAGCTCCGTAAGATGAAGACCATGTGCCAACAGATTTTTAGGAGAAATGTTGGTGACTGAGAAATTCTTAGCTGTATACGCCTGAAGAAATCAGAAAGACATTCTCAAATTTAGAAGGGCTTAGAAAATATGTCATTTATATACAATCATGAAAAGTTGACTTACAAGTATTCTCTAGCCAAGAAAGAAGTGAATTAAAACAGAGAGCAAGAAAGGAGAATTCAAAAGGAATCATTGTGAACATTGAAATCAGTTGTGTAGATTTAATTCTTAACTGTTGAAAATTTGTTTACTGAGTAGAATGTAGTTGCAATAAAAATATTTTAAGAGAGAAGATAAACACCAGTTTAGTATTTATAAACATGGTAGAAAATCCTAAATAATTTTCTTAAATAGTAAGTATTAGGAGTAGTAAGGAGAAAAATAGTAAATATATTAATTTTTAAACCTCAAGAGAGGGTGTTAATAAGTACTGTTTCACTCTCCTACTGATAATTAGTCATGGGCTCAATGTTTACTTTAAAGCTGAGAGGTATTTATAAGTGGAATTAGAAATAGAACTATACCTTCCAAAAAGCATAGAAACTGCAAATTGGCATGTATGGCAGGTGAATTAAAAGTATAGAAAAAATATAATTCATGTTGCAAAAGATAAACTACAAAGGAAAGAGTAAGGTACTATACAAAATAAAAAATCATAAAGCATGCAGATGAGATTAAAACCCAGCATTCACTTACGACTATATTCAGGTTACGACTATGAGTTAAAATGAGTGCTACTCCTCTATGTACTGACCAAGATTTACAGATCAAGTCAATTAACTAACAAGAGAGTTTAACAGAACGCTGTATGTAAGAGCAGATGTTAAATACAGTGACTCTAAAAGGTCTGCTACTATTGAGTTTCTAGCATTTTCCTCATATATGCCTAAGAGTTCTTTTTAATATTTCCATGTTACTCTGTTCAGTACATAAAGATCCATGACTGTTATCTTTTTATTATGGACTATACCCTCAACATGTCAAACTCTTGGCCGGTTGGCCACATGCCTCGTTTATTTAACCCCTTTCCCCATTGACTGTTTTTTGCCTTCCTTGCATTCTATTCTGAATGCTCCTCCCTCCTTTCCTTTGACCCTCATGCAGGTACTAAATGTTTACTGTGTAACAGGCACTGCACTTGCTCTGGATATAAAGTTGTAAGTTAAACAGACATGGTGTCTGCTCTCATGGAACCTAAAATCTAATGACAAATTAAGATTGTAATTCCTGTTTTCATTGTTTGCCTGATAAATATCTGCTCATCCATTTACTAGAAAACATTTCTAAATGAATAATGGTAAGTTGATTTTGACTTGAAAAAAAAAAAAAATCCAGTCTCCTTCATTAAAAGCTCAGGTAAAATATTATTGTTTCTACTGGAATAGATGCATTGGAATGATGAGACACTAATTTGATTAAAACTGCCAAAGATGAGTATTAAAGAGTACACCCTCACTCATTATTTGAATTAGCCTTAGGAAATAAATTGTCAGGTGGATAAAGTGTTTTGTTTCCTACTCCCACTGTGGGTTCCTAGGCCCCATTCTGGGATACTTGGATCCCCTTTACCTTACCATACATTCATCCTCTTACTAGATTTTGGCTCCTCAGACTCATTCAGGCACATGGATGCAGAGAGAAATCTTGATTGTCTAGGGCAGTAGTTCTCAGTGTTTTGCCTGGACCAGCAGCATCAGAATCACCAATGAATTTTGTTAGAAATGTAAATTCTCAGGCCCTTATCCCGTATCTACTGAATCTGAGACTATGGGGGTGAGGCCCAACATTTTGCATTTGACAGGTTCTTCAGCTGATTCTGATCTGTCTGTCCTCAAGCTTGCTGCAGACTGGAATCACCTGGGGCGGTTTCTAACGACTGATGCCAGAGCCCCACCTCCCATGATGCTGGACTTAATTGTTCTTGGATGTGGCCTGAGCGATCAAGAGCTCTGAACTTGTGCAGTGAAGTTTGAGTACCACTGGCCATCTATACAGACTGTCATTCTCTCTATAACCCATTTCTGACCCCATTTTACATACCCTATGTCCTATTTCCACAAAGAAATCTGAAAAACAAAACAGCCAGCTTCATTAGCTATCATATTGTGGTGAGATGGTATGCAAAGTGCTTGCCAGGGCTTGGAGACAGATGGCCCTGATTACTGTTCAGGACTCCAGCACTTACCTGCTGTGTGGTTGTCAGCAGGTTATCTCACTTCCTTATGGCTCAGTTTTCTCATCTGAAAAGTATTAATCAAAATGCCTGTTACCTACTTACCATGTGCCAGCCACTCTTAAAGGCAGTTTATATACAACTAGAGGCCTAGGCCTGGCTGGCGATCAGGGCCGATTGGGGCCTTCCAGCTGCCAGCTGAGGCCTTCCTTCATTCCCCACCACCCCCTGGTCATAGCAAGTGATCAAACTCCCGATCTCCCGGTCGAACTCCCAAGGGGACACTTTGCATATTAGCCTTTTATATATATAATTAATGCACTGTTCATAGTAGTTCTATGAGGTAAGTATATACACTCTTTGCTCCCTTTTTCCAAATGAGAAAACTGAGGCACATCTCACAGAGCCAGGCTTCAAGTCCAGGCTGCCTACTTCTACAGCCCATGCTCCTGACCACCATGCCATATGCCTCATCATAATGACCTTGTGAGATTTTTGTGAGGAACATCCGTAGTAGCAAACATAAATCCCTTGGTAGTGCTGCACCTTTCCTTCCCTGAACTGTGCATCTTTTAGTGTCAGTTCTTACAGAGGCTTCTGTCTAATACAGTAACTCTGATGCGGAGGTTTCAGGGGCCAAGACAAACGATGAGTGGGGTCCTGGGTCGCAGGAGTGCCAGTGCCTCTTACAAATTAGTGGCTCCCTAATCTGCTTAGACATAGCTGGCCTTGTCAATCATCATTAAAGTTCATTTTTAATAATGTACCTGCTAATTGGCCCCTGTGAGTGTACTTTAAGCCAGATATTCAGATGAGGCAGCATTTCAAGAACTTCGCTTTAACTGTTTTGCCTTAAGATGTTAGGCTTTCATTAGCATTTGCTGATTGAATACATAACACCTGGCTTCTCTTTCAAGTGTTTCTACAAAGGAAATGATCTTTTCTCCTAAGCCTTAGGAGCAAAGGAGCAAAGTTGTAAATTTATTTGATTTCTGGATGAAAATATGGACCTTGCTGCTAGTTTGCTTCTCTTTTTGATAGTATTTAAAGTCTTAAGGCAAGCCTGGTTGGTGTGGCTCAGTGGTTGAGCCAGGCAGTCACATTTCAATTTCCGGTCAGTGCACATGCCTCGGTTGCGGGCTCGATCCCAAGTAGGGGGCATGCAGGAAGCAGCTGATCAATGATTCTCTCTCATCATTGATGTTTCTGTTTCTCTCTCCCTCTCCCTTCCTCTCTGAAATCAATAAAAAATATATATATTTTAAAGTCTTAAGGCAAGAAAGCAGTGGTCCTTTTTTGTTTCTTTGTCTGTTGTCAGGCGAAGTGGACCCTCGTCAAAGGTTGTTTTGGATCTTGAATGTCAGTGGAGCTAATGTCTGTGTGCCGGTGGAATTCTTTTTAAGCATGTCATTAGTTATCTGACCTTAGCATTGCCTTCATTCAGCATTAGGAGGGTTTGTGAATCCTGGAAGCGTGGCTGACATGAATATTACTCACCTGGCTTTTTCTTTTCCATCTGCAACTTATACCGGCAGGAGAAACAGAAAAGAGAGAAATTTTGAATACTTAGAGGAGAGTATATGGGGAAAATAGGTTAAATAGTGGACAATAATGATGACAAAGGAAAGTAAATGAAACCAACCACTGAGGGTATTGAGGATGGAGAAGTAGAGACCTAGTGAATAAGCATGTCCACAATGGTTTTAACTGCAGAAATTGAGGGAGATTAAATAAAAGGTTTAAGAATAAAATGGACATAGAATACTAGACAGGGGTAAAGGGGAAAGGAGAAGGATCAGGAGTCTTATATGGAGGCCAAATGGCATAGTAACTTGTTTGATGCAGATACAATAAACTGGGAGGCAGAGTCAAGAGGTAGCAGCAAAACTGAGATGCCTCCTAGAACTTGGGTCAGAGCAGTTATCTGTGAAGTCAATTCCAGGGACTTGAATGAAGGCAAAGTAAGACTAAAGAATGAACATATCAATAGAAGGTTTGTTCAGAAATGGCCCAGATTAAAAAGGTGAATCAATCAACGAAGAGGATCTTGGTGAGAACCATTCAAACTTGCCCAGGAGAGGGAAATCTTTCACACGAGAGGGTAAGCAGCAGTTGGGAAATTAAGTCTTAGTTATGTTTTGCTGTGAAGAGTTCTACAGGTTATCTTAGTCTAGTTGGAATGGTCCATGTGAAAACCTACGGCTTGTGAGCTGATGGGTACTGAATGTCCAGCTTTCTGAATGAGGGACTGTATATCTCTGCCGCTGTGGAACCACTTTCCCAAACCCCCCACCCCGCTCCTCACCCTCCACAGGTCAGGCCAGTTCTTCTTGTTCCAGCATCAGCCTCCCTCTCCATCCCCTTGCTGGGCTCAACATTCCAAAAAAAAGGGCTGGGATGGCCCCCAAGAAGCACAAAGAAGGTGCTTATTCCCTCTAACCTCCCACAACCCAACACACTCCTTTAGTGGTAACATTATCTTCACATTATTTCTAAACTATTATCTTCACATTATTCCAAAAGCAATAGGAATAAGGCAGAAGTTAAGATTTAATAGATTTCAAGCTTTAGTAGACCAATATCTTTAAACATTTGAATTTTATAACAGTTCTCATTGTCCTTTTTTTTTTTTTTTTGCACACCTGGCAAATTTCTCAAAAAGATTTGCCTGCCCATGTAGATCTACCTACAGGGAGAAAATGCACTAGACCTGCTAATATAATTATTGTGGTCCTCATGGCATTTATAGTTCTTATTGTGAATTAATAAGTTGGCATTCTGATCTCTATGAGCTGAGTTAATGAGAAGCTGTCTGAGAGATATGGCCCCACTTACGTGCTGACAAGACTGGCTTTAAGCTGAGTCTGCAAAGCTGAAGGCCAGACTTGGCACCAGGGTGAAATCACCAAGATAATGATAACCTCTTTAGAAGGCATCTTGGTAGGCAGCCAGCCTGCCTCTCCTGGTGACACTTGAGCTCCCTGTGAGGATGGATTTTCATCATTGATGCATGCATTCATTCATTCATTCATTCATCCACTCATGAACAATCCACTCATTCATTCTTTCAAGAAATAGAATTTTACTTTAATGCTAGAGCCAGCTAAGGTAACTGCATTTTTTAAACTATGTTATAATGCTGTGCACTATATAAGTGGTTCTAAATGGAAGATTAATGCATCTACTGTCACATTCTGTTCTCCTGTTCTGTTAGTACAGAAGTTTTAAAATACTTATTTAAAAAATTTAAAAGGAGGGAGCACTTCTGGAACGGATCTCCAAAAATTGAACCTCCATAAAAGCAATAAGAACAGTGGCAAAGGTGATCCAAACCAAATTTTTGAGCTCTGAAATCAACCAAAGCCTTGCAAAAATCTGAGAAGCAGCTATTCAAGAAAAAGAGCTGAATCTCAATAAGAACAATGATATTCACGGCATTTTTATTTTTCTTGTACCCATCCCCCTCTCCTAGCTCTGCAGCAGCCTTGAGTACTAGCACCCTGACAACCATGGCAGTTGTGCAGTCCACAGCCTCGCAGCCACTGGAGTGGGCATAGCAGGTTAGGAATGCTTCAGAAAGTCCCATCTCCAGATTGTTATTCTTTGACCTGTCTCACAGTTCCATGGAAAAGCTCTGTTCACAGGCATTATTACTATTTGATCTGATTCAGAGCTCACTCTGCAGAACTTATACCCCGAGGAGTGTGTGAAAAACAACTATTGGCAATTGTTTGATATCACACATGCCTGAGGCTGCAATGCCAATTGGGGCAAACAAGAGCCTGTCCCCAAACTTAAAAGACAGTTGTGAGAAACAAGATGTCCATAGGAGAGCTCTGCCACACAGAGTCCTGGGGATCTAGAAGGCCACGTACATGTGTACATGTGCAAGGTTGTGATCTGTCAGTAAAGACCAGAGAATGTGCAAATTACCTGAGACTGGCTGATGTCGAGGCTCTGTACCAGCAGGAAATGAAGGCACTAAGGCAGAGTTACAAACTTCAGAGCATTTTCGTGTGGCCCAGAGCACACATAGAGCCCCAGAGAAGGCTGGGAACAGTTGGTTCAAGGCAATTAAGAAAACGTGTTCAGCCATTAGCTGACCTTTAAGCTAACTGAGTGAAGCCAAGACTTCTATGGCTACATATAACCTAGAATACAGACGTTGTAGGGGGGAGAGGATCTGATTTCCAAAGCTGGCACATTATATTAGGGTTAGAAAAAAATATTCACTTTTCAACAAAGAATTATATGTTAAGTATGGCCCTACACAAGAAAAAAAAAAAAAGCAGTCAGTGGAAACTATCCCAAAGGAAGCCAAGACTGGACAAAGACTTTAAATCAGTGTTATGAATATATTAAAAGAACTAAAAGAAACCATTTGTAAAGAGTCAAGGAAAAGTATATGATGTCTTACCAAAAATAAAAAATAATCACTTGGGGGCTCAAAAGCAGATTTGAGCTGGCGGAAGAAAGAACCAGCAAAACAGAAACAAGCTCAATCAAGATTATTCAGTTTGAGGAACAGAAAGAAAAAGAATGAAGAAAAATTGGCTGAGTCTCAGAGACCTGTGGACATTATGAAGCTTATCAATATATGCATAACAGGAGTCCTAGAGGAGAGGTATGAGAAAAGAGAGAGAGAAAGGGACAAAAAGAATATCGAATAAATATTGGCACCCCCCACCCAAAACTGATGAAAAACATCAGTCTAAACACCCAAGAAGTTCAGCTAATTCCAAGTAGGCTACATTCAGGAGTCCACACCTAGAAACATTATAGTCAAACCATTGGAAGTAACAAGAGAAAAGCAATTCATCATGTATAAGGGATGCTTAAAAAGGTATAAAACTGACTTTTCACTGAGACTGTTAACCAGGAGGCAGCATAAAGTGTCCAAAGAGAAGAATATCACACCAATCTTTCATAAACTTTTGTAAAAATAAAAAAAGAGGTAAATACTTCTCAACTCACACTATTGGAACGGTATTACCCTGATATCAAAATCAAAGAAAGATATCACAGGAAAACTACAGACAAATATCCTTTATAAATTCAGACATAAAAATTCTCATCTACGGTAAGTACTAGCAAACTGAATTTAGTCACATATAAAACAGATTATATACCATGAATAAGTGGGGTCTATCTTGGCAATATAAGGTTTATTTGAAATCAGAAAAAAAATCAATGTGATATAACTTACTAATAAAATAAAGGACAAAAACCACATGATCATTTTAATAGGCACAGGAAAAACATTGACAAAATGTAATATTCTTTCATGATGAAAATGCTCCACACACTAGGAATAGAAGATAATTTCTTCAAACTGATAAAAAAATATAAAAAACCCACAACTAACACCATACTTAAGAGACTATTAAAAGCACAAAAAGACTTTCCCTGTAAGATCGAAACAAGACAAGAATATCCACTCTCATAACTGCTAATCAACATTGTATGGACATTCCAGCCAGGGTAATTAGACCTCCTCAAACAATTAAATATAGAGTTACTATATGACCTATTAGTTCCACTCCTAGGTATGTACCAAAGAGAAATGAAAATATATGTCCAGTGGGAGAAAGGGAGGGACATCTGTAATACTTTCAACAATAAAGATACATTAAAAAAAGAAAATATATGTCCATACACAAACTTGTACATGAATGTTTATAATAGCCAAAAAGTGGGAGAAAATAACAAACAATGTACATCAAGATGAATAAACAAAATATTATACATCCATACAATAGAATATTACTTAGCAATAAAAATAAATCAAGTATAGATCCACGCTAAGACATGATGAATATTGAAAACATTATGCTAAGTGAAAGAAGCCAACCACAAAAGGCCACATATGTTAGGTTCCATTTATATGATATTTCCCAAATAGGCAAATCCTCACAGACAGAAAATAGATAAATGGTTGTTGGGGGGCTTGAGGTAGGAGGAGTAGGGTGACTGTTAATGGGTATGGGTTTTGGGGGAGGAGGATGACAATGTTCTAAGATCAGAGAGTAGAAATAGCTATGCAACTTTCTGAATATAATAAAAACTGATCTATATACTTTAAAAGGGTAAATTGTATGGTATGTGAATTTTATCTCAATAAAACTGTTATAAAAATTCTGGCTAAAAGTAAACTAAAAATCTATCTAATTTAGTAGTTCTTAAATTTAATATATACCAACCCATCTGAAGAATCTTATTAAAATGCAATTCTGATTCAGTTGGCCTGGGATGGGGCCTGAGATACATTTCTCAAGAGGTCTCGATAATGTTGATGCTTCTGGTCCTCAAACTAATAGACTTGTAAAAAAAAATGTGTGGAAAGATAACTTAAGAAATATTATCAATTAATGGGCCTGGTGATATATTTTAGGTCATTTTTTTCTTTTTTATATCCTTCTAAGTTTTCTGATTCTTTGAAAATTCTTTTATTTTTTAATGATTAGAAAGAAGTGGATAGCCATTTAAAAAAAAAATGCTAAAGAAGTCCCCTGCAAGCATGTTATATTTGTTTTTGGCTAGTTTTAAGTTACTATCCTACATTTTTGTCAGGAGAATTAATTTTGAAACAAAATTATGGGTGAAAATCTAAATATATACATTCATATTATTGATTTCATATTCCCTTTTTAAACATTCTGGTTAGCATTAGTAAGACAATTGAGATTAATTAGTTATAATTACTAGCCATCATTTCTGAGGATCAACACTGCCATATGCTGTGACTGGTTCTTGCTTAGAGAGCTCATTTTAATATCACAATTACCCAACATCTACTATACGCTTCATTGCCTGAAAGACAGTGAGGAGGAAGGGATTCTAAAGATTTGATTTACAAGAAGCTTACAGTTATTTTATTAAGTATTGGATAGCTTAGTAAATAAACACAGCTCATTTTAACATCATTAACAAATGGAGATTTTTAAGATTAAACCTATTTATAATTTGTGTGTCCATCGTCAGTTAAAGAAGTTAACCTGTGGTTTTACATTTCTGAGCAGTTTGGCTGTCATTGTAATAGCTGGATTCTTCTGTCTGCTCACATGCTTTCCACACTAATTGAGCACATGCCATGACTTACCTGTGTGCTCCAGCCAGTGTGCCATTTAGTGTCATTTGTATCATTACAGGTGATATTTTTTTTTTCTGAAACTGGCAGCTAGTTTCTTTGCCACCAACTCTCAGACTTTCTCTTCCACTCCTACCCCAAAGACACTCTCTGTAGTTTTTATCTACTTAGTTATCAGAAGGACCCATTGACTGACAGGAGAAGCAGCATTAACAAGAGGTGGGAGTAATTGTGCAACAGGTGGAACAAATAAATTGCCTACCGCTGAGATACTTTCTTCTGCAATTTTTCTGTCTCAATTTTTACTTTGTCCCAAACATACTTTATGAGAATAAATATCCTCAACCTGGACTTTTCTGGGGTAACAGGTGACTTCACATACTGGACTTACTCCATTAAGTCATAATGACCTTTATTCTTTATTTCCCCATGTGTATGGTGTTTAGTTAGCTTTAGATTTTACAACACCCTCAAAAAGAAAACTTAGCTTTTTATGAATGTGCATTCATTAGTCAAGGCCCTTACTGGCTAAAAGTGATAGAATTAGGCAAGTAAACCTAAACACCGAAGGAGAAATTCAGGGTTGTCTCACTGGCCTCAAAACGAGAAGGCAGGTGGATCTGAAGGAAGGACACAATGGAAGACCATCAGGACTCCTGTTCTTCACTCTTCTCTCTGTAGATAGAGCACCTTCCCCTGCTCTTAGGCCCACATGGTGGAAAACATGGCCACTCCATTGCTTCTGAATTCATGTGTTCATGAGCCTGTAGGTTCATCCACACTGAGAGAAAACAACTCTCGCTCGGAACTATTCCACATTCCCAGGAAAGGGAATTGGCTCGGGTGTTGTTTTTTTAGTTGCCTACCTTATATTATGCCCACATTGTGCAAAATGGCTTCCAAAGACCCACTGTTACAGGGGGACATGAATTAGGTCAAATGCAGGAAAATGAAGATGGCACAAAATGTCATAAAATAGCATTGACACAAGAGAAGTAATAGCCAGAAGAAATGAAGGTCTCCAGAGCAGTGGTTATGGTTAGATACCAGAGAAAGTTGGTAAGAGGTCGACTGACTGAAAGCAGAAGGTGCAGCCATCAGGGTAGAGTTATGATTCTATAACTCTAAGAGGAGGGATGATGACACTCTAACACTGAAGGTTCATCAAAGCGCAACACAGGGAAACTAGAGGCATCCTCTTTGCTCCAACCCATACTCTTCATTAGATTCCCTATGTTTTTACCATGAAATATTGTACAAAAGCACAATAATGAGGAGTCAAGAGGGAAAAAAGGTTGAAAAATGTGCAGAGATTTTCTTCTGATTTTAATTATTGTGTTTCACTTGGTTGGGTTAAACAACATCAGATTAATGTACTCAAGGAGTCCCAATAAAATCTGGAAATCAGAGAAGACTATAAATAAAATAAAATGTGAAAAAAATATGTTAGAGCATAAAGAACATTCTAATAGTCCTTGGGATGCATTTAATTAAAGTAATTAGTGCCAAGTGAATTTTTAAAAAATTATGCAAATTTCAATAAAGTAAAATTTATAGAATATAATTTATATCATGTAGCATCTCATCTTAAATACTCTACGACTGCAATACCAAGAGTAGAGAATCTTATTGTTTTTGAGTTTCATTACCCAACAAATCCTTTCACCAGCCCCCTCGCAATTTCCATAGTTATTTCACTTAAAAATTATATGAATTGAGATTGAGTTGTACTTCATTTTGACTTTCCTACCATACCACCTAAGAAAACCTGAGACCCTTGAGACATTCCTGGGAACCTGGGAATTCATGGCCATGCTCACAGTGGCAGCACAGGAAGAAAAAGATAACTGTTGGTCAAGAAGTCCTCAGCCACTTCATCACATTACCCCCTAGTTTTTCCCAAGAGACAGCACTTTCCCGTTCCCTTTTTCTGGGAGCAGTCTCTCCTCTCACTGCACACACACCGTGGTATCAGAACTAACCCACTTATTCAGCAAACACTTACTGAGTTTCTACTACTTGACAGGCAGAAGGAGGGGTGTGAACAACCAGAAAAGAAGCAGTGTACAAAGGGAGTAAACCAAGGAGTGTTTCATTCAACAAGGAGGGGATAATAAGCTTGAACCTTGAAAGGAAAGTGAGAATTTGAGAGTGAACAAGGAAAAGGCAGTCCATGTTAATAGCACCAGTAAAGGCTCCTGTAGGTAAAAAGTTTATCTTGAGCTCCATGGAGATAGCAAAAAGCAGAACTACTTAAACTTGCAATTTCTTGTCAGATAGGGTGAGACTTTATTTTAAATTTCTCTCAAGATGCGAAACCAACTCCTTTTAATTTTTAACATTGGTAGTATTTTCTGTTCATTTAACTATTTTGTTATCTTAAGCTTCTTCTCAACTTTTTTAAAAACACACATAGGGCATGAGAGTGGGAGGGATGGAGGGGGAATGGGGGAATAAGGACACATATGTAACACCTTATTCAGTAAAGAAATTTATAAAAAAAATAAATAAAAACATACATATCACAGCTCTATAAAACCGTCCTGTGAAGGTTTTTACCAGTCATGAAGTCTAGAGTGAACTGCAGAAGTAAATGAGTCATTGTCAGTTTTTAAAAAGTTCACAGTACTCTTTCCACTTGTTTTGAGTTAGATCCCTTCCCCTGGAAACAATTCTGTATTACCTTCCATGTGAAAAGCATGAGAAAGAGCTCCAAGGGTCATTCCCTGTTCTCAGATACCATTTTCTGAATAGATATCATATATGCATACTAACCCTGGTCAGAGTTAGTAATCTATTGCTGTTCTATCTGGATCACTTTATTCATGTGATTTGTGGATTTTATTTTCCTCACTTTGTGGTGAAACTAGGACTAAGTGAGGAGGCAGGTGAAATATTGTCCCAGTGAAAGCATAACTAACATGTTTAATGCTTTACAGTTTACAAAGCATTTCCATGTTTTGCCTCATTTAATTCTCACATCCACCATGTGTTTATTATTTCATCACACAGAAGAGGAAAAGCGAGACACCGAGAAATAAGGTAACTGACTTCTCAGTATCTTCCAGCCATTAGCAAGGAGTTCAAGACGAAGTCTTCCTGCCTTTCACACTTTATTATAGCCTCACAATGCTAAGCTGCGTGGACAACTGCCATATGCTGTTCCTCACTCTTAGGTTTCTGTTCTTCACTGGAAATTTTCTATTTTCCTTCCTTCAGGAAACTTTCCCTGACAAAAGTGTCCCCTGGTACTCTTCACAGAAGCTCCATGTTCGTGTATCACAGGTCCTGTCACACTGACTGGTCTGCCTGGTTTTCTCCCTTGCTGGCCTTAGCATCTTGAGAGCGTGGATTAAGTCTTATTTGTTTGATATCCCCAGTTTCTACAATGAGTGTTTTATATAGTCAACTCCATTTCTAAAGACTGGGGTTATAGTCATGGTTGGAATGAAAACACTGGTTTTCATTCCAGTGCTTCTGTGTGCTGCTGAAAGGTGGCGCTGAATTGGGGGGAAGATGTCACTTACTGTGGCGTTTTCTGAGGGGTAGAGAGTTTTTGTGATTGGGTCCTGATGTCCAGGAAAAATGAGAGGACATCAGGGGTTCTCAGGTGGGCAAGGCCCTGGTGCAGCTCTGGGGTGCTAGAGTAAGCAGGTAGGTACTCAGGTGTTTGAAATTAGAGAATGTTGGTGTTTTGTGCAATTTTAAATTTGCTGGGCAATTTAAGGTTTTTATTTATCACTTATTTTTTGCTCTGATGATTTTTCCATATCTACTTTATAACTGGGAGAGAGCAGAGTAAATTGTTTGAGAATTCCATTATGCTCTTCTGTTCTTAAGGCAATTATGTTACCTTGGAGTGGCTACCCAAGATAGGCAAGGGTATGAAAGGCTATATAAAGACTCTATGAGAAAATTGGAACTAATCTGCCATGTGTTTTCATGGGTTAATATCTCTGAACAGTCATCCAGGGTCAAGTTACTTACTGAAGTTCAAAGAAGACATGGATTCTGAGCTGTGATGATGGATACAGAAGTGTCTGAACCTGCCAATTAACTATTGTTACTATAGTTTGGCTTAAAGTATATTGCAACTAAAGTTGTATCTGGCAGATTTTAATTAATGGGAGAACATAATTAACCCTATCTGGTAGGTCATTTCTTTCAGCTACCCAGGAGCATATTTTTAAGCTTGCTCATAATGAGAAACCATCTGGTTGCCATTTTGCTGAAGAAAAGAAAATATTCTATACAAATCATACTGAGGTTCTTTCGTTTATGATTAATGCTTGCCTAACAGTTCCAGTGTTTTATTACTTGTCATCTGATTTTTATTAGATTTCGTAAGAGGTAAAGGAAAAAAATCTAGAAACTTGACCCCAGAGACAATATTCTTTTTACTCAGCCAAACTAACAAACTCAAATACCCTTTGTCACTATCTCAATTGGCCCAGTCTCCATAATTTCTGTGAAAACCAGACATTTCAAAATTTTTCTCGATATCTTCACCTCAAATTTTTAAATCTCCCTCTCTAAAACTTTCTTAAAATGTTTGCATTATAATCATTTGGAATTATTTTTATAAATACTCCCCATTGGTGAGGACAGCAAAGGCTTAGTGAACTCTCAGTGTGCCTCATCACATTGCTGTAAGTAATTTAGAGTGATTGCATTTACATTGGAGTATATTGGCATTTGTACTAGAGTCCTATAGCAGTAACAACATGCATATAATTTTCCTGATTGTTAGAGGGGAGGCCTAGGGCCATTTCCAGCTCAGGCTGGGCCCTGTTGGATCACTTCACCTCTCCCCTGCCAGTGGCAAGGGCTCTCACTCCCTGTCTAGTGATCTGACATAACACAAGTAATGAATTATGTGAGGACAAAAATCAAGATTCTCAGCTGCACACTCTAAGCACAATAGAACATGGCTATTCTAGGTCCATTTCTAGCATTTATCCCAAATTAGTTATAAAGATCCTTGAGATTCTTGGAGGAAAAGAAAATCTGAGAGAAAATATTTTTGTGCATTTTCAAAGGCTGTAAGATGGAATTAAAAAAAATATACTTGGCATAATATTTAAGCTAACATTTTCATTACATAAAAACAGCCAAATCAATTTTAGCAGGGTTCAGAAGACCAGAAAATAATTTGTATTTCTCAAATAGAAAAGGACAGAGATCAATGGAGAAGAAAACCAAATCAGTGTAACCTTTTGGATGATTTAAAATTTGAAAAACAAAAGCAGAAATTCCAAACTCAAATAAATTTTATTTAAGGGAAAAGGAGATACAAGGTATTTGGTGTTAGAGATTTTTTTCAGAAATTCAAATTGGGAAAGAGAATATTTAGAAAGTATAAGTCAAGACAAACTAGATTTATACTAAAAACAGCCATAAATAAAATGACACGTTCTCTGTTTTTTGCTAGTGGTATTTGAGTGGCTTGCTGTGGACCTTTCATTAAGAGAAAGATTCAGAAAATTAAAGAATTCAGTGACAAGAAAACAAATAATACAAATCATTAAGGAAATAATGGAGTTAATTTACCAGGAAAGATTAAAGTAACAAAGAATGCCTAGCTTGGCTTTGAAGTGACTTGGGCAGAATGATAATAACAGTCTACAAACATTTAAAAATTGTAAAACACTGAGAAGCAAGAGGAATTATTTAGCACGATGCCATGTGGGTATAATCAGAGATAAAAGAATAAACTCAAAAAGATTATCAAAAAAGGGTTCCAATCAGTGATTACTTTGTTTAGCTGGATATTTACTCCCACTGGAAGTGCTGCAGGTTTTAAAAGGCCCTCTTTGTTATTACTTTGTTAGTTGTCTACTCAGTTAATCCATTAACATCCTCAGATCCAAATTCCAGGGAGGTGGGGAGATTCCACAACCTAAATAATGTAAATGTATATAAAAGTTTAAATTAGGATCTTGTGTCTGGCTTACTTAGAGCCAAGGGCTTTGCCAATAGATTTTGCTTATGTTGCTCAGTTCACCTTATCTGGCAAACTCTACTCTTTCTTGGAGACTCAAATATCATCCTAGAGGAACTTTTGCCTCATAAGCAAGGATTGGGCATTTGACTTGGGTACTCCTGAGGCGGGGTGAGTATGCTGGCACAGCACAGCATGATGGAATCCAAGTTTACTTGTCTGTCTTCCAAGGTCCACCCTGGGCTCCTTCCAGTCAAGGACCATGTCTTATTCATCTCTGCATCCCCAGTATTTCAAGACACTGTGCAGAGTAGGCACTTTAAAAATTCTGTTCATGAGCGACTGACTGAGAAAAAGATACAATTAATGATGGAGCGATTCAATTCTTTCCTTTTGAATGCATTATTTTGGTCTTTGGATAAGTTTTTCTCACATTCTTCATACCAATTTTTTAAAAGTGTGTTTTAAGGTATCTTTGGAGGGGAAAAAATGGAGGAAGACTATAAAGTGGACCTTCAGGATCGTGCTAGGATGAGTTGTAGTTTTGGTAGCACTGGGAATCAAAGTTGTCCTCAGTGAGCAAAGGTGCTCTCTCTCTTTCATGGGACAGAAAGCCTAGGATGGAGGTTCCTGAGCTTTGGCTAGAGCAGAGGTCAGTCAAACTGGTCTACCAAATGGTTTTGTATGGCTCATTATCTAAGAACTAGAGGCCCAGTGCATGAAAATTCGTGCACGGGGGGTGGGGGGGGTTCCCTCAGCCCGGCCTGCACCCTCTTGCAGTCCAGGAGCCTTCAGGGGATGTCCGACTGCCGGCTTAGGGATGTCCTAAGCCGGCAGTCAGACATCCTTAGCGCTACCGTGAAGGCGGGAGAGGCCCCCACCACCGCCGCTGTGCTGGCCAGCTGTGCGCCCAGCTTCTGGCTGAGCAGTGCTTCCCCTGTGGGAGTGCACTGACCACCGGGGGGCAGCTCCTGTGTTGAGCCTCTGCCCCCTAGTGGTCAGTGCATGTCATAGTGACCAGTTGTTCCACCGTTTGGTCGATTTGCATATTAGCCTTTTATTATATAGGATGATCTTCACATATTTAAATGGTTAAAAAAATCAAAAGAATAATATCTTATGATATGTGGAAATTACATAAAATTCTAATTTGAGTATCTATAAGTAAAGTTTTATTGGAACACAACCATGTTCATTTGTTTACATATCGCCTATGGCTTTTTTTGGTGCTACAACAGCATAATTCAAGGAGCTTAGAGTCATATGGCCTGTAAGCCTAGAGTGTCTCTCTGGCCCATTAAAGAAAAAGATTGCTGACCTTGTTCTGGAGAAATAATATAGCTCTATCATACTGTTGCAAAGAATGGTATCTTGTGTCTTGCTCAATAAGCTAAATCTTCAAACAGTTATTCTAATGAAATCACATAGACAATTATTTCTGGTTTGCCTACTTTCTGTACTAGCTATTGGTGAAATAGCCATTGTTTAAATATTTGAAACTAAACATTTTTTTCATTTTCAAAATATAATTACATTTAATTAAACATCTTTAGAGTTGGCCTCTTAGCTAAAAGATTTTTTAAATTGCTTGTATGATTAATTAAAAATTATAAGAGTATAGGTCCATTTTTACTGAAGTAAAGTTGTTTGAGAAATGCTGCTGTACTTCAGAGTATTTTGGGAGGTAAAGTCTGGCTTGAGAATCAAGGTTTCTGATTTTTTTTTATTGTGGTTAGTAACAGTAAATCACAGTAGTCACCTTTCCAGTCATAAAATGAATCAGAATTGAGCCATAAAAGTGTAAGATAAACTGCACTAGTTCAAACTAGTAGTAGTTCTGTTTCCTTGGTTTTCCACCGCTGCCTGTGTCTGTATTAGACAACAGAGTAACTGAACGCCGTGTTTCTGACCTGAAAAACTCAGGAAGTAGGTGGTACTACTTTTCTTTCCAGTAACCAGTTCCCTATGAGCCTAGCTATATTTTTATTGAACCATTTTGTATTTTCATCCTGTGCTCCCTTTTAGGATCTGTTCATGCCTTGAGTTCATAGCTTATTATCCTGGTAGTTTAAACAAAAATAAATGTCTGTGAAATTACCTATATAAAGGAGGTGAAAATTAGGTTGTTGTCAAATGTGTTGTTTCACCCTGATCTATTGTTTTTTGTTTTTAAATATTTTTTATTGATTTCAGAGAGAAAGGGAGAGAGGGAGAGATAGAAACACCAATGATGAGAGAGAATCATTCATCTGCTGCTTCCTATGGGGGATTGAGCCCGCAACCCAAGCATGTACCCTTGACCGGAATCGAACCTGGGACCCTTCAGTCCGCAGGCCGACACTCTATTCACTGAGCCAAACCAGCTAGCAGTGATGGGCAACCTTTTGAGCTTGGTGTGTCAAACTTTGCCAAAAAACTGAGCATAACTCGGGTAGTGTGTCACTTTGAGGAAAAAACATTATTTCGCAAATGTTTCATCCTCAGGAGCAGCAAATGTTTCATCCCTGTCATCAGAAATGGCTACGCGTGTCAGTGCTGACACACGTGTCATAGGTTCGCCATCACTGATGCTAGGGAATCCTGGTTTATTGTTGATATCTGGCAAGTAATTGATCAGATCCATAAAACCTACTTAACAAGTTGTTACATCTACTTTAGTTACTTGGATTTTTAAGGAAGTGTGTGTGTGTGTGTGTGTGTGTGTGTGTGTGTGTGTGAGAGAGAGAGAGAGAGAGAGAGAGAGAGAGAGAGAGAGAGAAAGAGAGAAAGAGATATTTGTTTTTAATAAATTCAGATAGGTAGTCCTTCAATAGCATTGATTCTATCTCAGAGCTATTACTTTTTACTTAAAGTAAAATCATTATGAGATTTATTAGTCTGTTTTTCTAATGATTAGCTTTTTGAGCTTAGCAAAAACAATTTCAGTGCAATTATAGAATGAAGTAAAAAAATGGCCTTTGCAATATTATTTTCTCATAATTAATATTTTATGGCATAAAAGTATTATTTCTCCTCCCTGTGCTTTTACTTATTAATAATGTAGAATTGAACAAAAAGAAATGTTTTTCATTGCTGACTTCAGTAGTACATTTAATACTGAATTTATCAGATGATCACTAAAGTAAAAATAAAATCCAGATGTTCCCAATAATGATAGCTGACATTTACTGGGAAATTATTACATGCCTGGCATTCTCCTAAATGCTTTACCTAACATTTCTCTCTTCATCCTGTCAGCAGTCTAATGCAGTAGGTACTCTGATTATCCTCATTTTATAAACCGGGCAAAGGGAGGGTAAGTTGTCTATAGTCACACAGTAACAGTGGATTCAGGATTCAAATTTAAACTTTAAATCAAAAGACTATGTTTTTAACCACTATGCATACTGCCTCTCAATCATTATCTTCCTGGCAACTTCTTAATTGTAAATTTTGCTTTTAGAAATTTGGGACAAAACAGAACATTTAAAGCATGGATATATTCGAGAAGGTTTAGATTCAGCATGTATTAATTAAGTGCTTGTTATACGTTAGACCCTAGGCCAATGGCATTTACTTCCTATAATTGTCTTTAATCCTCACAAGAGTGTTGAGATGTAGGATTCATTATTCCTGTTTTATAAAATAGGAAATGGAAGCATTAAGAGGCTAGCAAGTTTCCCTGAGTTACATAGGTAAAGTGACAGCTAGAATTCTAACTGAGTAGCTCATTTCTGCATGTATCTGGCTGGGAGACTCTTTTTCTTTAATTGTCCTTTAAGTGAGGATTCATAACTTTTCACAAGTATGCTGTCAATCACAAATTTGAAGCTTTCTAGTTATAACGCAGCCACTCCACCTAGATCCTTGCTAATTGAGAGTTTCCTAGTGAACTGGGACACAAATGAATGGAGGTATAATAATGCTGCATGTGTGTGTGTGTGTGTGTGTGTGTGTGTGTGAGAGAGAGAGAGAGAGAGAGAGAGAGAGAGAGAGAGAGAGAGAGAGAGAGAGAGAGAGAGAGAGAGAGAGAGAGAGAGAGAGAGAGAGAGAGAGAGAGAGAGAGAGAGAGAGATATGCTACTATTTGTCTGGAGAAGACTATGAGTCCAAAGATCACAGACTTGTATCAGCAAAGCATCTTTGTAGGCAGGAGATAGAAGGAGTATTAACCTCTGGGATGCAGGTCGAGTTGGACATGTTAAGAGAACAGTTTCAGAGCGAACATTAGCGGTGGTTGTCCGAGAAAGGATCAGAGAGATAACCAATATGTATTGCCTCTGCAGACAGAATGTTTGTGTCTTGTGTCCCCCAAAATCATCTGTTAAAGCCTAATCTTCAATGTGATGGTTAGGAGGTGGGGCTTTTGGAGAGTGATTAGGTCATGAGGGCAGAGCCAGGGATAGGCACCTTTATAAAAGAGTCCCCAGATTGTTCGCTCACCCCTTCCATCATAGGAGGACACTCTAGGAACTAGGAATCAGAACCTTACCAGATCCTAATCTGCTAGTGCTTTGATCCTAGACTTCCCAGCCTCCCAAACTGTAATAAATAAATTTCTGCCTTTTATAAGTCACCTACTTTATGGTATTCTGTTAGCAGCCTGAACAGACTAAGACAATTGTCTGTCTACTGTGTACCAAGAAATTAACATATTTTCAATCACTGATTCCTCAAATTCACCCTAGGATATTGTTATCACTATCTCTATTTTAATTGAAACATAAATTAAAGTCAAAGGGTGAATAACATGCTCATAGTTGTGTAATATAATTCAAACCCAGGTCATCTGACTTCAGAGCCCATAATCTTTCTGCCTAACTAAGAGAAAGCATGGGTAGGTAGTCAGGGAGGAAATGTGTCATTGCTGCTGAACAGTGGTCAACTCATGTCAGTGACCTCAATGACCGACCGGCAAATGCCATGGAGACAATGTAGATACTCTCTGATCTCTTCCTGTGGACAAAACCAGTGGGATTCAAAAAGACGTATGATATACACCCTGCTTTCAGGGAATTTGTAATTTAGGGGACATTCCAGGGAACCTACATAGTCTATTTTTCTGGAAACCTGTGCTTGATCATATATATGTCTTTGGTCACAAGTTAAAAAGACCTTGGGCTTTTTACTGTGAGCTGATTACCACACTAAGTTTAGTTAACCCATCCATCATGTCACATAATCAGTTTTGTATGTGTATGTGGGGAGGGGTTTGACAACATTTAAGATCTGTTCTCTTAGCAAATTCCAAATATATAATAAAGTACTGTTAACTATAGTCACCATGCTATATATTAGATACCAGAACTTATTCATCTTATAACTGGAAGTTTGTATCTTTGGGGCAATCACTCTCCATTTTCCCCACTCCCAAAGCCCCTGGCAACCACCATTATACTCTTTGTTTCTATGAGTTTGCTCTTTTAGATTTCATGTATAAGAGAACTCATGCAATATTTGTCTTTCTCTGTCTGACTTATTTCACTTAGTATAATGCCCTCAGGTCCCTTCATGTTGTCACAAAAGGCAGGGTTTGCTTCTTTTTCTGGCTGAATAATATCATATCACATATCACATACACACACACATGCACACACTATCCATTAATCCGTTGATGGACACTTAGGTTGTTTCCATGTCTTGACTATTGTAAATAAGGCTGGAATGAACATAGGGGTGCAGATATCTCTTCAAGATAGTGATTCCATTTCTTTCAAACATATACCCAGAAGTAGAATTCCTGGTGTTTATGTGAGTTCTCTTTTTAATTTTTTGAGGAACCTCCATACTATTTTCCATAGTGTCCATACCAGTTTATATTCCTGCCAACAATGTACCAGGTTTCCCTTTTCTCCACATCCTCACCAGTGCTTGTTATCTCCTGTCTTTTTTATAATAGCCATTCTATCAGGTGTGAAGTGATATCTCCTGATTTGGGAGAAGAGCACTTGGGAGACTTGGTCCAGAGTCCTTCGTTAATAAGCTCTATGTTTTGAACAAATTTTCTAACATCTGTGTGTCTATATTATCAATTGAAGAATCCATATTATCTGCTTATAGGGTTGCTTTAAGAATAAACTGAGTAACAAAATAATTAATGTGAAAACAAGTTAAAATAATGTGAATGTGAAAACAAGTTAACATAAATATACATGTTAGTGACTAGAGGGATTAATAATCCACAAATTAAAATATTTCACCAGTAAACTGATCCACTAAATCATTTGTGAGTTATAACACATCCTATTAAAAATTAAAGTAAGGTCATGCAAAGGATATAAATAATGCATTTCTTTGCTGCCATGAGGAAAATGTGTAATAATGTACTTAATATTGTGTTGATTAACATGGATCATCTAAAGATAATCACCAAACGATCCTAATAACCCAACAAGGAAACAGCTAAGAAGAACATTAGTAAGCATGTAAATGAAAAGATTTGAAGGATGGATTGGCAAAGCAAAATGTCTCATGCTGATATATCTTGAAGGTTTCCATGTGGTTCCGCATGATTTTCTGAAACGTGGTTCATTTCCTCAACCATGCAGGAAAAACCAGGACCCAATTGGATATTATTTTAATGAAAAACTCCTTCTGTGACATAAACACTGCAGAATAGAGAAAGCATATTGACTATGCCCTCATAAAAGTATATGTTTTTCTAACTGGATGCACTTTAGCGAGGATATTTTAATTAAAAGGCAGTATGGGCTTAGTTGTGTGGAACGTGTTATAAACTGTTCTCATGCTTGCTGGCAATCATTGGGTTTAGAATGTGTTAACCTCTTGATTTTTTTACTTACAAGCTCAGTTCTAGATCCCAGTGTTGTTGTGTTTTTAACTGGTAATAATGTTGATTACTTATCTTTATATGTGAAAGGGTTAACAAGAGGATGGATAGCTACAGTGCCATTGACTGTATTATGAATATCTTGAAGTCATTCCTCAGAATGGCAGGTTATTTTGGCTATATATGTTTTTTTTTTTTTTTTGCAGTAGAAAAACCAGAAAGGCTTATTGGCATAATTTTTTTGCCCAAAGATAGTAGGAGGGGAAATATACTTTATGTAGTTTTTGTTATTTTAGGAATTTAATAGTCTCAATTTTTGAAAAATACAAGTAGCATGTGTGCCCTTCAAGGATGCTCCCCACTTTGCTCCCAAATCACCTATCGTAGATCTAATTGAGGCTTAGTACACTGGAAATAGGGTACCCAGAAGATGTCCTCAAAAAACAAAATTTGCTCTTTCCAACTCTTTTAATGGTTGTAGGCTTGTTCTAATTTCAGGCTATCAGAATATCAGCAGGACAAATAACACACGCATGAGAAAAGTTCAGACAAGGGCAATATTGAAGATAAACTAGAGATATTTTCCTTTTAGAAATAATACTGCAATATTGCAATTCAGCTGTTAAAAAGTAATACAAAAACAAAACCATTTATTTAAATTGGTAGCAATTTGTAGAACTTGATTTGCTAACTTCAGAAACACATACAGAGCAAGAACTGATATTTTAAATGGTTTAAAAAAATCTATTTCAGAAGATGTTATGATTCTTCACATTAGAATAAAGAGAACATTGACATAAAATTAAGGTGAAAGAATAAGATCTTTCCCATTTTACTCTCCCCTCTCTTATGTCTACCAGCAAAAGGTACTAGTCTAACATTCAGTAAGATCTCTCCTTAATTTTAACAGGAGAACTATAATTTAGTGAGTGTTTACTGTAGTTTTAAACAGTGATAAGCCCTTTATATACACTATACTATTCATTTAATCCTCTCAGCAATCCCTGAGGGGACATGGCTCTCTCCAGCTGACAAATGAGGAGGCTCACGTGAAGACATTATACAACAACTTGCCCGCAGCTTTGCAAACTGTGAGTGGGAGAGTCACACCCAAAGCCCCTGGTCTTTACCAATCCACTCCACCCCCCTGCTTCCCTGGGTAGAGCTGCTTTCAGAAGATAATCACAAAGAGGGAGCAAATGAAACTAGAATTGCTCAAAATAAGCCTAGATAACACAAAACAGCAGATAAAGAAATACTCAGACATTGGAAAGATCTGATCCAATGTCAAGCTTCACTACAATTTTAAGGGGACAGGAACTGCAGGGGACAGGCAAACCAGAGTGGTCTAGGACTGGCACCACAACGCTCTGTTTCCTTTCTGGCTGTGACAGGGTATACTTTGGGCCAAGATTAACACAGGAGAATCTCCATTTCATGCTAGAGAGTTCCATAGCTTATGTGACATTTTCTATTTTATGCCCCATACATTTCTAGATACTAGATATGTTTACCATAAGCAATCCTAACTATAACAGATATTTCCTACTAAAGCATTCTGTAGACAAGGACTCTTCCACTAGTAAATATCATTAGTTGTTGCCAGAAGTATGTTATTAGAATTTTAACAAAGATTTGAATGAGTCACTTGCCTTCTTTCTTTCCCAAGTTCTCCATCCCCTCCCAGTCCACCTCAATATTTATACGCCAAGCATGTCAAATTTGCGGCCTGTGGGCCACATGCCTCGTGAGTTTGACATGCTTGTCATACACAGTAAAGGAAGAGAATGGATTGCAAACCTGCTCTTGACTTATTTTACTTCCTGCAAACTTAGAGGAAGAAATGGTAGCTGTTGGTCTCTTTTCAATCAACTACTGGCTTAGAAATATGTTAGGCAAAGGGAGGGAAAAAGATAGATTCTGGGTTATTGCCACCTGCAAATTTCTTGCCCATCAGACCAGACAGGTTGGTGGCTAACATCAGCCAACAGAATGAGACCCCCCCCCCCCAGTGGTACTGACCTGCTTCTTCCCTCAAATGAATTTGGTATAGTTAAACCAACATTGACAGAAATCATATTCTCACCTTGTTTGTGTTTGCCTAGGGCAGTGGTCGGCAAACTGTGGCTCGCGAGCCACATGCGGCTCTTTGGCCCCTTGAGTGTGTCTCTTCCAAAAATACCACGTGCAGGCGCACACGTACAGTGCGATTGAAACTTTGTGGCCCATGCGCAGAAGTCAGTTTTCGGCTCTCAAAAGAAATTTCAATCGTTGTACTGTTATTTGACTCTGTTGACTAATGCGTTTGCCGACCACTGGCCTAGGGTGTGCCTGTGGCTCTGCTTCTCTAAATCCTCACCATTGAGAGAATGAAGAAACTATGGCACAGAGCAGTAAGATAACTTGCCCAAGGTCACAAGGTCCCTCAGAGGTAGAGGGGAAATTGGAACCCAGGTGGTCTGGCTGCAGAACCCCAGTTCTCCTGTTCTAGGGGAACATCTCTGGGTAGTGTGGTCTCATAGAAATGCCATCTCACATGGTTTCTTGTATCCTAAGGTCATTGTTTATGGCTCCTCTCTATTCCCATCACAGTCAAACACCAGGCAAAGCTTCCAATATATGGGATCACCTGTGTTTTGTTTTTGTGATGTGTGTGTGTGTGTGTGTGTGTGTGTGTGTGTGTGTGTGTGTGTGTGTGTTTGACAGGAATCCTGTTTTTACTTTCTATTGGACCCACTGGCCAGAATAATTTATTTGCTGTAGAAAAAGTGATTTAAAAATATAAAAATTTCTGTTCATTAGAAAAGACAGACTTAAAAAGTATAATATTGCAGTAGAGATGGAATATTTAAATGAATGCCTTCGTCTCTTCTTGATATGGCACTATATTTCTTTATGATTTCAGTGAAAGAGAACTGTGTTAAACCAAGTTTAATTTTTCTTTGAAACCTGTTCGTTGGCATTTAGTATGAATAGCAGAAGGAGAATCAAAGTTATACTGAAAATGATTAACCAGCAGTCACATCGGCTTTCATATTTTATCCATGTAAAAATATGCTCTTAATTAGAATTTCCCTTTTGCTTTTTAAGAAACATACAGAGCTTCAGGAATAAGAGGCAATTGCAGCTGATGAGTTTTTCAGGATCCCTAGCAGAAGAATTTCTTTGTGGAGTATTGATAGGATCCTGCAAAAGCAGAACATTGTTAGGCATTTCATAGAGTTTCTTAGGAGCCGCTATATCTGAGCAGCACGAAACTGTGCCCAGATCTGAGGGCAGGGAATTCTGAAACAAAACACAGCTGTCCTGGTATTTTAAAGAAAATTGTAAGGGAGACACTCTGTGCAATCAATTAAATTGTTCTTTTTCCCCGTTTCAGAATACAGAAACAACTTGTAAATGTAGAGTTGCTGTGGAGAATGTAAATTGGCTGGAGTATCTGTTTATGCTGTTAGATTTATGCACAAACTGTAGATGGCACAAACAAGGTCTTATTGACCTTAGCAGTCAAGCAGTGATCCAAAACAGGCTCATTGCACTCAATTTCATGCTGTCAACCCAGCCATCTTATCAGTTCAGTTTTAAGGGTTGAATTCTCCTACTGATTTCAAAAGAACTTTGACAAATTCAGAGAATGTTGCCATCTAAAAATTTTATCCATCATTCCCAATGAATGTGTTTTCAGTGTTTAATAATGGCATTGCTCAGGGTGTGTTTGGATTCAATGGTAGCTAGCATTCGTTCACAGGTCCGCTGGAGAAGAAAACAAATTGCCCCATATCGTTAGGCTACCAGTAAACGTGAACTCTGATTAGCATATAATTGAGATCATGCTGAAAAACAATGAGTATAGAAATTGATTTAAGAGCGTAACTTTTTTTTTTTTCTATCATCAACTGGTGTCGGTTTGAGCAGAGCCTAGAAAATGGAGATAAAAACAAAAAAGTGGGAGGATAAATTCTTAATCCTACATCAAGGACACTTGCTTATGCAATTATCAATAATTTAGCCATTTAACAACAAATATTTGTTGAGCATGTTTTGTTTGTGATACCTGTGCTATGTACTAACACCAACATAGTTAAGATACAATTTCTGACTGAAAGCTTGGTTGAGCAGCTATTACTCTAAATGATTCTGTGAATGATGCTTCATATATATATATATATATATATATATATATATATACTTAATACCAAAGTGCTAGATGGATTCTCTATCACTAAACACTATTTTGAAATTCCTACTAAGAAAATAAATTATATTATTACTAGAAGCCTGGTGCACGAATTCGTGCATGGGTGGGGTCCTTCAACCTGGCTGGTGATTGGGGCCAATCCAGCCATCTCACCAAGTCCTGATTGGCTGGGCCAGGGGGAGAGACCTTGGGAGGTTGGCTGAGAGAGCCCACTGACCACCAGGGAGCAGCTCCTGTGTTGAGTATCTGCCCTCTGGTGGTCAGTGCATATCATAGCTACTGGTCATAATGGTTGCTTAGGCTTTTATATATATAGATAAGGAAGGCAGACCTTGGGTTGTTGTTTCTTTCCTTCCCATCTCTTGTGGAATTTTTGGAAATTGAAAAAGTTATATAATGATACAAAAGACGATTATAAAAAAATAAGAAGCCACAGCTATGCCCTCACCTCAACCCCTATACAATATTTTTCTAATGTTACTTTTCAGTTATTGGTTCCCTATGTATATATTTTCACATGCCTACAATCACAAAACACATCCCATTTTTTAGTCTGTCTTTTTCATTTAATGTGACACATAAATATATATTTTTAAATGTTACTTTTTAACATATATATATTTTTAAATTCATAGATTGTTTTGGGAAAACTTTTAGGTTTACAGAAGAGTTGACATAAAGTAAATTCCCATATCCCTCCCTCCCCGCACCTGCCCCAGTCTCTTCTATTAGCATCTTGCATTAGTGTGACACATTTGCTACTATTGATGGTCTAATTCATTGTTATTAACTAAAGTCCACAGTATTCATTGGGGTTTACTCTTCGTGTTGTACATTTGTTCTTCAGTAGATGAATAGATTAATTATGGTGCCTCCAGATAATAAAATATTATTCAATGATACAAAGAAATGCTCTCAAGCCTAGAAACGACATGGCAGGAACTTAAATGCATATTTCTAAGGGAAAAAAGTTAATCTGAAAAGGCTACATACTGTATGATTCCAACTGTATGGCTTTCTGGAAAAGGCAAAACTATGGAGACAGTAAAACAGATTAGTGGTTGCCAGGGGTTGGGGGGAAGAGAGACATTGACAGATAGAACACAGGGATTTTTAAGGCAGTGAACTATTCTGTATGATACCATAAGGGTGGATATATGTTATTATACATTTATCCAAAACCCATAAGTACAAAAATATTTTTGTACATTTAAATAGTTGTTTAGTATTATTGGTGGAAAGCAATAGAAATATAGCTGATCCTATCTAATAAAAGAGTAATATGCAAATTAATCATCACTCCACTACACCCACAAGCCACGCCCACATTCCACACCCACCAGCCAATCAGGAGCGAGTATGCAAATTAACCCCAACCAAGATGGCTGCGGCCACTGAGAGCAGGAGGGAGGCTTGGGTTTCCCTGGCGATGGAGGAAGCCAAGCTTTCTACACACCCTGGCAGGCCCAGGCCTCCACTCAAGGCTACAAAGTTTCAATTATAGAAGATAAATAAATCCCAACAGAAATGGCTGCTGCCACGGAGTGAGCAGGAGGCTTGGCTCCGCTCTAGGCTACAAAGTTTCAATTGTAGAAGGTAAATAAATCCCAGATACCAGGGCCTTCATTTGGGATGACGGGGGGTGTGGCCGGCCTGCAAACCACCACAGGCCCCTCGCCCAGGATGCCCTACGCCCCAAGGGAACCCCCACCCTGATCTGGGACACCCTTCAGGGCAAACCAGCTGGCCCCCGCCCCTGCACCAGGCCTCTATCCTATCTAATAAAAGAGTAATATGCAGATTGACCATCACTCCAACACACAATATGGCTGCCCCCATGTGGTCAAAGATCCTGGCCCCATGTGGACACAAGATGGCCACCACAAGATGGCCAGCAAGGGAGGGCAGTTGGGGGTGATCAAGCCTGCAGGGAGGGCAGTTAGGGGTGACCAGGCCAGCAGAGGAAGGAAGTTGGGGGTGACTGGGCCTGCAGAGGAGGGAAGTTGGAGGTGACCGGGCCTGCAGAAAAGGGCAGTTGGGGGGGACCCAGGCCTGCAGGGGAGAGCAGTTGGGGGGACCAGGCCTGCATGGGAGGGCAATTAGGGGTGACCAGACCTGCAGGTGAGGGCAGTTAGGGGCAAACAGGCTGGCAGGGGAGCAGTTAGGCATCAATCAGGCTGGCAGGGGAGTGGTTATGGGGTGATCAGGCTGGCAGGCGGAAGCGGTTAGGGGCAATCAGGAAGGCAGGCAGGTGAGCAGTTGGGAGCCAGCAGTCCTGGATTGTGAGAGGGATGTCCCAGATTGGAGAGGGTGCAGGCTGGGCTGAGGGACAACCCCCCCCCCCCCGTGCATGAATTTCATGCACTGGGCCTCTAGTTTAAATAGAAAAAGAATTATTAAAGGACATTAGATAGCTTCTAGAATTTTCAGGAGGGCAATAGTTGACTAGAGACCTCCAAACAAGATCCCAGTCAGACACGAGCATGAGGATTAAGTGTGTCCACTGCCACCAAGCACTAGACCAGTGATGGCGAACCTATGACACGTGTGTCAGCACTGACACGCATAGCCATTTCTGATGACACGCAGCCACATGCCGAGGATGAAACATTTGCTGCTCCTGAGGATGAAACATTTGCAACTAGAGTCTTGGAGTTAGTTTTTTCCTCAAAGTGACACACTACCCGAGTTATGCTCAGTTTTTTGGTGAAGTTTGACACACCAAGCTCAAAAGGTTGCCCATCACTGCACTAGACAGTGCAGCTTGTACTGGGGACACACTGTCATGGGTCAGAAAATACCACTTGTATCATTTGCAACATCATGGATAAACTTTGAAAGCATTATGTTAAGAGAAATAAGTCAGACACTGTATGATCTCACTTATATGTGTGCAATCTAAAAAACCAAACACATAGACACAGAATAAACTAGTGTTTGCCAAAGATGGAGGGGTGTGGTAGATTGGGAGAGACTGGTCAAAGGATACAGACTTTCAGTTATAAGATGAATAAGTTCCAGGGATGTAATGTACAGCATGGTGACTGAAGTTAATAATACGTATGTTATGATTGAAAGTTGCCAAGAGAGTAGATTTTTAAAAGTTCTGATCACACACATACAAAATTATACCTCTGTGAGGTGATGGATATATTAAGTAATCTATTTTTCATTTTTTTTTACAAAACTTATCTTTATTGTTGAAAGTATTACAGATGTCCCCTGTTTTTCCCCCATTGCCTCCCTCCACTCATTCAAGGACAGGCCTTTCATTCATTTTAGAGATAAAGGAAGGGAGAGGGAAAGAGAGGAAGAGAGAGAACATTGATGTGAAAGAGAAACATTCTTCAGTTGCCTCTGGATGGAACCCAGAACCCTGGGCATGTACCCTGATGGGGAATTGAACCTGTGACCCTTCAGTGCATGAGATCATGCTCCAACCAACTGAGCTACATCAGCCAGGGCATATGTTAACTAATTTTATTGTGATAGTCATTTTGCAGTACACATGTATAATCACTACATTGCATATCTGAAACTTTCACAATGGTATATTATATATCAACTAGAGGCCCGGTTCACGAAATTCGTGCATGGGGGCGGGGGGGTGTCCCTCAGCTCAGCCTGCACCCTCTCCAATCTGGGACCCCTCGAGGGATGTCCGACTGCCCGTTTAGGCCCGATCCCAGCAGTCGGACATCCCTTTCACAATCCAGGACTGCTGGCTCCCAACTGCTCGCCTGCCTGCCTTCCTGATTGCCCCTAACCGCTTCTGCCTGCTAGCCTGATCACCACTCCCTGATAACCACTCCCATGCCATCCTGATTGATGTCTAACTGCTCCCCTGCCAGCATGTTTGCCCCCAACTTCCCTCCTCTGCCGGCCTGGTCACCCCTAACTGCCCTCCCTTGCAGGGTTGATTGCCTCCAACTGCCCTCCCTTGCAGGCCTGGTGCCTCCCAACTGCCCTCCCCTGCTGGCCATCTTGTGGTGGCCATCTTGTGTCCACATGGGGCAGGATCTTTGACCACATGGGGGCAGCCATATTGTGTGTTGGAGTGATGGTCAATCTGCATATTACTCTTTTATTAGATAGGATAGAGGCATGGTGCATGGGTGGGGGACAGCTGGTTTGCCCTAAAGGGTGTCATGGATCAGGATGGGGGTTCTCTTGGGGCGTGGGGCGGCCTGAGCAAGGGGCCTGTGGTGGTTTGCAGGCCAGCCACACCCCCTGGCAACCCAAGTGGAGGCCCTGGTATCTGGAATTTATTTACCTTCTACAATTGAAACTTTGTAGCCTGCAGTGGAGCCAAGCCTCCTGCTCGCTCCGTGGCCGGCAGCCATTTCTGTTGGGGTTTATGTATCTCCTATAATTGAAACTTTGTAGCCTCGAGTGGAGGCCTGGGCCAGCCAGGGTGTGTGGAAAGCTTTGTTTCTTCTAGGGCAACCCTAGCCTCCCGCTCTTTCCAGCTCCGTTGCTGCTGCCATTTCTGTTTGGATTTGTTTACCTTCTATAATTGAAACTTTGTAGCCTTGAGTAGAGGCTTAGGCTGGCAAGGGCAGGCGGAAAGCTTGGTTTCCTCCATTGCCTGGGAAACCCAAGCCTCCCTCCTGCTCTCTGTGGCTGTAGCCATCTTGGTTGGGTTTATTTGCATACTCCCTCTGATTGGCTGGTGGGCGTGGCTGGTGGGCATGGCTTATGGGTGTAGCGGAGTGATGATTAATTTGCATATTATACTTTTATTAGGTTGGATTGTATTTCAATGAAGCTGGGAGGGGGGAGAAAGAAAAATAGCCTGCAGAGGATTGGTCTGTGGAAAGGGAATGGCCAGGGCAGGGCTCTAGCTTTGTTATTAGAGGAGGCAATATGATGCACCCTAATGTCCTCATGTCCTCTCCTAAAACAGAACATAGTAAAAAAAAATCACCCAATTAGTGCTTTAGACAAGAAATTATCTTATAAATGCTTCACTCCTTAAAAAAAAAGTGGGTGGGAGGCAGACTATGGTTTATAGTGTTTTTCATATTAAGTTCTTTAAACTGTAACTACTTTACCAAGTATGTGATTTACTGCTATTATTACAGTGAAATTGGTTTTCCGACTTAGCTGTCTCTTGATAGGCACTTGCTGTGCAGGAGACAGCAGAGCCCCACTTGGCTCAGGGTACTTTTGCTGAAAATGAGAAAACTGTCTTTTGTAATTCACAGAAGTGCTGCTGAATGAAGGTGCAGAAAGAAGAAAGGCCTTCTACCGAGGCACAGAAGAGCTCTTATAGGATCCACACCAGAACTAGACAGCCTTTCAATTCACTTCAAAAATGCTCACTGAGGAGGCTATGCAAGACCAAAGACAGATGATAAAAGTACAGACTAACTAAATAAATATATTGCAGGTCCCTTCCCCCCTCCACAAAAAATTCAAATATTGCTTCACCTAACAGGTCAACATGTAGTAGCTTTGTGATCTTTAGTTTTTCTGAGCAAGCTCTTAATAAAGGACTGCCTGTTTCATTCTAGGTGCTCAATAAATGTTAGATCTTATTAACACCGTTATGATGATGATTAGACAGACAGCTGTGGTTATTTGCTGTTGTCACCCTAAAGGAAAGGAGGGACAAGAAATGAAAGAAAAAGGAGAAACAAACAGTTTCAGCTGAAATACTTTTCTTGAAGATCCAACTTCCTCTTAGTTCTAATATCACATTGCTATTTTTTATTTCCAGTGATGAAATTGTATTTATATTTTTATAGGTGGGAATACCTGAGGCATTCTCTTAACTCCATGAGGAGATGATTTGGTGAAATTACTTCCTAGACAGTGTTTCTGAAGCTTTTTGAGAGAGAGACTAAATGAAGTATTTCTTTCATCTTTGCATTTTACCTTTTACTTACAAAATAGATAGGTTCTTATTCTTTTTCAGCTCTCCCTTGTATTGGGCTGAATACGCTTAAAATAAACTGTTATACATAGAAGATAAATTGCAGGGAGGTTCCCGTGTCATTTGAACTGTTTTTCCGTCAACTCTACCTATTACTTCTGTTCACAATGGCAGAGCTGTAGCTTAACACCCATGGAGTGGTGTCAGATGTTACCATTACACTGCTAATGCCATGTGGCATGAGGGTATCTTCTGGTTTATTGGCATGGTGTATCCTACAGTGACCATTAAAGCATTTTCTTTTAGTGTATGGTGGGATTTTAACTTTTCTCGCTTGTTAAGGATTGACATATCTTAGGTTGATTTATATGTGAAAGTTTTATTCTAGTGTTCTACACTGTGTTCCAAAACATAGGAAAACTCTTTTAAAAAAAATGAAGTCAATTTTTACCACATTAAGAGCAGATCAGAGGTTTTAAAAATGTGTGTGCCAGGTGTAACTTTGTTCTGATAGTTCTCTACCTTATATATGTTTTATTAAGAATTTTATTTCATTAAGACATACTTTATTGTTTGGACCAACCTCATGCTTTCATTTACATTCCTGGGTCCAAAAAAAATGCTCTTTGATGAATGTCTTAGCATTGACCTTCCACACTGCTTCATAATTATCTGTGTGGTCTTTCTCCTTTACTAGGTATGGTTTCTTGAGAGAAGAGGAATTGTGTATTATTCATTACTCTCACAGCCACCCCCAGCCCAATGTGGGACACATAATAAACATTAATAAATGTTTATTGAATAAAACTGAATTGGTGGATAATCAGTAAACATTTATAGAGTACCTAAGGTGTTCTGCATACTGTGCTAAGTTCTAGGGATTCAAAGACATTGTATCTCAAGGTGTTAAGAGTCTACATCCAACAGAGACTTGTCCATTGTCAACCCTCAGTGATGTTTATGGAGTGAAGGAAGGCAAAGTGGAATAAGGGAGGAAGGGAGAAAAATATCTTCAAGGAGATCAGTCCAGTTCTCAAATGAAACCTCTGTGAACTTGAAAAGCTGACTTTGTAGATGAGTGAAATTGTAATTTTCCAAAATCTATTCCAGCCTACGCTAAATGATCTAGGTAGAAGGGTCTGTGACAAAATTAAGAGGGGAAGCAATCATAAAGCTTCCCTTCTGCTTCCTAAAGGAAGCAATTAAAAAATCTCATAATTATTTATATAACAGTGGATGGTGCCAGTGTCAGATCATTCTTTAAAGAACACCTGGCAGGGTCTTTGCTTGAAAATGTTTTGTCAACATGTATTTTAAATTACTGTGTAAATTTGAAAGATGCAAACCACATATCTAAAAAAAAAAAAATTCTATGATTAGGCTTTGTACTGATGAAGCCTGGCTTGTTCCCTGGCTGATTTGGTCCACATGAGTGCTTTCCTTTGTTGGAAGTTAAAATAGTTTTGCTGTCTTCATCCGGAGTTATGAGCAGACCAGTGGCTTATGTGAAATCTAAAGTTCTAAACCCTATTTCAAATTCAAATTGTCTAGTTCTTCAGGTACTTGACATTTTTATATTCAGGGTCATGAACAAAGTAGCTTGGATTGTTCAGTTAAAGAAATCTCAACTTGAAACACCTCATGTATCCATTTTTCCTGTGATGAACATCAGAAATGAGAACTATCCCCAGCAGTCCTAATTGCTTCTGGAAAATATGAAATCTAAGATTATATAATATATGCCAGGACAGAACTTGTCTAATTAAAATGGATGGAAATTGCTATCCCAATAAAGTAGGTAATACCTCAGTGTCACAATGCATCGGGTAGGTAATGGTAACATTTCACTTTTCTCACTTAGTATTTAAATGGTCATTTAGCCACTTAGAACTGCATTCATATCATACTGCCTTTGCCTAATAGCATCCTAAATGATTTTGTAGATGTCTGTCCAAAATTATGTTAAAACTAGAGGCCCAATGCACGAAATTCGTGCAAGGGTGGGGTCCCTAGGCCTGGCTGGCCATCAGGGCTGATCAGGTTCCCCACCTCCCCCTTTCCTCCTTCCCTCGCCACCCATGTCCACCACCACACACCCTCGGTTCCCCATCCCAGCCCAGAGCCTGACCAGCGGGGAGGGATTGGGAGGTTGGCCAGCAGGCCCCATCAGTGATTGGGGCCTGTGGGCTGGGGGCAGCTCCTGTGTTGATCATTTGCCCCCTGCTGGTCAGTGCGCATCCTAGTGACTGGTTGTCCCGGTCATTCTGTCCTAATGGTCGCTTAGGTTTTTCTATATATAGACTACATATATAATCTGGTAATGTGGTCCCATACTGCCAAGTTTTCCTCATTTAAAAGAGACTGCAGAACAATTATTCATGTATGAGAACATGGTCAGACAATAATCATTAATTTAATTGTTTCACCATATCCAAGAACTCAAGCTATCATCTAAGTAAATTTTCTGTTAGTTAATATCCTATTTTTCAGAGATGAGAACAATTGAATCTTCTTTTTGATTAGTTAAAGAAATTTTAAACTTGATTTTAGGGGAGGGGAAAGAGAGCGAGAGCGAGAGTGATTGATCGGTTGCCTCCTGCACTACCTGGATTGGAGATTGAACCCACCACCTTTTGATGTATGGGGCAATGCTCCAACCAACTGAGCCACACCAGCCAGGTTGAGAACAATTGAATCTTCTTAACTTGGGAGATAATAAATGTAGGCACTTGCTGTTCAGGGTTGACAATTTAGTTGACATAGTAACAATTACTGTCCTGATTATATTACCTGATTAATGTTGAATCTAAAATTTGCATTTAATCAAATCTTCACAGAGCTTCTACCTCTGTGAAGCCCAAGTATTTCTCATTTTATTTAGAGATATATGCTTTTGTTGATGAAATTGCTGGTGGACAACATTTAAAAATTAACCTCTGAAAGGTAATCTGCCATATTTAAAAATAGCAGTCTAGGTAATTTTTATATGGGAGTACATATTAAAATACTTCATCTTCTATCGTACATAGGAGTGGGACAAGGTTTCACTCTTTCCTGTAGAAATAGTTGTCAGCCCCTATTAATGTGCTCCCAGGGTCTTCTTCCCTCAGTTTTCTGAAGCAAACAAGAAGTACCCTCTGAAACAGCCAGGGGATCGAAGTTTTCAGTCCTACTAGGCGTTCTGAAATAGATTTGCTTTCCCAGCTAGGAGTTAACCATCCCTGATGTGAGTTAAACCAAAAAACAACAACAATAAAAACAGCAACAAAACACACACACACACACACACACACACGCACGCACACACACACACACACAAAACACCCAACACTGACAAACAAAATAGCATAGAAAATACCAGAGCAGAGCAACAGCCATTTAAAGGTCCAGAGCGCCTGGCTGGTGTGGCTCAGTTGGTTGAGCATCGTCCCATATACTAAGAGGTTGCTGGTTCAATTCCCAGTTAGGGCACATGCCCAGGTTGCAGGCTCAATCTCCAGTAGGAGGCGATCATGTTTCTCTTTTATCGATGTTTCTCTCTCTCCCTCTCACTTTGTCTCTAAAATCAATAAAAACATATTCAAAAAATACCTTTCATCATTTCATATAATACTGGTTTGGTGGTGATGAACTCCTTTAGCTTTTTCTTATCTGTGAAGCTCTTTATCTGCCCTTCAATTCTGAATGATAACTTTGCTGGGTAGAGTAGTCTTGGTTGTAGGTTCTTGCTATTCATCACTTTGAATATTTCTTGCCATTCCCGTCTGGCCTGCATAGTTTCTGTTGAGAAATCAGCTGACAGTCGTATGGGTGCTCCCTTGTAGGTAACTAACTGTTTTTCTCTTGCTGCTTGTAAGATTCTCTATTTGTCTTTTGCCCTTGGCATTTTAATTATGATGTGTCTTGGTGTGGTCCTCTTTGGATTCCTCTTGTTTGGGGTTCTGTGCGCTTCCTGAACTTGTAAGTCCATTTCTTTCACCAGGTGGGGGAAGTTAGAGGAAAAAGAAGAAAAAAGTAAAGATAAAAATTATGAACAACAAATACATATCTATCAACAAGTGATTCTAAAAATCAAGTGAATTCAAAATCTGAGGAACAGAATAAACTGGTGAACATAATAGAATCAGAGGCATAGAATGGGAGTGGATTGATAATTCTTAGGGGGAAAGGAGTGTCTGTGTGGGGGGTATGGGAAGAGACTGGACAAAAATCATACACCTATGGATAAGGACAACGGGGGTGGGGGGAGGGAACTGGGTGATGGGGAGATATGGGGGGAAAAAAGGAGAAACAATTGTAATAATCTGAACAATAAAGATTTATTTAAAAAATTTTAAATAAAAAATATTCAAAAAATAAAGCTCCAGACAAAGATCTAGGGATACTCACTTAGGGATCTAACTGTCAGTACTTCATTATTTCTTACAAAAATGGTTAGACTCTCAGCAGTGCTGCTTGGGCTTAAGCAATGCAACTCAGGCAAATTACTTTGATTTTACTTTTCCTTATCTATAAAGGTAGGATAATAATACAGAGCAGGGTTGTTTTGAAGCTTAAATGAAATACATGTACAGTTATGTACCGCACAATGACATTTCTTTGTCTCTCACTCACTCCTAAATCTATTGCTTCTGGCTTCAGTTCTGACTAATTTCTTAAGTTAATTTTCATACCAATCAAGAATAACCTCCTTCAGTGGACACTTCTCAGACTCTCTTGGCCTCTCTGCCATAATTGTACCATTCTTATTGTATTCATTGTTATTAAATTCCTAATTTAGCATCATCTACATGTTTCCCCAATGAGACTTTCGCATCCTTTAACCCCAGTTCCCCACACCCTCATGACATCTACTGGTATCTAGAACTAAACTGTTTTGAGACCTATTTTTCTGTTTCTTTGGTCCTTGTTTTTTTTTTGTTGTTTGTTTGTTTGTTTTTGGAGGAGGAGGCACACTATTCTAATTTCTTTGATCATTCTTATTAACTGTATCTCTTTCTGGATTCTGCTGAATTTATTTATTGTCTCTTTTAAGCACTTCCTCTAATAATGTTTCCAAAGTAGGTCACATGGCAAAGTTTCTGAGACCTTATAAGCCTGATAGAGTATGTTTATTTCACCATCACATGTATATAATAATTTGTTGGGCATAAAATTGTAAGTTCAAAGTTTCCCCCTTTGATGTTTTAAAATATTACCATGTTATTTTTTTTGTCTAATTTTTCTATTGAGAGGTATGATTTCATTCAGATTATTATCCCTTTGGAGATAGATGATAAGCTCTTTCTTTCTGCAAGGCTTTTAGAGATTTTTCGTGTCTTACATTTCATTATCATGTCAGTTGCTTGGATTGTGGTCTTCTGGACCCTGAGATTTGAAGGGGAGAAGAGGTGGAGGAATAAATGTCCTAGGAATCAGTCACCCTCACTGCTATGATCCAGCTCTCTGCCCCACTGGGCTTTGGGCTGTCTGATCATTGTACCATGAAAACAGGCTACTGCTTCTGTTTTGTGATCTTCTGTGGCAGTGCTAAGTGGACACTAGAGCAGAATTTAAAAGCCCTGCCTCAGCATGTTCTCCCATTGCACCAGACTGAACTGGACCTTGCTGATTCATGACAGCCTTGGCCTTCCCAGGTGTTCCTCAGTTTTTATGTTACTGGTACCTTCTGTCTGTGCATCCTCTAGTGCCTGTAGTTTCTCCAAGGTTGATTTGGGGGAAGGAAGTCAGCAACCAGGTTTGGTTTACCATTTTATCAGGAACTGAAAGACTCCCTCAGCAATGTTTTACAAAGTTGACTCATGCCTTCTTCCTAAAACACTCTTTTTAAAATATGTGTAAGTATATTGATTTCAGAGAAGAAGGGAGAGGGAGGGAGAGATAGAAACATCAATGATGAGAGAGAATCATTGATCAGCTACTTCCTGCAAACTCCTTACTGGGGATGGAACCATGACCTCCTGGTTCATAAGTCCATGCTCAACCACTGAATCACATCAACCGGGCCTAAAACACTCTTGCCTTACAGTCCTGGTAGTGTATTTATGAGGTGCTGCTTTTTTCTTCTCCTTCAAAGGTTCCTCCGCTTTTGCCTACTCCTGTTCTCTTCCAGGTCCTGCTCTCTTCCTCGCTCCACATTCTCTGGCGATGACCTCATCTCCTTTAAAGACCTCAATTACCATCTACATGCTGAGGGTATTGACTGTCCATTTCTAGCTCTAAACTCTGCTGCCCTTTAGTCTCACATAGACTCATCTTTGGACATGACCAAATAGATGCAAAACACACCCACAGATAAACTCATCCTACTCCTGACAATTCCTCTGGGTTGCCTCTGTGAGGCTCGACATTCAAAGTCAGAATCTGAGTGAGCTTCTTGACCTTTTCCTCATGTCCTACATTTAATTAATTACCAAATCATTTTGATTCTACCTCCTCAACATATCTGATTCTAATCCCCTTTTCTCTATTCCTACGTTAAGCCTTGTTCCATGCCACTGTCATCACTCACCTGTGATGCAAATGAGCCTTCTGGATTCAACACACCCCCTCTCCCTGTTTCATTCAGTATAGTTGGAGTGAAACCTTTAATTCAAATGTTCTCAAACTTTTTGGTCTCATATAGCTTTTGCATTCTTAACATTTGTTGATGGCCCCAATTTGTTGAGAAAAATTTAAAACACAAGAAAAACACAGGCACATTCTAAGCCATTAGACCAGTGATGTCATCACTCATCAAGAAGCCTCTGGAAAACTCCACTATACACTCTTAAAAGAATTAGAGTGAGCACTAACCGGTTTGGCTCAGTGGATAGAGCATTGGCCTGCGGACTGAAGGGTCCCAGGTTCAATTCTGGTCAAGGGCATGTACCTTGGTTGTGGGCACATCCCCAGTAGGGAGTGTGCAGGAGGCAGCTGGTCGATGTTTTTCTCTCATCGATGTTTCTAACTCTCTATCCCTCTCCCTTCCTCTTTGTAAAAAATAAATAAAATATATTTAAAAAAAAGAATGAGAGTAAAATGTAATAAATGTCTTACTATTATTATGAAAATAATTTTGACCCCCCACAAGGTCCTGAGAAACACCCCCCCCCATCCAGAACTTTATGGACCACACTTTGGGAACCATTGCCGAGTTCATCCATCTGATTTCTTTGCCTTCCAGTTTAAATCACTTGAATGCCTTGCAGTGGTTTCTCAGGATGAAGTCCAAAAACTCCAGCAAGATATGCAAGATCCTTCATGATCTAGCCTCTGCCCATCTCTCCAGACTCACCTCCTGTGATGTTCCCACTCTGAACTCTGCTTCAGCCATGCTGAAAGGCCAGAAGGCCTCAGTGCCTGCCTTTTCCTCTCTCTTCTCCAGGCCATTGCTCCTGCTTTTCTCTATGCCTGGAATGCCTGTCCTCATCCTGGATGCAGCGTTATCTACAACTTGGCTTAAAGCCTTTCCTGAAAACTGGGTCTCTCCTCTAGTTTCCTTGTACTTAGCCCTATTTTAGCATATATCCTTTTTTTTTGGTGACTGCTATTTACTCCTGTCTCCCTCACTGGACTATGAGATCCTTGGGTCTTCATGGGAGATGCTCGTGATTGGCCCATCTTTACCCTACCAAACAGGAAATCCGTATAGTGGGGCTAGGGCATAAAAAGGGGAAGCAGTTTCATGTGTGTGACTACTTTTTTGGCCACCTAGAACTATGGACTATTTGCCTGGGACCTATCTTTCTAGGCCAGCAGTAGATGAACCTAGGGTCGGAGGACCAGAAGAGACACTATAGAAATTGCATACAAAAGCTTTTGCATGTGTGGATTCTTCTGGGGTTGAGGTGCATAGCTTTCACCTTTGAAAGGGTCGAGGATTCAAAAAAGGATAAGAACCACTTTACGATTAGTGAATTGGTTTCAGTGTGTAATGGGTTATTTTATTTTATACTAGTAGCCCATTTGCAGGAAGAATCCTGCAAGCGCCGCTGCGGCCGAGTGCGCTGCCGCTGCCACCGCCTTTGCAGCCGCCATGCCTGCACCTGCGCGCCGCTGCCATCTGCCCCGCTCTGCCCCGCTCCACCCCGCTCCGCCATGCCCGGGCTTTCCCTCTGGCAGCCACCTTGCTTTCTGCTTTTCCTCCCTCTTCCTTCTAGGTTGTCTTCAGTCTTCACTCCTCCCTCCCTCTGCATATGCAAATTAACCGCCATCTTTGTTGGGTAATTTGCATACTCGCCCTGATTGGCTGGTGGGCGTGGCTTTGGCTGGTGGGCGTAGCGAAGGTGCGGTCAATTTGCATATTACTATTTCATTAGGTAGGATGAAAAGGAATGAACTGAGGTACAAGATCAATCAGTGCCCCAGGTTCCATTTTATGATGGCATATTTATACCTACTATGACTGCGTGGGAATTCTTGATTGAATGTGTAGAGTTCTGTTCTATATGTAATACAAATTGAGGATGTGAATCTTTGTAAATCAAACTGCTGTGCAAATAGACTTTAAAGGTAATTAGAGGTAAATTCAGTCCAAAAATTCAGTCTAATGCTAATAAATCACATTTGAGATAGCCTTAAGCTCAGAAAGCTATTTTGTAAGATTAGATTTCAATTGCTGATCAGTTATGCAGGCAAATAATTTAAAAAACCCATCAATATTTTTCACATACTCACTAATATGATTTATTAGGTGTTTACTCAGTTGATTAATAAGTTATTAATTAACTTATTATCAGTGATTTATTAACTATGTTAAGTACTTATTAAGTGTTTTGTCTGTATTTGGGAAATGTCTTTTTTGTTAAGATGTGACTCCCTTATTTACAACAGCATTAAAGTAAAGGAAAAGTAAACATTTTAAAGTGAAAATGACTGGGAAAAAATGGGATTAAATGTTTTCCATAATATTTTTTAATGTTCACTAAAAGGCATTAGACTTGGATAATTTTACTTCCAGATTTTTATTTTCTTATTTTTATTACCTTTCTCCACCCAAGATATAGTACATACTTGTACTCTTTATGGTAGGGCATATTCTGGATTTACTAGAGCATAGTAAATGTCAGTTAATGGCTCTGAATGAATTGTTCAATATGTGTGTGTTTTCTTTTCTCTATTTGCAAAGTATGTTTTTCTTATTAAATTTCTAAGTTTAAATGTACATTTTCTCCTGCATTCATTTCATGTTTTGGGTAACTATACAATAAGTGATTTTTTATAGACTGATTACATGGCCTATGATTCAATCTCTTAAGGTCAACTGGATTCTTTATAATTTTCAAACAACAAAAATAAGGCAATTTCCAAGATTCTAGAAGAGAAATGGCAATGATAATGCTGTTATATTTGGTTTATTAATATGTTTTGGATTTGCATTGAATATGAGGATGTCTGTTGTCTTGAGAATTATATTACTAAAAAAATATTTCAAATAATGGCCATTATACATGTTCATTCTATTCTAGATCTGCACCAGCCAATATGGTAGCCCCTAGTTGCATGTAATTACTGATCACTTGAAGTGTGACCAGTACCACATATTGAAAGAATAATATTTTGGAGATATAAGGTTAAACAAAATATGTTATTAAAATTAGTTTAACCTATTTTTTTAATGAGGCTGCTGGAATATTTTTAAGTTATATAAATGACTTGCATTATATTATTATTATATAAAGTTATATGATATTGTTATAATAACTATTAATGTAATGTAGTTATTATAATAATTGTTAATATAATAGTAACATAATACAGTTTATTACATAACTAGAGGCCCGGTGCATGAAATTTGTGCATGGGCAGGGGGAAGGGGGTGTCCCTCAGCCCAGCCTGCACCTTCTCTAATCTGGGAGCCCTCGAGGGATACCTGACTGCCCATTTCCCAATCCCAGTGGGATCGGGCCTAAACCGGCAGTCGGACATCCCTCTCATAATCCAGGACTGCTGGCTCCCAATTGCTCGCCTGTCTGCCTGATTGCTCCTAACTGCTTCTGCCTGCCAGCCTGATCACACCCTAACCACTCCCCTGCCAGCCTGATTGATGCCTAACTGCTCCCCTACCAGCCCAGTTGCCCCTAACTGCCCTCCCCTGCTGGCCTGGTCCCCCCCAACTGCCCTGCCCTGCAGGCATGGTTGCCCCCAACTGCCCTCCCCTGCAGGCCTCATCCCTCCCCAACTGCCCTCCCCTGCAGGCCTCATTCCTCCTAACTTCCCTCCCCTGCAGGCCTCATCCCTCCCCAACTGCCCTCCCCTGCAGGCCTCATTCCTCCTAACTTCCCTCCCCTACTAGCCTGATCGCCCCCAACTACCCTCCCCTGCAGGCCTGGTCCCCTGCAACTGCCCTCCCCTGCAGGCCTGGTACCCCCCAACTGCCTTACCTGAAGGCCTGGTCCCTCCCAACTGCCCTCCCCTGCTGGCCTGATCACCCCCAACTGCCCTTTTCTGCAGGCCTGGTCCCCCCCAACTGCCCTCTCCTGCAGGCCTGATCCCCCCCCAACTGCCCTCCCCTGCAGGCCTGATCCCCTTCAACTGTTCTCCCCTGAAGGCTTGGTCACTCCCAACTGCCCTCCCCTGCCAGCCTGCTTGCCCCCAACTGCCTCCCCTGCAGGCCTGGTCCCCCCCAACTGCCCTCCCCTCCAGGTCTGGTCCCTTCCAACTGCCCTCCCTTGCAGGTCTGGTCCCTCCCAACGGCCCTCCCCTGCTGGCCTGATTACTCACAACTGCCCTCCCCTGCTGGCCTTATCACCCACAACTGCCCTCCCCTGCTGGCCATCTTGTGTCGGCCATCTTGTGTCCACATGGGGGTGGCCATCTTGTATTGGAGTGATGGTCAATTTGCATATTACCCTTTTATTAGATAGGATATTCTTTATTATATAAAATTATTTAAATGACTATTCATTTTAATCTTATTTAACCTTTACAATAATCTTATGTGGCATGTATTTTTAATATTCAAAATTTTCAGAGTAGGAAATTGATAATCAGAGAGATTAAATATCTATCCCAAGGCTCATTCAGTACTCAAACCCAATTGGTACTCCTAACCAGTAGGTATTTCTAACCTTATTGATAGTATACCACCATCAGTCCTTTTTTTGCCACCAGTGACAGCAATGTGATTAAATATGCTTCTTTATTTAAAAAAATATCTTGGTTTCTTATTTTGTGATAAAGCAATTTGAAGGTGTCATTCATTTTTAAATTCATGCATTTAATTGATCTGATGGCTAAACTATATACCTCACAACCATATGTCTATCATATGAGGAAGGGTATCATTGACTGCACTTTCTAAATCAGGATGCTCAGGTGTTGTTTTTTTTTAATTCACTCATTAATTATGCAAAGGTTTTTATTGAAATTCAGCTAGTGCATTTCTGTCTCTCCTCATGTCATTAAATTGTTCTTGCAAACTAATTGGATGATGTTGCATTTTTATCAAGTGGTTCCTACTAAAATTCTTTGTTTCAAAGATTTTTAAACAGTTTTAAAATTATTTGAGATTTTTTTTAGAGGTGCCACAATTATTATGCAGAAAAAATGAAAACATTTCCATGTTTATTCTTAAAATCTCATATGTTTAAACATTTCCATATGTTTATCTTTTAAATCTTGGTACTCTCATTGTTAAATATGACACCTTTGAAGTAACAGATTAATTTTGATTATATTCTTTTTCCAAAATATCTGCCATGTAGCATACTACTCATCAAATGAAAGAGAACAATTCATTGGCTTGATTTTTTCTCTGACCTAGCTTCTTTCAGAGTATTACTAATGAGCACAAAAATGGCTGGAGGAGAAGGAACAAGAAAGAGAAGGTAATCCTTTTTAGCCACATAAACTTGATTGCCTGTGGACTGAATTAGAACGCTTTGTACAGAGGTCAGGAGAGATCACCACAACAGAGACCTTCTGGTTGGTTGAAGTGGGATTCTATAAACTATGGGATTCCATTTCTAAGGAATTATATGATTACACAGATTAATCATCAATTCTAAGGAAGTTTGAGTATCTACTTGTAGGAAGATATTTACATACACTAATATCTGATTGGTGACCTAAGTCCTATGAATGGTTTGTTTCAATTATTTTCCTTTCTTTTGTTTTAAGCAACTTTATTGAGGTATAATTGATATACAAAAACTGTATATATTTATTTAATGTATACAATTTGATGAATTTAGACATATGTATCTATACTAATAAAAGGGTAATATGCTAATTAGACCAGGAGACCTTCCGGGAGACCTTCCAGATGTCCTTCTGGACAAAGCCATGGTGGCAGGGCCAAGGCAGAGGTACTTAGGGGTGGGTGATCAGGCCAGGAGGGAAGGGCAGTTGGGGGTGATCAGGCTGGCAGGGGGGTCCAGTTGGGGGTGAGCAGGCTGGCAGTGGGGGCCAGTTGGGGGCAAGCAGGCCAGCGGGGGCGGGGGGGGGGAGGTCAGTTGAGGGCGATCAGGCTGGCAAGGGGGGGCAGTTGGGGGCGAGAAGGCCAGTAGGGGGGGCAGTTGGGGGCAAGCAGGCCGGCAGGCAGGTGAGCGGTTAGGAGCCAGCAGTCCTGGATTGCAAGAGGGATGTCCTGTGGGATTGGGCCTAAACAGCAGTAGGACATCCCCTGAGGGGTCCCAGATTGGAGAGGGTGCAGACCGGGCTGAGGGACACCCCCTCACCCCCATGCATGAATTTTGTGCACCTGGCCACTAGTACATCTATAAAAACCATCACCATAATCAAGGTAATAAGACATATTCATCACCTCCAAAAGTTTTCTTGTGCCTCTTTTTTTGAGGATGTGGTAAAAATACTTAACATGAGATCTTAAAATTTTTAAGTGCTTAATGTTTAAAATTTTTAACATTAAGTATTGTTAATGTATTGTGTTATACTATGTTGTACAACGTACCTGTACAAGTTATTCATCTTGCGTAGCTAAAAGTTTATACCCATTAAACAGTACCCCTCTAATTTTTCCTCCCCTCAACCCCTGGCAACCACCATATTCCACTCTTTGATTCTATGAATTTGACTATTTTAGATACTTCATATAAGTGGAATCATGCAACATTTGTCCTGCTGTGACTGGCTTATTTGACTTGGCCTAATGTCCTCCAGGTTAATCAATGTTGTCACATATGGCAGGATTTCCTTTTTGGCCACTGAGGCATTTTATTTGCATGTGCATATTGTATCCCTAGAAAAAGAACCCCAGGATTTTCTCTCCTGTGTGTTTTTGTATTGCTTCTTCATGGTCCATGATGCCTCTGGAGATTGTCAGTATAATGAAACCAAATTGACAGGAAGGAAGCAGGTTGTTCTTCCATTTTTCTAGATCTTTGAGTAGCATATAAATCTGAGGCTGATCACTCCATACTTGTTTAACCTGCCCATGAGGATCAAAACAATTTTCCCAGCTCTTTGATCATTAATAATTTCAAATTCGCCAATGTAACCATCCTTCATTATCACAGAAAATGGACAATGACTTTGGAGCACAGCCTAATAAGAACCTGGCACTTGCCTCTCTGTTTGGCGTTGTTGACCTTCTTGAGAACATCAGCCAGGACATTCATGCACATCATTATGGAAGGGTGGTGGAAAGAGCCAGAATTTCCTTTTATAAAGGCTGAATATTATGGGATAGGGTTAGGGCTATGTCTTACCTGTATATATCCCATTTTCTTTATCCATTCGTCAGTGGACATGTAGGTTGCTCCCGTATCTTGGCTAATGTGAATAATGCTGCACTGAACGTGGGAGTGCAGATATCTCTTTTTAATATTCCAATTTCAGTTCTTTTGGCTATATACTGAGAAGTAGGATTGCTGGATCATATGGTAGTCCTATTTTTATTTTCTTGAGGAACCTCTGTACTATTTTCTATAGTGGCTGCACCATTTTACATCATTCTTACCAACAGTGTAAGGGTTCCAGTTTCTCTGCATCCTCATCAAAACTTGTTATCTCTTTGTTTTTTGGATAATGCAGTTTCTCTGCATCCTCATCAAAACTTGTTATCTCTTTGTTTTTTTCCAAGAGGTATAAGAATATTTTATTGTGGCTTTTATTTGCATTTTCCTGATGATTAATGATGTTGAACACACTTCCATATATATATATGTAGGTTCCATATATATATATATATATATACATATATATATATATATATATATGCCATCTGCACGCCATCTTTTGCAGAAATATCTATTCAAGTTGGGTTATTTGCATTTTTGCTATAGAGTTGTAGGGGTTCCTTATATATGTTAGATATTAACCCCTTATCTGTTTCAATTATTTTAAGGAAATTTTAGCTTATTGTAATTCTTCTCCATGTCACCCTGCCTCTCTCTCTCTCTTTCTCTCTCTCACATATACTTATATATATATTCACGTGAAGCTTTGAGATAGGGATACTTGCTTTTTAAAAGATAAAAATAATAGTGTTTTTTTGTTGTTGAATTGAACTGAGTAATAAATTTATGGAGATTGAAGGAAATAGTAACAATATCTAGAAGGAGAACAGGTTTTGTGAATCATCTTTTTGTGAAGCAATTTATATCTAGGAACCTAGATTTGTGGCTTTCTGCATAGAATCTGGGTTTTTAGGTTGATGATTCTCTGAGTATTCCCTCCCCCCCACCCCATTTTTATTGAATCTCTGAGTCTTTCTTCAGCCAGATGGTTCTGTAGGCAGGGTGCCATCTGACCAGGCAATGTTTAGTTAGATTATTTAATTGTGTGTTTATTAAAGCTTGCTCTCTCTGGCAACATATTGTACCTTTTTAAAGTGTCTCCTTGGCAAACTGCTGAGTTGTGGTGCTGATTATTTTTCAAGTATATCACTGGGGCTGCCAGAGGTAACTACGCAAGCATGTCAAAGAATAGGGCTTCCTTACCTTTGGACCTCACTGCACTCCTACCATAACTGCTTTTTATTTTTAAGCCTGATTCTTTATGTTTGCAATATTTGGAGTTGTCCTTTGGAGTGATTGTCATAGGTGATCTAGTGATTGGTGATTGAACTCTGAATCCCCTCGTTGAGTTGGGTTATCTTGGAGAGTACCAATAGTTTATACCTGAAAATTGGTAACCATGTCAGGACCCCATTTTCAGAATGTGGTTAGGTAACTTGAGAAGTCAAAGATCAAAGTGGCTGGCAGAAACGTGGGCGAATCTGTGGTCCTGTGTATCCACTGAAGGGGATGGAAAACAGGTAAGTCATAGCCCTAACCCTATCCCAAAAATGAACAGAATACCAACTCCATCCAAAACCACCCAACATACCAGGATCACATCCACACTGGACAGCACAGATGAGGGTAAATGAATTGTCAAAGGAGTCAGGAAGAGTCCATGACCATTATTTTCAATGCATGTATGTTTGGCCTCCAGGGTCTGTTTTTCTCCTACGAGCTCTGATCATGTTGGGACTACCCATCAGCACTGAAGCATATAAGCACCATTAAATACCTTGGCATGACCTCCTCTACCCACCAGGTTTATCACTCATACATCAGGCAAATGGCTCATAAATGCCTAGAATTTAAAAATACCTACCATGTCATCCAAGAAAAAATTCAGAAGCATAAAAGACAAAAGGAATGGAGGCTGGCCCTAGGTGTTTCTCTTTAACCAACAAGGACATCCTGATATATAAAAACCTTGGGTCATAACAACTGGTAACGACCGAGGTACAACCAACCGGAAGTCAGTCCTGCAGTTCAGCACTGGGTTGCAATGCAACCCAGTGCTGACTGCTTCTGCTGCAGGCACGGTGCCCCAGCACTGACTGCTGATGGGGCTGTGAATCAGGGCCACAGAGAGGCCTGAGGAGAGAAGCAGGGACTGATTTGTTGCCTCTGTGGCAGCTTTTGATCAGCACTTGCCTCTCTCTTTCTCTTCCAGTCTGGCCAGCAGCCGTGCCTCCATTTCTCTCTAGGCCTACATGGGGCTACTGATCAGCCCCGCCTTTCTGATCAGGCCCCGTTGATAGGCCCAGAGACACTGACTCGCATAGAAACCAACCAGTCAGAACCAAATCTGGGTGAAGTGTGAGGAGCCAATGGCTGCCTAGGAGGTGGAGCTTTTGATGCTGACTGGCATAGAAACTGACCAATCAGAACCAAATTGGCCATCAGAGAGGGCAGTTTGGGGTGAGATCAGGCCGGCAGGAGAGGGCAGTTAGGGGCAATCAGGTAGGCAGGAAGAGGCAGTAAGGGGTGATCAGGCAGGCAGGCAGAGATGTTAGGGGCGATCGGGTAGGCAGGTAGAGGGGTTAGGGGCAATCAGGCAGGCAGAAGCAGTTAGGGGCGATCAGGCAGACAGGGAGGTGAGCGGTTAGGAGCCAGCGGTTCCAGATTGTGAGAGGGATGTCCGGCAGTCAGACATCCCCCAAGGGGTCCCCGATTGGAGAGGGTGCAGGTTGGGCTGAGGGAACCCCCTCCCTCCATGCACGAATTTCGTGCACCGGGCCACTAGTGCAACTATAAAATTCCTTAATGCCAGAGCAACTCTGACTCTTGACCCCTGGTACGTGGTCTAAGTGAGGGGTCTGGAATCCTACCTCTGTTTCCAACTAAGGCTGTCCTAACAATATTCTGCAGATTGTTCATGAAAGTGATCACAGAGCTATTCTGCAGTGATCAGAGGAAGAAGAATGAGTGCATTTCTTTTGAGAATTGAAAGAGTAATAGAGGAGCATACAGGGAGTACCAGAGAAATTATAGTGATAAAAAGATGATTGCATCTGGATGGACTTACTGAACTGAAATGTAGATTAATGCAGTATTATCACCACATAATATGGGTTGTTTGCAAATTAACACAATCTTTGGACATTTCATAGAGGGTAGAAAACTATCATTTCTCATGCAGTTAAACACTCACTCTGAACCTTGATTTCTTTGGTGAGTTTCTCTTCTCAGCTGTGTTCTGTATAGTGGAGAGACAGATACCAGCCAGGGGACATTTCTAACCAGCAGAGCTGCTGTAACGTGCCTGCAGAGTGACTTCATTCATTAAGGAAATCCAAGCATGGTGACTCTGGCCAGGTGCACATCCCTGTGGAAAGCAAATAGTAGCATTGTTTTTGTGTGTGTGTTGTCAAGGACAATAATATGTGTGTTAGTTAAGCAAGTGCTAAGTTGTGAATCCTCTGAAATCCCTTGAACTGTGTGTTAGTTTGACAACTACTTTTTGCATGTGGGAAAAGCCACTCCTCAGTATTTTTAGAGATTTGTTATATTTGGATTATGTTTAAAGGCATTTTAAATTTTCATTTTATCTGCGTACCTATTCTGGGTTGGTTATAGAATACCTTCTGTCAACCTAGCATTGTTCTTTTTAAATAATTTTTAACCATGATTTCTAAGTTGCAGTCACCATGTTTATTGAATCATAAATATGGACTGGCAGGATGTAATTGCGAGAAACCTGATTTAGGTAGCTTGGTAATTTTTTAAAGAATGTCATAGATGTGGGAACCTTTCTAATATTTGTTAATTTGAATGAACTCAATGGTTGATCTGAAGTTTTCTGCTGCTTAGGCAGCTTTTGGTTTATTTATTGGTGATAGTTGTTTTTGTTTTTAATACCATATTGGTCATCTGGCCAACATATGGTGGTCTTGTGTATGTATTTGTTCTCAGCAACACTTAATAACACTTGCGTTATTAAAACACAGGTTGGAGTATTATAGAATTCAAACATCAATTCCTCAAGCTTCATGGATAGGGACATGGTATGACACAATGGATAAGAGCATTGGTTTATGAATCAGAGTTCTTGAGTCCAACTCCAGCTTCCCTCCTTATTAGGTGTGTCCTTGGGCAGCTATTTAGTCTTCCTAATCTTTGGTTTCCTCTTTGTTAAATGGGAATATTAAGAGTATCTATCTTATAGGGTTGCGGTGAAGAGTAAATGAAATAATCCACTTAACATAGGGCCTAGCACACAGTAAATTTTCAATAAACTTTTATTATTTCATCTCTTAACATTCGCACAGGCTTGAGAAATGGCACCTAGAGTTAATTCTCCTTGTCTGGTTACTGTATTTATTTTAAAGAATTGGTAAAATGGCCAGACTTCTAGCCTAGTGTTTCCTCTTTTATATAGATACTTTTTTCATTTTTAACAATCAAATTTATATCCAGGCAAAGTTGAAGATATAAAATTTAGAAACAGTTAATTTCTTTATTTTATAAGTCTTTTAAAAAGGGGTTTTGCACATTGTAAAACTACACCAATTTTTTCACTCTCACCCCTCTTAATATCTCTCCTGCAGGTTAATAGCAGCAAAGCGAGAAGAGAACGAAGACCATTTATCTGCCCTTTGATTTAATCTGAGCCTCTTGACCCTGCTCCATAAAGCAGGATAGTTCATCTTCTACAGGAGGTGCTAATGAAAGTCAATTGTTATAAGACATTGTTCTTATCACCAGGAAGGTTTATTAGTCAGTGCCTGCGCAGGGGGACACAGGGTAATTGGACAAAGCTGGATATTTATTTGATAACATGCCTTGTAGGTCAGTTTCTATGAATTTTTCCTCAAGCGGCCTGGGAATTACTACAAAAATGAAAAAAAAATTCTTTGGACTTGAGAAGTAATTTTCAGTAGAAATTGACTTAAGGGAAATCAGTTGTGGTTGTGGTTTCTGCTCTCTGATCATTTGGCCCTTTACTCCTGTAATGCAAGGAGGAAGGGTCCAGGTTGAAAAACAAAGATAAAAACATAATCACTGAAGATGTGATCACCAGAAGATCGATCATGCAGAGTTGTATGTGTTCTTTCTCTATCTATACACCCTCGAGTAGAAAGATTCTTCGACAGAACTATTTGTAGATCACAGTTTTATTTGGCAATCATATTACATCTAGGTCTAAGCACCATTAGAGTATGAAAAAATTTTTCAGACTTTATCATATTTTTCTAGACTATCAATTCAAAATAACATGCTTGCTCTGATTAACTCCTATTAATAGATAAGTAAATTCTTAACCTTAGGAGATTTTTAGTTTATAGAAACGCAGAAAAACTGTCACATTAGGGACAATATTGAAATCTGTAGTTGTTATTTTGCATTTGGGTCTTGATTGCAACCTTCTAATACATTTTATCCTTTGTCTACAACTATTTTTTTTAGTTATTGAATACCAAATTGCATGAGCTTTGGTCTGAAACTGCAGTGTAGGGACTTCTCATACTGTTGGGGTAGACACTAGGAAGAAGCTGGTTTCTTTCTCTATAAACTCCGATACCTTACATTAATCTGAGCAAAATAAAGTATATAAATTTTCCTCTCCAGTGATCTTTAGGATTCATTTTCTCAATACTGAACTTACAAAGACAATACTTTCACTAATTGGTCAATCAAAAACAGTTATGAATGAAAACTATTGAACTACCTTAGTGACTTACAGAATTACAAGTTTCTTAACTTCAAGAAAATTTTCATCTAATTGGTCTTACAAGGCAAAAAGTCAGTGAGGTTCTTTATAAAGCAAGGCCACCATTGTTCTCTAAATCTTCAAACCCAATGTATTTTCTTTTCTTTTCAAATTGAGATGTACTTGATACATAACATTATAATAGTTTCAGGCATACTGCATAATGACTTGTTACATGTATATATTGAAAAAATGATAGCCACAATAAAACATTCATCACTGTATAGCATTATGATTTTTTCCTTTATTCTTGTGATGAGGACTTTTGAGATCTGCTCTCTTAAAAAATTTCAAATATATAATACAGTATTATTAACTGTGATCTCCACGCTGCATTACATCCCAAGGTACAATGGCATTCTTTTATTATTGTTTTCTTTAGTGCTCAGTAGTGTTTAGCACCAGTGACTACCCCTTATTCTGGGAATCCTAGGATGGTACTCCTCTTACCTTTTTGACTTCTGTATTCTCTAAATAGAAATTTCAAGGTTCATATCTTAGGTATATTCTATTTTCTCTGAAACATTTATTTTTATAAAAGTGCTTTTAAAATATTAATTTCACTTCCAGTCAAGAGTTGGTAAATGCTGTGCTCCCTTCCTCCCATGACCACATTAAAATTGCAGTGAAATTACAGAACAACCATAATTGAGAACCACCTAAAGTCTAGCTGAATAGAAGTCTTATAAGTAAGAATATAAAGAAGAAACCATGTTGAGATTGGTAGGAAGGGTAGAGATGTGGAATGGACTGATCCCACAACCACATAAGAATTAGGAGGGATATCTCAGCTGCAGAGGTCCTCCAAGAGGAGTGAAAAGTCACAGACTCATACCAGGCTCCAAACCCAGGGTTCCAGTGCTGGGAAGAGAAGTCCCCATAACTGCTGGCTGTGAAAACCAGTGGAGGTTGTGGCTGGGTGAGATGGAGAGCTACTGGAGTCACAGGTGTTCCCTTTAAAGTGCCTGCACATGAACTTACTCACTGACAAACTCACTGGTTCTGAGCTCCAATGCTGGGGCAACAGGCCAAAAGGCACCAGGAACATATGGGGAGGAACTGAATTGTCTGGCTTCAGGGTAAGGGATAGAGGGATACATTTCTTCCAGACAGAAGTCATTACTGGCAGAAGCAATTGTTCCTTTGTTGAGCCCTCTGGCACCATATCTGAGTCTGCTAGCACCATATCTGAGTCTCTATCAACCTAGTAAGCTCTTGTGATTGCTTGAGATCTTGCTTAACCCAAATTGGGGGGGTCCACCCAGGCCATGTCCAATGCCTTTTTCATGTAAATGGCCTGTTTTGGCTCATGCTGTGAACTTTCTTATGAATCTCCCAAAGATTCATAAACCCAAAGCAAGCAGCATCTGGCCTTGGTGTGCCCCATACCTCTTGCTAAGCATCCCCAAATCTGGCACTAGCGGCAGGTGGCATCATTTCCCAGCTTAGCCTCTCCCAGGTACCTAAAAGCCCAACACAAGTGGCAACTCTCTGCAGATCACTTTGTAGCTCATACGAAGTGGCCTCAGGCAGGGCACACACAATAGCTGACCTTGGCCTGCACCACCAGTTTTTCTCCTAGGATGACCCAGAACCAACACACCAGTGGCCACCTTCAGGCCACACCAGAGTACCACCCAACCACTGCCACAAATGGCACACCCAAAGGATGAATTTGGCAGGCACCAGAGCCCTGCTAAAATGAATCCTGCTCAATAGGGTCATCCCCTATACATTACTGCCAATTCTCACAACCAATCAGCCAGAGGGGCAGTCCCTCCCTTTGAAGTGTCAACAGCAATCAAGGCTTACCCACAACAGGAAGAACACACCTGGAGCACCTGGCTCAGGTGACCAGGAGACTGAGCCATTGGGTGCCACCTACTACATAAGACCACTCTACCAAGACTTGGAGATGCAGCAGCTCTACCTAATACATAGAAACAAATGCAGGGAAGCAGCAAAAATAAGGAGACAAAGAAACATATCTCAAAGTGAAACAATTGAACAAAACTCCAGAAAAAGAACTAAAACTGGAGACAAGCAATCTACCAGATGTGGAGTTCAAAACACTGGCTATAAGCATGCTCAATGATCTTAGTGAGAACTTAAAAAAGAGATAGGAAAATAAAAATAGAGATAGAAATCATAAAAAAGAACCAGTGAAAAATCGTATATAATAAAAGGGTAAAATGCAAATTGACCCTAACAGCGGAAAAACCAGGAACGACTGGTTGCTATGACACTCACTGACCACCAGGGGGCAGATGTTCAATGTAGGAGCTTCCCCCTGGTGGTCAGTGTGCTTCCACAGGGCGAGCACCATTTAGTCAGAAGCTGGCTCATGGCTGGCCAGTGCAGCTGCGGTGGCGGGAGCCTCTCCCGCCTCCGCAGCAGTGCTAAGGATGTCCAACTAACGTCTTAGGCCAGATCCCTGCCATTAGTCGGACATCTCCCGAGGGCTCCTGGGCTGCCAGAGGGATGTCTAACTGCCAGCTTAGGCCCCATCCCCTGGGTGAAGCAGGCCTAAGCCAGGAGGTGGACATCCCCTGAGGGGTCCCGGACTGCGAGAGGGGGCTGGCTGGGCTGAGGGACACCCCCCCAAGTGCATGAATTGTCATGCACTGGGCCTCTAGTAAAGAATATAATAACTGAAATGAAAAATACAGTAGAGGGTTTGAATCAATGTTTTGGAAGATAAGATAGCAGAAAACACCCAATCCAAACAGAAAAAATAATACAAAAAAATGAAGATAGTTTAAGGGACCTCTGGGTCAACATCAAATGGACCAACATTTGCATCATAGGAGGATCAGAAGGAGAAGAGAGAGAGCAAAAGATGAAAATCTATTTGAAGAAATAATGATGGAAAACTTCTCTAACCTGGTGAAGAAAATAGATATACAAGCCCAGGAACTGCACAGAGTCTAAAACAAGATGAGCCCAAAGACACATCATAATTAAAGTGCCACAGGTTAAAGACAAAGAGAGAATATTAAAAGCAGCAAGAGAAAAGCAGTTAGTTACCTACCAGGGAGTTCCCATAAGACTGTTGGCTGATTTATCAACAAAAACTTTGCATGTCAAAAGGTATTGGCAAGCCCTACCCAGTTTGGCTCAGTAGATAGAGTGTTGGCCTGGAGACTGAAGGGTCCTCAGTTCAACTCCGGTCAAGGGCAAATGCCTGGGTTGCGGGCTTGATCCCCAGTAGGGGGTGTGCAGGAGGCAGCCGATCAATGATTCTCATCATTGATGTTTTAGTCTCTCTCTTCCTCTCCCTTTCTCTCTGAAATCAATAAAAATATATTTTTTTAAAAAAGAAGGTATTGGCAAGAAATATTCAAAGTGATGAAAAACAAGGACCTACAACCAAGATTACTCTATCCAGCAAAGCTAATATTTAGAATTGAAGGACAGATAAAGAGCTTCCCAGACAAGAAAATGCTGAAGGAGTTAATCACCACCAAACCATTATTTCAAGAAATGTTAAAGGGACTTCTTTAAGAACAATAATAAGAAAATATTAAAAATATGAATAATAAAATGGCAATAACTACATATCTACCAACAATTACTTTAAATGTAAATAGATTAAATACTCTAATCAAAAGACATAGGGTAGCTGAATGGATAAGAAAACAAGACCCTTATATATGTGTCTACAAGGGACTCACTTCAGGTTGAAAGACACACACAGACTTTAAAGTAAAGGAATAGAAATAGATATTTCATGGAAATAGAAACAAAAGGAAAAAAACTGGGGTAGCAATACTTATACCAGACAAAATAGACTAGAACAATTGCTATAACAAGAGACAAAGAAGGAGCCAGCAATTCTACTTCTGGGTATTCATCCAAAAAAACCCAAAACACTAATTCAAAAAAGACATATGCACCCATATGTTCATTTCAACATTATTTACAATAGCCAGGATATGGAAACAATCTGAGTGTCCATCCATAGATGAATGGATAAAAAAAAAAAGTGGTGCATATATACAATGAAATATGATCCAGCCTCAAAAAAAATGAAATCTTGCCATCTGCAACAAAATGGGTAGACATAAAGGCTATTATGCTAAGTGAAATAAATCAGACAGAGAAAGATAAATGCCATATGATTTCACTTTTATGTGTAGTCTATATTTAAGGGGGATAAGTACTAAAGGTGAAGGGTTAAGAAGTACAAATTGGTAGTTACAAAATAGTGTGGGGATGTAAAGTATAGCATAGGGAGTATAGTCAATAATATTATAATAACTATGTATGGTGTCAGATGGATATTAGAGTTATCAGGGTGGTCATAAGTTATATAAATGTCTAACCACTATGTTGTATACCTGAAACTAATATAATATTGTATGTCAACAGTAATTGAATGTAAAATATTTGAGAGCCCTGGCCAGAATGGCTCAATTGGTTGGGTGTCGTCCCATGCACCAGGAGGTTGCCAGTTCAGTTCCTGGTCAATGGCACATGCTCATGTTGCAGGCTCAATCCCTGGTAAGGGGTGAGCAGGAGGCAGCCAATCCATGTTGAGCTCTCTATAAAAATCAATAAAGTATTCTAAAAAATTATTTTTGAAAAAAAATCTTTAAATATTACCTTACATCTTTCTATCAGTCAATTTGAATAAATGCAAATATCCACTTATCTGAAAGTAGGTGTTCCAAATACGTACGATATTATGTTGGACTGTGTGAAATTACTCTTTTTGTAGGTGAAAAGTGGTCAAATATTGGCAATTTCTTCTTTTTCTTTTGTATTTTTATTTGCTTTCTCTACCACTTTGTAGCACATCCATCTTCTGCCGTATGAATTGTGATATCATGTACCTTTATGCTAACACATTTTAATGAAAAAAATCTCATTTTCAACTAAGCTGATTTATTATGATATTGTATTTTCCTCCTCAAGTCATGTGGGTAACTTTTATTATAATTAATATGGTACAAATATTGCAAACGAATATGATATCCTTGAGTTCTTTTTCAGTAAAATAATTTATTAGACTTATATATTTAATTAGCAGATTTTTTTTTTTTTGGTCTTCTGAGGAGTATTGAGTAGTGAAAAAAAGAAACTCTTTTCCTTCTGTTTTTGTTTTTCAGCCTATAGTTTATTCATTTCTGTCTGCAGTGCTAGAATTAGAAATAATTATAGCCAACTTTCAAGGTCTCACCCTGTAGCAGGTTCATCTCCTTCCTTGGCAGGCACTGACAGTACTTTATATGATGACTCTATAATTACCCAGTTTTGGTAAACACGCATTATTTAGCCAATACAGCAAAAATGGTTCCTTCAGACCATTACATTGCAGTTCATCAAGTAAATAGTGATTTAGCTATTTATATGAAAAAAATGTGTGTTATTTTGTTGATAGTCTTGTCAATCCACAGCATTCAGCTAATTCCCTATCACCCTTTATGATTATTTTGGAACCTCTTTTTGAAAAGCATTACTGTACTGTATCAAAACTGTACAGTGCTCTATTTCAATGTAAAAGTCACATGGTGATTGTTTTTATAGCTATTTCTATTATGAACAGTATCTCAGTGTTAAGAGATACTGACACAGCACCCAGGCTATTAATATGAATTGGTCTGATAGAAAAGAAAATGGCTTGATTGCCTTTAAAGAATGGAAAGAAATGATTTCCATTATGGCAATCCACATAATGTTTAGACCTTTTCAAAAGTTTTACTTGATCATATAAGTCTGGAATAACTAAATGGCAGAATTATAAAGCCCATTTAAGAAGACATGCTGAAGTGTCTGTTGCTGCTGTCTGAAACCAGGTGTGCACAGTGAATCTCAGCTTTAATACAGAGTTAGTTTCAAAACCCAAGATGCCTTTCTGATTAAAATTAAGATGATGTCTATATTTATATTTGAAAAGGATTCCTTTCCCTCAGGATAAAATTACATTGTGGGCTTTGGGGTATTTTCTCCTGAGGGACAAGAGCTTAGAAACAGACTTAGAAGTCAAAGAGAATTCCATGGAGACAGCGGTAAGGAATCTTTGCTCTTTTGTTTTTGTGGTGATGCTTCATGCAAAGATTTCTAACAAAGCAATGCATTAGGATGTAGACAGAGTTTCTACCCACTGTAATGATTCCGCCCCCGCTCCCCCCCCCCCCCCGCCTCCCTGCGAGAGACAAAAACACTGTGGTGCTGGGCCTTGGTGAAAAATGCCATACTGTTTCATGCTTCTTCCCCTGATAGTATGATGCTTCTATTGAGCACAGGGGTGACAGCTTAAATATATTTAACAAATTTCTGCAGGGCATAGGAATTTAGAATGGAATCGTGCACATGAGGACTTTGAAATGGAGTCCCACAAACCACATCAGGCCTTGCTGTAGTCAATACCTCTAGGAAAACAGGGCAAAGAATAAAACCTTGGTTGCTCCTCACATGTGAATGAACAGTGCTTCATATCTCAATGTGTCTTTTCAGGCCTCAATGTGAGGATTTGCCTTAATTCATTCCTATTCTTGAGAAAATTTCTTCAGTCCACCTTGCTGATCTATGTGATTTAATCACAGCAGAACTGAATTTGAGGACAAAGGGCTTTTCTCCATGGTGCTTTCCCATCATCCCTTGCGCTGACAATAACCTCACACTCTGCCTTCTCTCTCCAGCTAGAGACTCTAGGCTGTCTTCCCTAAGAATGGTGAAATGTTAGTAACATTTTCTATCTTAGATGACCATTTGTTTGATAATCAGAGGTGTGTCTGCTTGGATTCTTCTGGTTGGTGGCAGAAGAGACGGACAGTTCCTTCACACTTCAGCTGCTTCCCTTAGCTCATAACTTTCTGGCTTTGGTTTTACATTTTCGTCTCTCATTTGAGTGGAAATATTCAAGGAGAAGAACCAAATGAAAACCTTATGAATGATACGATATGGCAGTTGGTTTTCTGTGATTTTTTTTTTCTTTCCCCCTCAAAACATGTTGTCTTCTGAGTTTTCCTGAGGACTCTCAGGACAAAGAACCTCCCAAACTGATCAGCAAAAATCTAGAGAATAGGGAGAGGCACAGGGGGAAAAAAAAAAAAAAAAGGAAAACAATTGTTTCACTTATGGAGCTTGTATCAAAAGTGCCATGTTTAGCAATAAAAGACCCTTTTGTGACTCCTGAATTTTAAATGGTGCCTTTTAAGAAGTAGTTGCAAGAAATGAAGTTACCCTTCTAGATAGGAACAAAAAGAAATAGGATGGTGGTCTGTGCTCTGTGTTTGCCCTCGTGACTTCCTTATGTATGCCTTTTCCTCATTCTGCAGTGAGCTTTTTATCACTCTCTCGAAAAGCCTTCACTAAAGAGACAAAGCAGAGTGGAAATGAATGGACAGGCTCCTATAAACCCACCTTTATTTCTTCCCCTTACCTTTCCATGTAGGAAGGTCCTCAGAGGTGGGAGACGCATAGGTGGACCAGAGCCTTGAGCAAGGTGCCCGTAGCTCCTTCTAAAAATTCAGTGGAACTAGGACCAGAGAGAATCAAAAATAGAATTGGAACTGTAGATCTAGGTTTTTCTTTTCTGGATATCATATGCATATAGTGGCTAATTAGTTTCTTCATAGAGAGTGTCGGAGAAGAGAGGACAGTACTCATGCAGGTTACAGATTTTAAAATTTGTAAAACCTGTAAAATTACAGACTTTAAAATGTTTTCCTGGCGATAAACTGGCAAGGCTGGAAAATGAACTTGGCTGCCTTATTCAAAGTTAAGACAAGTGAAGGAATTGGAATCAGTGAGGCAAGCCAACCAATTACAAGTTGATTGAGCATATCTATTTATAAAGTACTAGGATATTAGGGAAGGAGGCATGCCTCGATGCTGGTGATGAAGAGTTTTGTTTTATTCTGTTTGTTTCTAGTGAAATAGCTTTTTCTGATTTTAAAAGTAATGTATATGAAAACAATAAAACAATACAGAAAAAGTATGAAGAAAGTAAAAATTGGTAATCATCTTAGTACACACAGATGATAACTGAACATTTTGGTTAAAACGTCCTTTTTTTCCCCTAAGCCAATATATATATATATATATATATATATATATATATATTCAAAAATTGGCTGTAGAGTATATATTCTGTTTGAAATATCTTTATTGTTTTGATAAAAGTGACCCATGTTTTATGTCATGCATGTACAAATGGTCAGAGTGAAAGCAACGTGGGGGAGGTGGAGGAGCATCAGACAGTCCCTAGGCAGACCCATTGTTTGTCTCCCTGAAACCCTCTACCAAGGCCAAGTTGTGGTAAGTAAAGCAGGCAATCAAAATATGTTGTAAGATTGGTCTTCACCTGTGAGAAACAGGAATTATTGTCATTGGGCACTCAGAACTGGGATTCTGCTAGTTCCTGCTTGACTCACGGCATCCTCACCTGCCACAAAGTGTAGCTCTATTATTTATTAGCACCCCTGTAGACAAGTAATTTAGCCTCTGGCGTGAGACTCAGTGTCCTTACCTATAAAATGGGGATAACAACTCTATTCAAGATTATTGGGATAACCCAGTGAGGCCATGTAGACAAAATACCTGGCCCAAGACCTTCACATAGAATGAGCTCGATTAATTTTTGTTTCCTTTCCTACCACATTGCCTCTCTAACCCATAAGTGCCTCTTCTTTGCTTTCACTAAAATACATGAGGGCCATAACTGCCAAACTGTTTAATTCCTATGGGGCCCATCTAAAAATGTATAAATTACTTGGAAACTGTATCCTTTGGTTTCATGGTCTAGTCCCGTGGTTGGCAAACTGCGGCTCGCAAGCCACATGCGGCTCTTTGACCCCTTGAGTGTGGCTCTTCCACAAAATACCACGGCCTGGGCGAGTCTATTTTGAAGAAGTGGCGTTAGAAGAAGTTTAAGTTTAAAAAATTTGGCTCTCAAAAGAAATTTCAATCATTGTACTGTTGATATTTGGCTGTTGACTAATGAGTTTGCCGACCACTGGTCTAGTCTATAGTCTATGAATGCTGAATGGAAAGGAGATGAGTTATGAAACCTGTTTCTTCCTTCTTGTTTTATTAGCTGTGATCCATTAGCTGGCCTCCTTATAGCGACTCTGTTATTTTTTACCTCAGAGCCTCCTCAATATTTTTCCTTCGTAGTTTCATTTAATTTTGATGTACAAACTAGGTGTGGATTGCAGGTTTTTACTTTATCACCAGCATCAACATTACCTTCTGGCAGCTCTGTTCACCAAAAATGGATCTTGTGCTTTAAAAATGCACATTAATTAGTATTTTGCTTCTAATGAGTTATTGGTGATGAGGCAAATTAATTGAGTCGCAAAGTGCTTATCTCGGGTCTATGGTGTGCAAATCAGTTGATTCACAATTAATTGAAAAAATTTTTACCTTAGAATTTGGACAATGTATGGCAAGCACTTTAAAAAAACAATCTAAAACTTGAGTCATAAAAAAAGAGGGACTTAGACTTTGAATTCTATATATTTAGTACTTATTTCTCTCAAACTGCTATGAATTAGCAGTTTAAGACAATGACAATATCCTATCTAGTAAAGAGGGAATATGCTAATTGACTGTTGCACCCTCACAAAGATGGCAGAGCCCACAGCCAATAAGAAGGGAATATGCTAATTGACTGCCATGCCCTCAAAGATGGCGGTGCCCACAGCCACAAGATGGTGGCGCCCAGTCCCCTCCGCCCCGCTGGGGTGGCAGGCATGGGCACGGCAAGACCCGCCCCCAGGCAGGTCCGGCCACTCCACACACCTGCCTCCCGAGTCCCGCAGTCCCCTCAGCCTCCCAGGGGCGGCTTGAGGTGCAGGCAAGCCTTTCATGGTGGCTGCCCAGCCACCCAGGGCTGGCCTGAGATACAGGCAAGCCTTGGATGTCGGCTGCCCAACCAATGCCCGAGGCCCAGACAAGCCTCAGATGTTGGCTGCCCAGCTGCCCAGCTGCCCAGGGCCGCCCGAGGCTCAGGTAACCAGAGCCGGCCGAGGCTTGCGCTGCCGGCAGTGGCAGTAGCAGAGGTGTGATGGGGGTGTCACCTTCCCCTGATTGCCGGGTCGCCTCTTGCCCCTGAGGGCTCCCGGACTGTGAGAGGGGGCAGGCAGGGCTGAGGGACCCCCCCTCTCCAGTGCATGAATTTTCATGCACCAGGCCTCTAGTATTCCTTGTAAGATTGTATAAATATTTAGATTATTTGTAAGAAAAAATACTGGAAAAGTCAAAGCAATCTTTAGTTTCATACGTCATTGCATGCAATTATTCATTGGTAATTATTTTATAGTTTAAGTGTTCACAATGGGAATTTAGTTAGTTGATTATGACTTCTATTTTTTTGTTGTCCAAAACAGTAAGGAGCAACTAAGTGCCAGGAATACTCTTGTTACCTGTGTTTGTTACTGTGACTATAGAGTTAATTTTCAGTAAGTTGATTATTATAGTTCTGCATATATAAGTAAAGAGTATCTTTTCGGGGGGGGGAAGTATCTCTTGCAATTTTATGTACTCTCTGAATAAAAAAATCTAAATTTGCACATACGTTTAACTTATAAAGTTATATTTATACAATGTAATGCTTTAAGTTTTGTAAACTCAAAATTTATGACAAAGTAGTTGACTTGAGAGAGAGCTAATAAGTAGCTCTAAGAAGAACTTTAAGTTTACCTATAAAATTGAAGGGTGAACGGGGGTGGGGTGGGGGTGGAATGCATAGATGAGAACTAATGATATACATCTTTATAAATAAAAAGATACTTAAGAAATTGAAAGAATAGATACACAACAAAAGTGTGTTCTGTCTATAGTTGAAAAAAATCCCAATATGGCCTGGCTGGCGTGGCTCAGTGGTTGAGCATCGATCTATGAACCAGGAGGTCACAGTTTAATTTCTCATCAGGGCACATGCCTGGATTGTAGGCTTGATCCACAGTGTGGGGCATGCAAGAGGCAGCCAACCAATGATTCTCTCATCATTAATGTTTCTGTCTTTCTCTCCCTCTCCCTTCCTCTCTGAAATCAATAAAAATGTATTTTTTTTAAAATCCCAATATGTAAAAACTAATTAAGTTAGGAGATATTGCCAAAGATGGTAATAATTATACAGTGGCTTCCTCTTTTATCTTTAAGATAATTTTCAGCTTTATCCTCAACTCATTTTTAAAGGACATCTCTTCTATTTTTTTAAATTTGTGTGCTATTATTGGCCTGTTTGCTCTCAGCCGTCCTGTGCTGGCTAGGTCCCAGCACTCTTACTATATCTCTCACATCCCGATGTCTGTGGGCTTTCCATTAGGTTCTGCTAATGAAAGGCACTGTTCAGGGATTAGGAGGTATGGTGATGGCAGATGTCTGGTTTCTGGAGGATTTACAACAGTGCACTAGAGGTAACAACAGCATTGTTGGTGTTAGCCACGGGGTGGGATGGGGTGCAGGAGGGTGTCTGGGCAGCAAAGCTCTCAGCAGCAGGCTCCTGGGCTCCTGTGCCCACAGCCAGGCTGGAACAGCCAGAACCTGGCAGCACAGAGCCACGGCTCTGAGAGTGCTCCTGCTCCTCCTGCCCAGGGCAGCAGTGGTTCCTGTAGTTACTAATCTTTGAGTAATTTTACCTTGTCCACGTTGGCTTCGTAAGTGCTTCCAAGACCTCTGTAACCAACTCATCTATTAAATTTAAAAATATATATATCTAGAATGGTCCCTGTTTTCTGACCAGTTCCTAATGAAAAGTGTTCAACACCCCATTTAAATACCACTCGTTATCTGTTCAGGCGTCTAAATTCTAGTATGTTAATGTACTCTGTAAATTTTATCTGAAATAACATCTTTAAACCCTAAGTGAAATTTTAGCCTTGGGCATTAAGTTTTATTCTGAGTCTTCTTCGAAGATGAAGTGGGCAGAAATATTGGTCTGAGATAAAGAATTCATGATATAAACTGCCCCCATTGACCATCCAAAGAATACTTATTTTAATGTTTTGCTATGGAGGATGTAGAAGGCAAGAATTTATAGGGATCCAAGTACTTTTACAACTAGCTCTACCCATCTTTTTCCTAACTGCAGCATACATCCCCTAAGCTCTAGTCCTGAAAACTGGCAGAAGTGTCTCATTAGTGACTGGTATTGAAGAGGAAATGTGTAGCTAGAGGCTTGTTTACTTGTCTTTTTATTCCAGGATTAACAATGGATCTAAAATTTGAACATGGTATTTTCCTTTTTGCATATGATTTTCCATGGAAATGTTAACAAAAAAAAAAACAACAACAACAAAAAAAACTCCATCTTTATTGCTTAAACAGATTTACAAAAAATTACATCAATCACACCTTTACCCAGCAACAATTTACATATCTGAAAATTTACATCTCTTAAACTATTGTTATTGAGAGTGTGCAAAAAGCAAACAAAAACCTCAATATTATTGGAACTATGGGTATGTTTCTGATTTCACTCTTCTAAAACCATGGTTTTAGGAGACCTCTTAGAGGCTAGGGATACATTTGAATGAAAGGGAATTGAATTGAGTTTGAATTGAACTGCAGAAGTCATCACATAAATGTGGTTTTAGATAATACTTACATCTTTGCCCTTTCCCAAGAGAGTGGGAAACATCAACATTGGAAACAGGAGAAATGAGTAGACTGTGTTACCATGTTTCAGACAATGGTGTGTATATCCTAGTCTATTCAGGCTACTATAACAAAATACCATAGACTGGATGGCGTATAAATAACAGAAATTTATTTCTCACAATTCTGGAGACTTGGGAAGTCCAAAATCTAGACCTGGGCAGATCCCATCTCTGATGAGGGCCAACTTCCTGATACATAGCTGTCATTTTCTCATTGTGTCTTACGTGGCAGATGGTGAGGGTGCTCTCCGGTGTTTCTTTTATAAAGGCACTCATTCCATTCATGAGGGCAGAGCCTAGTCACCTCCCGAAGGCCCCATCTCCTAAGGGGTTAGAATTTCAACATTTGGGGGGAACACAAACATTCATTTTATAGCATTATAATGCTTACTACTAAAAACATCCAGGTAATTTGGGACAAGCTGCTCTTCCGCTGCTAAAAAGAGACCAGTATATTTTCCTCCCGCAAAATCTACAGTGTCTAGGTAAGTCCACTTGCGGTTGTTAGCCCTTGTTCAGCCACAGCTCTGCCAGCATTTCCATCAGTCCTACCCAATTGAAGCAAACTGGCTTTCATGTTGTTGATTTTAGTTGGGCCAAGACTTTATAGGTAAATGGAACCCAGCTATAATTCCTGCCTATGGATTAAAAGGGATTTTAGTTGGAATGAAAACCTTCTGTTGAGAATCAAATGGAACCATGTTGTAGGACTCCATATGTTCCAACAGCATACTGTTTGCCCAGAATCACCATTTAAGTTCTAGTTCTTATTTCCTTTTTTTTTTCCCTTTCTTGAGAAACATATTTCCGACGCTTCCCTTTAATTCTATCGGCTTTCCTCCAAAGTGCTCATCACTGCTAGGAATTAAGTCATCGCAATGATTCTACACTGGTCAACTCCATTATTAACATCAATTTCCTCTTCAGTTTCACGCTGGCATAACTTTTCCCCAATATTCTGTAGAACAAAATGGTTGTTTTTTATTTGCATCTATGAAGTCCAGTAAGTTAGTTGTAAGACAGGGCAAGGGTAGTGACTTTGAGTTTTTTGTTATTTGGTGGTGTCCTAAGATTTGTGGAAAAGTTAGGAGGGGAAGCATTCCTTCTACTACCTGCCTCAGTTGATGTGACAGTGAAACAAGAGTAGATTGGAGGCAGTAACGGTTAATGGAAAGAACCTAAGTTTCTGGGAGGGACAGAAAACTTCAGCTTAACTCACATCTCTACAACTCAGTAGCATGAGGTCTCTTTGAATGTCAGTTTCTTCCATTATGAGTTAGCCTTTCACTGGAAAGCTAACCCATGCCTTTCCTTACTGTTCTGTGTTTTTGCCTTTCCACATTAGTAGTAAGGGGTAAGTCTTCATCCAGCTCTCACTCACGAGAGATGGATCTGTCAATATTCAGTGCACTTGAGATACTGCAAACAGAAAGATTTAATACAGCAAATTAAGTGTTTACAAAATCATTGAAAGGTCTAGAGGAGCAGAAATCATCTGGACTATTGATTTCAAGATTAAACTAGCATAGCTGCAACCAGAGGTCAAGAAGCTTCTATTGCTCTCCCTACTCGCCTGCCTCAATTGTCTTGCACCTTTAAAGCTGGTGACTGACACTGATATATGGAACCCAATTACTGAGGTCATAACTACCTATCTTGTCAGCAAAAACTCACATGGGAACATCTCATTGGAAGAGTGTATATTGCATCCAGAACTCTAGCTGCTAGGAAGTCTAAAAACAAGACTTGGGTGAGAATGGAAGCTAGTACCAATAGGTTCAGCTTGGGAGGCTGGCCGATTTATAGTGCCATATCATCTGGAAGTTTCCAGAAACAAAGGGAGAGAATGATGACTTTGGGTTATAAACAACCAATAAATTGCATGCATCATTTGCACCCTTGCAAGTGACAGCAAAGACGAGAATATCTGCAGTCAGACTTAGAGTTGTACAGGCATGTTTCAGCATGAAGCATTTTCTGTGGAGAATAAAAATTCCCCAAACCAAGAAGGACTTGTGGAAACAATAAGGAAGCCATCTCACTTGGTTTCAGCAGCAGCAGCAATATATCACATTCTCATCCTGCAAATGAGTATTGTCACTGTTTATAACAGTTATTTTATTTATTTATTTATTTATTTATTTATTGTCTAAAGTTTTACATATGTCTCCTTTTTCCCCGCTTGCCCCCCCACCCCCACCCCAGCCATTCCCACCCTGGGCAAGCCCCCACCGCCCCAGTGTCTGTGTCCATTGGTTATGCTAATATGCATGCATACAAGTCCTTTGATTGCTCTCTAACCCCCCCTCCCCGCTATTTGTCTCTGGATCTATTCTTGTTCATCAAATTATGTTGATCATTATATCCCACATAATGAGTGAGATCATGTGATATTTATCTTTCTCCGACTGGCTTATTTCACTTAGCATAATGCTCTCAAGTTCCATCCATGCTTTTGCAAATGGCAAAAGTTCCTTCTTTTTTATAGCAGTGTAGTATTCCATTGTGTAGATGTACCACAGTTTTTTAATCCACTCATCTGCTGATGGGCACTTAGGTTGTTTCAAAATCTTAGCTATTGTAAATTGTGCTGATATGAACATAGGGGTGCATATATCCCTTCTGATTGGTATTTCTTGTTTCCTGGGATATTTTCCTAGAAGTGGGATTACTGGGTCAAATCGGAGTTCCATTTTTAACTTTTTGAGGAAACTCCATACTGTCTTCGACAGTGGCTGCACCAGTCTGCATTCCTACCAGCAGTGCACGAGGGTTCCTTTTTCTCCACATCCTGGCCAGCACTTGTTTGTTGATTTGTTGATGATAGCCATTCTGACGGGTGTGAGATGGTATCTCATTGTTGTTTTGATTTGTATCTCTCGGATGATTAGTGACTTTGAGCATGTTTTCATATGTCTGTTGGCCTTCTGTATGTCCTCTTTCGAAAGTGTCTATTTAAGTCCTTTGCCCATTTTTTGATTGGATTGTTTTTCTTCCTTTTGTTAAGTGGTATGAGTTCTCTGTAAATTTTGGAGATTAAACCTATAACAATTATTATTGCCATCAAAGATATTTACTAAGAATATTCCATGGGATGCTCTGAACTGAATTACAGGTACTGTTCCTCACGTCTAGGGTCTAAAAGAACATGATCACAAACACGGAAAATATGCCAAAAGTAAATGAGCGTACCCTATGGAGAGAAATATTTTTCTCATTGTGTACAGTGTAATGAACATGCATCAGGGATACGGTGAATGAGAAAACCATGGGAATTGTCTTCAATGTTTATAAAGATAAATTGTCTTCTTATTGGTCAGGAATGGTTTGTAGAAAAGCTGAGATTTATTAGACTCAAAAGAAACTGAGAAAATTTCAAGGCAAAGGGTGGAAAGGTATCAGCTGGGCTGGGAACAAGTGGGAAGGCAGTGTTCTGAATGTGACGTGTAGGCTGCACAGAAAAGCTCCTACTAGATCCAGATCATGAAATTGAGAGTTGAATGAAAGGGAAGAGATGGAAAAGCCTGAGAAATTATTGTGAAAAGAAAAGACTGTCACAAGGGATTGTGCCTGCAGTTCTGTTGGAGAGTCAGGGTGGTTAAGGACATGGACTCCAGGGCTCAGTGTTCCTGGGTTCAGATTTCAATCTGGGACTCACTACTTATGGAGCTTGGTCAAGTTCCCTATCCTCCTTGTCCCTCAGTTTCCGCATCTGTACAACAGGGAGTAACAGGGTTGTTATCAGAGTTCAGCGAGTTAATAGTTGTAGTTGGACAGAGTGAGCACTAAAATGTTGGATAGCAGGCTGGTACAGTTCCTGGGCCAGACATGGAGATGGTCACAGAGGTGATCTGCTCTGTCTTAGCCAAGGTTAGCATGAGTTAAGATATTACAAATGCTTTAATATCCTGTCTTATACACAATATGTTACAAACTTTGTAGACAATTCCCATGGTTTTCTCATTCATCGTATTCCTGATGCATGTTCATTACACTATACACAATGAGAAAAATATTTCTCTCCGTAGGGTACACTCATTTACCTTGGTATATTTTCCGTGTTTGTGGTCATGTTCTTTTAGACCCTAGACATGAGGAACAGTACTTGTAATTCAGTTCAGAGCATCCCATGGAATATTCTTAGTAAATATCTTTGATGGCAATAATAATTTAGATAGACGGTGACAGTACTCATTTGCAGGATGAGAACATGATATTTTGCTGTTGCCGTTGAAACCAAGGGAGATGGCTCCCTTGTTGTTGTTCTCTTCTCTTCCTCTTTCTCCTCCATCATTGTGACCTTGTGCTTATAGTGCACAGTTCTGATAATACATTATTTCATTCAGCCCTCATCACCAATGTAAGTTGGGTATCAACACTTGTACGTTACACGTGAGCCAACATGTTTAGGTAACCTTCCCTCGTTCATATATGGCAATGCCAGGATTTAAAACTGACAATTACTTTAGAACTGATGGTCCTGAAAATTACTGTTTATGGCTTATAAAACCCTCGGTGAAACTTAGATAAAAGGTTCTCTATTGTGTGACCTTGGGCAAGTTACATAACCGCTTTCATTTTCCCTGGCTATATTTTATTGTAATTAGTAGAATCAGAAGGCTGCATAATACAGTTTCACATTTAGTACTTTCCGTTTGGAGTCATACCTTGAAATTGGATTACATTAATAAATGTTTATAGATACTATGAGAAATCTTGCACTGAAGCTGGATCATTAATACTTTGATCAAATATGTTACTTAGTATAAAATTTTCATTACTCAATGTTAGTAAATATGTACTATTTTAGTGACTGTGATTGAGAAAAACAAGATATATTAGTTTCATGCCACTGATTAATTTTATGTGCTTTTAAGAAGGAAAGATGAGAGGTAGACAAAAGCTACATTTTTTAGGAATCCAGCCTCCCTTTTCATCAAATGGAGAATATGTCCTCAAAAGCTACTTCATTCTTTTTTGAATTATACCTTTCAATACATTTGCTTTGTAGAGTATTAGAAAATATGGGCAAGCAAAGATTTAAAAAAATAAAATAAAACATATTTCTGCCACTCAGAGATCATCATTATAGCATTCTCCGGCATATCTTTCAAAATCCCTTTGTATGCACATATCAGTATGTGTATGACTAGTTGCAAATATTCATTTTTAATTAATCAAAATGTTTTCCTATTATATCCACTATTATAATATGGGTGTTTTTTTCAACAAATGATTTTCTTTTCATTAGGTGAATTTTTTTCTAAATCAAATCCAAATTCATATTTCCCTAATAGACCCAGTGTTTTTCAGTATATTTGGTTTGCTCAAACCAGTATCATTATATTTGGTTATTATCTCTCAAGTCTCTTTTAATTTAACATAGTTCTTTTTTTTTATGACACTGTTAAAAATGCAATTTCATTGTAAAGTGTCAAAATCCAATCCTTCATTGAGGATTTCAAGCTAGATCAAAATAAAATTCGATGTGGCATTAAAGGAATTTCCTTCATTAGATCCTCTAGGAGACTGATAACAAATATTAATGATACTAATAAAAAGATTCCTAATTTCAAATAGCTGTAATTTTAATGAAATTGGGGTTTTATTCTTTGTGAAACTATAAGCAGTGAAATAGAGACTGTTTTCAAACCAATGGCTCAGAATTATACTGACATTTTTTGAAATATAAATCCAACATATTGTCAATGGTGAGAACAACTACCAGAACACTGTAGGGAATAATGCTTCTTTCCAATATAAGTTTATAACCTGTTAAAAGGTTTTCCTGTACAATTTATGGTTGGCCTTTTCTGAAGTTTTCTCTTAATGACAATAAAGATTTTCTTTATGCAGATTCTTCCCAGTTGGACTTCTCAGTGGAACACTTACATATTCTACAATTTTTCACTTGTGTCTACTACAGAATAAATAGCAAATGGCAGGCAAGTCAACTGACATCATAAAAGCTTTAATACAAAAGGCTTAATTATTATAATCTTCTTCCTATCTCATCAATTACTTCTACTATTTGCCAAGAAAACAGGTATTGCTAACTTTGTGCCTATCTCTCCGTGCATTGTGGTGAAAAACGAGGACTCTGGAGTCAGAATAGTCCTTTGTTTTAAAATCCTTTCTATACTGTGTGGCCTTAGGCAAATTGCATAACCACTCTGTGCCTTATTTTTCTTGGTTGCAGAATTAGAATAAAAGTCTCTATCTTATGGGATTGTTGTGGGGATTAGATGAGATACCCATTTAAAATAGTGCCTGGTACATAGTAAGCACTAAGTAAATCTTGCAGTAAGTTTGTTAAAAATTGAATTTGACTAATGGTATCTGAAGGCACTGCTCTGAAAAATGTTCCTTGGTGTTCACCCTTCACTGAAATAAGCAAGAAAAACAAAATGTAAAACATTCATTTGGGGGAAGTATTTATAAGCTGCATGATTCACGTATTCTTCTCCCACCTTGACACACACACATGCATTCAGTGTACACTATTTCCAGCAGGCTCACCACTCAGCCCTCAAACCTTTCCATGGAGCGGGAAAACATCCTAAGCCAAAAGGAATGCATGATCTACTCAGCAGAGTAGTCATGTGGAATAAATCCTAAAACCTCTTGCTTCTGCCCCAGTTCACCATAGTACAAGAACATCATTAGAGCCCCTTCTGAGAGGTGCTGATGTGAGTCACCCCTGAACAATTAGAACATTTGAGAGAACATCTTTGTCATGGTGGTTTTAATCTTTTAACAAAACCAGAATTCTTTGACATATTACTGAAAAACTCTTGTTCTTTAGTATATTAAAAAGCACATCTTACTAAAAGTACAGTAGTGGTTGCCAGGGTTGGGGAAGGGGGGAAATGGGGAGTTGTTCAGTGAGTATACTAGAGCTTCAGTTTTGCAAAATGTGAGTGTTCTGGAGATCTGATGCATAATAATATGACTATACTAAACACTATTGAACTGTAAATGTTTAAACTGTTAAATTTTATTTATGTATTTTTATCACAATTACATTTTTTAAGTAAAAAAATCATCTTACAGAGAGTTCTGTGGTCAAGTATGTTTGTGGAACATGCATGCTTATAATTCCATTTTGGTGACTTAAGGGTTCCCAAGCTTCTTAGAAGTCCTGCAATAAAAAAACACACCCTCTTAACTTTGTTTAAGGCTAAATTTCCACACTAGTTTTTTTCAAAACAATGTAGGAAAGTTCTGTTAGACTCTATAACTAGAAAATGGTAAATGAATTGTTTTCTGTTCTTTCTTGACTGGACTAACATGACATTCATCAAACAATGGTTTTGACTATCAGTTTTTAGTCTCTTAATTTTGAGAAAAACTTTTAACAGATATTGTCAGTAACACTAATCTATTTTAGAAGTAACTTTTTCCTCTTGCCTGAGTGTAGCATGTCTTGAATTTGTGCTTATTAAGCTTAGAGAATTGGAGTGGTGACACTTGTTTATTTTTGAAAACACTTTTTAGGTGTTCTCTCAAGCATTTTTCATTGACAGACATCTGGATACTTCCATCTAAAGTGGGCATGTCCGAAGGAGCCTCTTTATCAATAATTATTATAGAAAAATAAAACAAACACAAAATCCCATCAGAAAGTTTCTGATTTGGAGATAACACACACACACACACACACACACACACACACACACACTGAAAAATAGCAAAATCATGTAAAAAAAACTGTCCTGGTAAAAGGACAGGGAAAACTAGACTTCAGATGATGTTCATTTTGCCACCCCTTAAGTATTATAAGAGCCAAATGTTGGAGGAAATGGGAATATATAAATGACATCTACTGAAAGCCTGAATGACTCCTTAGCTCCCTCTTTATATTGCTAAATGAAAGGAAAAAAAGAAAAGAGGTGTTTTAGAAGAATTGTTTTCACTAAAATCTTCATATTAGATGAGTTAGAAACAAATACACTCCAGAGCAGAACACATCTAGAGCAACGTCAACTACTTTAAAGCAGAAAAGGGACTGTTTGATAAATTACCATTGATCTGTGTTGAACATTTCATTGTGATCCTGGTATCTACCAAACATAATTCCTTATAGGTAGTTTCATTCACTTAGTCAGTTAGTCAGTATATATTTATCAAGTGTTAGCTACCTGCCAAGCACTGTGCTAGACAATAGGCATAAAGTGGTGAACAATTCCAGGGTGGTCTTGGCTGTCATGCATCCTGCTATTAAGAGAAGATAAACATTCATCAAATAATCACACAAATGAGTGGATGATTATGAACATTGTGATGTTTTTATAAAGAAAGAAATGCTGTCCTAACACAAGATTTAACAAAGGAACCTAATACATCCAAGAGGGTTTCACTGAGGAAGTGGCACTTAGCTGAGATTGGAAGGATGATCAGAAATTAGCCAGCTAATGGAAGGGGACGCTTTCCAGATCTATGGATAGCTTATGAAAAGGACTAAGCCCTAACCGGTTTGGCTCAGTGGATAGAGCGTCAGCCTGCGAACTGAAGGGTCCCAGGTTCGATTCTGGTTAAGAGCATATACCTTGGTTGTGGGCATATCCCCAGTAGGGTGTGTGCAGGAGGCAGCTGATCGATGTTTCTAACTCTCTATCACTCTCCCTTCCTTTCTGTAAAAAATCAATAAAATATATATATTTTTAAAAAGGACTAAGAAATGGTCCATGTTGAACCCCATTTGGTGCCAAGTAATTACTGAAGTCTTCAAAGCTGTCTCTAGTTTTGAATGAAGGAAAGATGGGAAGAATAAGCATTACAATGTTAAATATGAGTGCTTTGTTTGTATATATTTTACCTTTCTGTTTTTAATCCCCTTTTTAATAATGAAGATACAATATTTTTAAAGTTAAAAGTTATAGAAATCCCCACAAATCAAAAAGGACTTTTATTCGATTGATAGTTTCATAGAAACCTTTTTATTATGAAAATCTGTTATCTTAATGCAACTCCTTATTGGTTGAGAAATTATTTCAACTTTCACAGCATTAACTGGCATAGGAAGATGTGTCGTCTGCTGGTTTCTGGGACTTCAGTCACCAGGGATTCCTGTAAGTCATAGCTTCTGAATGATCCCATGCAAAGATCATGGATCTTGGGGGCTCTTGGGACAGTTTTGCTGTTTGCATCTTTAGTCCTTTCTCTTCTCTCCACTGCTCCACTCACTTGGACACAGAGAGTCTTAATGAGGCATAGAGTTTTCCAGAGGAAAAATGGCAGAGTGGTGGGGGTGGGGAACCACCAAGGTACTTCAGCTCTTCTTGATCTGCCGCTGGCTGGTGGTTTATTCAGTCAGTCAGTATATATTTATCAAGTGGTAGCTTTTACTTGTTCTTGTATCACCCATGTCCCTGATGTAAGGATCCCAAGGAGCGGGAATTTAGTGTCCTCAGAGTACTATTTACAAGTGTGTTCCGTGCATTCTGTCCCTGCATCTTAAATGTCTCTCTCAGGGAAACTCAGATAAATATCGAAAGGCTACTAATAAAGGAGCCTTACCAAGTTTCAGGCACTTCTTGGTATGCTGCTGCACAGTGAGCTTTCAACTAGTATTAGTCTTAACTCTTACACACAAATAAAACCCTCCCTGAGTATAGCAAGAATGCCCTGTGGAGATAGTGAGCATTGACTGAGGGTAGGTTGGTAACAGACAGTGCCCCAGACCCAAATTAGGGAACAGTAGTCTGGTTAAAATAGTTTTTTGAGAGCTGTGCAAAGTGATTGGTGAAACCACACAGTCTGCTGTAGTGGGAGATCTCCCTCCACTGTTGAGGAAAACCACTTCCAAGAAAACCTGACTGGACTCCAATCTGTAGTATAGAGGTAGGGGTCGGCTGGGGCAGGGGTTAGCTGAGGCTGGGCTTAGCTGAGACTGGTGTTGGCTGAGGCTGGGGCCGGCTGAGGCTGATGTTGGCTTTGGCTCTTGCTCACATGGTGGGAAAGGACTTCATGGCGAAAGAAATCTTTGAGAGCCCACAGAACCCTTATCTGAAAGGAGAGAAAACAGTGGGTTAGGTTTATGTAAATCTTGTCACCATGTGTCCTTCACAGTGAGCACTAACATATAAGCACTAACAATTTTCATTAAGAGGTTATTATTTTCCTCAGGTACTTAATTCTCTAATGGCCATCCAGAAGGACCCCTTAGGGCCTATTAGTTTGCTAGTCATATACCACCTCTGGACCAACACAGGATGTTGAGGGGACTGGTGATTACACAGCTCCAAGGGGGAAAATGTTCAGTTCTCAGACTTCCCATGTCTGCAAGGTTTTTGAGCCCTCACTCCCGCAGCATCTGTTTTCTCTTCCCAACGCCCACAGGTAGGCCTGCTATATACCACACATAGAGTAATACTTCCTATTTGTGTAGTACTGTATTATTTTCTAGAACTTGCTTGTTGATCACCTCATTTGTTCCCCATGATTAATCTGTTAGGTTGGCAAAATTAGTTTCATTATCTTCATATGCAGAACAGAAAATGGAAACTTTTAGATGAAGGTTATAAAGTTTAAGTGGTATTAACACATCACACACTTTTATACTAAACAACATTTTGAAGCATTTTATCATGGATACTAGTATGGAGAGAAGAAAGCATTGCATAGAAGGTAAATCAGGGCCTTGGAGGAAGGCAGATGCCAGTATGAACCCTGGTGCTGGGGGAGCTGTGAGTAATCATCCAGTCCCTCCGAGCCTCTCTTCCTAACTGTAAATAGGAATAATGATTCTACCTCACAGAATTGTTATGGAGATAAAACGAGATTACATATGCAAGTCATTTAGTTCAGTGCCTGACAAATAGCCAGTGCTCAACAAATGACAACCCACCACCACCACCACCACCACTTCCAAAAGGCATAAATACTCAAATTAACACCTAATTTTGACTAGCTAGTTGCAGATAGCTCTACCCAACTGTGGATGAATAATTACAGAGAAAATGCTCTTCCATGAAATGGAAAGTGTATTTGGAATAGAAAAAAGAATAAACAACTTTACTTGGACAATTGAAGTAGACTCTTCTCAGAATATTTCAAGGATATGTAATTGGGATGCTTGAACATTATTTATTTATGCCCAGTTGCCAAGTCAAGAGTTGCCTATTTGTACAGCTCTCTGTTGTAAGGTGTTTTGAACCACTTCATTAGAAAGTTAAGTGCCTGAAAAAAATAAATTATGGAACATTTCCTACTATTGTTCTACACACAGACTGTCCCAGAGCTGCAAATATGGCCAGAACAGGGCCATGCATAAAACAGGTATTTGGTATGCAAATAAGCTAACAGTGATGAAATTTTGAATAACCCATGGGCAAAATCAGGAATTTATATCGGTAGATATTCACAGCTGGCATTTAAACTAGAATAGTTGAGAATGGGGTAGTGGGAATTCTGATGTACTTAGAGAAGCATGAGACTCATTTGTTCATGTAATAAAGCACTAGGTCTGGCCTTTTATGGACCACTTGTTGGGGAATGCTGGGTTGAAACAAGGAGACAGAGTTCTAGTCTCCTTTCTGCCACTGGTCAATCCTGTCACTTATCCTTGCTGGGCAACATGATTCTCATCTGTTAAATACTGAGCTATTCTAACCCAGACATTCCGCACTTCTATGAATAAGGACACTCCTTAATAACAAAAAAGCCATGTGTATTTCACTCTGTTCCACTGCTCCTCCTTAGTTCATGGTCCTCTCATTTCTCATCCAGATGATTACAATAGGCCTGATTGAGTTCCCTGCCTCCAGTCTCATTGCCTCAAGTCTAATAATTATATTGCTTTGGAAAGAATTATCTTTCTGAAATACCAAACTCAAGTCACATCCTACGTTTGCAGCCTTCAGTGTCTTCTCATTAGTCTCAGGCTAGAATACTTATGTGGCATACAAGGCCCTCCATAATCAGGCTCTCCACTTGTCATTCTGGCCTCATCCCTCACTTTCCCTCACGCTAGGCTCCAGCCACACAACATTACTTGTAGGTCTCCAACACACCTGGATAGTTCTCGCCTCTCTAACTTTGCTTATACTGCTCTCTCTGCATGGAGTTCTCTCCCTATTGTGTAGTCTCCCCGCAATAAATTAAATCCCTACGCATAGGCACCCTGCCTGATTCATCGAGTGCTCAGCGCTGTGCCTGACACATAGCGAGACTGGATATTTAGTGAAAGAATGAATGAATATTGATGGTTCAGATTTCAGACTAGACAATCAAAAGGGTATTTTATTTTCAGTGCTTCTTAAATTATAGACATAGGCTGCTTACACAAAAAGCTCGTTCTGCCTGTAGTAAAAAAAAAATGGTAATTCAGATCCCAGAGACCAAACTCAGCTAATTTTCTGAAGATCACTGGTACAGAAGAGACTCCCTGGGTAGAGTTCTTGTTTTCTGAGAGGACAGTTCTGAGCTCTGGTCACCTGTGTTTCCTTCTATAAAGCACAGGAGGAGCAATGAGGACAGGGCATGGAAACTCTCATGGGTATAGAAGGAGAAGGAAAAGAAAATATAGTTGGAGATTGGGAATCAGAAAAAAGGATGAGGGCATCCAGTGTGTTCATAAAAATACAGGATGGAGCAAAAGCAGGCTTACAATTGTTTGTATGGAAAATAATGCAGCCCTAACCAGTTTGGCTCAGTGGATAGAGCATCGGCCTGTGCACTGAAGGGTCCCAGGTTCGATTCCGGTCAAGGCCATGTACCTTGGTTGCAGGCACATCCCCAGTAGGGGGTGTGCAGGAGGCAGCTGATCAATGTTTCTAACTCTCTATCCCTCTCCCTTCCTCTCTGTAAAAAATCAATAAAATATATTTTAAAAAAGAAAATAATACAGTAATTAATAAATAATAATACAAGAATAAGCTTTTTTTGCATACTCACAACTGTAAATCTACTTTAGCCCCACCCTGTATTCTGGAAGAGTATTGTTGTGCATAAATGGAAGTTGAAATTTTTAAATGTCTCCTAAATACAATATATATGGTAGCCCACCCCAAGCACTTTTTAGTGAGTGCTTGAGCCAATGCTAATAAAGATAGCTCTTTTCAAATGATATAAAAGGATATGGGCAGTTGACCTTTCAATCTAGGATATGTCACTGTGTGGTAGCCGCTGTTGGTGCCCTGCCCACATCTGTAACTGTGCACCCACCTATTCCTCCCACCCACTGAGTGTTGGCTGCTATGGGCTCACATTCGTACCTTTCACTGGAAAATTGCCCTTATTGGAGAGTAATTGCTCTGCCTGAGTAGTTACACGCTTTCTTCACCTCAGAGATGGTCTGCATCTGAGGACTGATTAATAGAGGAGTACAAAAGCCCAGCTCCTTTTTTCAAGGTGAAAGAATTCTGTTGTGCTAGTATTCACCCTCTAGAGTTCCCCAGGGGGTCATGCTGAGGTTAGATTTCAGTTGAATCATATCCTTGCTTTATCATCTTTCCCTATCATCTCCCTTTTCCCGCATTTCCTTACAAATTTATCTCTTGAGAACACTCCCTCGGGTAAACCACTTGTAAGATGACTTGGCTGGGGCTCTGCTTCTAGGGAGTCAGTCTCAACCCCACAGGTGGTCTGGAAGCCCTCTCATTGAGCCAGATTTCCATGAAAGAGCTCCTGAGGGTTGCTGTCAACCTCGTATTTGCCTACATGGAGCCTCTTTCAAGCCACTCTTCTCACCCTCAATAGATGTCCAGTCAGTGGGGTAGTTTACAAAGCTCTTCTGTAAGTCAAGTCTGTCTTTTTAGACTCTTGTGTATTTACACTCCTGTGACTCTCCCTGCTTCAATGTGGATAGTAGGCAGAGTGAGTCATTTGTCACAAGTTGGGCTAAAAGAAGATACTGCCTTCCTGGGGTTTGCTTTTCTTGTTGTTCCTTCTCCCTGCCACCTCCTGGAACCCTAAAACAGCAATTGCTTACTTCTCATGAATATTGAACAATTTAGAATTGAAAAGGCATTCGGCAAGTTGCCCAGTGTGCCATATGCTACCTTTTCCCACTCCAGGTGTTCTCCCTCTTGACTGGCAGCTCACAGGCTGGCTGTGGTCCAGTCAGAGGAATCGAGAAGATCTTGGAAGATATGTTTAGCATATCTCTTCATAAAGCCAAGTCTCTGTCTGGGTTTTAGTTTGTTGGGCAGTGTTTATTATCTACCCATATGGAAATGCACACAGGATTACAGGGAGTATGTTGGATATACTTTGTGCCCTGACGATGTGGACACATGAAGAACCGTGTGGAGATACTTTCAATCTTGGTTTTGCAGAGCTTGAAGTGACAACAGAATTGAGGTATTGACCCCAAAATAGATGGAGGTCATTAAATTCTGTGAAAATGTACTCAGTGCAATAAAAACAAAAGTTTGGGGACCATTTCACCAACTGATCAGAGGATGGGGACCACTCATTGGTTCTCACTTCTAGTCCTGGCTTGTTTTGCAAGATTGATTCTGTTGCCTTAAATGCCCTTCTTGTCTGAAAGTAGATTGGAAAACAATATCCAGCAAGTGGTGGTGCTTAATTAATTGTTGATAAACTGTTTCTGAGTGCTGAGATTAAACAGGAAAGGTTTAAATCATTATGACTGCCCCTCTAATTCCCTATTTTATAAATGTTCAGTTAGCTGTGATTTTCCTTCTTAACCAAAGAACAAGGCTTTTAAATTAATGACATACAGACTTATAATCAATTATTTTTAATGTTTTTCTCAAGGGGGGAAAACCATAGCATATAAAGAAGATGTAAAAGTAAATATGTGGGTGAGATACTCTTGACACATTTTGAAATATTTATAGTTTTTCCAAGAACCTTAGTAATAATTCTTAAACTTGTGTTTTAGAGATGTAGTCATTTTATGTAAGACATTGATTCAAGTAAATAAATAGAGTTGGCTTATATGTCAACTTTAATGAAGTGTTTTTAAACAGTATCCTTGAGATTTTCAAGTCTTATTTATCATAATAGTCCTGGAGATTTTCTTTTCCCCTTCTTCTCCTTCAATGATTTGAGGTTCTTTAAGTTCTCTCTTTTTTTAAAATATATTTTATTGATTTTTTACAGAGAGGGAAGGAGAGGGATAGAGAGTTAGAAACATCAATGAGAGAGAAACATTGATCAGCTGCCTCCTGCACACCCCCTACTGGGGATGTGCCCGCAACCAAGGTACATGCCCTTGCCCAGAATAGAACCTGGGATCCTTCAGTCCGCAGGCCGACGCTCTATCCACTGAGCCAAACCAGTTACGGCGGTTCTTTAAGTTCTTATGCCCTTTCTTTATTTAAAAAAAAATCTTGTCTAGCTGTGCTGTGATTGCATCCCACTTCTTCCTCCATCCGATTTTGAATGGTCACTGGCTCTGAAAAATCAAGGGAAACAAGACTGAGCAGACAGGTAGTAGTGACATACCTCCACCCATAGGGGGTCTCAAGACTCACTCCCTACCTCACTCAGACCACCCTCACATGGAGACACCTTCCATCTCCTTCCTTCACTCCATCTCTCAGAGCTTGGGCATCTCTGTGCCTAAGTGCTGGGGACAGAGCATGATGGGGAAAGGAAGGGAGAAGGTTAAAGGCTCTGGGGTCCACAGAGAGTGTGCTCCTGTTGATCTCTTTGGCTTCTCAGTTTCTCTTGAACTTATGCTCTTGAAGTCTTTCTTCTCTCCCCAGGAAGGTGATGCAAAAGATTCCAGGTATCGCAAACAGAATAGGAAGGATTCTCCAGAGATGAAATGGAGTGACAGGCAGATGAATGAGGCCTGATGAGGTCTTTCTTTTCTTTTTTACGATATTATTCATGAAATTTTAATAGGTAATTTATCCATGTGATTTAAACATTATGAACTATAGAAAAATATACAACACCAACTCTGTCTTCCATATCTTATTCCCATCCTCTCAGTTCCTAGGCATGTTGTTGACTTTTACACTAAGAGAAAGATATTTTATCATGCAAAGGCAGTAGCCCTTAATTCTCATTTCATGGAGTGTTCATTTTTAAAAAGAATTAAAATGGTGATGGCCAAATGTTTTTCTTTTCTTGGAACTACTGGTATAGTGAATTAACATAATTCTAAATATTGGACCATTCTTTTGTCTTTATTCCTTAATGTACTGTTGGGTTCCATTGACCAGTATTTTATTTAGGATTTTTACATTGATATCCATAAATAATATTGACCTGTAGTTTGGTAATTTTTTGTATGTACTCTTTCTCTTTTGGTATTAATATTATTCTTATCACATAAAAAGAGTTTATCGGTGTTTCTTTTATTGTTTTTTCTTGGAACAGTTTAAATAGCATTGTAATTATATTCCTTTTAAAGTATTAGTAAAATTTTCCTGTAAAGGCATCTTGGCCTGTCACTTTTTAGGGATGGGGAGATCCCTTTGATAGCTTCCTCAGCTCATCTATGGAAATCAGACACTAGATTTTCTATCACTTTTTGTTTAATTGAAGGCAGGGAGGGGAAGGATAATGCTGTTTGTGATTCACACAAACCTGAGGCTCTCTTCCTCTTGGCTGCCACCAAGATAGCCTGCTTCCTGCAAATATGGCTTGTCTCTAGGATTCATCATGTAGTCCATTCTCCTTTGCTTCTCTGAACTAAACCCAGTCACCTCACTTCCATTTCCACTCCCCCCATTTCAGGCAAGGTCCCCTTGGAATGGGCTTCTTAACTTCAGAAAGTATATTTTTGTCATTTTTCCTGAGATCTCCCACAGCCTGATTCTTGCCATAGAAATCTCTGCTTGGCTCCTCTCCAGTGTCCCCCATGCAGCTCCTCGGTGAACTTGATTACATTTGGCAACCTCTACAAATATTGTAGAGTTTCTTCTCCTAGTTTTGCCAAAAACTGAGTGTGCTTTTGGAGAATTTTCAAGAGGAGAAAGAGAAAATGCTAAGTGACACAAGCATGTACATAGTTGCAGAATTTTGAATTCTTTAGGAAGCAATGCTCTTTTCCTTGGTTTACTTTCCTTGGAGAGGAGTAAGATCTTCAATATAAAGGGCCAAGAGGGCAGTCACACTGCTTTTCATCTGGTCCACTTGAGTTTGGGATCCTGGGACCTTTCTTTTCACTGTAGAGGAATGACGGCACAACCCCTCTCACCTCCAGAGCCTAAGGATTTGGAAAGTCCACGACCTGAATTATTCCTACAGTTTCACCCCTTAGAGGGTGGTGTCAGATGGTCAAGGGATGAGAGAAAGTCCAGCTGACCATGAGAGGAGGGTTAGCTGATCAGGCAGCATTAGGCATCCAGACATACGACAGCAGACTGCAGGTCTAGTTCAGGTAGGAATGTGGTGTCAGGGATCCCCAACTGCAGCGACACCGCATGTGGAGAGTCCAGAGCATGCAACAACATTTCAGGCAGGCAGCAAAGTCTGTCAGCACTTAGTAGGATCCAGACTCTGCCACTGAGAATGGCTAGACAGTGGGAAAGGCAAGTCCCAAATTTATGGGAGACTGGAACTTTAGGCAAAGAGAACAAGGCTGTGTAACCAGGGCTGGCTTCATGGCATGTCATCTGTGCAGTCACAGTGTCCTGTGCTCAGAAGGGGCCCCCTTGTGCCTTACTGCTCTACTGTCACTGTCTTGAAATTCTTAATACTTTCTAAACAAGGAGCCCTGGATTTCCCTTTTCAGTGAGCCCTGCAAATTCTATAGCAGGTTCTATGTGTAATTCAGGATAGAGCCCAGGGAATTCCTGTTTATTGGTTAGATTTCAGTTCAAACCTGCAAATATGCCCTCTCTAACCTTTGTGTCCTCATCATTTAGTGTGCCTCAATTCCAAGTTGAAGATTGTTTATATGATCTAAATTAAACAGTGCAATCTATCAAAAATAATCAATAAAAAGTTTTTCCATCCAAATTAAAATGACCAACACAGAACACCACATACAAATTAGAAACAATTTTAAAATTTGTTATTTATAATCTTCAATTTCATTCCCATCACATTTTTAATACATTCTTAATAGTTAAGAATAAATATTCTCATTAAAAAGTCACACAAATATTAGGACAGTGTTCTAAGGAAGTGTGTGTGTGTGTGTGTGTGTGTGTGTGTGTGTGTGTGTGTGTATACCAATGTGGAATGTTAATATGGAAAAAGTTAATTGGATTTGAATGTTTCTTTTCTTTAGCATGTGCTGATTCATCAAGCGATAATTTAAAAAGTATTAAAGAACCTGGCCAGTGTGGCTCAGTTTTTGAACGTCAACCTATGAACCAGGAGGTCAAGGTTTGATTCCCCATCAGGGCATATGCCCTGGTTGTGGGCTTGATCCCCACTGTGGGGCATGCAGGAAGCAGCCAATCAATGATTTTTTCTCATCATTGATGTTTCTATCTTTCTACTGCTCCCTTCCTCTCTGAAATCAATAAAAATATTTTTTTAAAATAAAATAAAATAAAAGTATTAAAGAATTTTTTCAATTCTAGCACAAATTATCAACTAATACATGAGAGCTACAGAACTATTTAAATACAATGCTATTATGAATTGGATTTTATTTTAAAACTAGAGGCCTGATGCACAAAGATTCTTACAATAATGGGCCTTCCTTCCCCAGGCTGCCAGCACCGCCTTCGCTCTGGCTGGAGCAGCCTTTCTGCTTGGGCCTGGAGCCACCTTTCTGCCTTCCCACACTGCCCAGAGGCCCGGAGCAGCCGGGCTGGTGCGGAATGCCTGCGTTGTTGCCATGGCAACAACGCAAGCCTCCCGCCCCGGCAGCTTGGCGCCTGTGTATGCAAATTAACCTGCCATCTTGGCTGGGTTAATTTGCATAATCACTCCTGATTGGCTGTGGGCATCGCGAAGGTACGGTCAATTAGCATGTTACTCTTTTATTAGTTAGATGTTGAGTTTACATTTGATGTTGCATTAAATAATTGCTTCTCTTTTTTAATTTTTTAAAAAAATTATTGATTTTTATATAGAGAGAAAAACATTGATTTGTGTTCCACTTATTTATGGATTCATTGGTTGATTCTTGTATATGCCTTGACTGGGGGTCAAGCATGCAACCTTGATGTATTGGGATGACACTCTAACCAAGTGAGCTACCTGGCCAGGGCCTCTCTATTCTTATTTACAAGTAGTTCACAGGAAACAATATCAAAATCTCTATAATGGAAATAGGATAGTAACTCTCATGAAGCAATGGACCTTCTGGGCAAAGAGGACACTAACTTGCCCCAAATTGCTTAGTACTGACTTAAATATTGTGTAATAAATATTCAAGATAAATGGTTCTGGTTCTTATGTTAATTCTATGAAAATATATTCTGCATTTACATTTATTTATAGCTACCCTGTCCACTAATTTAAAAGATACTTGACTTGTGAAAATTCTCAAACTCCTTGCTTTTCCCATTTAAATGTCTCTATTTTAACACACCCTTTCCTTTTCTTTCTTTTTTTAAAAATATATTTTATGATTTTTTTACAGAGAGGAAGGGAGAGGGATAGAGAGTTAAAAACATCAATGAGAGAGAAACATCGATCAGCTGCCTCCTGCACACTCCCTGCTGGGGATGTGCCTGCAACCAAGATACATGCCCTTGACCGGAATCGAACCTGGGACCCTTGAGTCCGCAGGCTGATGCTCTATCCACTGAGACAAACCTGTTAGGGCTCTCCTTTCCTTTCTGTCTTAGAGGAGGATATAGATACTAAACTTGTTCCCCCCATTGCATCTTTGATCCCATTCCCTCCTGCCTCTTTGAGGGCCTTCATCTACCCGTCATCACTCCCTACTTTCATCTTTCCTTTTCCACCAGATCCTTCTCCTGAGTCTGTAATTAGGGACAAGCCTCACTGATCCTAAAAGACAAAATATCAAAACCTTACTTTCTCCAGCAAGCACTTCTCCTTTGTTCCTCATTTATTTATTATTTAAATTTATTAAAAGAGTAATCTATATGCATAGTTCCACTTAATTTTTTCACATGCTCTTTAACCCTATGTAATTAGCTATTCCTACTCTTCCTTGGATTCTCCAAGGTTACCATGACCTTGTTAAAAGCCTTCCCAGGTCTTGGTGTTCATCACCCCCATTCTCTCTGCAGAATCTTACCCCCTCCTTTCTTGGACACAGGGCTTTCCTAGTTTCCCTTTGACTTCTTTGATTGCTCCTTTTGCATTTCCTCCTTCTCCCCCAACCCCTGTCCTAGTGTAGGTGAGATTTTTTTTTAATCTTTAGCTCCTTTCTCCATCACCTAAAGCTCCCTGCCTCTGAAATGTCACCATGTATCAGTTTCAGTGTCTCCTCTGTGTAATAACCTCCTGACCCAACTTTTAGTTCCCATCCTCTCTCTCTAGAGTTTTTGCATCTCAGAGAGCCTGCTTACCTTTTTTACCTGGATGTCCTCCAGATAACTTCAAAACTGAACCCACCAATCAAATTATCCACCAAGTCAGCTGCTCCTGCTTTCTTCCTGGTCCTGCTGAATGGCCCCACCCTCCCAGTCTTGGAGCCACCAGGATCAGGGTTGACTCCTCCCTCTATCTTAACCCCATTGTCAAGTTAATCATCAGGTGCTATTGATTTTACTTCTGCAATAATTCTTGTAATCAACTTTTCTTCTTTGTTCCCACCACCACTTAGAACTTTCTTCTCATTTTCACATGTGCATATCCTTCTATCCTTTACTATCCTATCTAATAAAAGAGTAATATGCAAATTGACTGCCACACCAAGAGACAAGATGGCCACCTCCATTTGGTCAAAGATGGCTGCCTCCATGTGGACACAAGATGGCCACCACAAGATGGCTTGCAGGGGAGGGCAGTTGGGAAAGTGAGGGGTGACCAGGCCAGCAGAGGAGGGCAGTTGGGTGTGACCAGGCCAGCAAGGGAGGGGAGTTGGAGGGGGACCATGCCTGCAGGGGAGGGCAGTTGGGGGGGGACCAGGCCTGCAGGGGAGAGCAGTTGGGGGGGCCAGGATTGCAGGGCAGAGCAGTTGGGCGGGACCAGGCCTACAGGGGAGGGCAGTTGGGCGGGGGACAAGGCCTGCAGGAGAAGACAGTTGGGGGGGACCAGGCCTGCAGGGGAGGGCAGTTGGGGGGGGACCAGGCCTGCAGGGGAGGGCAGTTGTGGGCGATCAGGCCTGCAGGGAGGGTAGTTAGAGGTGACCAGGCCAGCAGAGGAGGGCAGTTGGGGGAGACCAGGCCTGCAGGGGAGGGAAGTTGGGGGGGGGGACAAGGCCTGCAGGGGAGGGCAGTTGGGGGTACCAGGTCTGCAGGGGAGGGCAGTTGGGAGCCAGCACTCCTAGATTGTGAGAGGGATGTCCGACCGCCTGTTTAGGCCCGATCCCAGGCGGTCAGACATCCCTCAAGGGGTCCCAGATTGGAGAGGGAGCAGGCTGGGCTGAGGTACAACTCCCCACCCTCTGTGTACGAATTTCGTGCACCAGACCTCTAGTCCTATATAATAAAAGGCTAATATGCAAATCAACCAAACGGCGGAATGACTGGTCGCTATGACACGCACTGACTACCAGGGGGCAGACGCTCAATGCAGAAGCTGCCCCTGGTGGTCAGTGTGCTCCCACAGGGGGAGTGCCACTCAGCTAGAGCTGGGCTCATGGCTGGTGAGCACAGTGGTGGTGGCAGGACCCTCTCCCATCTCTGCGACAGCACTAAGGATGTCTGACTGCCAGCTTAGGCACAAGGATCGGGCCTAAGCCATTAGTCAGACATCCCCTGAGGGCTCTTGGACTGCAAAAGGGCACAGGCTAGGCTGAGGGACCCCCTCTCCCCAGTGCATGAATTTCATGCACCTCTAGTCTTTAATAAAATCTTCTCTGCTTCTTCCATGCCAGAAAACTATCTCCCCAACTCCTTCTGTGTAGTAGGTGCAAATTGCTCCATGATCCTCTGAACAATCATGCTTGCTTGTTCCCCTTCCTTTTTCAAAATCCATAGCAAAAGGCAGAAGCCAAGATTACAGTTAGTTTCCCAGTATGTTGTCCTGCTTTCTCTGTACTTCCATCTCTTCTAAGGCATTTCTGTTGTTCAAATATCTCCTCTTCTGGAAAAGCTCAACCCCTCCCTTCCACCCCCTACCAGACAGCTAATACCTTCTTTGGACTTCTTAGAACTTTTATTTGAGCAGTGAATAAAGTTTACTTCATTTTTTCTCAGTACATGCCAGACACTCTGTGTGCATTATCTCATTTAATCTTATTACTTCCCTTTGAGAAAATTAGCTAATTGTTTGAAATTACACAGCTAGTACATAGAGGAACCATGATTTTAAACAAAGTCTTGCTGATTCCAAAGTCTGTGTTTAGCTTTTAACCTGTATTTCTTCAGCGTAAGTGGAATTGAATACATGCCCTTGAATATGTATCTCATCATCACTACTAGATGTTAAACCCACTGAGGGTAGGAGCCGTGCTTGTACTCTGTGTCCAGCACAGAGAGGTGCATATGGAATGTGAATACAAAGCGTTTTTGGAAAGGAAACCTAAACAATTTTTAGTCTAAGTTTTTATAAACTTTTCAGTTCTTATGAACATTCCCAGATTATTTTTCAGATGTCATTTCTGCATCTTTATGATATAAAATTAAAAGCATCAATGAAGAACAAGGTCACTTTTGCTCACTATCAATCCTGCCTTAAACAGACCCCAATTTCCCTAGAAATAGGGAAAATCATTCCACAGCCTATTTCGTGGTGAGCAACCCTGGTTTTATAGGTGATTTGTTGTGTAGCTGGGGTGCTGGGGTGTGACCATAGAGAAGATAATTGATTACCATTGTTATGGGCATCAAGTGTGATTGACTAGAAGCAAAAGCGTTCTTCCCAGAGCATGTTTAATGCCTTTATAAGGTTTACTTATGTGTCAGAACAAAGCATCGCTAATTCACATGGTAAAGAAGATTCTTAGATTTCGACCTCAAAAGTAAAATTTCCTCTTGAACATTATTAATAAAAATATACACACATATATAAGTGAAGATATATATAATACATACATACATATGTGTGTATTAAAGGCAGAACAATAAAGCCAACTGGAAACCACATTGGAGGCCTTTGTCTTCATCTGTGAGAGCTGGCAGATCTGCCACTTTTAGTAAACAGTCAATGATCTGCATTTTGGGGGTGAAATCTCATTTCTCTTATTCTGCTGTTACTATGGTTACCATCCTACAGTAAAAAGGAGGAAAGGAGAGCACAAACATAAATTTCAATTCTTCCTTAAGAATGCAAAACCAGATACAAGATTTGCTGGGTTGAGGACAGCGCCAGCCATTCCTCCCTCCAGAGGGGCCCGCTGTTGGGAACCTGCCTGGAGCCTGGTCACAAATCTCTGGCACTCATGTCCCAGTGTTGCCCATTAACCCCATCTCCAAAGCCACCAGGGAAGGCAGCAGACACCTGGAGGGGTGGAGAGGCAGAGCCAGACCTGGTACATTTTGATAACAGAGTCTGGACACCTGAGTGACAGTGTCCTAACCTGTCATCGCCTGACATAGGAGAAGCCAGGATCCATCAAAGGTCTGGGAAGTCAGACCCTAGGCATGTGGGTGGAACAGACATCGGTGCTCAAGGCCTGAATGGTTTTTGCAAAGTTTTTAAGGCAGATTTATCTTTGATCCTGTTTCCTAATCTCTAACATGAGAACAACAACAAAAAGATATTTGCCTCATAGAGTTATTGTGAGAATTAAAAAAGATAATCACATTGGATGTATTTTGTGATTTAAAAAAATACAGTTTTTAATCACTGTGGTTATGGTTATTACTGGGACAACAAAATCAACCATGACTAATCTGACTAGGAAAAAATCCCCATGCAGTCTATCAAAACATGGGACCCTGAGGCTTCTCTTGTCACACGCTTCTGCCCTTTGTTCTAGACATTGTACCTTGGCCCTAGAAGATAATTGGTCCAAGAACTTTTAATCTGAAATGGATTTTAATCCTCATTTGTTGCATTCACTTATGCTTCACTCCCTGCATGTGGAAAAGATTTTTAATAGCATTTTTTTTGGCAATAAAAATGATTATAAATGCCAGGGTGAAAATGGGTCCATGATCAATTCTAAACTAAAAATAGAACACTTTAGGAAATTTTTTAATGGAAAGATGTACTCATCTATATCTCCTTTGAGGGCCAATTCCAAAAATGTTCAATCAATGTCCTTCAAAGATGACAGTGGGTCTGAGGTTTGAGCATGGACATTTGCAGATACAGTGACTCATAGAAGCGCAAATCAAATGAAGCATAACTGAACGCCATTTCTTACTCCAAATGTGATGGCACCTAACATGGCTAGTAAGATTTTTTTATTTTTATTTTTTTACTGCTTTAACCTTTTTCCTGACAGAAGTAATATTTTAATGACGTTATGAGGAAAAGAAGAATACAGGAGGAAAGGTCAGGAAATAGGTGATCAATTTGATGGGTGATCTTAGGAAAACCACTGAACCCTGGTTTACCTGTTTTTCTCATTTGCAAAATGAATCACATCTTCCCTACTTATTTTAGCAGAGATCTTGCTATAAAATGAAGTGATTGATGGCAATGTGCTTTGAAAAAAACAATATTTTTACTGCTATCCCAAACCTGAATTGCTCACATTTTTGTTAGTGTTTACTCTTAAGGGAAGAAACCCATTAAAGTTACAATGGAGCATGACCCAGCTTTTATCCTTCAAATTACAATCACAGTATCGCCTTGTGCAGGCTCTGTTGGAAAGTCTACCCCAAGCCAGGGTCAGTAGCTCCCAGGACTTTGGAGAAAGGCTGTCAAGAGAATGAGAGAAACCTTTGTATTTTCATTAGCTTTCACTGCACCAATATTGCATCATTAATTACACAGTGTTTCCCTGCACGAAGAGGCCTGGTGACGAGTAATAAGATGAATTAACTCAATCTGTTACGTTGATTTCTTTTATTGGGAGGTTTAAATCATTAAACTAATGATCTCCTCATCCATATTTTGAAGCAAGATAATAAAACACATGCAGTTATAATCACATTTAATCCAAAAACTACACAGAATTTGGTAAATTGCTTGAAAATATTTCATTATATTTTAGTAGTGATTTCTCAATAGTAGAAGAAAAAAGAAAATATTTCCAGAAGTAAAGAAAATAACAAAATGAACCAACAGGTTAGGAAGATGTTTTGCAACTTTTATTTTTCCAAATGCAAGAAATGTATTATTCTGTTAAAGAATGTTAAGGGTTTGCTAATACAATCCCTTTAGCAGAGGACTGAATTATAAAGATGAGGACAATGCATTTGGATGGGTAAATGTTTGCATGGCTATGCATCATCCTGATTGGATGGTTGTTTCCAGAAGTTCAGTCCCAGAAGAAATGGGAATGTGGGTAAATATTAGTGCCTCTTAGGTTTCACAGGTAACTAGAGCCTTTTGTTTTAATGGTGACACAGTTCTTCTGGGTTTTGTTCTTCTCAGAGACAGTTGAGGGGGCTAAGCAACTTCTAGGAACCTATTTAAGGAGACTGCTGATTTTATCAGTCCCTTTGTGATCCCTTCTACTCAAGTGGAGATCAATACCAGATATTTTGAAAAGAAAATGGAATTTGCTATCGCCTAGTTTTCGTTTTTACAAGGTCTTGCTTACTAAATTTTATACTATGAAGCTGAAAATTTGTTAGCATTTCACCTTTATGAAGGTAACAAAGGATAATTATATATGTAAAACCACAACTATGGTTTTTGTGCTGTCTCTTAAATCCACTCATCTTCTCTTTTTCCTCATTTCTTCTAGGCTTTCATCCTCTCTCAACCTGGACCATTGTAATTAGGCCCTTTGGTCCCCATGCCTCATATCTTTCTCTTTTTCACAACTTTCCCTCCCCACGAAGACTGAGTGTATTTTCTAAACACATCAGTATCACTCAGCAGCCATAGAATACACTCTCTCTCCTAGTGTGCTGATCTCTAGTGCTCCATGATCCTTCCTGTCTCCCAACCTCCTCACCCAAGGTCATCCCTGTTGCCCTTTCAAATTTCTTGTCCTTCAAGGATCATGTGTCCCTGAGATTACCTCTCAAACCTAACCCATCTCCCCTATACTTCCAGGCAGCTTTACTGTAGCTTACCTTGTCATTTTATATTGCAACTTTGCATTTACCTCTTGCCTCTTCATCCTTATCATTGCTATATCCCCAAACTTGATCACAGTGTTTGGCAAAAGTGCTCCATAAATGAAGGAAGGAAAGAATAAAGGAACAAATTATGATTTGGTGTATACTTTTGAATCTCAAATATTATTCCTAAGTTAATCATAAGTATCTTTTCATAGACTCTTTATCCTATCTAATAAAGAGGGAATATGCTAATTGACCCTCACGCCGTTGGAAAGATGGTGGCGCCCACAGCCAATAAGGAGGGAATATGGTAATTGACTGTCCCACCCTCAAAGATGGAGGCACCCACAGCCAATAAGGAGAGAATATGCTAATTGACTGCCATGCCTTCAAAGATGGCAGTGCCCAAAGCCACAAGATGGTGGCGCCCAGCCCCCTCAGCCCCGCTGGGGCGGCAAGCGCACCTGCCTCCAGAGTCCCCCAGTCCCCTCAGCCCCCCAGCCGCCCAGGGTCAGCCCAAGGCACAGGTAAGCCTCAAATGGCAGCTGCCCAGCTGCCCAGGGCCGCCCGAGGCTCAGGTAACCAGGGCCGGCCGAGGCTTGCGCTGCTGGCAGTGGCAGCAGCAGAGTTGTGATGGGGCATCGCCTTCCCCTGATTGCCGGGTCGCCTCCTGCCCCTGTGGGCTCCTGGAATGTGAGAGGGGGCAGGCTGGGTTGAGGGACCGCCCCCTCCAGTGCATGAATTTTCATGCACCAGGCCTCTAGTAGTATAATAAGCCAATGCCATATACCACTTTTCATGCTGCTTTTTTTTTTTCAACAACACTTGTCCTATTAACTTAAAAGCTGTTAAGTAAGATGAAGCCTTCAAATCTAGTCTCTACTAAACTGCTCCAGTTACTTGGGAGCAGTTAGTGCTCTGTACAATGGTAATATGAATTAAACTAAAGGCAAACATTTTCAGATTTGAAGTTAAGAGCCAATAGGATGTTAATAAAATTTGGAGCTCTATCTAAATTTTTGCATGTGGTCTTATTGTTGTGAATGTAGAACTGGAAAGATACAGTTTGTCCCCTAAACATAATGGTGAGTCATACTGACAAGCCACTTACTCCTCTTCCAGGAAGTTTGGGGCTGTATTCCTCAAGCCCTGCTCTTCTCTGACATCCACCATAAAATAACCTGATTTCAAAGATTCTGGGCCTTGATACAGCCTAGGGCTTAGGTATGTTATGAGAAATGAAAGAGAATTCTAGAAATAGGGAGAAAAGAAAGGTTGTAATTCAAGGAAAACCTCCAAGAAAACCAGATATACCCTGCAGCTGTGTCTAGACTCTGCTATTGAATTAGCTATAGCATAGTTGATTTTGGTGCTTGTCCCTTTTTTTTTTCTGGCTGTAATAACTGGATTTCTGAACAATAAATTAGATCTATTGTACTGTATTGGAAATCAAATTAACTGAAAGGAATTTCAAAATAATCAAATTGTGGTCTGCTTATTGTAAATGCATTTGGTCAAGGAGATAGAAATAAGATTCCTAAAGATAACTAGAAGAAAAATTATTTCGTGAAAATAGGCATGAATCAGCAATCCTTCACATATCATTATTGAGATTTTATGGAGATTGAAACAATTAATTCAGAATTGTTCATGTCCATAAAAGTGGTATCCTAACTGTTTGGCACATTACTTTCTATGTTATATACTAGAGACCCGGTGCACGAATTCGTGCATGGGTGGGATCCCTCAGCCTGGCTGGCAATCGGGGCTGATCAGGGCGTCTCACCCATTCCCAACCAGGACCCCAGCAGCAAGCTAACCTACCGTTTGGAGCGTCTGCCCCCTGATGATCAGTGCGCATCATAGCGACTGGTCCATCGGTCAGATACTTAGCATATTAGGCTTTTATATATATAGATAGTAGTGCAAAACACAATTTATTTGCTAACATATGAACTAGTTAAAATTTGTTCTCCTTGTCGGATGGTTTGGAATTTGGAAATAACTTCCAGCTTTACCTAACGAAGAGGGAAGAAATCAGTGTTAAATATTTCAAAAAATACTTCAGTTCTTAAAAGATGTAATGCTTACCATCAAATTATGGGGGGCAGATGGTTTTACACTCTTCTTATTTGATGTCAAAAAGATATATAGGAAAAGTCCACATGTTGGCTAAGCTATCGGGTCAATAGGTTTTTGCAGAGAAAGGTCTTGACTCTAACAGCATGGATTATTACTGTTCCACATTAAGATAGAAAAGATTGTACATGCTGTCCAGGGTGGACCTAAGATGCTGTGCTTAATCTGCCACCATCATGCACATCACCTCTGGAGTAATTTTGGTATGCTTCTTGCAATGAAAATGAAATGCACTTACATAGTGTAACTTGCCTGAAGTGCTTTTCCAACCTTACAACCCAAAGGGTTTCTAATAACATTTAATTTTCCAATATCAGTATTGTTAAAGTATAAGAGCTCTTACTGTTTCTTCAACTCTATTCCATATTAATTAGGTAATAGGATGGTTCTGATAGGTAAGGTTTTCAGGGCATTATTTTTATTTTATTTTTTAAATAAAAAGTTATTTAAAAATTAAATAATTTTTATTTTTTAATTATAGTTGACTCTAATTTTATATTAGCTTCAAGGTTACAACCCCATGATTAGACATTTATATAACTTACAAAGTGACTACACTGATAACTTTATTACCTATCTGACACCATACATAGTTATTACAATATTATTGACTGTATTCCCTATGCTGTACTTTACATCCACCTGACTATTTGTAACTGCCATTTTGAACTTCTTAATCCCTTCTCCTGCTTCACCCATCCCCCCAAAACCTTTCCCATCTGGCACTTGTCAAAACGTTCTCTGTACCTATGTCTTTTCAGTTTAGTGTTTTGATTTTCTCTGGATAATACCCAGAAGTGAAATTGCTGTATCCTTCTTTGTCTCTTGTTATAGGTTTTGTTTTAAAGTGTATTTTGTCTGTAATAAATATTACTACTCCAGTGTTGTTTGTTTGTTTCCATTTTCATGAAATCTTTTCCCCATCCCTTTACTTTCAGTCAGTGTCTTTCAACATTAAGTGGGTCTCTTGTAGACAGCATACATAAGGGTCTTGTTTTCTTATCCATTTAGCAATGCTATATCTTTTGATTGAAGCATTTAATCCATTTGCATTTAAAGTACTTTTTGATAGATATGTATTTATGGCATTTTATTAATCATATTTTTTCTTTTCTTCTTTATCTTAAAGAACACCTTTTCACATTTCTTGTAAGACTGGTTTGATGGTGACTAACTCCTTTAGATTTTTCTTTTCTGGGAATCTATCTGTCTTTTGATTCTAAATGATAGCTTTGCTGGGTAGAATAATCTTGGTTGCAGGTTCTTGCTTTTCATCACTTTGAATATTTCATGTCAACCCTTTCTGGCCTGCAAAGTTTCTGTTGATAAATCAGCTGGCAATGTTATGGGAGCTCCCTAATAGTTACTAACTGCCTTTTTGTGCTGCTTTTAATATTCTCTCTTTGTCTTTAACCCTTGGCTTTTTAATTATGATGTGTTGTGGTGTGTGCCTTTTTTGGGTTAATCTTTTTTTAATTGAATTTAATGGGGTGACATTGGTTAATTAAAATTTATAGGTTCCTGGTATATAATGCTATAATACATCATCTGTATATTGTATTGTGTTCATCACCCCAAGTCAAGTCTTTGTCCATCGCCATTTATCGCCCTTTAGTTTCTTCTACCTCCTACCGCCTCCAACTCCCCTTTCCCTCTAGTAATCACCATACTGTTGTCTATGTCTATGAGTTGTGGGTTTTTTTTGTTTTGTTTTGCTTAATCCCTTCATCTTTTTCACTAGCCACCCAAACCTCTCCCCTTTGACAACTCTCAGTCTGTTCTCTGTATCTATGACTCTGTTTTTATTTTGTTTGTAAGTTTACTTTGTTCATTAGATTCCACATATAAGTGAAATTGTATGGTACTTGTCTTTCTCTGACTGGTTTATTTCACTTAGCATAATACTCTCCAAGTCCACCCATGCTGTCGCAAAAGGTAAAATTACCTTCTTTTTTACTGTCAAGTAGTATTCCATTGTGTAAATGTACCACAGCTTTTTTATCTACACATCTACTGATGGACTCTTGGGCTACTTCCAAATCTTGGCTAGTGTAAGTAATGTTGCAGTGAACATAGGGTACATATATTCTTTTGAATTAGTGTTTTGGGTTTCTTCAAATATATTCCCAGAAGTAGAATTGCTGGGTCATAAGGCAGTTCCATTTTCTGAGGTAACTTCATACGGTTTTCCACAGTGCCTACACCCATCTGTATTGCCATCAACACTGCATAAGAGTTCACTTTTCTTCATATCCTCACCAACGTTGTTTGTCCCATTTGTTTATTTTTTTTCTTTTGTTTCTCTTGCCCAAAGAGAGAAATTAGAAAAAAATATTGCTATAAGAAATGGCCATTATTTTACTGCCCTTTTTCTTTTCTAGAATTTTTATGGTTTCAATCTAACATTTAAGTCTTTAATCCGTTTTGTACTTATTCTTGTGTACAGTGTAAGAAAGTGCACTGACTCTTGGGCCTCCCAGGAGGTGCAGGCCAAGGTCAGTTGCCACCTGTGCCCTGCCAATTGTTACCTGGCATAAACTATAAAGCAATCTGCAGATACTGCTACCTGGAGGTACCCAGGAGAGGCCAGTTACCATTAGTGCTGGGCCTGAAGCCACTTAGCAAGAGGTATGGGGGTTGCTGAGGTATGATGCTACTTGTTTGAGAGCTTTTGGGAAAGTTAGGAGCATGAGCAAAGACAGGCTGTTTGTATGGAAAAGCCACAGGAAATTGCTTGAGTGGGTCCAAAGTTGGATAGGGTGAAGTCTCAGGGAATCACCAAGCAGGGAGAACAGTGTCGATCAAATGGATGGAGACTCAAATATGGTGCCAGCCTGCTGCCTCTGTTGGAGTTGGGCTCAGCAAAGGAACCATGGCTTCTGCCAGCCCATTGTCTGGGAGGAAGCTGCCCCTCCAGCCCCTGTCCTGAGGCCAGGTGATTCAGTTCCCCCTGGTGCTTTTCCAGCTGCTGCCCCAGTGCAGGGCTCAAATTGAGTCTGAGTAAGTTCATGCATGGCTGAGTCATATTCCATTGTATACATACACCACTACTTCTTTATCGATTTAGGAGGAACACCTGGGACTCCAGCATCCCTTCATCTCACTCAGCCACAATTCACACTGGTTTTCACAGCCAGAAGTTATGGGGGCTTCTCTTCCCAGCATTGAAACTCTGGATGAGTGGGCCTAGTGTGGGGCTGGAACACCTCGTTCCTCAGGGGGGACCTTCACAACTGAGATCATCCCTCTTGATTTTTAATCTGCCACACGTGGTTGTGGGACCAGCCCATTCCACATCTTCGCCCCCTTACCAGTCTCCAGGTGGCTTCTTTATATTTTTAGTAATAGGACTTCTTTCTGTTCAGCTAGATTTCAGGAAGTTTTGAGTGATGGCTGTTCTAAAGTTTAGTTGTGACTTTGACGTGGCTGTGGCAGGATCAAGTACAGCATTTAGCTACACTGCCATCTTGACTGGAAGTCCCAGGGCATATGTTTTAAAAAGAAAATACTCAGTCTTATCTGCATCCTTAGAAAAGGGAATTCTTTCACACTATCAGTGATAAAGTGCATCATTTAAAAATTTCTGGATGAGAATTAAGAAATAGTTACAAATAACCTTAGTATTCTGCAAATCTTTGATCCGTCAATTTTTCTAGAAATTTATGCTAACAATGTAATTACATATGTTTGCAAATATGTAATTATATAAATGTGCATGACATGTTTGTCAAAAAGAAAAACTAGAAACAATTTAAATACCCTATATAAGGGATTTGTTAAATAAATTATTTTATAAGACAATAGAATACTTTGAAGCTATGAAAGGGTATTCACATATAATTTAAGTGATAAGATCAGGTTAAAATCTAGAATGAATGAAACTATCCTGTTTTGGTAAAAACAAGCACATATATTCACATATCTGTGAGGAAAAGCTTAGAAGGGATTTAGGTCTCTCTGGCTTCTAGAATTATAGGTGCTTTTTATAGTCACCTTTTTTTCTTACTTATTTCTTCTGGATTTTCTATAATCATGTTTGTTTATTTTATAAAAATAGGAAAGCATTTTTATGTGCTCAAGGCAATAATTTTCAAAATGTTATCAAGTTTGATTTCCATATTTAAGACATTTTTTTAAGTTCAACCAACATTTCTTTAGCTTCATGTAAGCCCATTTCTTTTCTTTAGGCTCTTATTTTATGTGTGTTGTTTTGTTTTTATTTGGTTGATAATGGCAAATAACTGTTCAGCATACTTACATGAACCATCCATCCTTTGCCTGAAGATAGCAATCAACTCACCTGTTACTCATTTTTCTCTCCAGACCTAAGAAGACCTCATTCTTTTCATCTTTCTTCATGAACCAATTTTCTGTTCCTTTCATCTCTATTTGTTGTTCATCTCTGAACGTTCTCTACTTTCTTCACATAGAATTTAATATGCAGTGACCAAACTGGAGATAATCATAGAAAAATGTAGCTAGGATAGACTGCAATGGAAGGAGTTATCCTTAATACTTACCTACTCAAGAGCATGGTAAGTTCTTTTTAATAGTCATAATTAATTTTGTATTCACTTTACACTTATAAACAGTAAATATTTCCCAGGGCTTTTCATTTTTTGCTCCATTTTTATCTTCTTACGCTTTATTCCAACTTTTAATGTCTGCTGTTAGATTTTTGTCTCCAATATTTTCTCTTTTGTGTGCTTACTTTTATGGCATTAAATTGCTTTTGATACTAAAATATCTCAGAAATGTCAAGGTCATGTGGTATTAAGGGCAATAACAACCACTTTGATTGATAATTCTCCACAGACCTGGTCAGTGCATTCCTAATTCTGAGTTATAAATGTTGAATACAAGTACATTGGCCTTAGGGCTGACTCTAATACATACCACATCACCTTTTCTTCCATGTTGCAACCTTGATTCAACTATCTGCCCACATTACAATAGGACAATAAACATCTTACTTCCTACCTTGTTTATGAGACATGGTATGTAATGACATTAAAACCTTAGCCATATTTCAAGATAAATTACTTGAGTCACTAGCCCTATGTTTTTGCTCAGTGGCAATATCATAAAAAGAAATGCAATTGGTTTAGCATGCTTTGCTCTTTTTAGAAAAAAATATGTTTTTATTGATTTCAGGGAGGAAAGGAGAGGGAGAGAGAAATAGAAACATCAATGATGAGAGAGAATCATGGATCAGCTGCCTCCTGCATGCCCCACCCCCAGGTATTGAGCCCACAACCCGGGCAAGAGCCCCAACTGGGATTCAAACCATGACCTCCTGATTCATAGGTCAATGCTCAACCACTGAGCCATGACGGCCGGGCAAGCATGCTTTGCTCTTCATAGAGTTATTGTTGCAGTTTGTTGGCTGATCATCAGCATGGAAAAATTGGCCTGATAAAAGTTTCATAGTCTTCAAGGACTGCAGAGTCACACTATTTATATGTTGGAGGTAGTGCATCAAAGCTAAACTCTTCAACATTTACAGTTGTATCAGAGTGGCAGTAGCCCCCAAAATCAATATTCAGAAAGAGGAACATTAAAGAAAATACATATTACTTTTCTGTCCTATGGAAGAGAAATCATACAACCAGTGGAATTTTTCCTTCTACTCCATGGCTACATTCAATCATAAGCCGGAGAAATATTTTACCTGGGCTGCACTATTTTTAAAAACCATCACATTGAAATGAGAAATGGAAATGAAAAGCATTCACATTGCTGATGTGAAAAGCAAATTAGAAGCAAATGGTGACAATTATAAAGCACAATTTTGTGTTCTGTATATGCCTAAAGGTAATGAGAAGTAGAGGTTAAAGAGTTGGAGCTGGTAAAGAGGAAGATGGTGAACTATCAGAAGAAAGGTAAATTTCAGATGAAAAAGGGGTAACTACATCAATAGTATTCGGTGTCATGGGGGAAATTGTCTGAGCATGATGAGTGAGTTACTTTGTTTGAGAGGAAACAAATAAAATTATTTAAGAATATTGTAATTGGTTAATTATCTTATATATGAAATATATTTATATATCAAAAAATATCAAGCACAAGATGATGAATGAATGACTATAGTAGAAGAACTCAGTCAAGTATTCAAATATGAATAAATGCAATTAATAGAAATAGTGACTGTCATTTATATTATATTATAGTCATTATATTTATATTATATTATATTATATTATATTATATTATATTATATTATATTATATGCTAGAGCATGTCATTATAATATAAAAGCTAATCCCTCTGGAGTAGATTAATAAAAAGTTTTAAAATGCTCAATGCCACTAATCATCAGAGAGATGTAAATTAAAACTACTATGAGATATCACCTCACACCTGACACAATGGCTACTATCACTAAATCTACAAACAACAAGTGCAGACGAGGACGTGGAAAAAAGGGAACTCTTGTGCACTGCTGGTGGGAATACAGACTGATGCAGCCACTGTGGAAAACGGTATGGAGGTTCCTCAAACAATTAAAAATGGAACTGCCGTTTGACTGAGCGATGCTACTTCTGACAATATATCCTAAGAATCCTGAAACATCAATTACAGTTAGAAAGAATATATGCACCTCTATGTTCATTGCAGTGTTATTTACAACAGCCAAGATTTGGAAGCATCCCAAGTGCCCATCAGTAGATGAGTGAATAAAAAAGCTGTGGTACATTTACACAATGGAATACTATGCGGTTGTAAAAAAGAAGGAAATCTTACTCTTTGAGACAGTATGGATGGATCTGGAGACTATTAATCTAAGTGAAATAAGCCAGTCAGAGAAAGACAAATGCCATATGATCTCACTCATATATGGAATCTAATGAATAAAATAAACTGATGAACAAAGTGGAACCAGAAGCATGGATACATGGAACAGATGGGTCAGTGCCCAAGGGAAGCAGGGGTGGGAGTGGTGACTGGATAAAGGAGGTGAAGGAATTAGCTAAAGAGCATATATGCATATGCCATGGACACTGACAATAGTATGGTGAAGGTCAAGGAAGGGGGAGGTAGGGGGGTGAAAGTGGGCAAAGGGGGAGGGGGAGATGGGGACACCTGCAATAATGTCAACATTAAAATTTTTTAATAATAAAAGAAAGAAAACAGAGAAACAAAAACTAGAGAGAACAAACAAAACAAAAATGAACATGAGCCGAAACCGGTTTGGCTCAGTGGATAGAGCGTCGGCCTGCGGACTGAAAGGTCCCAGGTTCGATTCCGGTCAAGGGCATGTACATTGGTTGCGGGCACATCTCCGGTGGGGGTTGTGCAGGAGGCAGCTGGTCGATGTGTCTCTCTCATCGATGTTTCTAGCTCTCTATCCCTCTCCCTTTCTCTCTGTGAAAAATCAATAAAATATATTAAAAAAAAAAATGAACATGACAGCCTTAAGTTCAATATATCAATAATTACCTTAAAAGTAAATGGTTTAAACACAACAAATAACAGGTGGATTGTTGGAGTTGTTTAGTGGAGGGATAGATGCATAAATCGATGGAACAAAATAACACCAAAATGAACAAAGATGCAAAAGCATTTCAGTGAAGGAAAGATAACCTTTTCAACAAATGAATCTTTTTGTTTGTTTATTTGTTTGTTACTCCTCACCTGAGGATATTTTTTCCATTGATTTTTAGAGAGAGTAGAAGAGAGGAGGAGATAGAGAGAGACATCGATGTGAGAGAGACATATGGATTGGTTGCCTCCAAACAAGCCCTGATCAAGGGTAGGAATCAAACCTGCAACCCAGGTACACATCCTTTACCAGGAATCAAACCCTTGACCCTCAGCCCAACGCTCTAACCACTTAGGAATACTGGCCAGGGCTATAAATGAATCTTGACCTAAGTTGCACACCTTATATAAAAACTAGAGGCCCAGTACATGAAATTTGTGCACGGGAGGTGGGGGTCCTAACAGCCCAGCCTGCACCCTCTCCAATCCAGGACCCCTCGGGGGATCAGGCCTAAACCGGAAGTCGGACATCCCTCTCACAATCCAGGACCACTGGCTCCTAACTGCTCATCTACCTGCCTGCTTGATCGCCCCTAACTGCCCCCCTCCCTGCTGGCCTGGTAACCCCTAACTGCCCCCCTCTGCTGACCTGGTAACGCCTAACTGCCCCACCGCTGGACTGGTTGCCCCCAACTGCCCCCACCCCATGCTGGCCTGGTTGCCCCTAACTGCCCTCCCGCCAGCCTAGTCGCCCCTTACTGCCCCCCCCCACCACGGGCCTGGTCACCCCACGCAGCCTGTTCGGTCGTCCATTCGGTTGCAATGATTGCTTAGGCTTTTATATATACAGACTAGAGGCCTGGTGCACGAAGTTTGTGCACCAGGCTGGGGGGGAGGGCTGTGTGTGTTCCTCAGCCCAGCCTGCACCCTCTCTAATCTGGGACCCCTTGAGGGATGTTCGACTCACAATCCAGGACTGCTGGCTCCCAACCACTTGCCTGCCTGCCTGCCTGATTGCCTCTAACCACTTCTGCCCGCCAGCCTGATCACCCTCTAACCACTCCCCTGCCAGCCTGATCAACACCTAACTGCTCCCCAGCCAGCCCAATTGCCCCTAACTGCCCTCCCCTGCTGGCCTGGTCACCCCTAACTGTCCTCCCCTGCAGGCCTGGTCCCTCCCAACTGCCCTCCCCTGCAGGCCTGATCATCCACAACTGCCCACCCCTGCTGGCCATCTTATGGTGGCCATCTTTGACCACATGGGAGTGGCCATCTTGTGTGTTGGAGTGATGGTCAATTTGCATATCACCTCTCTATTATATAGGATTATTTCAAAATAGATATGGATTTAAATGTAAAAACTTTAGGAAAAAATTACAGGATAAAATCTTTGTGATCCATAGCTAAGCAAAGAATTCTTAGACTTGACATCAACATCCAATCCATGAAAGGAAAAATTGACATATTGGATTTCATCAAAATATAAAACTCTTGTGAAAGACCTTTAAAGAGAATGAAAATACAAGCCATGGGAGAGTATATTTTGAAAAACATGTGTTTGACAAAGGACTAGTATCTATAACATATAAACAACTCTCAAAAGTCATAATTGCCCTGGCCAGTGTAGCTCAGTTGGTTGGGTGTTGTCCCATGCACCAAAGGGTTGCCAGTTTGATTCCCAGTCGAGGCACATGCCTGAATTGTGGGCTTTACCCCCCATAGGGGATGTGCAGGAGGCATTCAATTGATGTTTTTCTCTCTCTCTCCCTTTCCCTTCCTCTCTCTTTCTAAAAATCAATAAAAAATCTTTTTAAAAAGTCAACAACAAAAATCCAAATAACCGAATAAGCAAACAAACAACGTGAAAAGGCATCGAAGAGGATATACAAATGGCAAACAAACACATGAGAAGCTATTCCACATCATTTGCCATTATTAATATGCAAATTAAAACCATAATGAGACACAACAATCTAGTGACACCACCAAATTCTGAATCACTAATGCATTGCTGGTGGGAATGTAAACTGGTACAACCACTCTGGCAATTTCTTTAAAAATTAAACATTTAATTACTATTAAGATCCAGCTCTTACACTCCTGGATATTTATCCCAGACAAGACATATGCTCACACAAAATCCTGTACACAAGGATTCATAGCCACTTTATTCATAATAGCCAATAATCAGAAATAATCCAGATATTTTTTAGTAGGCAAACAGTTAAAACAATCAGTTGTACATTTATACCAGGGAATACTGCTCAACAGTTAAAAAGAACAAACTATTGATACATGCAACTACTTAGATGCATCTTTAGAGAATTATGCTGAATGAAAAATGCCAATCCCAAAAGGTTAGATGCTAAATGATTTTATTTATATGATTTTATTTTATAACTTTTTTTAAACAACAAAAGTGTAGAAATAGATAACAGAGTTGTGGTTGACAGGTAGATGGAGTAGGTAAGGGTGGAAGGGACGAGCTGTAGTGATGGAAATGGTCTGTGTCTTGAATGTATCAATGTCAGTGTCCTGGTTGTAATATTGTTCTATAGTTTAGCAAGAAGTTATCTTTGGGGCAAATTGAGTGAAGGGTACAGGGGGTTTCTGCATTATTTCTTACAACTGCATATGAATCTACAGTACTCTGAAAAGACAACTTTTAAAGCAAAATGCACAGAACCAGTAGAATGGGGAAAATTGAAGATGACAAGAAAAAATGTGGAGGAGAAACTGGAACAGGGATTTTACTTGTCGTTTAGGAGCTCTCCCTGGTGTTCCTGCAGTTTCAATTCCTATCCAGCTGTTTATTAAGAAGTTATAACAGAGGAGATCTCCATTACATGGTGAGTCCTAATGCATCGAGTGGAGGCAATAATTAAAGACGGAGAGTGACAAATACAAACACAATTTATCTCTTCCCTCCTTGTATTCTCCCTGATCAAGCCCTCACCCTAGAACAGCAGTTCTCAGTCTTGATGCACATTGGGATCATCAAGGGCATTTTTAAAAAAATACCAATGCCTGGATCCGCCCCCTGCCCACAGATTCTGATTAAATTGTTCTAAGGTTACCTCTTGGGCCTTAGCGTTTTTAAATGTCTAGAAGTGATTGCAAAGTGTACCCAAGGTCGAGAACCAGTGTGGCCAAGTGGAGGTGCACAGCCTGTTGGAACCTTATTTGTGGGCACACATCATGTGTTTGTTTCAGATTGAAAGTGAAGAGACCAGGGTGTGCTGTGTGTAAATCATTTCCCTGTGCCTCTAGTAATGAGGTTAAGTGCATGTTTTAAGGTAGAGGTTAAATTTATACATGAAATCAATTAACCTGGTTGTTAGCCCTCCAACACTGGGAAGTCCTCAGACTTTCCTGACTGCCTCCCTGTCCTTTCAGCTACTGAACATTGCATGGTTTTTTAATTTTAATATTTTGCCATAGAGCTTTCTAACCTATGCCATTCTACACGGATCAATAAGGCTCTCCCGCTCCTTTTTCTCTCTCTCTCTGTCTCACATACAACCCCAGTCTTCTATCCCTTCTTTGCGTCATCAGTTTCCTTCAGATCTCTTTCAGTCTTCACCTCCTCAGAGAAGTCCTTTTATGCTACCATGCACCTCTCTTTCCCAGTACTTACCCACAGTTATAATCTTACAATTATTTTATCACTATCTCATTGTCAGTCTCTCCCACTAGAGTGTAAACTCTATGAGGGAAGAAATCTCACCTGTGTTTGCTCACTATTTCATCTTCAGCCAGCAGCCTGAAGGCTGATATATTACCCGTGCTCTATATATAATATGTTGCTGGAATGAACCAGCCAGTCTCTATTTAGAAACTTGGGGAATGTTCACCAGAAATAGAGGATGTCATAAAAGCAGTTGACTAGAAATGGTTCAGCTGAAAGCTGGTGAATGTGACCTTGGGAAGACCGTTGAGTCTCCCTGGGGCTCAGTGTGTATGTGTCTGTGAAAGAAGGATGGTCCTCAAACTTGGCTGCACAAGAAAGTGTGGGACCCCATACAAATGTCCTCATTTAACAGGTTTGAGGTGGAACCCAGGTAGCAGACATTTTTAAATGTGATTGAATAGGCAGTGAAAGTTGAGAACCCACTAGACTGGGCTCAATGAAGTCTAAAATCTGGCATAATTATAGAATTTTAGGATCATCTAAAAGAACCCACCTCCTTTTGGATCGACCCTCCTTTTCTGTTAGGATAATCTGCACTTGAAGGATGCCACACCCATGATAACTTGGGGCTAGACACAAAGTGAAAGCTATTTGTAACCTGACACATCAATTTCCCCCCACTTCTTTCACTTTCAATAGTGGCAGTGTTCACCCTGCCCTCTCTCCAGACTTGGCCTGTGGGCACCCTATGGAGTGAGACTGTGGGATGGTGCTATGTGAGGTGCAAGTAAATTGGAAATTAATTATAGACTTAAAGATAGAGCACACAGAAATGTGCTCTTTTGATTATTAACTTTCTGATTTTCAAAATAACAGTTTAAAAACACATTTTCCCATGCAAATGCCCAGAGGGATTAATCTGCACTGAAGATTAATTCCCTGAGATATTTCACTCTTTAACAGTCTCCTGGTTTGGTTTTTAATTTTCGGCCCTGAGAATGAAGTCTGATGCCAAATTTCCTTTGTTGTCATTTTTTAGCTGTAATTGGCTCTAAGATATGAAAGGATTCGCTGGGTCCTGTGACAGTTATTCCTAACAGAGCAGAACCCTGTTCAAAGCACCGGGATCACAAAATGCAAACCAGGAGAGAGCTTGTTATCAGGTCTCTGAGAGAGAGGCTGCTCCGGAAGTAAAAGGCCAGGCGGCCTCCTCCAGCTTCCTCCACGTTGCATTACTTTTTGCTGCTGTTTACTGAGGTTGGGACATAAACCTCAGCTGACAAGTACAAGAACTGGAATTATAAAGAAGTCATGCTTCAAAGAATATGATTTCATTCTACTAGAAAATTTGTTAGCATAAGAAACAAAAGCAGTGCGAGGAGGGAGAATTGTTTCCACCGACCTCTCTGCAGCCCAGGAGACTGAGTACACCTCTGTAGTGGTCCATTCACAGGATGTGTGAGGGCCGTGTGTGGAAAGCACCAGGACAATTTCAGTCTTGGGCAAGAAGAGTTGCCCACAGTTTGTTCTTGAGCAATGTAGGCAAATACATCTCCTTCTCTGCCTGTGTCACTCCGATACTCAGGTGCGTACCTGCGAAGTCTATTCACTTCTTGCAGCCAGAAGAGTCCTCTCTGAGCACATTTTTTAGTGGTTCAGTTACTTACATGGTGCCTCCCTGAGCATAACTGAACTACTAAACGATAGAGGCCTACATGTACTTGCAGTAGGTTAGGCATAGAGAAAGCTTTTCAGTGGGGGGTCTGGAGGGGGGCAGGCAAGTGACTGGCTTTCTATTTTTCTGTATTGGGGAAGGAAGAGTAAAAGACAGAAATTCCCCTCTCTTCACTTCCATCCTTCAAAACATAGCTCTGGCCATAATCCACCAATAACTCCTCTTTTAGAATGGAGGTGACCTCGGGGAGAATTAAACATTTTGACCATTCAGACTTTGGTATGAATTATGTAAATTAGAAAATAAGGTCACTTTCCTCCTCAGGAAAGTCAGCCATAAAGAGAGACTGAGAGTCTGGATAGACGAGGAGTGAGGTTGATTTCAGAGCGTAAAGAAAGAAGCTTTGAGTAGGGGGGTCCAGGATAGGGGATTTCAAGTAGTAAGAAGCAGTCTGAGAACTCGTAATGCCTGAGTATAGGAGTGATGTCCAGGAGTGGGGGGTGTTATAGACAGGGCAGACTAGAGGCCATTTAAAATAAGGTTTATCTACTTGGTACATTGGCTTAAATTTAGCCATGGAACTATGTGGCCATGAAAAATGTACTTCCTGCTACATTGGGTATATATGTTGCTATAGGCAATATACCTAAAAATTAGGAAGAATGACTTCTTTAGGAAAATGTGTGAGGCTGGTCAGTGTGTAGCCAACTTTCTTCGCAGTCTATCTGGAGACTTAAACAGATTGTAGCACTACCCTCCATCCTTCCATTGGTTCCCTAAGGCCAGAGAACTCCACACTGGGGTTCTTGTGTTCCCAGGACCCACGGAGGGTATCCATAGAGTAGCCACACAGAAAGCATAAGACTTTTTTGCAAGACAGGTTTCTGTCTTCCAATCCATTTTCAGATCCTCGGTGTCTTTCCTGAAACTGATTTCTGGAGAGGGGACTTGCAATCAACAAGTCAAGGTGTTACACAGGTTCTTCTTTACCACTTCCCTTTCCCTGCTTTCCAAAAGTAAGACTTTCACTCTTCCCAAGTCTCACTATGGTAGCCTCCAGAATGTTAAACAAAGGGACAACTGGAAATATTACAATTGGGTAGGCCTCCCTTCATCACAGCACTTAAGTAGGGCATGTGTCTTGCTTGTCTTAGACACATTTCTGGTATAGCCCAAGCATGATATTAGAAAGCATATATGTTAGTTCCTGTTGAGATGTTCTGAATTCCCATAGTGAAGGCAATTTTTCTTTAATGATCTCCTTTTTCTTATTTCCAACTATTTTCAAAGAATGTGTTGTTCTTGAGGGAGAGTTCTTTAAGAGCAAAGCAAAACAAAGCATAAAAAGAAATATCGAAGATGACAGCACTTTATTTCATCCTTGTAATGAACTCTTGGTAGAGCTCCATACCCTATCTACCTCTCTATCTGAAGTGAGGTGGCTGTCATAAAGATGCATATTAACACATTTATTAGAACTGAAACATGAGGCCAAACTGTTTTTAACAAAAAGTGAGGTTGTCAAGCCCACTGTTTGACAATAAAGACTGCCTTTCCAATTATCAAAGATATGAATGACATTTTCTCTAAATTGAGTAAGCTATATCTGCAGTTCCAAAGTTTTGATGAAAATTTGTCATTATAAAAAAAACCCTTTTTTTGGAAAATTAGTATTGAAATTAATACGTGTTTTATTTTTCCAACCTTACAAGCATATTTAGTTAAATAAGATGCCTTTAAGTGAAAGAGAAACAGGTATAATGAATAGTCATTTTCAAAATCTTGGTAAAATTTTTTGGTACAATTCCCAGAACTTGATAAAGTTAATGCTACTAATGAATGAGTATCAGTTGCTTTTGCAAGACAGGTTTCTGTTTTCCAAAATGAGTTGCCAGAGGTGGGAGTTCGAGGTGGTGGGCGAACAGGTGAAAGGAGTCAAGAAACACAAACTTCAGTTATAAAATAAGGCCTGGGATGTAATGTACAGAATGGTGATTGTAGTTAATTATACTGTATTTCATATTTGGAAGTTACTAGGAGAGGAGGTCTTAAAAGTTCTCATCATAAGAAAAAAAATTGTATTTAGTATGGTGATGGATTTAACCGACTTATTCTTATAGTGATCACTTTATAGTATATACAAATATCAAATCATGTTAGACATCTGAAATTAATTATATGTCAGTTACATTTCCATTTTAAAAATTAATTAAAAGATCTAAACATTAAAATTAATTTTAATAATTATTAATATTATTTTAATTAATTTCTTTGACACAATTTTAGATGAAATAAAATTTTACTAATTAAATTATTAAGTAATTTTCAATTATAGGTCACCCTCTGGTTTTTGGTGAATAACTCAAAATCTGTTCAAATAATTGGTTGGCATTATTATGACACAATCCCATCTACCCTTTTATGTGAGCAACATTTCAGTTTATGTCTATATAAGTGAAAAATAGCAATCGAATTGATAATGAGCCATGCCATCCTAATAATAAATATTAGTCTAGGAATATATGAGCTAGATTAACAATGAGAGTAACAACAAACCATTCACAGCTAAATTTCCAGGAACATTTACTTTGACAATTTATCAAAATTTGTAATCTACATATGTTGTTTTGATTACTTGTAAACTACTAATAATATTTATATGTTACTACTAATAATTATATTTTTTTATTCAGAAGAAAACATTTAAACTTAATGCAGCCTTATATTAACAGGATCTTTTTTAAAAATTCTAATTTATAAACTCTTTTGTTTGTTTCAGATAATTATAATAGAGTAATCAGTAAGGTTTTCAAGAATGAAAATATATTATGTTTGAATAACAATTAATGGGGGAAGTGGAAAGCACATACAAGTTAAAGGATCAAATGAATAATATAATTATTTCAACTAAGAATAGCTTGGGACTGTTTGTTTTTTAATGAATGATAATAAGTATCCAACTCTATAAATTTCATTAGATACGTGGATATGTTTAAAAGCGTGGTAAGAGTTTTGTCTTAGAATACTAATATACTTCCTTTATAACTGTTAAATTTCATAATAAAGAATTTTAAGTGTTAACTTGAAAATTGTGCAATGGGGTACAGAGTTTTTCAAAATTTGAGGGGCTGTAGCCAAAATATTTTAGAGACCCTTGTCTTAGAGCTTTCCTTTCTCTCCCAACAAAACTCTCCTCCTGTTCCTTCAGGACCCTCGCTGCTCCCTCCCAGCCTGACATGCTAGTGCTCATTGTGGTGTGGGTGACTGTTAATCACTTATTCCTCCCAAAAGGCTTTGTGTTGTGCAAGGGTTTCCTGGAAATAATAACGCGGCCTACAAGAATGGTGTTAGAGTGAGAATTTTCAGCCATGAACAAAGGCATTTGAAGTAAGAGGGGAATTTAGAAGTCACCTGGGTGCTTTGAGCTCTGCTAGGCTTCTGTGATTGCAGGTAACCCTGGACTGTCAGGAGAGCCCAACCAGAGGCAGCAGGCACTGGCAACTCGGTGGGTCAAATAGAATTTGGGTTAAACTCATGACTGAGAAAATTAAACTCACTAGGTATGTGTTGCTTTTTATATTTTCATGGTATTCATGGCAGTGCCCACTACAAAATTGTGATAGATGTATATATACACCCAAAATATGATTGACACTAGTTTAGGAGTAGAGGAGGGAAGCAAGTTTGTTTTTTTACATTGCACCGAGTCCTCCCCCAAAAGAGCTCTGTGTCAAGAAAATACTTTTGGGGTGTGTGTGTGTGTGTGTGTGTGTGTGTGTGTGTGTGTGTTTCTCATTACAAAAAGCAGGACAAAGTTGTAGCTTTAATGCAGGCATCCTCAAACTACGGCCCGCGGGCCACATGTGGGTGTTTCTGCCGTTTTGTTTTTTTACTTCAAAATAAGATATGTGCAGTGTGCATAGGAATTAGTTCATAGTTTTTTTAAAACTATAGTCCGGCCCTCCAACGGTCTGAGGGACAGTGAACTGGCCCCCTGTTTAAAAAGTTTGAGGACCCCTGCTTTAATGTCTATGTTGACTATTTTATGTTGCCTGGGAGCCAAAGATAATAACTGGTGCAGAGGAGACAAGCCAGCTGTGCACAGAGGCCTCCATGTGCTCCTGGGAAAACAACTGTAGATGATGTATTGAGGGATAGTCAGGAGCATGATTTTTACAAATGCACGATTGTAAATTATAAATGTGGTTGTTCTTGGCACTAGTGGAATGCATCCTGCCCGTTTGTCTGGACTTCTGCAATTGTCAAGGTCTTGCTGAATGTTAAGATATCAGCTTACTGAGGGCGGGGGTGGGGGGGAGGGTGAGGAGGAATAGTGTGTGCCAGGTGAAAATAATTTTATGTAACATAAGATGTGGTTCCCAGCCTCAAGAAACCTAAAATCCACCTAAATAGAGGGATTTGGTCTTTAAAAATGAAAGGCAGTACAAACAAGTCTTTATTGTCATTTGTCCTGTGCTACATTTCATGTGAAGAGGCTTCCATTTGGAGCTAGGCCCACAGGGGATGTTTTATGGCATGTACCGGATTTAACTGGGGCCTTGAAACATGGGTAAGACTGATAAAAGTGGAGAGAATCAACAGGATCTTCCAAGTAACAGAAAAATGCTCACAGAGTCTTTGGGGAATATGTATTAAACAGGCTTCTTAGAGCAGTGAGTTTGAGGGGAGGTGGTCAGGACAGAATCATCGGCAAAGTATAGATATAGATATAGATATAGATATAGATATAGATATAGATATAGATATAGATATAGATATAGAGATAGATATAGACATACAGATATATAGATATAGTGTGTGTGTGTATATACATATAAATGTGAGCTTACTTTCTAAATGTTAACTCACAACTTTATATAAAGTATGCTTTCCAAATTGATCCTGGTTTATTGTACCTTCCCGGGTGATAATCTACTATTCCTGAGCCCCTCCTATATGCCAGGCACTGCAGTAGACCCTTTAAGTAAATACATTATTTGTAAGTCTTATGATCTCATGTAGTAAATTTGTCTCTGGGCTATATAAAACAAATACACTAGAGAATCTAAAAAATTGTTATTTCCCCAACCTAAGTATCCATGGATGAATGGTTGGGTGAATGGATAAAGAAGTTGTGGCATATTCTATGTAATAAAACCCTAATATGCAAATAGACCAAAAGGCGGAACAACCAGTTGCTATGATGCACACTGACCACCAGGGGGCAGATGCCCAACGCGGAAGCTGCCCCCAGCCTGCTGGCCCCAACCAGCAGCGGTGGTGGGGGGGGGGGGGGAGGATTGCGAGCAGGCAGTGCCAGGCCAGCCAAGGCGGGGCCCCCCAATCGCCCCGCCAGTTGCCCCAGAGAGGTAGATGACCAGTGGTGGCTGGGGGCAGGGCTGGCAAGCGGGCAGCGCCAGGCCAGCCAAGGTGAGTATGAGCAGGGGCCCCGATCACCCTACCAGTCGCCTCACAAATAGGCCCTGATCACCAGCCAGGCCTAAGAACCCTACCTGTGCATGAATTTCATGCCACGGGCCTCTATTCAGCCACACACAGAAAGAGGAAATCCTATGATTTGTGACAACATGGGTGGATCTTGAAGGCATTATACTGAGTGAAATAAGTCAGACAGAGAAAGACAAATAGTGTATGATCTCACTTACCTGTAGAATCTAATTAAAAAATACATACACCAAACATGTAGAAAAAGTGATCAGATGTGTGGAGGCACGTAAGTGGAGGGAAGGAGAATGGAGGAAGGTGGTCAAAAGGGACAAACTTCCAGTTATAAGGAAATAAGTAGTAGGCATGTAATGTACTACATGATGATTATAGTTAACACTGCTGTATGATAAATAGAAAAGTTGTTAAGAGAGTAGATCCTAAGAGTTCTCACAGGGAGAATTTTTTTTCTTTTTTTTTATTGTATCTATATGGGATGATGGACATTAACCAAACTTGTTGTGGTAATCATTTACAATATATGTAAATCAAACCATCACACTTCTCAATGGATAGAGCGTTTGTCTGTGGACTGAAGGGTCTGGGTTCGATTCCAGTCAAGGGCACATGCCCGGGTTGCAGACTTGATCCCCAGTAGGGGGGCGTGCAGGAGGCAGCCAATCAATGATTCCCTCTCATCACTGATGTTTCTATCTCTCTCTCTCCCCTCTCCCTTCCTCTCTGAAATCAATAAAAATATGTGTGTGTTTTTTTAAAAAAACATCATGCTGTAATGTATGTTGATTATTTTTCAATAAAACTGGGAAATAAAAAGAGTATTTTCCAACTCTTTTATACTGAAAGAAGACATTTCTTATGACTAGGGAGAAGAAGTTATAACATTAATTAGTTTTTCCTTTACATTTATATTGTATGTGTTAACAGTGTGAAATGTATAAAGTACAGCTTATTTCATAACCCATTAACCAAAGCTGGTGTTGCCTCTCACTATTCTCCTTTCTATCCTCTAGTCTATAGTCCAGGCATATTTTCTATTTTCCCCATAAAATCCATTATAATGAGTGTTTGATATACACATAGCCACTTAGTATACCCTCCAACATGGAGGTAGATTATTGCTCTTTGGCAGTCCAAGACTGCTGTCTTTATTCTGGTTTGGTAATAGAGTAACAGAGTGTCTGAAGTGGTAATAATCCTCCAACCTGGCTGCACGGCTGAGGAGAGTTTAAAACATTCAGATTCATGGTACTTATCCCAAACTTATTAAGGAAGAGTCCCCCAGATCCATCTCAGAAATCAATGACTTAAATTTTTTCTTCAAATGGTTCTGATGCAGTCAATCAGTCCATGAACAGGTGTTTCAGAACCCTTTCGACCAATTAATGTAATAACACCTTGATGAATTTAACAGGACTGCTTTTCTAGGTTTCCCTATACTCCAGCAGCATTGTATTTCTGTTGTGTTAAATAGCAGTTATAGATACGGAAGTAGGGTCTTGTCACAGAATATAGCAGAGGTAGATGCTAAGATGAGGACAGTAGTTGAACAAGGCAAGTAAAGACCAAGAAGAAGGATTTGTGACAAAGAAGGGGACAGGATATATACCTAACACAGATAGACCTTGGAGCAGAGGCATGGCCCACACTGACATAAAGAGTCAAGTTCACAGGAAGACAGCTAAGGAAGGCCAGGCAAAAGACCCAGAGTGAAGGAGATCTCTATCCCAAGAAGTTGAAGCTGATAGCCTCTATCTCAGAGATAGCCAGTTCACTTAGGGATTTTATGGGAAGTCAGCAAGTGGCCCTTCTGGTTCTAACATTAATGAAACGATCTGCTTATAGATCTATGTCTTCCACCCAGCTTGGAGCATCTAGAGGGCAAACCTGGTGTCCATCTCTCCCTGTATCCTCAGGCCTAACAAGAAAAAAAAAGTACATTTTAATTTTGGAACATTATTTACAATACTACTTTGAATAGAGACCGAGAATAATGGGAATGTTTTAATTCTGAGTTGTATTTGGCCCACACTACTTCAGATTTCTTCCAAAATTTGTAGGTTCTATGCTTTCCATAAAATACTCTTGCAGTCCTATTCATCTCAACCTAATTATTCTTTTTTAGTATGCTAAAAAAAAAAAAAAAAAGGTTTTTATTCATTTTTCCCAGTTTGGCTTCTGCAGTGCTTCATACCATTGCAAATTATATACACCCAGTTTTTCTGCTGTAATATTGGCTTCTTGCAGAAGCAGACTGTGCTGTGGCCATATGCATCACTGTAGAAATATGAAGGTGGTGCCGATTTAACAGCTCCCGCAGCTTGTGTTGGAATAACAGTTCCCCTTAAAGTAGTGGTGGGTGTGTTTGTTTCCCACTCAAGATTTGAGCTCCTTAATGTGTATCACACATCTTAAATCTCAATATGCTGCTCACTGTTTTAGCTCCAAAACCCACTGCAGTCAAATCATCCCAAGAGGAGCAATTCCTTCCCTTTCCAAACTGCTCATGTCACCAATTTTATATGCGCTTATTCCACTCCTGGTGGAACATACTGACGTCCGTCCACCAGGCATTGGAAATCTGAAGATTAGCAGCCTCAGTGTCAACATATATGAAAACTATTTAAGGAGCCTTCTGGACCTCCTGAATTTATGATTTTTATGGACATTATTTTACTCTAGGGCAGTGGTCGGCAAACTGCGGCTCGCGAGCCGCGGTTTGCCTCTCTGTTGACTAATGAGTTTGCCGACCACTGCTCTAGGGTAATGAGGATACTTTTGGAAGTAACAAAAACCCAAGTCAATGAATTTAAGCAAAAGGATAAAGTGTTGGTTCATGTAACAGAGAAGACTGCTGAGGGTAATTCACAAGATTGAAAGAAAAGCTTAAAAGTGTGAAATGTTGAGGGACTAGTTCAGAGGAATGGCCTGGAGACCTCTGTCTTTAACTTCCTTTGACTTTGCTTGTTTCTCCTTGGCTTTCTCCTGCAGGTCCAGAGGCTGGGTAAAAAGAGAAACAGGGGGTGCAACTTTAGTTGAAGGGTCGGGGAAGGCTCTTCCAAGGAGATAAAACTGGGATGAGATGAGAGCACCAGCCGTGCACAGACCTGGGAGCAGAACATAAAGTCAGAGGCCTTGAGGTGAGGGAAAACTTGGTGTGTTCACACCAGTGTGTCTACAGCAGCAAGTGGTGGGCAGTGAGGTTGGAGAGGTGGGCAGGGGCAGATACAGTAGGGTCTTGTAGTCCATGGCAAGGTTTGTATTCTAAATGTAGTGGGGCCTTGGCTGGGTGGCTTAGTTGGTTGGAGTGTCAGCCTTTACACCAAAAAAGGTTGTGTGTTCAGGGCACATATCTAGGTTGCATATTTGATCCAGTCAGGGCATGTCTCTCACCTCTCTCTTTCTTTCTTTATTATTTATTTATATTTTTATTCATTTCAGAGAGGAAGGGAGAGGGAGAGAGAGATAGAAACATCAATGATGAGAGAGAATCATCCACCAGCTGCCTCCTGCACTCCCCCTACTAGGGAATGAGTCCGCAACACAGGCATGTGCCCCTGACAGGAATCGAGCCCAGGACCCTTCAGTCCTCAGGCCAACACTCTATCCACTGAGCCAAACCAGCTGGGGCTCTCTCTCTCTCTCTTTAAAATAAAAACTTAAAAACATTTTTATCCTCCAGTGAAGATAAAAAATAAAATAGAAGTGGTGGGGAGCCATTGGAGGACTTAGGACTTGGCAGTGGTGAGATCTAGTTTCAAACTTGTTTAGGATCTCTCTGGTTTCGGTTTCTGTCACAGACTGAATAGCCAGAGCAGGAGCTGAATAATTGGGTGGGAGTTCATAATAGCTTGTCCTCAGATGATACAGTGGAGGTGGTGTGAGATATGGACAAGTTTGGGATACATTTTGAAGGGTAATACACTGGATTGCAGACCCAGGGGAAGAGAGTTTCAATAAGAAGAGGGTAATAATTAATGTTAAGAATCCCTAAAATAGGGAGAGTAAAGACAGTAAAGGCCTTGAATTGGACAATGGGTCAGTTTCTATTTTTAAATACAAGTAAGAATATCAGTAGTGTTCTTTGAGAAAGGTGTATGTAGAGTGTTGGGAAGAGAGCAGGACAGCAGAGGAGTGAGGGAAGGATGGGTGATGAGGAAGGTCAGGTAACAGACCCAAGATAACTCCTTTGAAAGTCTTGGCCTCTGCCATAACTGTTTTGGCTCAGTGGATAGAGCATCAGCCTGTGGACTGGAAGGTCCCAGGTTCGATTCTGGTCAAGGACATGTACCTTGGTTGTGGGCACATCCCCAGTAGGAGGTGTGCAGGAGGCAGCTGATCGATGTTTCTCTCTCATCGATGTTTCTAACTCTCTATCCCTCTCCCTTCCTCTCTGCAAAAAAGTCAATAAAATATATATTTTTTTAAAAAGCAAGAAAGAAAGTATTGGCCTCAGTAAGACTATGCAGCTTACTTTGTCCTCAGTTATAAGTCTGAATGCAGAGGAAAATTCACTTCTCATCTTCTGAACTCTTTAAGGATTATTAATTTATTTCTGACTTGCCACCCAATACAGGATAGCCTGGGACTTAAACTACAACAGGGCAGAAACTGTACTTTTAATATCCAAAAAGGGTGACCATATTTACTTAAATGAAAATCATAAATCAAAGTTTATGCATGGTTATCTTTAGGGACATTGATCTCTATTTTTCTCCATCTTTTGGAAATGGTTGTTCCAAATTAATTAAACTCTCAAGAGCAGAGGGTTCATGAAGAAGGCTGATAATTAAATTAATAGCTCCTTAGACCTTGTGATACATTTTTCACATCAGGAATTCTGTTGGTTTGATCATTTCAAATGGATTGGTGTTTTCCTTTTGGGTTCAGCAGTCATCAGGGGATTTCTCAACATATTTCAAAGCAATTGGGCGAATTGCTATGATTGGTAGAAACATATACAGGAGCAGGAGGACTTTGCAGTTATGTAAATGGGGTCATTTAGCTTCCTCTGGGAGAATAAGGGGATTGAAACCAAATTTGCTGAGAAGGATTCACAGGCATCAGTAAAAGGATTTTGCCTTCTTTTTTACATCCTTTTTGCCCCAGGCAGATAAGCAATTTAGAAAACACCTACTGCATGCTCAGGACTGTGTGGTGCAGGCAGAATCACTCTCTCTGTATCAACAAGGGAAGAGCTGATCGAGTGAACAAGTCGAGCACAGAAGAATCAGTGATAAACAATCTAAGAGAATGTATAATGAAGGGCTAAACCATGTGCAGCAAAATATGTTAAAGAATGTTCCAGTGTCACGTGGGGTTATTTATTGTTCCCTGAGAACACCAGGCCTTTTCAGGATTATGAAAGGTCAGTTGCAACTAACATATTAAGAGAGTCATAGTTATGTAGATTCCATACCCTCACGCCCTGTCTTCTTATTTTCTAGAGCATAAAGTCCAGACACCTTAGTGGGGCATCCAAGATGTATGGCTGAAGACTGTTTTGTGGTGTAAAGGATAGGAAACCCAGTTCAAACTGGCTTTGGCAGAAAAGGAAGTATATTCACTCATATAACCAATCTAGGGGTGGTTCTATTTTTATGCTTGTTTAGATCTAGGAGCTCAGCTTCCCTCAAGCTCCCAGTGAAGCCTTCTCCTGCATTGCCTCCAGTCTCAGACTCTACATGTTAGCTCCTGACAGCTCCAGGCTCACAGTCCCAGTGGACAGAAAGCTTTCTTCCCCAGAGGCCCAGCAGAAGGTTCATTGCATCTCTTGTTTCCAATTGGATTGAACGTCCATGTCTGAACCAGTGACTGTAGTCAAAAGGATGTGATGCTATGATTGGCCAGATCTTAATAACATGGCTCCCCTTGGATATACTTGTGCTGTCTTTAGGTCAGCAAAACAACATAACTTAAACACAAGATTCCTCACTTGGACCTAGTGCTCCCAGCTTCATCTCTTGCGATTCCTTGTCCAGTCTCCAGTGTTTCAATCACAAGGAATTAATTCCTGTTCCCTAAGAACTCCAGGCCCTTTTCAAGATTAAGAGCTCATGTCTATGCAGTTCCCATGGCCTGTGATGTCATTTCTTCTCTTCAGAAAAACTCTGTCTCATAGTTCAAGATCCAGTTCCTGCCTGACCTGAGCTGGCAAAAGTGTGATTAAGAACATATATCAGTCCTGGCCAGGTGTGGCTCAGTTGATTGAGCATCGTCCTGTGCACTGAAGGGACACCGGTTCAATCCCTGGTCAGGGCACCTGCCCAGGTTGCAGGCTCCATCCCTGGTCAAGGTGCGTGTGGGAGACAGCTGATGGATGTTTCTCTCTGGCATTGATGTTTCCCTCTCTCTCTGTCCCTCTCCCTTCTTCTCTCTCTAAAATCCACCAAAACATTTGTTCTTAAAAATATACCTCAAATATTGGGAATTACACCCTCTTCAGTGAAAGTAGCATCAGGTGGTTCCCATCTCCTGTGACCATCACTCTTTCTCTAGAGAAGGCAGAAAACCATGCTGAAAGATTTGGCCCACAGTTTGAGGGCCAGATTAATTGGGGAGGTAGCTGGAGAGGACCAGGCTGGTTCTTCAGCTGGCCTAGAGAGTGGCATGGTGAATCAGAACAAGAGTGGTCAGTATCTGTGTGGGGTCATCCCAGAAAAGGCTGACTCAGCACAGATCTTGGGTGGAAGCCTAGTGTCAAGCCAAACGGGTGACAAGGCCAATCTGAGACTGAGACTCAGGCAGAATGAGTCATGCTCCGAAGAAAAGCATGGCAAGAAGAGTGAGACAAAACTGACCTATGTAAAGGTATTGCTTCGACTGCTTTTCATCCAAAAATATGCCTGTACTGTAACATCTGAAGGAGGGGGGGAGGGTAGCCTCTGACATTTGGAAAGAAAAGATATTGAATAATTGTTATTATGACTGCAACTCAGAGTTTGACACTTGGGCTCTTAATTCTAGATCTACGTCATTAACATCCCACAGAAGTGAAAACAATTCTCATAGAATTGCAGAAGATGAGATATTGGTTCTATTTTTCTGATGACTCCAATGTAACCCAAAGCACTTTGCACTAGCAGCCACGTGGATCTTTATGGCCACAACAGCGAGCATATGGCCTACAGAGTGCTTTCCTCCTCAGCAGTTATATGTCCAGTATACCCAGGGCCAAGTGCAGCCACAGCTGTAATTCGCAGACAGCTAGCACGGCTGGTTGTTTGCTTGTCCTTGTAAAATTGAGCATGACAAGCCAATGAGGGGTGGAGCTGTGTCTGTTGTAAATACATTTAGAATTCAAGAAAAGCAAAGTGTAGATTTGAGAATTTGATTTGTGAAGCTCATCACTATTCATTCATTTCTTAAACATAGTTCATTAAACTTAACAGTTGTGTGACTCTGAATTCACAGATGACGACTGCAACATATTTTGGGCAATAAATTTCTAGCTGCTTTAAGAAACAGGGCTGATTTAACAGTGTATTGTGGAGTCGTAATAGACGTACTAAAATCTGTTTTTCTACCTCCAAGGGGTTTGTTTTAAAGGTTTAGATTGCAACAATAATCATTTCTCTAATCCTTCAGTGTGCAAGCAAGTCCGAGTCAGAGGCAGTCATTTACTTGTCTTGTAATAAAAAGTAATTTATGGTACATGATATCGATTTACATTTATACTTTCTCTCCATGGCAGTGGCATAATATTCTTTCGTTATTCTAGTGGAAAGTGCTTTACAATTATCTGATGTCTGAAACAAAAATATTGCTTGCATTTAAAAAATAACAGTTCTGAAAGTTGGAGCAGGGCCTGGAATGGGTCTGAGTTACAAAGTCTAAGTCAGCACCGAAGGATGCCCACTTAACATTTGCTTCTTGCGCTAAATACAGCTGATGGATGTTCTTATGACAATTATTGCATCTCTTTTCATTTGGTCTTATTTTTGTTAGTATTGAGTATTCCTCTTTTCCCCCTCTACAGAGATGTCTAGACAGATCAGCTCACTTTGTCTGCTGAGAACTTCAGCGAGCAGTAGGACTCCAGTGAAGATATAAGCAGCTATCACAAGCTAACAACCCAAACATCTGTTAACCACTAGATAAAATAAGAGTGGGCAAGGGCCATTGGGTCTGAACTGAGTATTTTCCCAGTGGGAGGGTTAAACTTCTGCTGATTAACACAATCAGGATCCCGATTAACTTTGTGGTGCAGTGTTTACATAATTCTGTCATTGGCCTTGAAAAGAGAATCTTACATTCAGAAATGCTTCAAAGGCAATTGTTTCACTTTTTCCTGAAACCTGAGACCCATATAGAGATAGCCTGGTTCACCCTTTATCTACAAGCATATTTTTTAGGGATCCCATCATATGTATAACAAAGGAAAATCATTTATTTTGTGGGTATGAATAAGGGCCACAAACTCAAGAGTATAGGAAATACCATATTTCTTTATTTTTCAGTTAATGATTGAGTTCTGACTTTGTGATACACCACATTTTGCTGAGCTATAGCCTCAGCTATCCATGGGGCTCTGCCCACCGTGGTTTTGCTAAGGTGCTAGGAGGCAGGATAGCCCCCGTAGCTATGAAGCATCTGGCCCTACATTATCCCAGTCTGTGTCATCAGTACAATGATTGGCTTTGGTTTAACACTGGGCACCCAAGAAACTGTCAAGGCTGGGACTTCTGGGCCTTGATTTCTCCTAGGTTCTGCCACTTCTTGGCACTGCCAGGGACTAACTCAGGGACTCGAATGCACAAGGAACCAAGCATCTCTCTCCCCTTTCCAGCCCAGATCATCTGACTTTAGCCTTGGAGAATTTTTCCCTTTCTCCCTATTCCCATTAGAAGCATGCACATAGACGTCCCTTTCTTCTTCCTCTAACCCTGGGGAATCTATTTTTATCTTAGGGAATCCTTCTCTTTTTATATTTTTCTCTCACAAGTACCCTTATCTCCTTTTACTCCATTAATCTCAGTGGGCTTTTGCTTCTGGAGACAAAAGCCAGGAAGGGAAGTTTCTTTGTTTCTTTCCTTAAAGAGAAAGAGGAAGTATACTGTGAAAATGATAAATTACTCTCACAGAAAATTATCCTAGCTTAGACATAGCATACATTCTCAAAGGCAGATGCCTGACTGATTAACTTTTGCACTGGGCAGAAAAAGAAAACTAGGCAATAGGACATGGTAATATTATACATTAAGTAATTTATGAATTTGTCACAGTGTCCAAGGTAAAAGAGAAACTGGATTTAATGTGTCAATGAGGAGAGAGGGTGGAGAGAGGATCAGCTTCCTAGAATTCTTCTAAGGAGCCTGTGATTGTCAGGTTTCCACTTACAAATTATACTCTTTTACCCATATGATTATATAAAATTCAATGACTTCTGTAGCCATTTTTAATCTATTAGCATTAGCCAAATCCTCTATATTAAACATTTTTATAGAGGTCCATAATTATAAATAGAAACAAAAGAGCTACGGACCTTCTCCTGACCTCTCTGTGCACTGGACTTGTGTGACCGCTTTTCTTTGGAATGATCTTCTTCCTCGGATTCCACAGAAGTGCTCCTCATGGTTCTCCTGCCTTTATCATCTCTCCTCCTTGAAATCTTCCATGTGCATGAGCACCCCCATTTGAATGCTCCATAGCACCTCACACTCAACATTTCCAAGGCAGAATGCCTCAACTTCTCTCCCATTGACTTGCGTTCCTCTTTATGGTCCTTTTTAGCATGGAAACATCCCTGCTCCTTAACCTTGACCAGCCCTACCCTGGCACACAAAACCAACACCAATGCTAAGTAGTTGCTATGGCTGCTCCAGATTTACTACCCATCTCCTTGTTATTACTGTCATCCAGCTGGCTCTGGGACTCCAGGTTTGACTGGAGTTGTACTTCTGATCCAGAAAGTTTGGTAATCTTTGGACTTCAACTTTAATACTTGACTCTGTCTCTCTGATTGCATTGTCCCCTGCAATTTTGGAAGAAAACTTCCTCAACTTGTTGGGCTAACTTCTTAGTCTGCCCTCTACTGGTGAACGAAGAGCCAGCCTCCTAACTTCGCCAGACTTTGCTTGACTCTTTTTGCTTTCCTTCACCTCCTCACATGGAGTTAACCACCAAGCCATTATCAAACCTGTTCTGGACTCTCCTTTATACCCCTGCTGACACTGCCTTCACTTAAGCTCTCATCCCCTCTTCCCTGGATTATTCAAACAACTTCCACACGGTCTCCAAGCTCCTAGTTTGTTCCCCACATTGTAGCCAGAACGATTGTTCTAAAACGCAGTGCTGATTATTCCTTTGCTTAACATTCTTCAGCAAATATTTGCAAGCCTGATACATCTTCAGAAAATAAGTCATGAAACATTTCAAATATATTGATTTTGGCTACAACTCCAGAGATGGTAATTCTGTGGGTCTGAGATAGGGCTATTGCATCAGTGTGCTGGGAGGCCTTCGGGAACTGTGATGTGCATGCAGCCTCCAGGTCCACTAGGGCCTGCCTCTAGCCACATTCCCATCTCACCGCCTGCTCCAGGAGACCTGAAGGTGTCTCTTCCCTTTCTGTATCCCGGGGTCTATTACGCTTTGATGTTGATTGACATTAACTGGACAACTGCAGGATGACAGCAAGTATTATCAGAGCCAGAGCTATTTTTGAGGTCATTAAGCACCCTGGAACTATAACTTAAAGAATTCCTTTGTCATTGTTCAAACTGTAATTCAGTGCATTCCTGTTCTTAATTCCATGTTCAGTGCTATTTCTGCAGGGTACTAGACAAAATAATTCCTCACCTTACTTTGTATTTACACCTTTAAAGTATTTATAGAGTGCTTTTATGTCCTCACTTAGTCATCACCTAACTAAGCGGTATGCATTTTGCTTCCACACTATTAATTCAGAAAGCCATTTCTCTATAAGGTGATAACTTTTCCTGAATTATTCCATTCTTTTATGTCGTTCCTAAACGGTGGGTTTCCTGCTTTGGATAGCTAGAGTGTAGGCCCATTGAGTATGGCAATTATGACTTACAATTATGACTTCAACTTCATTGTTACCTCTCCCCTGCTTGACCCAGATCACGGCATAAAATATAGGGACGTGAGAGCAAAGGAAGGAAAAGAAGATTTACCAATACTCCCACTTCTGTCATCTTTTTTTGTCCGGTTGACCCATGTATAGATGTTCATTACTCCTACCACCAGCTGTTTTAGTTATCGGTATTTCCGATTGAACTGCAAATAAGCTTATCCAGGGTGCCTTATTCTTTGGTAATAGAAAACATAGGAGAAAATGGAATGCTTTGGATTCTTTTGCATCTTTTGAAAAGGATTGATCACATCATATAACTTGAGAATTTGCCAAAAATCCAAATGATGCCTCTATTAAGTAGAATAAATTGTCATTCTCGGTCTGTAATACAAGAAGTTGCATTTGGCTACAATCCAATGAAATGTACCAAAATGCAATTTCCAAGGTGTCAGAACTGTACCCTTCATTTGATTCTGTGCATGCCTATGTAGTAGCTGGAAAATATTAAGTTTCTATTACTGAATGAAATAATTCAGGACCCACTTCAATAAAACCCTGGTAACTCTTAGACACACTCTGCACCAACAGCCCCATCAAGCATCCAGTTCTGCTCTCAATACAGGTGTAAGTGGAAAAGGGTTTTAACCAGCAGAATGGTAACCCTTGGGACCTGCAACAGAACACCTAAATTTTAGGCAGAGAACACTGTGATTTGTTGTTAGGCATATTAGAAAGAAAAAAGCCCTGTGCCAGTGGAGAGATGCATCAGGCTAGTCTTTGAGAGTTAGGGAACATGGGAGAAGAATGGATATCTGAAAAGATAAGAGAGAAGGAATGCATAGACATGAGAGTGATGAATGTTTAAAGCAATAGGGATACCAAGCTGTAGAATTCATAGTTTTGTTATAGATGTTGGGATGGAAGCCATGGGAAGAGAAGAAGAGAATAGTTATGTTGTCAGAAAGTTGGAAGCAAGTAGCTTCAATACACACCTTAGTGGCCCCTGGAGCCAGCTGTGTGTGTTCATTAGCACAGTTAGTGCAGCTCTGCCATCTGGAGGGACCATCACTGCGCCTAAAGGGCCTCCTTAAGAAGCTACATCATCTTTCTGTGGCCCATACCATCTATACACTCATCTGCAGCCATAGCTGCATGCAAAACAAAGTAAATTATACATAATCATGAAGAGGATCCAAACTCAAATAAAAATAAAATGGTATTTAGTTTTTTTCTAACATATATATATATATATATATATATATATATATATATATATTACTTTTAAAAATATTTAGTATAAATCCTCAAACAAGAAAAACAAAACAGAAACACACGAAGTCTTCAGTGAAAGTGCAGACACTGTAACCCCAAGCTGCAATAAATTAAGATGGAAAGCAGGTGTATGTTAACAATAAAGTCAAATTTTGACTAATCCATATATCTTTTTTAAAAATCCATGTATCTTTTAATGGTTAACCCAGCCCATGTGTCTGGGAATATTTGTGATTTCATCTCCAAGCCAATTTGAAATTTCCCCCCAAGTACAGTTTCCCAGATCATTACATCAAATCTTCCCCTAAAGTTAGAATAAATAATTAGCTCTTTCTCAATATCAATTAAAGTTGTTCTGTCAGAGGAAGCTATGGATCCAATTTTCTGTGATCTGATCTTGCTCAGGAAACATAAAACATAACTTTTGACCTCTGGCTCCTCACATCTTTCCCCTCGAGTACCAGCCTCAAGTTTTCTATTTAATTTAATAATTTTACACTGATGATAAGAGGCCTCTGTTGCTTATTTCCCCTCTATAGCCTGTACTGTTTATTTCAGAATGGTGACAAATTAAGCTTGCATATACACAAAAACTCTTCCACTAGTTTATTTCAAGTCAATACATTTATAATAGAATGCAACAAAAGTACCAAAGAATGTCAATAATGGGCAATAGCATCAGGCTTAAATGACCATTCATTTTATCCTTCTCCTATATTCTTTCAGGTAATCCTTACTATCAATGTTGTGGACTATGTAACTTCCCAACTTTGGCTAACCTTTTTTAAAAAATATATATTTTTGTTTATTTCAGCGAGGAAAAGAGAGGGAGAGAAAGATAGAAACATCAAGGATGAGATCGAATCATTGACCCGCTGCCTCCTGCATGCCCCTCACTGGGGATTGTGCGCGCAACCTAGGGATGTGCCCTGACCAGGAATCCAACTGTGTGATCTCCTGGTTCATAGGTTGCCGCTCAACCACCGAGCCAGACCAACTGGGCAACTAACCTTTTTTTTTCCGATTGCAGAAGGTGCTTCTGTCACTCAGGATGTGAGGCTAAAAAGGAATTTTAACTGTTGAACCCTCGCAGCGTCTTTAATGAGCCTGGCTGATCTTTAACCCAATAAATTGGTGGCCCATCTGTTCGAGAGGAGCTGGACTACCGCAACTGTTTGGCTCGCTTCACAGAAGGCATTTCAACACAGCCTCCATCTGGTCACGGCTGCTGGCTAATCTAAAAAGAGGCTTGGGGACATGGGGAGAGTGACATTTGTAGTTAACAGTAATTGTTTGTAAAAGCTCTCAGCTTCTCTTCATGTTTTCTCCTACTTCTGACACTTCCATTTCCTATGGAGGACTTTTAGAAAATGAGATGATCCGTAGACTCTTTAGACTATTTAATAAGAAAGATATACTCGTGCTAAATTATCCTCAGTTAAGCAACCTCGGTTTTGCTTGTTGGTTGTTTGTTACCCCTCCTACTCAGTTGTGGGTTCCAACCATTGTTTGACTTTCCTAGGTACATGGCCCACATCTGAGGCACGTGTGATGAAACAAGGTGATCTCATTAAGCCTGCATCTGAACCATCACCCAACCTCTCTAGCTGTTTTATCTGTGTTCATGATTGATAAAGGTTGTATGTATAAATCCATGATGCATCTGTCAGCTTTGATTAACATGGATAAAATTGTTGGATTTCCTGCTTCATGGATGTGAACATTTTAAATGAATATAATCATATAAAGATGGAGGATTATTGTCAATGACAGTCCTCTCAATAAGCTAAATCAGGACGACACTCTCACCCTGGTCAGGTGGCCAAGTTGGTTGAAACGTCATCCCATACACCAAAAGGTTGTAGGTTTGATTCCTGTTCAGGGCACATACCTAGGTTTTTATTCTACCATTTGCAAAGACATGTATGAACTGGAGGACATTATGTTAAGTGAAATAAGCCAGACAGAGAAAGACAAATATCTCACTTATCTGTAGTATCTAAAATAATCAGACTCATGGAAGCAGAGAATAGAACAGTGGTTGCCAGAAGCTGAGGGGTAGAGGAAATGGAGTGGTGTTGGTCATAGGGTACAAAGTTTCATTTATGTAAGATTAATAAGTTCTAGAGATCTGTTATACAACAGGGTGATGATAGTTAATAGTTCTGTATTATATACTTGAAATTTTCTAAGAAGGTATATCTTAAGTATTCTCACCAGAAAAAAACACACACAAAAACACACACACAAAATGAGATGGAAAGAAAATGGCAGCTATGTGAGGTAAGAGATATGTTCATTAGTTTGATTGTCCTGATCATTTTGCAATGTGTACATATATGAAAACACCAAGGTGTATACCTTAAACATATACAGTTTCCATTTGTCAATTATACCTCAATAAAGCTGGATGGGGAGAAAATTGAGAGAGCACTCTTTCCCTAGTGGTTTCCAATGCAAATGGAGGAGGGAAGTTGAAGAGATTTGTCTAGAAAATAATTTATGTACAGACCTGCCTATAAACAGATGATTTTTTTATTCCTTGCCATCAAGGTCCTCCTTGGGTAGGTAAAAGCTATTCTGAAGCCAGAGGCAGTTTTAGGCATCATCTGGCCATTTCAGCAGACTGTCGGTCATAGTAAATGGAAGTAAGGCAAAGTTTCTTCTGCAAGAAACAGTCTCTCCTGAGCCCTGCTAGAGCAGATAAAACTCTGAGCTCCAGGTTTTGGTTGGTGTAATGAATTCTGCCACTAAGACCTTACTTACCATGCACTATTATATTAATTAAGCCTTGAAGTGCCCAAGCCTTGCATCACCACTGCATAATCAAGGCTAAATTTTAAAACAAAAATAGCCCTTTCTGCTCCACACAGGCTTTGCAAATCTGAACACTGTGACAGCTAATGGGCAGCTTGTGAGAAATGTGTTCTTAGATCAAAGCTCAGGATACTTAACTATGTAAGGTTCCAAGATGTTAAAAATACACTGACACCTAGGGATGAGGGTCGCCGGGCCACATGGAACCGAGTTACAAAAGCTGGAGGAGTCCAAGTTAGAAGATCGTCTTTCAGATGTCATGTGTGGTCATGAACACTCGCTTTTGAACACAGAATCATACACACCCTGGGTGTTGGGGGAAAGCTTTTTCAAATGCCATCTAAAAGGTGTCTCAGAATAAAACATTTTCACTCAAGTTCAACACCACGTAGTGGCTGTCCACTGCACAGGGCACATGTTTTGCCATTGCCTTCCTTATCACAAAGGTATTAAAAGGAACTTTGTATCCACACAGACTTGGGTTCAAATTCTGATTCTATCATTTATTATATCTTGTGATCTTGGGCAAATTTTCAGACCATGAATAAAGAAGAGGACTGTGGATTGATAAAGAGCAGTAATGGTGGGTGTAGTAGGCAGAATAATGACCCCAAAAGATGCCCACAGCTTAATCCTCAGATCCTATGAAGACAGTCATCCCCTATTATTCTCATGGGATGTGTTCCAAGACCGTCAATGGGTGCCTGAAACCTCAAATAGTACTAAACCCTGTATGTACTTTTCCCCCCTGTACATACATAGTTTTTCACTTGAAGGAAGCACTTTACCTTCTTCACTTTGACATATTAGAATTACTGGCATCAGTACTCTCATGCTTTGGGGCTAATTAGTAAGTAAAATAAGGGTTACATGAGCAAAAGCACTGATACCATGACAGTTGACCTGATAACTGAGATGGGTACTAAGTGACTAATAGGTGGGTAATGGATGCGGAGTGCCTATCCTATGTAGGGTTGTGTTTTCATTTTCATTTGTCTCAAGGTAGTTTTTTATTTCCTGTCTGATTTTCTCTTTGATTCATTGGTTGTTTAGAAGCATGTTCTTTAATCTCCATGTGTTTGTATGTTTTTTAAGTTTTCCTGTGGTTGATTTCTAGTTTTATGCCATGTGGTCAGAAATGATATGCTTGATATCATTTCAGTCTTCTTGAATTTATTGAGGCTAAACATCCTGGGCAGGATGAGAGACTTCTTCATGCTCCTTAGAACAGTGCACAATTTAAAACTTATGAATTGTTTATTTCTGAAATTTTCCGCTTTATATTTTAGACCAAAGTTGACCATGGGTAACTGAAACTGCAAAAAGCAAAACTGGATAAGGAGAACTACTATATGTTATTTTACACGGTAAAAGTAACTTTGCTGATGTGCTTAATTTAAGGAACTTGAGATGGGAAGATTATCCTAGATTATCCAAGGAGGCTCAATGTAATCACGTGGGTCCTTAAAGATTTGAGAACCTATCCTGACTCAGGTCAGAGTCAGAGAGAGACGTGACTATGGAAGAATGGTCAGAGAGATGCAATGTTGCTTTGAAAATGGAGGAAATAAGCTATGAGCCAAGGAATTCAGGTAGCCTCTGCAAGCTGGAAAAAAACACACACAATAAAATAGAATCTCCCTTATAACCTCAAAAAATGAGCACAGCCCTGCCAACACCTTGATTTGAGCCTAGTGAGACCTGTGTCAGACTTCTACCTACCCAACTGTAAGATTGTAAATTGATATTCTTTTAAACCACTAAGTTTGTGGTAATTTGTAGAATAGGTATTCCTGGTGGAGAGAATGGAAAATCCAAAGCCAGAGTCAATTCAACCGCTTAGTACAGCACACTTTCATTGGATGCCCATATTTACTTGTAAGTCCCTTTTATACAAAGGTAAGGATATGCTGCTGGCTGAGGCCTATATAAAAACAACTCCAGTAGCTGGAATACGGGAATACCCCAAGAAGTAAACTGAGGAGAAAGATGGCCTCCGGTTTGGGTACAAGTTTTTACATGCTGACTTAGAGGAAGAAGTAGAAGTTTTCCAGGCAAGGATGTGTGGGAAGCGTGTATTGGTGTAGGGACATATAGCCCATGGGCCAAGAGGTTCAGGTCAAGGAGGAAAGTAACCTAGTCAGGTCTGGTTGGCCTGAAAATGAGACCAGTGCTGCTTCATGATGAAATAAACACCAGTGTTTTCCCAGAACTGAGGGAAACAAGAACAATGTAGTGAGCCCTTCCTTAAAGCTAAGTTCATTCCACTTACATTCCTTTCTTTTATCTTGAGACTAGAGGCCCAGTGCATGATTGAATCATGTACATGTAGGGTCCCCTACATGCTTTCGCTTTCAATCACGGGGGAGCTGGGTGCCTGTCCGCTGGTGCGCCAGGCCTTTCAGAAGCCTCCGGCTCGGAGGAGGCTTCTGAAAGACCTGTCCCGCAGCACAGCCATGGCGCAGACGCTGAGCTCGAGGAGCTCAGTGCCCCGCCGGCCCAATCAGCCACCCTGGCCACCCCAAGTCCCGCCCCCCCGTGCCTCCTGGCCAATCACGGGCATAGCGAAGGTACGGTCAATTTGCATATTTGTCTATTATTAGGTAGGATTATGTTCCTTTCTATTTTTGGTATTAAAATTCCCTTTAACAAAATGGTGGTGGGGTGATTGTGGCTGCTATGGCTGTTTTTATTGTAATGTTGTTAGCTGGAAAAATGAAAAGTTGGTAAACTTAGATTTGTTTTCTTTGTGTGGGTATGCTGGGGTGGAGATGGGGGTCTCTGCCATGAAATGTAGGAATCCAGAGGGCAGAGTATCATAGCAAAAAATGAATTGGGAGGAATAATAGGTGATAATGAGAATCACTGGAGAGTTAGCAGGATAGATTTATATAGTGTTGACTGCCATATTAGTAGTTGGGGCTTTAATCGCTTCACAACCAAGAGCTGATGAATGTATCATTCAGTGGCATTCAATGCTGTGTTCTAGGTATTGTGTGGGGCAATTATGTGGTGGGAGGTGAGGATGAGATTGTAGCACACCTCACCTGGCTAGAGTGGTAGTTCACAGAGGAAAGTAATAAAAACTGTATTTTTGAGGATGGGAAGTGGTATTGAAAGTGTGGTTGACAGAGGGACAGAAAATTCTAGAGCCGAGAGCAGTGATTCTAACCATGGTTGTTTTCCCCTCCGGGTTACAGGGGTGTTTGGCAATGTCTGGAGACACTTTTGATTGTCATCACTGGGGTTGGCATACTACTGGCATCTAGTGGGTAAAAGCCATCCCACAATACATGGGACAGCTTCCCACCACAAAGAATTATCAGTCAGTTATTGATTATCCCACTCCTGTCCATCCCACTGCCACTATCTTCGTTCAAAGTCATTGCTATCTGTTGCCTGTGTTACTGAATGCAACATCCTCCTACTGGCTTTCCTCTCATCTCTTCTCCTGTCTGTAGTCAGAGGGAGCTTTCTAAAGACTGCTTCTGACCTTATCACCTTCCTGCTTAAAGTCCCGAGGCGCAGAGGCACTGGCAGTTATTCTACTTCACTCTGCCTCTGCTTATTTTCCTCATATCCTCATCTTCCACACACCACACACCACACACACACACACACCTGGCTAACTCTTGCTGTAGTCCCTTCAGAACTCACTTCCAGAGGGAGAGCTTCTCTGATCTCTAGGGCTGAGGTCAGTGTCCTTCCCAGGTGCTCCCAGGGCACCTGTGCAGATCCCACACGTGATTGCCTTTACCTCCCTTTGCATTAGTACTTCACATTAGTACTTCACTCCCTTTGCATTAGTACTTCTGTCTCTTCCACCTAATTGTAAACAACTTGAGAGCAAGGACTGAGTGATTCTAATATGTATCCCCAACACTAGGCATGCAGGTTTCAAATGATACGTATTGAGTAAATGACCGCCCTCAAGCCCGTATGCATGTTGAGTTGGGTTCAGTATTCTTGAGACACAGGAGGGCCAGATAAAAGGCTGTTTTCTCCCCTTACGCACAAGGTGATGAGGATCTTCAGTAGGTTTTGACCATGGAGAAGGAAAGGGAAGATGTGAAATTCACAAAAGAAACAAGTCTATGACTTGCTGACAGATTGGCAATATGGAATGATGGAGCAAGATTACTGGAAAGAATTTGTAAGAGTGTAGCACCAGGATGCTCACTAAGATAGCATAAATGATAATAGAGAAGCACACTTCTATACTACAAATTCTCAGTAAATGTTGAATGAATAAAATCCAATGGTTCTCTTTAAATTTGAGAACTATCCAAATAGAGTATATAGTTGGTATTTAAAACTATAGGAATAAATGGGGTCCCCCAGGGAGAATGCCTAGCAAGGAAGAGAAAGGAGCCTAGGACCAAGCTCAGGAAGCACCCACAATTATAGGTTATTAAAAGAGAAGACTGGTAAGGGAACAAAAAAGCAGATGCTGAAATGTGAGAGAAATGTGGAAGAGTGAGAGCATGCTGTGAAAGCCGGGAGGGGTGAGTGTTTAAAGGAAGAAGTGGTCATCTCAGTGCAGTGCTGCAGAGAGACTAAGATGGGGAGAGAAATGACCATTTCACAGAGTTTTCCTTCCGGGTAAGCAGAAGTACCAGGAGTGCCAGCAGACACCCAGGAGCAGAGGTAACAGTTTGGTTCTCCGAGGCCCCAGTTTCAGCACCTGGTCATCCAGACCTGGCCTTAACAGTTTTCATTTATTGTATCACTTGACTTTGTTTCTCTAAACAAGATAAGGCAATTCTGCTAATGAAGACGAAAGCCCTCCACTTGTCTGAATGGTCTTAAGGAGCTAGTGAATGGCTTATTCAATAACTTGGATGGATGAGCCAGTGAGAAGCCATCCCATCTTCTGATGAACACAAGCAGATGTGGGGACTGCCATAAAAAACTTGGGACCTGATCGCCGACCCAGGCTGCCCTTTGAGACTTCCCAAATCAGTCCTATGCAGAGTATGCTCTGATACCCAGTTCTGTTGTACCATCTTCCCCCAAATGGAATTTTGGCTAAGAGTCCCTTCCCAGACAAGTCCTGGTCTTCAATAAGGCATTACCCTTGCAGGCCCCGAGACACACCCATTCCAGGTGGGAGGCTGCTGGTACTACTCAGTGCATGGGGGAATGAGGAGACAATTGATATTGCTTCCTTTTCTATTTACTTTTCTCTATGCAGGAGCCCTTTAAGAAATACCTGCTATTAGGAGTTTTCCATTCATTCAACGCACAAAAGAGGGGGAGGAAAAACAGAATTATCTGATTTTAATTCTAGCTAACCTAGGTGACAGTCAGTTCAAATGGAAATAAATCAATGTACTATAATTCAATAACTGGATGTCCAGTTATTGTCCCTTTCCAGTACATTTTAAGATCTCATTTTTAGAGAATGAAAGTAACTCAAATAGTGAATTCACATGTATAGGTTTGGGGGAAATTTTGTATGGCTCCAAGGTCATCTCAGAATATAAGCTCAGCATGTATACAGTCACTTTGTGTAACAAGTGTTGATGAGGCTAGCAACCACAAGGTTATAATTTGCCTTCACAAAGACAGAAATTTGGAACATTATAGGGTCAGATGCATTTTGATGGGACATCTGTTGTCCTCTCCCTCAGAAATGTAACATTTTCTTTTCCCATTAACCCCAAGCCCTGGAGTCATTTATCTTTCAGTTATTTCTAGGACAACCAGGAGTTTTAGCTGAAAAATGATTGGAGAGAGCAATTCAGTGTCAGTGATGGGGGCTCTTGTCAAAGACAAAAATAGCCCCCCACCCCCGCCGTAGGTCAGTTCTCCTGCCCTCTCACCTTCACATTGCATCTCTATCTACAAAGATGACTTTTGAAGAACAGAGATGTGTTTTTCTATGGCAAGTGAGAAATGCTTTGAAGTAAAGGAGTATGCTATTGTGCAACTCTCTGAAATGACAGGCCCTCCTCCCGCCCCACACCAGAAGTGGAGCTGTTGTCATAAGGCAGGCGCGAGAGAAATGAAGTGTCTTTGTAGCCTTTCAAAATGGGCAATCTCATTCCAACCTGAAATTTAGGATTTCTGGATTGGTGCCTTAGAGAAAACCTGACAGTTTGTCCATTGGGATTTATAATAAAATGGATACTGCCTCATCTCACCTTGAATTCAAGCCTCTGTACTCCCCTCTCCCCCAATAAGCTTTAACCTTTTGCACTCGGATGTCGAGTGTGACTCGACACGGTTAGCATTAGAATAAAGGAATCGAGAAAAAAGCAAGCGAGTGCAAAGGGTTAAGATCATTTTTAACTTTGAAAGTTGTCCAGTTACTTTGGTTTGAATAGTGCCAACTGAGTAATACCACACAAAAAATAAAAAATCATTCCCACTTACATCATTCCTGTGAAAACACATGCTTCACAGTCACTACCTCTTCATCCTTCTCTTTCCCTGGCTTTGTTATAACCCTCATTTTTAAAAAATCCTCACCTGAGGATATGTTTACATTGATTTTTTTTCGGGGGGCGGGGGAGATAGAGAGGAAGAGAGAGAGAGATGTAAGAAAGAAATATGGATCAGTTGTCTCCTGCATGCACCCTAATCGGGGATCAAACCCGCAACCTGGGCATGTGCCCTGATCGGGAATCAAACCTGCAACCTTTTTGGTGTACATGATGACACTCCAACCAACCTAGCCACTGGCCAGGACTACCCTCATTTTTACAGACGAGAAAACTGAAGCTCAGAGTAATGACCAAGGTCACATATACAGCTTTTTGAGAGTAGGCCATGGAGCCAGGATCCAAACCCAGACCTCCAAATCCAAAGCAAGAACATTCATAACTCAGCTGTGCAGCCTCTGGTGGACCTAAGAATTTATTGTAGGTGATGAGCCCATTATATGATTCTCTCACAGGGTTGTTGAGAGGATTAAATTAGAAAATGTAAGGTTTGTGGCACAGGTGTTAACAAGAACTCAACAAATGATGGCTTGAAATAGTACAATCTATGTCAGTTAATTCACCTGCTTTCAGGTGGGACTAATTTGATCACCTGCCAGTGAAGATGCTTGCATTGGTTATTTTTTAAATAGTGCATTCTGGGGGTTGGAATCTAGACTTGGGAGCACGAGAATTATTTCCCCCCCCTTCCCCCCCCCCCCCCGAGAATTATTAAGAGTCTCAACAATCAATAGTGACATAGTCCTGGGGTGATCCTTCAAGGTTGCCTCTTGAATATAAAAGCCATTTGTCTGCGTATGCATCCTGTACAAATAAGTCATTATGGTGAGAGTAGACAGAACCTCCAGCTGTCCAGCAGACCATATTTCTGCATTCTATTCCCAGACAGCACATTACCCTGCCAGTTTATTGGCCTTTCTCATAGCATGGGACATGAGGAAAAGTAGGAGAATGAAATAGAGATTTATACCCTTCCTAGTCCCAAGGGCCTTCTGGAACATACATTCTCCAGTTGCATGTGTGTATATGAACACAGAAATAGTGCTATGTTAAATAAAATGAAAGTAAAAGAAAAAAAGGAGCGAATGGATGATAGCCACTCTGACAGGTGTGAGGTGATATCTCATTGTGGTTTGGGTTTAATTTGCATTTTTTTCTGATGATTAGCGACTTTGAGCATCTTTTCATATGTCTATTGGCCATCTGTATGTCCTCTTTGAAGTGTCTATTCAGGTCCTCTGCCCATTTTTAATTGGATTATTGTGTGTTTTTTGGTGTTGAGTAGTATGAGTTCTTTATAAATTTTAGATATTAACCCTTTATCAAATGTATCATCTGTGAGTATGTTCTCCCATTTGGTAGGTTGTCTCTTCATTTTTTTATGGTTTCCTTTGCTGTGCAAAAACCTTTTCGTTTGATGTAATCACATTTATTTTTTCTGTTGTTTACCTTCCTGAGGAGATATATCAGAAAAAAATATTGCTAAGATAAATGTCAGATATTTTACTACCTGTTCTCTTCTAGGATTTTTATAGTTTCAAGTCTTTAATCCATTTTGAGTTTATTCTTGTATATAGTGTAAGGAGGTGGTCTAATTTCATATTTTTGCATGTATCTGTCCAATTTTCCCAGCACTGTTTGGGTTGGGGGACTGGATGAAAGAAGTAAAAGGACTATGTTAAATAAAATGAAAGTAAGAGAAGAAAAGGAGCAAATGGATGATAGCCACTCTGACAGGTGCACAAATTGCCAGCTACAAAATAACCACAGGGAAGTAAGTACAGCACAGGAAGTATAGTCAATAACATTGTGATTACTATGTGTGGTGCCAGTTGAGGTACTGGAAATATTGGGGGGAACACTTTGTAAAGTATATGATTATCTAACCACTAAATTTGAAGAATCCAATAACTGGACTTGTGGAGAAAAGTAACCTTCATATGTTGAGATAGAAGTTCATAAGACTTCAGGGAATAATGGTGAGCCTGGTGCATCCATGGAAAAATGAGGAAAATAGTAAATATGACTTAAAAAGTAATGTTTCCTGGCTGGTATTGCTCAGAGGTGACAGCGTCAGCCTTTGCACCACCAGGTTGCGGGTTCCATTCCTGGTCAAGGGAAAGTGCCTGGGTTGCAGGTTTGATCCCAGTCAGGGCATGTGCAGAGGCAACTGATAGATGTATCTCTCATCACATTGATGTTTCTCTCTCTCTCTCTCTCTCTCTCTCTCTCTCTCTCTCTCTCTCTCTCTCTCTCCCCCCTCCTCCCTTCCTTCCACTCTCTATAAAAACAATCAATGGAAAAAATAGCCTCGGGTGAAGATTAACAAAAACAAGCAAGCAAACAAACAAAAAAGTAACGTGTAAGTCCACACTTAGTGCAATCATCAAGGTAGGCTGACAAAAACTGTGGATCAGAAAGGATACTTTCTAGTCCTTACTACGTGGCAGACACTGTACACACTTTATATATAAAATATATGTGCACACTTTATATATAAAATTATTTAACCCTCGCTACAATCCTATGAAGTGGATATTGTTAATCCCCACTTTACTGATAAATATATTCAAGCACAGAGAGGTTAAATAAACTGTCCTAGATTGCATAGCTAACTTGTGATGGAGTTCGGATTTGAATCCAGGCAGTTGGTTCCAGAGAGTACTTTCAACCACAACCTTATCGTGATCCTGAAAGGAAGTGCTGAGAGGAACATTAAGTGTGATTTTCCTGTCATTGAGCTCAGTTTAATGCAAGGGAATGAGTAGGAAATTGGTCCAGCAGACTTGAGGAGTCTTGATAAAAGTAATCTTGTGCAAGTGATACCTGCCTCCTGCCATGTAAAAATTGTATAAAATGAAGGTGGGACTGTTTGGTTTTTTTTTAATCCTCACCTGAGGATATGTTTTTATTGATTTGAGAGAGAGAGGAAGGGGGAGAGAGAAACAGAGAAAGTGAGAGAGAGAGAGAGAGAGAGAGAGAGAGAGAGAGAGAGAGAGAACAAAGAGAAACATCCCTCAATTGCCTCCCGTATGCGCCCCAACTAGGGATCAAACCTGCAACCTTCCTGTGCATGGGACAACACTCCAACCAACTTAGCCACCCAGCCAGGGTGAGGGGGACTGTTTTAAATATTCTTCAATGTTAAGCACATAGTAACTATTAGTTCTTGGCACAAATAATAAAAATTAATTAAAATAGGGCTAGAGGAGCCGCTAGCCTAGTACTTCTTTAGAGTATACTCTTTTCAGCACTCGTCCCCTCCCCATACACACATATACAACACACTTGTGGCATGCACTTTCTCTACCTAAATATGGTTCATGTGGTGGGAACCCACAAGGGATATTGCTGTCAGGATTTTACTTTTATAGTTGGCAGATAATGGGGAGGAAAAGATGAGATTAGAAAAGAAAAATTACAATAGCTTTGAATAATCTGAGAATGTCTTTACACAATGAGGAAATTTTTGCTTAACTTGTGTATTTCTGTATGTATCTGGAGATATTGATTATTTATAATTCAACTTATAATGGGCTAGGCAGTGTGCTGGAGCAAATATGATAAACATCATAGGCCTGTAAAAGGTATAGAAGAGACAATCCTTTTGTCCTGGAGAGAGAAATGGAGGTGGAACAGGGCTGTCAGGCCATCAGCTGGTCTGAATGGGGAACAGTTTAAGGGTGAGAAAGAGTCTCCAGGCAATGTGGGAAAGGACCTTCTGTGCAAAGGCACACAGTTACATTCCGGGTCATTTGAAGGACCACTTAGGAGGAAAACAGAGGATGCTGGAGACATAATCATTTGCCAGAAAACCAAAAGCCTTGATTGCATGACAATGGGGTTTTGGACTTTCTCCTATAGACCATGAGGAGTAATTGGGGTTTTAAATAGCAAAGTATTTTTTTGTCAGCTGTGTATCTTAGGAAGGTCACACTGACCTCTACTCTCACAAAAGCAGCAAGATCACCAGGTCTATTTAAGTCTATGAAAATGATTTTAAGTTTCATAGAAAAAAAAAGATAGAGGAATGTATGGCATTCTTTTGATGATTTTTTTTAAAGTGAGAAATTATTGTAGATTTCTCTTTAAAGCTATTTATATAAGAAGTTATAGCCATCCTTGATATCTCTTTTTTTCAATCACACACTTCGTAAAAAAAGAATGAAATCCCTTCAAGAAATGTTTTTATCTCCCAAACAGTATGAAAGCCTCTCAAAATTTTCCAGAGCTCTCTGAGCTCTCTCTCACCAGGTTATATTTAGCTCAGCCATAGACCTTGACCTTTTCAATAGATGCACAACATGATGCACTAATCGGAACATTTCTTACTAGTTTTGAACGAGGTTAGTGGCTCCAACCCACCTTTGTACACACACACACACACACACACACACACACACACACACACACCCACACACACTGCTCATTCATATTTTGGAGTCTTTCGGAAAAGAGCTATTAAGTTGGTCCAGGGGACGACATACGTTTTGTAATTTTGCAAACAACATAGGTTTTAAGTAGGCTTTATTTTTTTGAGCTTAAGGAAAACATAGATTTGCATTCCTTTCCTTAAAAATATTCTGTTTGAATACTGTTGGAATGCTTCTAGTGGCTATAACTCTTACTTTGAATAGCTCTCCCTTAGGTTCTCCTTCTCAGGTATGGTTTGGTTTGCACGCAGAATCTATACGACTGACCACTAAGTATGTAGTGTTCTTCCTAGGAACATGAACCCTCCCCTCCTTTCTGTACTCACCCCGCAACCCCAGCTTCACGGGCTCTGGATTGATTTTGCTCAGGGAGACCTCTTTCATGTTTTCAGTGTCCTTTAAATGCAGAATCAAGTTTCTTTACAAATGCCTCACTCTATTATGTATTGTTGTAGTATTAATAGTAATACTAGTTATAGAGCTGATGGCAAAGTAAGACACCAAGCATGTCCTCCAGGCCCCTGGCAACACAGCTACTCAAAAATTAATCTAAACTTGGCAGTCTTACTTAAAATAAAGTTGATTTTCAGAAATGAAGACAATAATCAGGGGAAATACTGGACAGTTCTCCCAGGTAGGGGTGTGAGAACGGGAAGAAAGACTCCTTTCGGCCATTTGCTTCTTTCATGGTGTTCTCTGCTTATCAGCCACCTTCTCTTCTCCGGAATGCTGTTTTACAGCCTGGATCTTCCTGCCTGCTTCAGTGAAGTACCACCTACCTAAGCCTGGTTGCATGTGGAGGTTAAGGGTGTGGTCCCTGCTACTAGCCTGACTGGGTTTGAATCCAGCTTCACTACTTGCTATATGCCTTGGGTAAAACCTCCTTGTGCTTCAGTTTTCTAATCACTTTTTTTTTAATTAAGAAAATTTTAATGTTGTCTGGCTGGTGTTGCTCAGTGGTTGAGCATCGACCCATGCACCAAGAGGTCACAGCTTCAATTCCTGGTCAGGGCGCATGCCTGGGTTGCAGGCTTGATCCCCAGCAGGGGTCGTGCAGGAGGCAGGCAATCAGTGTTGATGAATCAATGTTTCTATCTCTCTCTCCCTCTTCCTTCCTCTCTCTAAAAAGCAATAAAAATATTTTTAAAACATTTTTAATGTTGACATTATTTCAGGTGTCCCCCTTTACCCTCCCCCTTTGTCCATCTCCACCCACTTCCACTGCCCCCTCCCTTGGCCTTCACCACACTATTTATTGTCCATGTCCATGGGGTATGCCTATGTGTTCTTTGGCTCATCTATCTCATTGTAATCTAATGAATCTAGGGAAGAAAATGGCTATCTCCTAATTTTCCTTTTTTTAAGCTAGATTTTTATGACCCGAAAATAGAAAGTAGGAATTAAGCCTATGGTTTCAGATCCTGGTTCTGCCTTTTATGAGATCTGTAACCTGGCCATGCTATTTAGCTTCGGTTTCCCCTCTTTAAATGAGGCTATTTTGAAGATGGGCTGGATTAATATCCATGAAGCACTTAGAATGCTGCCTCATTAAGTGTTAATCTGTATTATGATTATGCTTATTTACATATTAGATGTTTTTATTGTAAGGTATTTCTCCACACCTCCAGCCCAGTGTGCAGCTTTCTACCATGTTATTTTGATTCCTGAATCTAAAATGAGAATCCAGGTCTTGTTTTGTACATGTTTTGCAATATCCCTGCCCAAGAGAAGCAACATTTCACATTCTTAGAGTTTACACCTCCTGAATTGATGCCAGAGTTTGGCTTTCAGATGAATAACTCAGGGTAGAAGACAGTCCACACAAACTGTGCTGTAAGACACAAAAATGTGCTCTCCTCTGCTGCTTTGCCACCTTTCTATCTATTTTGATAATAAGTTATAAAGGACCCAACATTCTCAACCTAGGTAGAGTTAGGTTCTTTTTCTTTTTTGCCTACAATGAGGTGGATGGAATGATTTGAGATTACTTGCTACTTCCCTAATTTCTGAGCACCTTCCAGGAAACGTGTAACCCTACTCTCTTGGTTGGATATGCAACGGCCTCTATGCCCAGTGAATTTGGAAATATGAATGCAAGTGGTTCAACGTTACCTTGTTCCCATTTCTCTTTTCAGTTTTAGCTTTTCTTCTGTGCTTTACTGATCTACATAACATTTCTCAAGAGCCTTAAGGCAATTTACAAATTAAAACCACAGAATATTGAGATCATTTCACACCCTACAAATAAGCACGTCCCCTCTGTTGCCATCCCAGCTGTTATTGACATTTCGTGCTGAGAAGTAAACACTGGAACTTAATTAATCCAGACCTGAGGAGTCTTCCTTTCCCAATAACTAGTGTCTGCTCAGACTAGAGGCTTAGGTGAATGTGAATCATTGTGGTCTATGGATTCATTCTGATGTATTCTGTCCCCCTGTATTTACTCATGATTTCTCTTTCCCAAAGTTCTTTTCATATAATACCGAGGATTCCTCATGATGTTAATATTGCTGGCTGATGACAATTTATCAATAAAGAATCTCTGATCTTTAGTACCATACTTTATTTTATCCATCAATCTTATAATGGGTTGTCCTTGTCTCTCTCATTTTGATAAATATCTCAATGTTTTTTGTGGTAATGTGTTTTTGTTTTTTGAATGCTCTTACCAACCTCAGTTGATTTGAAATTCTTATCTTCATGTAGGAAAGGGATTATAATTAATTTCATTAATATTTATTTTTCTCATCATACATTCTAGAATAGATGATTTTAAAAGTTCATTTGCTATCAAGTTTATTATCTTGAAAGGCAACTAACTGGATTTCAAGGCAACAATCTGATTGGTAGACCCTTGGGATATGTTTTATCCCCTTCAAATATAGCATCCTATGTACAAAACTCAATAAATGTAAATTAAGAAATCATCTGGCTAAGCAGAAATATTTAAATTGGCATTTAATCAAAGACTTGGTGATTGAGTATTATGCAAATGGAGTTGCTATGACTGATCTTTCTGCCATAGAAAATTCCCAATAACAGTAGCAGTAGCTACCATTTATTACTTTTTATATGTCAGGCATTATGCTCAACATTTTACATGCAATATCTCATTTGATCCTCTCGACAATCCTGTGGTGTGGCTAGAGAGATTAAGTAACCCAGCCAAAGTCACACACCTGATAGAATCGGGATTTATACCTACATTTTTCTCACTTAAAACCTGTGGCCATTACTTTTATGTTATGGGATTTATTGCCTCTACTTTTACTGATGTTCAGAGGCCTAGGTTAGGGTCACAGCTTTGCTTGTCAAAGCCAAGATTCAGTAGTGATACCATTTTTAGAAAATCCTTCCTTGCATTATATAATCTTTCCTTGCACTAAGATAGGTAGAACAGCCAGCAGTAGGAACTGATGGCATTCCATTCTCTTCTTTAAATTCAACATATATTTATTGAGAGCCTGTATTGTGTAAGATGTAAAGCTACTTACTTTGTCATCAGCAAAGGATACAAAGATATTTGAGTAATAATTAACTTATTTAGATACCTCATAGAATCTGATCATCTATATAAAAATTAAGTTTTACATGAGAATGAAACTAAATAGACAAAATTGGACATAGAGTAATGTGTTCTCCTGAATGCCTTTCTATAGGCTGTCTTGTTGGTAATACCTTATGACTGAGGCAATCAGATATGAGTGTGTAGCCATTCCACTTCAGAAGGTAGCAGGAAGGAACTAGGGATTGGAAGGTTTGTCTGGAAACAACAGAATAATACTGAGCTCTCTGCTTCTGAAGTCTAGGGAGACCTGTGTGAGAGAAGTGTGCCTAGATGCCCTTGGGGTTGAGAAGGGTGGGGAGGAGAGTGCCACTGCCTTTCAGTGCTGGAGCACAGGCTCCGATGTTGGCTGGGTAAACGTGCTCATTGCTCCCAGTAGCGATGACTCTCCATTAGTGACAATGAAATATAAGCTAAAGGAAGTCATTGATGGAATATTAAATAACAATGTATGGCCTGCATTGATCTAGATTCCTTTTTCAAATAGTTTCAATATCAACAGGAAATACTATTAATGAGTTAAAATTATAGTTGACCAGTAGACTTTAATAAAGTAAAAATAAGTCTTTGAAATCACCTAAGCATTCAAACACATGGGACAGATTTATTAAAAAAACATTAAGTCCTGTGGAGATAACCTTATTTAATGCCATGTTTCATAGATATTTTGAAAGAAACTAAAACACTCCAGAAAATTATAATTTCAAGTCTATCTCCTGGTCAGAAAGCTCTGTGCTTTAAATAATACATTTAAGAAACTAATGCATAAGATGACATGCTGCTATTTACTTGAGCACTCTTTAAAAAACTGTATTTGAGAATCAGGACTCAACAGGCCTGTTAGCTAAATTGGTTGAACTTGTCCAAAACAGTTTTGTTCCGTAAATTTGAGACGGAAAATTAAGTGAGGGGAGAGGAGAAGGAATTGACAGGAAATAGAGGAGAAATAAAAGCTCTCTGAATGTTTAAACTGGGAAAATACTGATTTAAAATACAGATTATTTATTGCTTGGTACTTTAATGAAGGCCATTCAGCAAATGCATGTCCTTCATCTGGTTGAATAACAGTTATCCTCTCTTTATTTCTCAAATGTCCCCAAGCTTGCATAAGTGGCACCACACTCTATCTTTCTGTATATACATAATTCCCAACCATCTTGCCATGTTGCCTGTCATTCCAAAGGATCAATTCTGGGGCAAGTGTAGTCATGAGTGTGCCTCATGTTGCATCTCAATTCATCAGAAAATATGATAAAAAATAGCTTTAGTACAAAAACTGGGTCTGTACAAGTATGCAAGCCTGTTTTTTAATATTCCATTTTAGTAGGCTTTATATTATCAGTCAACAGATGTTCTGGGCTCCCATTCTGAGACAACCATTAATGACTGATGACCATTAGTGACAGGGCCAAGAAGAATGGTACCCTGTTAAGTCCAACAGTCATCCATTCACCAGAGGGAATAGGCATTTCAACTTGAAGAGCCAAACAGAGGTAGGAATTGGGAGGTAAGTTCAGAGCAGTTTTGTGACTCAGAACCCACTTTCTCCCTACAGTTACCACCTACCCTCAGCTTTCACATCCGGAAATGCAAATACCCTGACATGTCACGGCAAGTCATTTTATTAATGTTTAGAAAGTGAGCTGTGAATAATATTTATTCAAGGGCTTCCAAAGTTTCTTTTTAATATTAAGGAGGAAAAATAATGGATTTTCTGGTAATATCCAAAATTGTTCATATTATTAAATCTGAGAGATGTAGAGAGGGTCTCAACATGTGCCTAAAGGCTTGTTCTAGTCTCTGTCCCACTAGTCAGTCTATGGCTCCAGAAATCTTGTCTCTGTTTCCCAGTGATGATACTGGAGCAGTTGTGCACCCTATTAAATGAGAATTAATTGGTATTTTTTAAGAGGAATGCTTTGAGGAAATAATACATGCGATTGAGCCAAGTTCCCCCTGTGCTATTTATGTCTTCATTTATTCAGGCACCAAGGGAAAACATTATGTTTTTCTTAAATGCAATTCTTTGTTTAATAACTGTGTTGCATGAAGTACTTCACAAGGAGAAAATGTTATAACCTTTCAAATAAAACTAAAAATTATTTTTGACCTTTAGTTAAGGTTTCTCTACTCCCAAGTAATATGCTTATGGCTCACCCCTCACACTCTTTTGTGCCAGTCTTCCCCAATGACTATTGTACTTCTTAGCAAAGTTGGTTTTATTTGCAAAGCTTCTTCCCAAACAGCTATCTACAGATGCCCCTCAAATTACATGGGGGTTACATCCCAATAAAACCACTGTAATTTGAAAATATCTTAAGTTGAAAATGCATGTAATACAGCTATCCTACTGAATATCATAGCTTAACCTAGCCAGTTTCTATTGACTGTATATTACTTTCATATCATCATTAAGTCAAACCATCATTAAGTTGGGGGCTGTCTTCATTTTCGATATTTTGTCAAAATAAAGTCAGTTTTACATCAAAGTAAGTTTTTAGGTGGCACAATCTTTCATTTAACTTTCATGAAAGCAGTTTCCAAAGAGATTTCTAGTGATTGAGAGACCATGCACATTTTATTTCCTTTACCAATGAGTTGAAAACTTTTTTCAGTAATTATATCCAAAGGAACACATGTGCAATAGAGCAGTGTTTAGTCATAGCAACATTTTAGGCCCTCAAGATAAATCCTTTTCAGGAGATGTCACTGAGTTGATTAGCCTTCATAAGGGGGGGCCAGTGCAACTTTCATTCGGCTTGGTCATATATACCCACATTGTGTCAGATGTGGGCATTTTATATTCTTCTCCTTGACTGTATGGACACCCCCAATGCTGGTGTGTCAGCCCATCTATGGCATTAAACGAAGACCTCGACAAGCTTTAGAGTCAAAACCAACAAACAACTAGGACAAGAGCCTTCCTCTAGTTTTTCCTCTTTTTTTAATTGTTCTAGAATCGTTTTAGACAGTATAAAAAAGCCATTTTGCCAGGGACCTGCCCACCATGCAAAAAGTGACTGAGGCTGCAGTGAAAGGAAAGGGCTTGTTTCTTCTTAGTTTGTGCCATGAAGATGTCTCCAGGGACTCAGTGCAGACTTCCATGTGTTCCTGTGGATCCCTGCCTCATTCTGTACAGGACATACCTTCAGTACAGATATACAAGCCCTGTTGTTGAACCAGTGGTCATGCCAGCTGCATTGTATGTAACCCTCCCACCTCTTCCAGCCCTGAGATACTTTCCCTCCCATATCTCTGAGCCCTGGACTCAGATGCATGTCGGATGCCCTCTCAGTCAGGTCTCAGGTACCAACTATGTAGGTACTATAGGTTCTGTAGATTCATATATATTAGAGATGGCAGGGGCCTGATTCTAATACCCTTGTTTAAATTACTAAATTACTCTCCTTTTCAGTTCCCATACCCCTCCTATGGCCGTGCAAGGAACCCTGGAAACAAAGAGCTTCTAATAGGATCCTTACTAGGTGTGTACCTGAGGTTCATCTGGGGAGAATTTTCAAATTCAGGCTCCATAGAGAGCAACTGACTTGGCAGTTGCAAGGTGGACCTCCTAAGGTGATTCTGATGTGAAGACCTGATTAAGCACCTAATACCATGTAGCATTCTTTCTCTTGTGCTAAAGGTACTTACCTGTTACTCATCTCTCTCACCAAACTGTGAACTCCTTGAAGGCAGGGACCATGTTCTATTCTTCTTTGAATCTATCTTATGGTATTTGTAGAAGTGACGGGAAGTTCTTCAGCTGAGAAAGCCAAGGCTGGTGAGTGTTAAATGACTTAGCCAAGGTTACACATGAATTTGTTGCACAGTTGACAGTAATGCTCTGATCATCTCACTTCAGTTCACTGTTCTATTATTCCAAGACTGATTCTAAAGTTTACCCTCTAACCTTACAATATCTACACACCCTCTCTCTAATAGCAGCTTTCCTGTTCCCTTCCAGGTTTCTCTGCCATCTTACTACCCATGACATAGTGAAGATTATTTTATATATCTTCAAATATACTGGTGGTACCCTCCCAGAGGCCAGAGAAACAAACATTCATCTCCTAAAGCATTATAAATTAATAACCAAACTTTTCAATCAGTTCCTCAATTGCTGTTAAATTTTGCATGACTCTGTTCCTTGGCATGTAAAATAACAGTTACTAAAATTCTAATGAGCTCTTTTTGATTTATGTGAATTAATGGGGAAAGAAACTTTATATTGACTGAATATTGAAGCGTATATTGAGCATATGTGAAAGTGACAGGCTAACAAATATATTTAATCAAAAAAATCCTCAAAGAATTAATAGGTCTTGTGATTAATCTTCATTAGTGGATTCAAAGGCTCTACCACTATATTTTTATTAAATTATGTTTTCAACTCATCTTTTGTGTTGTAACCCTGGATAGATGTCCAACTATAGACAATTAAAGTGATTGAAGTACAGAGAATCAAAGAATGAAGTCTTCCTGTGTCCTTGCTTGCCTCCCTTGGGCCAAGGTATCTCATATTTATCTCTAGTGTAACACCCATGACATTGTGCTACAAGTATTTGTTTTTATGACTGTGTCTTCTACTAGACTCCAGAAGCATAAGGGTAGAGAAATGTCTTATTTATTTTTGTATGACTAGCACCTTGCTGATATTCAATAAATACATTTAAATGAATGAATAACTTTTGATCTACAAACATAAGATAAGTAATCTTACTCTCATGGAAAAAGGAGAAAGAATTATACATGACTGTTCTCCCTTTCTCATTGAATGACCTCTTAATAGCCACAGTTTTTTATATAATATTCATAATGATTGTAACATTTATTGAAGGTTTATTTTGTTCCAGGTATATTGGGGGTATTATGTCATTTATTTCTGGCAGAAAGCCCTATAAGGTAGATGCTATTTTTCCCCTATAAACATGATATAAAACAGGCTTAGTAAAGTTGAGTAACTTGCCACAGGTTGCATGGTCTGTAAAGAATGAAAATTAGATTCAAACCCAACTCTGACACTGAAAATTATCTTCTCAACCACTGTGCTATACTGCCCTCCCTCTCCTGCCACCACCCAATTTTCCTGATTATCTTCAAGGACAATCTTAAGACAAACTCATAAGAATCATAAGTATTTGCTATAACAGAGACATGCCTCATATGTGTTTTGGAGCACCAGGGTCTTATATGAAAATGCTAATTTCTCCAAAATACGTTTGCTCTTAAATGTTTAAAATGCTGGCTAAAATTAAATTAGACTGTGTCTGTGTTAAGAAAGCTGTACTTGCCAGCAACCATTGGAAAATTGTGGGCTGGGTGTCATTTATCATTAGAGAGTAAATACCCAGTCAACTTTGATTGATTGATTGATTGATTGAAGCCTACCCATTTCCACCTTTTGCCTGCTCTTGTCAGCCCTACCATGTGCTGGGCAGCCATCAGCATTGCTTACACTCCTCATGGTGGCACCACACTTGGGCTAAAGACACCTCATGCATTAGCATCCCCTTGAGTGACTTCCATACATGAGAATGCTTCACCCAAAAGAATGACTTTCTTCCGTGGAATTTCAGGAGCTCACCTGGCTATGTCCTCAGCAACACCATCTACTCAGCCAATATGTTAGGTAGACCAGGTTTCAAATCAGAACTTGGACTTGATGGTATGATTTGCATTTTTTATTATGTCACAAGCCAAAAAATATGGAACAATAGCCTTGAATTTCAGTCTCCTTGATAGCAAAGAGCAAATTTATTTTCATTGCCTGTCCTTGTTTGTGGTAGAGTGGATTTCTAGCAGCTGCACTGTCTCTATTATCATCAGTTTTCACCAACACAACTATTTCTAATCAGCTCTATGCTGCTTTCGTATGAGCTCATATACCTAAATAACACCCTACCGAAACAATCCTGCTTTTCCTTCTAATAATTATTCTGGAATGCTAGCTGTTCTTATCTTGTAAAAAAGAATCAAACATTTTCACATTACTTAGACATCCTGCCTTTAGTGTTCACCTGGTAAAAAGAGCTCTTTTGGAAAACCAAGCAAATGTGAATAAAAGTGGCATCTGAATTAAAATGTTAATTTGATTATATTTTGCACTCTGCTTAAATTCATGCTGCCTCAATATTAAAAACCTCTTAAAAACTCTTTCAGCAACTTCACCCTAAATGGTTTATGATGCCAGTAATTTATACTTCTCATTTTTACATGATGCCCTGAAGTGTCTACTTTAGACTGTATAATGAAAAGGCCAGAAGTTATCATTTGTTCAGAATTTGTCATTTCATCCAGTCAAGAGACTATAAATGATTCTCCATTAAACCAAACTGTTTCCTCTGTTTTTCAATCTTCAGTTAATGGCAAAATATGAAGTGTGGAACGAAGTTCTCTGTTTCCGCACAAGTCAGAGAATCTTCTATTTGGAAAAAGCCTTGAAGCTCCTCCATTCTCCGTCCTTTGCCTCCTTACAGTGCAGCTGTCTCATCTCTGGAGCCCCTGAGGAATGGTTCCCAAGCCTTTTCTTAGCACATATAATGAAAAGGAAGCCAAATCCACTGATGGGTGACACAGGTTATAAGAAAAATGCTCATTGAATAGAGATAAAAAAGTTGCTTCCCTTTTTCCACCAATTAACTGAATTCTGCCTTCAGAAGAAACACTACATGTATTTCATCCTTTTCTCCTCTGGCAACCCTGTAGATATTTTCAGACTACCACATCTTCTTAAGGCCAAGCATTCTCTTACTCTCATTCCTCCTTCAGAGTCATGGTGTTCGGTATATCTGTCACCCTGATGATTCTCTGGATACACTCTATTTTGGTGAAAATATGTTTTGTTATTCCTTTTCTTATTTTAAAAAATCTAACAATATGCAATATGTAAAGTAGAATATAGAAACCTTTTAAAAATCTTAACACTCTTTTCCCCAAGACATAACCATGCAGTAATTTGGTGTATATTTTTCTGGCTGTCAGTCTGTCTTAAACTACAGATTTTAACTGAGTAATTTTGTTCCCTTCAAGATCTATACCACCTGAGTTTTTTGGGGAAAAAAGTTTGCCAGATCAAAAAGTATGGTGGTATTTTTAGTATTTTCCTCACCGATTCAAATTTATATTTTGCTATAAAAACAAAATGCTACTCTTTCTTCAATAAGCTCTTCTCAATAGCCCTTCCTGATTTGAAAAAAAAAAAAGTGACTGGGGGTAACATTCCCTTTCTTACTCAATACCATTATTTACTCTGGTCACAGTACTTTCCTCTCCCTTTAAGAGCTCCTCATCAAAGCTTCTCCTTTGTCTTTGTTAAAAAGAAAAGGAATACTAGTATTCTACTTTAATTTTGGTGTCAGTGAGAATGACATCCATCCACAAAGGAGCATGGATTGGAAGGGGCAGAGAATGAAATGATTGACATTTGCAATAAAAGATTATTTTATAACAGCTTGAAAATATTTATGCTAATTCAGATCTCTTGATGTCTCCAAAGCAATACAAGTGGACTTGAAAAATAGCTAACTATGAAAAACCCCAGCAATTTAAGAAGTTGCCATTAATTTTAAGTATCACATCAAGTGAGATTTCCAATTATATTTACCACTGAAGATTGTCAACCATAGAAAGTCCAACTAAGAAATAGTTTAATTGTCTACTCAGAACACCGTTGCTTCAGCTGAATAGAAACATGTAATGTCAGTCCATTTCCATGTATTCTCATACACTAACTTTCATTAGGGGGCAGAGGCAGGGACAGGAATAAGCTGTGCTGCACTAAAAAACCATAAAAGCCCTATGGTATCATTAATTGATTAATACTTTTTAGAGAATTAGGAGAAAAATACACTTAAATAAAATTATGCTGAAAATAACTGTCATATTTTTATTGAGAAAATCCCTTAAAAGACTTCACATTTTTAAAGTAAGTGTCTGGCAAATGCTAAATCTAGGAAAAACTGCTCAAAGCAAATAGCAGCTTTCAGAGTTCCTAATCCTATTGAAGTCTTTTAGCGGATAAGGGAGAGGAAATAGCAAGATGCCCTCTGAAAAATAAAATGCAAAAATGCTATAAGAATTTGAGGGTGGTAAACATAGATATTGTAAAAAAAAAAAAAAATCTATATTACACATTTTCTTGATAAATAGAAACCTAACTACCTATTCTGAAGTGATATGTGATATAGGATCTTTTGTTGACTTTGAAAATCTTACTTTAATAATTTATTTATTGCCCTGGCCAGGTAGCTCAATTGGTTAGAGTGTCGTTCCTATACTCCAATGTTTTGGGTTCGAATGGTCAGGTACATACACGAAGCAACCAATGAATCCTATCTAATAAAGAGGGAATATGCTAATTGACTGCCCTCAAAGATGGCGTGCCCACAGCCACAAGATGGTGGCACCCAGTTCCCTCAGCCCCACCTGGGCAGCAGGCGCGCTGCACGGCCAGGCCCGCTCCCAGACGAGTCCGGCCACTAAGCGTGCCTGCCTCTGGAGTCCCCCAGTCCCTTCAGCCCCCCCAGTCGCCCAGGGCTGGCCCGAGGCACAGGCAAGCCTCAGATGGCAGCTGCCCAACCTCCCAGGGCCACCCAAGGCTCAGGTAACCAGGGCCGGCCGAGGCATTCACTGCTGGCAGTGGCAGCAGCAGAGGTGTGATGGGGGTGTTGCCTTCCCCTGATCTCCGGGTCGCCTCCCACCCCTGAGGGCTCTGGGACTGTGAGAGGGGGCAGGCTGGGCTGAGGGAACCCCCCCCCCCTCCAGTGCATGAATTTTCATGCACCGGGCCTCTATTGTATAAATAAGTGGAACAACAAATCCATGTTTCTCTCTCTTCCTTTCTCTCTCCCTCCCTTCCACTCTCTAAAAATCAATGGGGAAAAAATCCTCAGATGAGGATTAACAAAAATAAAATAATAAATGAAAAGTAATATTTTGCATATTACTAATTCTTTACATTTGGGAGTTGGAAGTAGCCTTCAGTTTCTCCAGGTTGGAAAATCAGAAACCTGAAACCCAGAGAAATTGTGCCTGACTCACTTAACCCTCGAATCAGAACTAGATATCAAGACCACTGCCTTTCCAACTATTCCTCTTTCCCCTGCACCATTATCTTTCTCCATTGCTTTTTAAGAATTGTCTTCAAGGATTTGCATAAAGTCTATGATATGTCCCTAATTATGTTGAAAAGAATCAACCTTGAAAAGAAATTTGGAGATTAGTTTGTTTAAAGAATGGAATAATAGCAATTGAGTATGACTAGCTAGACAATTCTAACTGTAAATTTCATTGAAAGTGTTACGTGCATTTTAATGTTATTGACAAATAAGTCTATTTTTAACATGTGGGAAATAAGTGATAAAATAACAGAGCTTTAAGACACAGAAGCAAGTAATCTGCCCAGAAAGTCCCCGTGGTCGGCTCCTTCACTTTATCCTTTAGAAATGAAGAGAGAGCCTGCTTTCCCTACTTCCAATTCGTGTCCTGAAATCAGCATCGCAGAATTGCCATACAGAGAGAGGCAATCTTTTTGGAATGGGTCGCTAAGGAATTCATCTTGTAGCCAAGATTGCAAACAGTCTGTTTATATTTAGACTGTTCATTTTGAGTGGTTTGGGGAAGGGAGTGGATAGAGATTATAAGTGGGTTCAAGTGCCTCCAATATCCACCCAATGCCCGGCATTAGTTCTCAGCCTTTCAGACGGCCTTCCTGTCTAAACAAAGGATGGATTTGCCTACCCCACAACCATAGTGAACATAGGTCTTCCTCCCAGAGCAGACCTACTGATCCTCTGTCTTACTGGAAAGATTGCTCTCCGTTTTTGCCATAAGTTACACTGTTTCCTGGACCATTCATTTCCCACTGCCCTTCAGTCAGCAATCTTATACCTTCACCTCCAGGTCCTTTGAGAAACAAACAAGTTATAGCTATAACTACAGCATGGGTAAGGCTAGCAGAAAAGTAATTAACTTCCAAAAGCCATCATCTTATCTGCCACTTCCTGAGGATCCTTACTCTGTATGTTTTAGTTTCTGACAGTCTCTCATTGGGTCACTGTTCACAGAGAATCTGTCCCCAGATGTTCTCTTCTTACCTTCCTTGGGCTCTGGGCTCTAGCTCAATCCTCTGTTTAATCAGTTGCCTTCCAATGACTCTTACTCTTATGAAGCACTTTAAAATCAAATGAATTTATATACCCTCAGCTTTCCTGTATTTCATGAAAAGAATCCAGCATGTCATTGATTTATTCATTTAATAATTTACTAAACATCAAACATGAATCAGGAACTGCAATTCTAAGGATATAAGCACTCAGTTCTTGCCCTCGGGAGAGGGACACAGTATATAGATGGGAGGGCTAAATATATTAAATAGATAATCAAAGACAGTGTGCGCTAGGAGAGGCCATTGGGAGTGTGTAGAAAAATTATATATATAACTTAGAAAAATGTTTGATATATTGGAAAGTCTTCAACATAGCCTATACATGCCTGTAGAGGTATATATGTCCTATGAGAGTTGCAAAAGATAACACTAAAACAAATGCTGCAAAAAGATTATTTAAGATATATTGGACAATAAATTTTCACCAAGATATGAGTCTCATATTTAAAGTGAGCTTCAATGCTAATAATATAAAGACAAATAAGTTCATGTTCAGATATATCAAAGATAAAGAAAAATCTTTAAAGTTAACAGAGTAAAAATATAGAAAGATTATGTACAAAAATGACAATTATTTTAATAACAGACTTCTCATCAACAGCAACAAAGAACAAAGACAATGGAGTAATATTAACATGCTGAGGAAAAACAAGTCTTAACATAAGATACAAAACCATTATTCAAAAGTAGGGAGGAAAAATATAATTCCAAGCATACAAAGACTAAGGTCCTTACTTTTAAAAAGTAGTAAAATATATAGTTCTGCAACAAGAAAAGATTTATCTGAGGAATGAGAGAAAAGTATAACAAAAGATTGGCAAGACACTTTTTGGGGGGGCGGGGGGCGGGGAATGTGAACATAAATAAGTCCTAAATTACTGGAGAAGTACCACAAAGTTCACAGTTTTCTTAAAATTTATCTGTAAATATATTTTAATACTGATTAAAAATTGTGTAACTTATAAAAAAGAAACTTGACAAGACAACTCTGAAATCCAAATGGAAGAATAAGAACAGAGGACAGCCAAGATAATTTGAAGAATGTGATTGTATTTATCCTACCAGCTATTAAGACATATTTTAAAGCTGTAACAATGAAAACAGTGTGGAATATGCCCAGGAATACAATAATTAGAAGCAGATCCAATAATTGATGGGAACTACATATGTAATATAGATGGTGTTTCATATCAGTGGAGGAAGTTTGTTAGTAATATGAATATTTTTAAAATCTTCATAGTATGTATTTATCTCTTATGGTATTATTTATATATATATTTGAACTTGGAGGAACGTAATAGGAAATCTGAGTCTTATCAAGCTATTTATTCTTATCAATATTTAACAATCTGATATATTGATTTCTGCTTCTCTCATTTCTTGTTTTATCTCTCAATTCATTGAGAACTCGGAGATAGGGAAGGAAACTGTGCTTAAATATCAACAAAATTCTTAAAATAAAATGGGAATAATAGTAATACTACTTCAATGAGTGCTGTGAGATTCAAATGAGTTAATACATGTAAATGCCAAGAGCTGTCCTAGCCTAAAAATTTTAGCTATTAGAATTGGCACACCACATTCCCTTGCTGACACCATTCCTCAGGAAGCTGCTGACCTGGAGCAGTGTCTAGTATGTCAGAGACACATTTTACTCAGTGGGTAGGACTCCAATACAGAAGAAAGCAATGAGACTGTGTAGCTTGAACAGTTCTCCCTCTGAGCATATTTGAGAACTCTGGAATCACCAGCTCTGTTGATTTTTGTAGTTTGCACATCAGTTAGGCTCAAGGATAACTATCACTGTAGAGAAGGTTTCTTCAAGTCAGAGTTAAAATGTGTTGCCAGCCACCTTGGCTCATATTTAAAAACCTCAGTAACTAAGAGAAGAGTGGGAGCTCCACCAAAGTCTTTGGCGTTTCACCTTTGGAACTCATAATCTGGGAACTTTCCACCCATTTAGACTGTATTTCCTTTAGATAAACTCTTCCTTGAAATATCCTCTTTGAAAACTCTATTGGTTCTATCATTCAGCAAATATTTATGAACACCTCGCATGTGTCAAACTGTGCTGGGGAAGAGGTTGCAAAGGTAAGACACAAAAAGTGCCTTCATGGAGACAAAGATGTGCCCCATCATTGTCATTGCGCGGTGACAGTAGGATACTTTGGGGCACCTAAATCAGACGGGGCCAGTAAGAGAAGAAGGTGACAGTGCCACCATCAGATTTGTTTTGGAAAGCTTATTCTTGCTTGGGAATTTAAGTGGTTCAGAGTCAAGACTCATGGACACTTGGCTAATATTACCCAGGAAACATTAGTATCATCTGCAGTCCAGGAGCAGAGCAATGAGGAAAAATTCAAGATTCCAGGTTCCCCCTCAAAGTTTAGTGAGAGAACTGCTGATATGGACTAGATTTCCTCTGATTATCTCCCTGACTGGACACCCTCAGAACTGGAATCAGAGCTAAATTTTTATTGTCAATTCACCACTGATTGAAGCTCTACAATAGATCATATAATTTTCCTCTGTGCCTCAGTTTCTGTATTGTGTACAGAATTGTGAAGCAACAGTGTAACTACTGCTCTCATCCTATCTAATAAAAGAGAAACATGCCAATTGACCTTACCTCCACTACACCCATAAGCCACACCCACAAGCCAATCAGGAGCGAGTATACAAATTAACCCAACAAATATGGCAGTGGCCACAGAGCTGGAGCCAGCCAGAGGCTTGGGTTGCCCCCGGCAATGTAGGAAGTCAAGCTTCCCACCCACTCTGGCCAGCCCTGGCCTCCGCTCAAGGCTACAAAGTTTCAATTATAGAAGATAAATAAATCCCAGATACTAGGGCCTCCGCTTGGGTCGCTGGGGGGGGGGGTGGGGGGCTTGGATGGCCTGCAAACCACCACAGGCCCCTCGTCCAGGCCACCCCACATCCCAAGGGAATCCCCACCCTGATCCAGGACACCTTTCAGGGCAAACCAGCCGGCCCCCACCTGTGCACCAGGCCTCTAGCCTATCTAATAAAAGAGTAATATGCAGATTGACCATCACTCCAACACACAAGATGGCTGCCCCCATGTGGTCAAAGATGGCTGCCCCCATGTGGACACAAGATGGCCAGCAGGGAAGAGCAGTTGGGGGGACCAGGCCTGCAGGGGAGGGCAGTTGCTGGGGACCAGGCCTGCAGGGGAGGGCAGTTAGGAGTGACCAAGCCTGCAGAGGAGGGCAGTTAGGGGCAATTGGGCTGGCAGGGGAGCAGTTAGACATCAATCAGGCTGGCAGGGGAGTGGTAGGGGGTGATCAGGCTGGCAGGCAGAAGTGGTTAGGGGCAATCAGGAAGGCAGGCAGGTGAGCAGTTGGGAGCCAGCAGTCCTGGATTGTGAGAGGGATGTCCGGCTGCCCGTTTAGGCCTGATCCTACCGGGATCGGGCCTAAACGGGCAGCCGGACATCCCTTGAGGGGTCCCAGTTTGGAGAGGGTGCAGGCTGGGCTGAGGGACAAACCCCTGCCCCCACCCCCACCCTGTGCACGAATTTCTTGCACTGGGCCTCTAGTTTCTTAGATAAAATCCTCTCCCTGCCTTTCTCTTCCAAGTTATTAGGTTCCCTGTGGCCCACCTACACACAATAAGTTCTCTTGACCTTGTCTCATAATTCAATCGCCTTGTGTTAATCACTTGTTGCTGATGTTTTTTGAATTCAAGCCAAGTTTTTTGCCTCCTTTGACACTGAAAGCTCCATATTTTATTTAAGTTATCTTGGTGTATGTGAGGGAAACAATCATATCCTTCTACTGTGCACTTTAACCTTTGTCTTAAACTTTCAGCCACTACATTTCATTATAGGACCACATGTAACATTTTCTGTCAATACTGTCAAATGTTTTAATCTTTCTTAAAGATTTTCTTTCTGTTCATTGTCTGCAAATTGAATTATCTAGCCGCTCTGCCTTATAAGCTAGTACTGTCATTAGCTTCTGTTGGATGATAAACTATCAAATATTTAATTTAAGTGGCTTTGTTCCCTTTTGGCTATGTCAGGGAAATTTATTTTTGTATTCCTAAACTATATTGTGAGTGGTAATAGGCAATTAAGGTATTTTCCATGTGACTGTATCTTTATGAAGTGCTTAGAAGAGTGGAAAAAAATAGGCTGTCATATCAGAAAAATAACAGAGGATTCCATTAGGGAGGTATTCAGTGGTCAGGGTTGTTGTTATGAAACACCACCAATTAAATTGTTTTTCTGGTTTAAACCCAGTCCTCATTATTAGCTAAATAGCATTCACTCACCTAAAAACATTACTGTTGATTTTTTTATTTGATAGATCCATTTTCAAGGAAACTATGATGATAATCAAAGGAAGAGTATTTAGTAAGAGTCTTTCCCATGAATGTTAATGAGAAGAGGCATTCTTGGAGGATGGGAAGATCTGTCCTTGGAGGTTTATCCAAAAATAGAGGGGACAGGATTGCATGGCAACTCAGTAATGGATATCTTCATGATTTCATTTTAAATAATTTATTTAAATGATTTCATTTTAAAGAATCAACAATAGGAGCTAGAAGGGGCCTAGAGGTTCACTTAGTTCAGCTTCTTCCTTTTATAGATGAGGAGCCCGAGCTGTAGCTCTTTGCCCAGGTCACACAGTAGTCTAGACCAGAACCTGATCTTGAATTCTATGCTAAATTGATTAATCTTACAAAAAAACCATTCATGTAGCATTGTGAAACTACAGTTACAGGATGCAGGTACAGGAATCAAGACCATAGAATCATCATACCAAACTAAGTGAGGTGTTTTGTCTATTTCAAGTATACCATTTGACATTTCAGATTTCTATGTCATGATAACTTTAGAAAGATCTAGTTAATTTGTTTACTTATTCAGCTAATGTTCTCTGAAGACCTACTCTGGAGCAGGCATTGTGTTTGGTACCTTATTTATTCTTATTAAATAACAACAAAACATACCTTAAATTTATTTCACCATTTAACTTGGCATCTTATTAAAAAGTAGCCAATTAAAGTTTACATAGGACCAAATCAAAAGTAAATTAAGCAATCAACCTGGAGAACTAACTGAAGCTGAGCTGAACAGAAGTCCTATAACTAAGGATGTCAAGAAGAAGCCACACAGAGACTGGTAGGAGTGGCAAAGACACAAAATGGGTTGACTGCTGCCCAAGTGTGGTGGTTCAGGATCTACAGAGATATCTCAGCTGCAGAGGTCCTCCTCCCCAGTAGTAAGGGATTCTAGCCCCATACCAAGCTCCCCAATCCAGAGCATCAATGCCAGGAAGAGGAGCCCCCACAGCAACTGCCTGTAAAAATCAGTACGGATTTGGTCTGTCCGCACAGAAGGCTGCTGGAGACCCAGGTGTTCTCTTAAAGGGCCCACACACAGACTCACTGGCTTATAGGCACTCACCCTGGGCTCCAGTGGAGGGAAAGTGGCTTGGGGGGAGGGGTTTCCAGAGACTTACAGGGAGAATTGTGTGGCTTCAAGGCAAGGGCTGGAGGGACAGCTGCCATTGTCCCTGTGTTGAGCCCTCCTCCCACACAGGGAGGAGGTGGCCACCATCTTTCTGGTATTGAGCCCTCACTCTAATCCAGCTAAATCTGAATCTGCAATAATCTGATAAATACCACTTGCTCCTCCACCTTCCCCCCTGACTCGCTGAGATCCTGCCTCACCCAACTGACATACTACCAGAGGCACTTTCAGTGGCTGGGCCTTAGGGGAAGCCAGCAGGTGGAGCAGGCCTCAGGGTACCCTGAGCCTTTTGCAGAGTGGCCCAAGGCCCCGTGCTGGTGACAGCGGGCCTCAGTTGGCAGCCTGGCCTCCCCTACAGGCCTCTAGGCCCAGCACAGGCAGCTACTAATTAGGATTGCTTTGTAGCTTCTAGCATCAGGCCAATCAGAGGCAGCAGCTGACCATGGCCTTCATGGAGCCCCTTCAAAGAGGCCCCAGAATCGACACACCCAGTGGCCAGCTTCAGACCACAACAGAGTACCATGTGATTAGTTTACAAGCAGCACACCCAAAGGGTGGAATAAAAAAAAAAAAACAAAAAAAAAATGAACAAATTCATAGATATAGACAACATTTTGTTGGTTGCAGGTAGGAAGGGGATTGGGGTGATGGCTGAAAGAGGGGGAAGGATTAAGATGTGCAAATTGCCAGTTATAAAACAGTCACTGGGATGTAAAGTACAGCATAGAGAATATAGGCAATAATATTGTAATAACTATGTGTGGTGTCAGATGGGTACTAGACTCATATGGGATGATCACTTCATAAGGTATATTAATGTCTAATCACTATGTTGTATACCTGAAACTAATATAATAATGTATGTCAGTGGTAATGGAAAAATAATAAATGTTATTTAAAAAGATACAGACATCAGAAGAGAAAGCTTTTTACTATATACATCTCAGGGAATTGCCAGTCTGTGAGTGTGTTCCCTGTGTGACCAGAGGTGTAGTCAGCTGCCCTTTTTGACAATAGCTCACCCAAACAAAGCAGTGTGGAGCTCACTCACTCATTCATTATAAACATTTCCCCCACCTCTAAACAGGATTCGAAGAGCAAACAATACAAGATAGATACCAATTTTTTCAATTCTAAGAATGCATAGTGTTTTTTTTCATCTTTCTGAAATCAGTGTGCATCTTAAAATCAACAGATCTTAGCATTTTTTCATAGCTTAATAGTCAGTGATTTTTCTTTCTTAGAGGTTCTTAGAATAATGTTTTAAGTATTTGGGGATAACTATGATAGGATTTTTTTGAAGGTGCAAAATAATTGGTAGAAAGCATTATGCTAAGTGAAATAAGCCAGGCAGAGAAAGATAAATATCACATGATCTCACTCATTTATGGAATATAATGAACAACATAAACTGATGAACAAAAGCAGATCCAGAGACAGAGAAACATTGATCAGAACGTCAAACCTCAGAGAAGGTAGGAGAGGGTGGAGGTAAGGGGGAGAGATCAACTAAAGGACTCTTATGCATGCATATAAGCCTAACCAATGGACACAGACAACAGGGTGCTAAGGGCATAAATGGGGGGTTGGGAGGGTAATAGGGGAATAAGGACACATATGTAATACCTTAATCAATAAAGAAATTAAAAAAATAATTAAGTGGGGGGGGGAAGCTTAGGCTATGGCTAGTTGCTATGATGAAACTACAAACTTAGGTTTTCTAAAAACAAAACAAAAAAAAAAAACAAAAAAAACTATAGGTAAGATACCAGTTAAACATGGCAGTTCCCCCTGAAAGTCCAGTAAAACAGAAATTCAGGCATAAAATAGTACAATTCCCACCTGCCCACCTACCCTACCCCCCAAGAAATTAGAAAGACAATTTCAATAGATGAAAGATTGCAAGGTATTTTCACAAGGTAGAAAGCAGAACAGATGTCAGAGTGACAACTGACACGGCAGAGCCAAGGTGCCAATCATTTAAGTGCCTATAAAAGGGATACTAAAGATCGTGATATTAAATTCTTAATTCTGTAAAGGTATTTCTAGAGGCAACTAAAATGTAACCAAGGCAGATGAAATTTTCTTAACTACTTAGAGCAGTGGTTCTCAACCTTTTTAATGCCGCGACCCTTTAATACAGATCCTCATGTTGTGGTGACCCCCAACCATAAAATTATTTTCGTTGCTACTTCATAACTGTAATTTTGCTACTGTTAATGAATCGTAATGTAAATATCTGTGTTTTCCGATGGTCTTAGGCTCTCAAGAGAACCGCTACTTAGAGGGTCTTTCCAACCATCCTCTGGGAAAGATTATCTAGGTGAGCAGGATATATAGGCAAAGTAGCTGTGTGCTTCCCTCGGGTCCACACTCAATGGGCTTCAATCCAGTGTAAATCTAATTTGTGCTGTTGTTCCTTTAAATATAGCTTCTAAAAATTATTCCAGGTTTTACTTAAGTTGGGATAGTTTTTAAATCTAGTCCATTATACTTTCTGTTTTAAAATGTATAATGTTCCATGCTTGGGGAGATGGGCTAAATGGATTAAGTTCCAGCATATCCTATCTAATAAAAGAGAAACATGCAAATTGACCGTATCTCTGCTACACCCACAAGCCACCCCCTCCAGCCAATCAGGAGTGAGTATGTAAATTAACCCAACAAAAATGGCAGCAGCCACAGAGCTGTAGAGAGCAGGAGGCTTGGATTGCCCCCGGCGATGGAGGAAGCCAAGCTTCCCGCCTGTCCTGGCCGGCCCTGGCCTCCACTCAAGGCTACAAAGTTTCAATTATAGAAGATAAATAAATCCCAACCAAGATGGCTGCGGCCACAGAGCGAGCAGGAGGCTTGGGTTTCCCCAGTGATGGAGGAAGTCAAGCTTCCTGGTCTGCCCTGGTCTCCACTCAAGGCTACAAAGTTTCAATTATAGAAGATAAATAAATCCCAGATACCAGGGCCTCCGCTTGGGTCACCGGGGCTGCATGGCTGGCCTGCAAACCACCACAGGCCCCTTACCTAGGCCATCCCATGCCCCAAGGGAACCCCCACTGTGATCCGGGACACGCTTCAGGACAAACCAGCCGCCCCCACACCCGTGCACCAGGCCTCTAACCTACCTAATAAAAGTAATATGCAAACTGACCATCACTCCAACACACAAGATGGCTGTCCCCATGTGGTCAAAGATGGCTGCCCCCATGTGGACACAAGATGGCTGCCAAAAGATGGCCAGCAGGGGAGGGCAGTTGGGAGGGACCAGTTTGGCAGAGGAGGGAGGTTGGAGGTGACTGGGCCTGCAGGGAAGGGCAGTTGCGGGGGACTCAGGCCTGCAGGGGAGAGCAGTTGGGGGAGACCAGGCCTGCAGGGGAGGGAAGTTGCGGGGGACCAGACCTGCAGGGGAGGGCAGTTAGGGGTGACCAGGCCTTCAGGGGAGTGCAGTTAGGGGTGACCAGGCCTGCAGGGGAGGGCAGTTAGAGGCAATCAGGCTGGCAGGGGAGCAGTTAGGCATCAATCAGGCTGGCAGGGGAGTGGTTAGGGGGTGATCAGGCTGGCAGGCAGAAGCGGTTAGGGGCAATCAGAAAGGCAGGCAGGCGAGCAGTTGGGAGCCAGCAGTCCTGGATTGTGCGAGGGATGTCCGACTGCCCTCAAGGGGTCCCAGATTGGAGAGGGTGCAGGCTGGGCTGAGGGCCACACACCCCATGCACGAATTTCATGCACCAGGCCTCTAGTATAAATATAAGTATGAACATATATATTTTTTATATTTATAAATGTACTAGAGGCCTGGTTCACAAAATTTGTGTACAGGTAGGGTCCCTAGGCCTGGCCGGCAATCAGGATCGATTGGGGCCTACTGGCTGCCCACCGAGGCCTTCCTTTGTTCCGTGCCAACCCCTGGTGGTCAGCGCACATCATAGTGAGCAATCGAACTCCCAGTCTCCCAGTCAAACTCCCGCAGGGACACTTTGCATATTAGCCTTTTATATAAATAGATATGTGTTTGTCTGTGTGTGTATTCCCCTTGAGCAAAATGAATTCTTATTTCATATAAAGGTTCTTAAACCTATAGATGGTTTCCTCTAGTGTCCCTCTGATAATCACTGTTTTTCCTGACAGCCTCTGGTTTCATAAACTGTGCCTTCTGTAAATGCTAATGGCTAAGCAGGAGATGGAGTTTATTCTCCATAATGTGTGGCATACTAAGCTGCGATTTCTGTGAGTGCTCACTCTCATTTTCACCTTGCATTTTCTAGAAAACCATCACCGTGCCCATTCTGTCCCAAGGCTCTGAATGCATTCTGGCATCTTTAATAAATGCTTCAAACATTTCTGCAGTGGTACACACTCATTTCCCTCCTCAACCATGGGGAAGTGAGAAAAATACGCTTGGGTCTGTTCCTCTGTGGAAGAACAAAAAGAAATTATGGAAGGAAATTTTGTCATGTTATCATCTTTTTATTGCAGGCCTGGTCCTGCATGAATGTTGGGGAGAATGGTACCTCAGATAAAGAAAGAATGTTGGGGAGAATGGTACCTCAGATAAAGAAATGCAATAGAGGACAATTAAGGTATTTTTCTAAGTCACTTAATATTTGTTGTTTGTGTCCCAAGTGTAAAAAAACAACAACAAAAACAAGTTATAGGCAGTTAGCTTTTCCATGAAAGAGTTTTTGAAAGAGTCACTGTGATTTATGTTTTATGATTCACAGTATTATAGACTCATTCTGGAAAGGTTTCCTCCAGGCATAAGAAACTCCTAGTGAGTCCCCAGCTGAGGAGGTTCTGTGGAGCTATCCTGCAATAGGTCTGCTTCAGTTACAGTCCTTGTCACTTTCTATCCCACTTCATGAGACATTTGAACACTGGGATTGTGCATCCATGAGAGACAAATTCTGCCTCTGGCTGCCACATACATAATCCCCCTCTCTAGCCAGGATAGATCCTGCTATCACCTGTGGATTCCATGCCTCAAGGCAGCCAGGCAAGATTGTTCTGAGAATCAAATAGAACAACTGAAAATATTTTAAAGACTTAAAAGTTTTGATATTATATTGTATTAAATCCCATTATGTCATATCAAATCATATCCTCTCTAATAAAAGGGTAATATGCAAATTAACCATCACTCTGTCACAAAGATGGCAGCACCCATAGTGGCTGGGGCACTGGATGCTGGTGGCATCACCCCAGCGACGAGCCCCAGCATCCCGCATGCCCCGGCCTGTGGAGGGAGGGAGGGCGGGCCTCTGGCCAGAGGTTGACCAGGGCGTGGGATGCTGGCGTCATTGCAGGCCGGGCTGAGGGGAACCACCCCACCCGTGCACAAATTTCATACACCAGGCCTCTAGGCCTATCTAATAAAAGAGTAATATGCAAATTGACCATCACTCCAACACACAATATGGTTGCCCACATGTGGTCAAAGATGGCTGCACCCATGTGGACACAAGATGGCTACCACAAGATGGCCAGCAATGGAGGGCAGTTGGGAGGGACCAGGCCTGCAAGGGAGGGCAGTTGGGGGCAATTAAGCCTGCAGAGGAGGGCAGTTAGGGATGACCAGGCTGTCAGAGGAGGAAAGTTGGGGGTGACTGGGCTGAAAGTTGGGGGTGACCGGGCTGAAAGCAGGGGAGAGCAGTTGGGGGTGACCAGGCCTGCAGGGGAGGGCAGTTGCGGGTGACCAGGCCTGCAGGGGAGGGCAGTTAGGGGTGACCAAGCCTGCAAAGGAGGGCATAGGGGTGACCAGGCCTGCAGGAGAGGGCAGTTAGGGGCAATCAGGCTGGCAGGGGAGCAATTAGGCATCAATCAGGCTGGCAGGGGAGTGGTTAGGGGGTGATCAGGCTGGCAGGCAGAAGCGGTTAGGGGCAATCAGAAAGGCAGGCAAGCGAGCAGTTGGGAGCCAGCAGTCCTGGATTGTGAGAGGGATGTCTGGCTGCCCGTTTAGGCCCGATTGGAGAGGGTGCAGGCTGGGCTGAGGGACACCTGCCCCGTGCACGAATTTCGTGCACCGGGCCTCTAGTGTCTTAGATAAAAGCCTCTTCCTGCCTTTCTCTTCCATGTTATTAGGTTCCCCAGGGCCCCCCTACACACAGTACCTTCTCTTGTCTCATAATTCAATCACCTTGTGTTAATCACTTGCTGCTGACATTCTTTGAATTCAAGCCAAGTTTTTTGCCTCCTTTGACATTGAAAGCTCCATAATTTATTTCAAGTTATCTTGGTGTATGTGAGGGAAACAATCATATCCTTCTACTGAGCACTTTAACCTTTGTCTTAAACTTTCAGCCACTACATTTCATTATAGGACCACATGTAACATTTTCTGTCAATGCTGTCAAATATTTTAATCTTTCCTAAAGATTTTCTTTCTGTTCAGTGTCTGCAAATTGAATTATCTAGTCCCTCTGCCTTATAAGCTAGTACTGTCATTAGTGAGGGGTTACCAGGCCTTCAGGGGAGAGCAGTTAGGGGTGACCAGGACTGCAGGGGAGGGAAGTTAGGGGCAATCAGGCTGGCAGGGGTGCAGTTAGGCATCAATCAGGCTGGCAGGGGAGTGGTTAGGGGGTGATCAGGCTGGCAGGCAGAAGCGGTTATGGGTAATCAGGAAGGCAGGCAGGCGAGCAGTTGGGAGCCAGCAGTCCTGGATTGTGAGAGGGATGTCACAGATTGGAGAGGATGCAGGCTGGGCTGAGGGACACACACCCCCATGCACAAATTTCATGCACCAGGCCTCTAGTTATATTATAATCTCCTATTTTGCACTACTAACCTTGCTCCAGCTTTTCTGTTTTCCCATCCTTAGTATTGTGCCCCTACCCTAGGCATGATGGATTCTACTTGACTGTACCCACCTCCCAGTAGGGAGCACTCTACACCTTATCCTAATTTCATTTTAGGACCCTGCCCATCTGTTTCCTGGAGCATCTTCATTATTTGAGCAACTGAGGATGCTTAATAATGCATTTTGGAAGCATTCAAGAAGTCTACTGGGCTAACCTGCATTGTCTGATCTTTGCTTATGATTATCCCTTCCCCATTTCCAAGGATAAATCAGCCAGTGAATCAACATTGGCTGTTGTTAATTGTCATTAGAATGAAGCACTTACTTTGTATTTTATAGTTACACTAGAGGCTTGGTGCACGAATTCATGCACAGGTGGGTTCCGGCCGGCCCGCCCTGATGGGGGCTGATGGGACCAGGCCGGCGGAGGGGAGGGGACGTGGGAGGTTGTCCAGCCAGCCCCACTCCCAATCGGGGTGGGGAGGTGCCGATCGGGGGCCAAGCCATCTGGGGGGAGGGGCGCCCCCCCCCTCCCCCGCAATCAGGCCAGTTGACCAGCCGCAGTACGCATCATAGAGACAGGTCGTTCCAGTTGTTCCAGTCATTCCAATCGTTCCAGAGTTCTGGTCGCTTGGCTTTTATATATATATAGATAGCTTACTCCACTCAGAGGTAAGCTACAGAAACCAGATTAGAACTCTAGTAAGAAAACTGAATCCATCCAAATATAATACCCTGCCATTCAATGTGATAAATATGTACAGAGTGTCTACCATGTCCACTGAACTGAGCTGGCACTGGGGGACATGGTAGTGAGTTAAGACAGTTTCCATCCTCCTGGAGCTTACTATGTAGCTAATCTAGAGCTAGAGCTTGCTCACTGGGCATGTTATAGCTCTTGGGGGTTGAGAGTTAAGTCTCTTTACTAGTTGATAGCAAGATTTGGGGGTTGAGAGTTAAGTCTCTTTACTAGTTGATAGGAAGATTTACAACTCAAAACTCAGCTTTTTGTAATGAAGTACTTATTTAAATTTTTAATTATTGATTATAAATTTTGTGCTACAAATATAAGATCTTCCAATGTTCAATCCTAAATTTGAAAGGTGAGATGCCCAATGATGTGCTCACAAAGACCCTCAGGAGGTTTTCAGGAATTAAAACACTCACTCATCTTTAGTCAAAATAAGTTCTGAGAATGTTTTCATGTTTAATAAACTCCTTTCAGCTGGCTAGTCATGTTCCCTCTGAAGTGCTGATATATGCAAATTATTGGTGACTATTTGTCAGGGCCCAGGAATACAGTCTGTCAAAGATGACAACTGCAGTACATGCTATCTTTTCCTTTGCCCAAACATTTTATTATGAATTTTCAAACATAAGAAAAGTTGAAAGAACTATGTAGTGATCACCCATGTATCTACCACCTAGATTTTAGAATTGTTAACAAGTTTGTGCTTTATCATATATCTTCCCACCTATCTATCCATCAATCCATCTTACTTTTAATATATTTTAAAGTGAGTTGCAGGCATCAGTGATCTTAACACCTAAGCACTTCAGTGTGCATATCATTAACTATAGTTCAATATTTCATTATAGTGTGAAGTACAAATCTTAAGTCTACCATTTATTGAATTTTGGCAAATGCTATACCCCTGTAACTCAAATACCTGTCAAGATATAGAACATTCCCTTCACCCCAGCAAATTCACCCATACTCTTCCTAGTCAATCCCTACCTCTCCCCTCAGAGGCAACCCCTGTTGTGATTTTTTCCACCACAGATTAGTTTTACCATTTCTAAAACTTCACATAAATTGAACAAGCTCTCTGTGTAAGGCTTCTTTCACTCGGCACAATACTTTTGAAGTCCTTTCATGTTGTATGCTTAGATCTTCTTACCGTTGAGTAGTATTTCAATGTATGGATGCACCCCATTTGTTTACCCACTCTCTTACTGATAGATATTGTGGTTATTTCCCGTTAATGAATGTTATGAATAAAGCTGTGATGAGCATTCTTATATAAGTCCTTTGTGGATATGTTTCATTTCTCTTGGGTAAGAAGCTAAGAAGGGAATTGCTGGGTCACAAAGTAGGTGTATATTTAGTTTTATAAAAAACTGCCAGAACATTTTTCTAAGTGGTTGAACTATAGCACACTCCCATCAGCAAAGTATGAGTGCTCCAGTTGCTCTACATCTTCACCAATATTTTATGTTGTCAGTCTTCCTAGTTTAAGCCATTCTGACAGATGTATAGTGATATCTCACTATGGTTCATTTTTCAAATCCCCAAAGGCTAATGATGTTGAGCACCTTTTCATGTGCTATTGCCATTCATATATCTTCTTTTATGAAGTTTTTGTCTAAACATTTTCTATTTTTATTGATTTGTTTGCCATTATTATTTAGTAGCAGATTTTTAATGTTCTGTATATAAGTGTTTTGTCAGATATATGTTTTGTAAATATTTTTCCCATTGTGTCCTACTGGGGACCAAGCCCGCGACCCAGAGGTGACCGGGAATTGAACCAGTGACCTCTGGGTGCATGGGTCAACACTCAACCACTGAGCCACACCGGCTGGTTGGCCTCTTCATTTTCTTAATAGAGTTTTTTGATGAACAGAACTCTTAAATGTTGATAAAGACTAGTTTATCATTTTTAGTATTATGCCTATTTGCTGTGTCCTATCTAAAAACCCTTCCTACCCTCAATTTGTAAAGATATTCTCTATCTTTTTCTAGAAGCTTTATAGTTTTAGCTTTTACATTTGGGTGTATGATCTATCAGGAATTAATTTTTGTGTATGATGAAGTTCATTTTTTTCATAGAGATATACAATTGCTCCAGCACCATTTGTTGAAAAGACTTATTTTTCCCCCCTATTGAATTATCTTGGCATGTCTATCAAAAAGCAAATAACCATATAAGTCTGGGTTTTTATCTGGGCTCTCAATTCTGTTGCATTTATCTATTTATCTATTTTCATGCCAGTATCACGTTATCTTGATTAGTGTACCTTGATAGTAGGTTTTAAAGTAAAGTATTAAAGTCTTTAACTTTTTCCCCTTTTTCAGATTGCTTTGAATATTCTAGATACTTTTCATTTTCACATAAAATTTTAAGCCAGCTTGTTAGTTTTTACCAAACAAAGTATTGATGGGATTACTAGCAGAACCGCATTGAGTCTATGACCAATTTCAGGAAAATTGATATTTTAACTACTACACTGAGTCTTCCCACCCAAACACATGGTTTACCTCCCCATTTACTTAGTCTTCCTCAATTTTCTCAGCATTTCTTTATAGTTTTCAGTTGAGAGGTCTGTATATCTTTTAAGTTTTTATTCCTCCTTTTAAATATCTTTTAAAACTTTATTTTGACACTATTATTATAATAATAGAATTAATACTTTATTAATTTATTTTCATTTCTAATGAAATTTTAAAATTTCATTTTTCATTGCTAATATATAGGTGTTATTGTTTTTTATGTGGACCTTTTATCCTGACAACTTACTATGTTCTAATTATCAATTCTAGTAATTATCTTTTACTTATTTTATATTGCCTACTTAATTATGCCATTGATAAGTAGAAGCAGTTTTTCTCTCTCTTTTTAAATCTGTATAACTTTTATTCATTTTTCTTACCTTATTGCACTGACTAGGATCTCTAGAACACTATTAAATATTAATGGTGAGGATGGATATCCTTGCTTTATTCTTGATCTTAAGGAAAAATATTCAGAATTTCACCATTGACTATGATGTTAGCTGTAACGTTTTCATAGGTACTCTTTACTGGATTGAGAAATTTTCTTCTATTCCTATTTTGCTAGTACTTATTATGAATGGATGTTTGATTTTGTTGTGTTTTTTTCTGTATCTATAGAGATTATTGTATATTCTAGGTTGCTAATATGATGAATTACAATGGTTGATTATTTTGCTAAGAATTTTTGGATTTAATATATATTATTTTTTAATGTAACTAGATAAAAAACTTAAAATCATTGAGTAGCTGGTCTGGCACTTCTGGAGCCACTTCAGACAGGTAAAGCTTAAAGTACTTCCAAATAGGCTTCTCTGAAACATTGGAAACATCCATTTTCCTCCCTGTAGTCAAGCATTTAAATAGAAAATAGAGATCAATCATACACTTTATTAACAAAGTTTTATCATGATTTAATTTTGTTTTTTAGTAATTAACTAAAATATCATCTAAATGTAAACCAACTGTTAAGCCATTGTTCAGTAGTATAGTTCAGTTGTTATATATCAAATTAGAAGACTAATTAACAAAGGTAAGAAAGTCTGTTCTTGGTATGAAACAGGGGTCCTCGAACTTTTTAAACAGGGGGCCAGTTCACTGTCCCTCAGACCGTTGGAGGGCCGGACTATAGTTTAAAAAAAAACTATGAACAAATTCCTATGCACACTGCACATATCTTATTTTGAAGTAAAAAAACAAAACGGCAAAAACACCCGCATGTGGCCCACGGACCGTAGTTTGAGGACGCCTGGTATGGAATCTTGAATATTTTGAAAGAATGTATTTCCTTAAAGAAATATGCTTATATTAACACTTGAAAGAAATAGTAAAACCCAGAACTCATCAAAATAAAAAAATATAATCACTAGAAACACAGTCATAAGAGAAAAAAAAACTCACTGGTCATAATGATCCACAGGATAAACAGAAGTCAGCATAATAGTTCAGTGAACCAACAAATCTAAATCAAGTAGAAAGTGTTGAATAACTTTACCAACATAGGGGGCATCTGCAGAATTATTTTTGGTTTTATGTTTTTATATGTTTTATATTTACACTAAAGCTTTATGCACATACATGAAGAGTGGCCATTCTATCACACTGCGGTCCTTCAGTGGCACCTGAGCCTCACAGGATTCTGCCAGGATTGGGACTTTTTTCTTTCTTGGGTCTTCTCTCCTTCCTGTTTCCAAGACTTCTATGTAGTCTTTCATCTGTCCTCCCTTTCCTCCTTTTACTATCTGCCATCTGTCTCCCCTGTGCCATGGGCATACCAAGACTTCTTGTGCTATCTGGTGACTCCCACAGGAGCTAATTTGCCTAGAGGGATGTCTATGACTACCAGGATTCTACTCAAGAAAACCTTTTGACTTTTGTTCCTCTGGAAGATATTGACATATATCATGAACAAGTTTTGCTTTTGTCAAAATCTGCATAGAGCTCTTCAGCATTCTCCATCATCCCCCTCATTATTTCAATCCACAGACACCGCATTTGAATATGATGCAACTAATAGTGGCAGTGGAACCAGACACTGAGGAAGAGACAACACACACACACACACATTAACATGGCTTTGTCCCTGATAAGTGTTGAAGAGAGCAGAAGCCTTTGCATGAGGAGGGTTTGGGCAAGCTTCATTGTTCTACAATTTATCAGTAGGTAACTTTTGCTGCCTCCAAGTCATTGTGTTTTCCCAAGAGAAGAACCTTTGGCTGAGTGCTAGAAATATACATGCTCCACGTAAATGAAAAGTTATTAAACCAAGACTGGAGGGGAATGCAGAGCGATGCTCTGTTTGCAATTCCAGGGAAACAATTTAGAGCACACTTTTTAAAGCTTAACAAAATTACTTAAATCTCACAGGGAAACAACCAGCCTTTTAAAATCTTGTCCCCAAGGATTTCACGTATCTTTTAGATCTAGTTACTGCAAAATACTGATAATGCACAAATTCTGCAAAGTGTTAAATCTGCATCTACCAGTGACTTGCCAAATTAATCAAATTACCTTAAAGTTAATTCAGTTGGTGAGAAGAGTTTAATAATATTCAAAACCTTCATGGTAATAATTACTGATGAAGAGGGTCAGTCAGTTGAGAATTAATGTGAAAAGTGAATAGAATAAAATTCTGAATTAGGATATCACAACGTGCATAAATTGTGGGAAAGGTGAATCATGAAAATAAAATTCATTTACCTTCATTTGGAAGGAGGAAATAAAAGAGGGTGTTTAAGGAAATTGAACCTAGGGAAATTTTAAGGATTGGAAGAGTTAATGAAGAAAAGAAAGAAAAATTAAGAATGGTTAGGAAAGCAAATTAGAGAAAATTGAACATTATTTTTTCTTACACCTGCTTCTTTCATTTTTTAGTGTGCTAAAAAACAGCTATTATAATTCCCTTACCACTTCCACCCACAAGATTCTTCTCCCTGATGTCATCTGTACACACACCTTTTATTTCTCCTCTGTATTTTTAAGGGAAGAGATATCATAGTGTATACATTATCCTTCCTGCTCAAAAAGATAATTGACTGTACAAAGCATTGGAAAAGAGAAAATGGAGATGAGCTCAAGTAAAATACATTTTCTTTTAATTCATCTTACCTTACCCAGATTCCCTTTTTTAAAAGTTGGAAACGTATTGTTTTATTAATGGGATTTACTTTAAATATTATTTTAAGATTTCTAATGGGTGAAAACATCTTAAATATTTATAATTAGCATTACCTACTCACTGCATTATTATAAAAGGTATAGTAACTTTTAAAAAAGTGATTGACTCAATAAACAGATGTGGGCATGGTTATAAGACTCCCTCCCTAGCAGAGCACATGAACCCAATCTGTATGCCCCTAACAAGTGACTGGGGAACTTCTTGAGAGGTCAGTAGGCATTTCTAGGAGCATGTGAACTATTGAGCAGGCCCTTCTTTCAGACATAGTCTGTTGAAAGGTTGTATCCATGCTTTCCTCCAGTTCTGAGACATAAATTAGGAGTTTAGGATGTATAAGTGTGGAGGGTAAAAGAGAAAGACAGAAATTTTCCCTATTGTAATGCCAAAAAATAATGAGGGAAATGCTCATTGAGTTGTTCATTCATTCATTCATTTAGTCTGCTTTTACTGAACATTTCCCATGTTACAGACACTGTGATATGTGTTTGAAATACAGAAATGAATATGAAAGTGTGGTCCCTGCCATCAGTGAGGCACCTGTCTAGAATGCAGAGATATCTATACCAACAAATGCAACAACATATTTTGAGTGCCACGATAGAAGGATGTATAAAAGCATAGAGAGAGATGAGGTCAGAGATGTTTTTCAGAATAAAGTCTTACAACTGAATGAGTGTCCAACTGCTTGGCAAAGGAAAGGAGGCAAAGGAGACAGGTGCAGAAGCAGCCTGGGCCACTTGTGGAAAGTACAGGAACAAAGTTTAGCCAAGTCACATCACTTTAGAAGATGACGAGTCGGAGAAATAGATAGGTTCCAAATTAAGAAAGCCCTCTCAAACTCTATCAAGGATGTGGACATTATCTACAAGGCATTTGGGAGTCCTGAAGGTCTTAAGCAGGAGTAATACAATCAGATTTGATAGTTATAAAGATTAGTTTGAAAAAAAAAGATTAGTTTGGTGGTAGGAAGCAGGACTTAAATATAAGATATTTTATTTTTACCAGAAATTAAACATTCAGCAATTGCATCATGAAAGTCATCTGAGTGACATGGAGGGCAGGTCATAACAACACCACAGAGGGCAGAAGCCATTCTTCCAGCTGGTCCCATTGTCTCCACCTATGAGCTCAAAGGCTGTCTCCACTTCTGTTGCTTCTTCACCACTTTGCTCAACAAATGTATTCATTTATTCAGTTATTCAGTGAGTGCTCATGTGCCACATCCTCTGATGGGCCCTAGAGATTGTGAGACAAAAATAACTCATCTTCTCTGCCCTCAAAGTATTCACTGGACCATCCCCATCAATCTCTCAGGAAACTGACATGACTCCTGAAGAATCATAATCTCATTCCTTCTCATGTAGCCACATTTGACCTTTCCCTGCCCCTTCCCAACGTCAAACTCATTGGTTGCATTCACCACCTTCACATGCAAAATACAGAGTGAGAAGATGCATTAGAAGTAGCAACTGAAAAAAAAAAAAAGAAGAAGAAGTAGCAACTGTTCCATTTTGAGAATTGCCATAAAAGGAAGGTTGGGAGGGTTGAGTAAGAGAGTTCTTGAAGTCTACTATTGAATCAAAGCCTCGTACACCAGTTTAAACATTTAACAAGCTGACTCTGCTTTGCACAAGGTTGGTATATATGAACTTGAAAAAGTTCTGTGTATTACTCTGTCACTCAAGGAATCAAAATTGGTTCTGCAAATGATCAGGAGTAAGCTACTGCCAGCAAGAGCTCTAGCCAGTTGCTGTGGCAGTGTCCATACATCAAATCAGACCTTTCATTTTTATCACATGGGGTGCAGTCTCCCTGCCTAGGATCTTCTCAAGACTCATAGAGGTGTGTGTAGTCAAGAGGTGCCAATGAAGACCTTCACTGTGAACTTCCAGTTCCACGATGAGCCCACGGCATATTTAAATTTGTAAAACTGATGTGTTGAGACAAATCACACAAATTTTCCTCAGGAACAGCAGCATTTTCATGAAGTAGTTTTCTCCATTTGTGACTTAAATCGCAGTATGATTGATGGATAGCTATAGGTCTAAGGGAGCATTTTTCAGCTCTTTGTCCAACATGAAGTAGCAATAACAAATAGTAATTCTGCATCTTTTTGGATCTTATTGAAATTTAGGAGATTAAAATCACTCCGTTCATATTTGCTTGTTTCAAGATAGATTAATAGCACATGAATAACAAATGTAGCTAATGACAGAAAGCTCATTGGTCTGCTTTATACTTGCCTTTGGTAATCATATATCTACTGCTATAGAGTGGGGGTTTCATTTAAATACCTGATAATGCAACTGAAGGTTTGCACTAGTAGACTTGGCCAGCTTTCCTCCTTATTAGCATCCTATGTTCATTGCCAGAAGATGAGTGGCTAGACCTTTGAACTCCTTATTAGAGTGACTAATGAACTCTAAATCATTATCTTTTACATGTTCATCTTTCCCAAGTGACCATGAGGGAATTAGTGACCCTATCTTATTCATCTGCTTTATCCCCAAACACTAATCCCTATGTCTGACCCCTGCCTGGGTGCTGAATAAGTGTTTGTTGAACAACAGGAGCTCACAAACACTATTTCTTCTCTTCCTCCCCACTGAAAGCAGCTGTAGTCATCTGCCTCCCAGATAAATTGATGCAATGTCTCTTTCTAAGTCACATAGCTATAGAATGATAAATGGATGTATAAGACTTCACAACAATACTACTTTGCCTAATAGGAATAACATTCTTTTATTAAGTTGTATATGTATCATATTAAGGCATTTCTTTCCATTTGAAGTTCTTTTTGAATAATTGTTCTTTCTTTTTGTCTTTGGCATACTACTTAATTCGATTCAGTTATTCTTTCTGTGAATATTCATTAAAGCTGCCTTTAGAGCCAACTACAAAATAAGGTTTCTGTTTCCACTCCTTACATTTCAAGCTTCGATACAACTGAATCATTAAACACTTTAGTTAAGACTTGCAGGTGCATCTTTAAATTGATCTCCCTTGATTAAAGCTAGTTTGTAGGCTTCTGATAGTTCAGTCATACCAGAAAGAATTAAATTATTATTCTCATTAGATTATTTAAGTCTATTCTACTATATAAATACACAAGTAGCATCTGCCTCTATTGAGATGTGGTTTTAAAAAATGTGGTTACTTACTTGCATCAATTCAGAGGAAATGTAATCTTAATTAAAGTCTGAAATAGACTATATTTTAAGGAACTAGAATTATCTTTGCCAAAATTTTGACTAGAATTATTTTCTTTCAATCAATATATAAAATTGCTTTGTATGACAATATTGGTTTCTTCTCTTAAATAAGTAAACATTCTCCCAACTGTGTCCACGTACTGTTTTGATAGATAATAGAGGAGAAAATTTTACTGTGGCTCCCATCTGAATGATCACAAGTTGAGAATTAGTGACCCAATAAAGGAGTTAGTCCTATAGATTTCTACTAGTTTATGTGATTTTTTAAACTCATTCATGTAGAATAACTATAATCACCATTAATTGTCTCTATTCCAGAAGTGTTTTATATTTAATTTCTTTACATTTTCATTGGAATTAAACTTGGCCTTCAAGTTCCATTTTGGAACTAAATTTTTCTTGTAAGCATATTGAGTTTCTGGGATTGGCTATAATGGAGATAGAAGTAATAGGGAAGAGTAATGATGTTAGGTGGTCCTTTATTGGTCAGTGAATCCTCTGTACTCTCTGTATAGGAGAAGCTGCATTAGGCTTTGGGAGTGAAAGAACCCATCATGTATTTTATCCATACCTTCCCTTGTTTGTTCAACCCACTTAGTACCTTGTTTATGCCAGGGACTGTCAGAGCAATGGGGATATGAGTCAACCACGTAACACTGTCTAATGGGGGAGACATCCAAAATTTAACAGTTAAATACAATGGGGAAGGTCCATAATGCAAATGTGCACCAGCATTAGGGAAACCTCACAGTGGGACCTAAACCAGGCTTCTCTTCGTGGCAGCAGTGGTGAGGAGGGGGCCAGAGACCTGGCCTCTCTAGTTTTCCCGTGCAATCAACCAAAGTGCTTCTACCAGGCAAATGTCAGCAGTGGCTGATGTGAGGCCATTTGATAACCATGGTCTGGCTAATCAGGCAGTTCTGAGCTGTACAACCTTATAACTTTGTAAAAGCCCTAAAGCTCTGAAACCAGGACACCACCCATGGAGTCCCTTGCCCTACAACTGCAGGCCCCAGAGCACTGCAGCATTGGCCCTTTTGGCTCCATCCCAACCAGGGTTGTTGACTCCAGTTCTAGGCCAGGAGCCTCAGATAAGGACTGAGGCCTCTTGACCAGATGTCTGTGTATGGTAGTAGTGCACCTGGTCATCCTCACCACTCTTTTAATTTGTGTTTAATCCTTAGAACTTAACCTGGGATACTCCTGGACCACTGACTCACAGGAAATATTGTGGAGTGGGGGACAGGGGAAGTATCTGAACTCAGAATAGAAGAATTCTTTTTCTTTTTTAAAAAATATATTTTATTGATTTTTACAGAGAGGAGGGGAGAGGGACAGAGAGTTAGAAACATCGATGAGAGAGAAACATTGATCAGCTGCCTCCTGCACACCCCCTACTGGGGATGTGCCCGCAACCAAGGTACATGCCCTTGACTGGAATCGAATCTGGGACCCTTGAGTCCGCAGGCTGACGCTCTATCCACTGAGCCAAACTGGTCAGGGCAGAATAGAAGAATTCTTAAGTAGGTTTTATCATCATAACATACTTCACTATTGACTACCTTCTGAGCTGGCTACTTTTTGAGAATTAGGCCTTCATTTTTTTTTTTCATTCAACAAATATTTATTGAGATCTAAGCCCTCTTCTGTGGAGAAAACAAACCCTCAGGAGTATAAAGAACTAGCATTAATTCTATATACTTTCCACATCACCACGCTGATCTACGAATGAAAGATAATTGTCATGCAGGTTCTAACAGAACCTTTACTATTCATTTGAGCTGTCACCATCGCTATTGGTGCCATCATTTTGATGTTGATGGTGGTGATGATAAAAAGTTTATGATTCATGATGCTTTCCACTTTCACAAAACATTTCCAAACTATTACGCATTTTATCCTCACAGTGAAGAAGTAAATAATGCTGATGAAATCCTCTTTTTACCAATAAAGAATTAGAGGCACCTAAGACTGACTTAGTCACTTAGCTGGGGGTAAATCCAGCAACAGAAAGTCCCATGCTTGAATGACACTCATTAACTCATGAGTAGCTATACAATGTTATTTCATTTGTTCTTCAGTGTCCCTATGAGTTGGAGTCACCATTCTTTAACAGATAAGGAACTTGAGGCACATAGAGGTAATATAGCTACCCAAGGGCATGCATATTCACCTTCAGCTAAGAGTTATTAGGGGCTACTTTGGACCAGGCACTGTGTTGAGTGTATTCATATGTAATGTCTTATCTCCTAACAATCTGTGAGGAAGCTTACCATTACCCACATTTGATGGAACAGTCAACCATTAATCACCCCAGGTCTCCATTTACTGGTAGTAGAGTCCATTCTTAAACTTCTTTCTAATGTTCTTTCCATTAAGCCAGAGATTCTGAGCTTTTTTCCTCTCTCTAATCCACTTACAAGCAGAGCCACTTGTTCATTGATAATATCTATTCTTAAACAACAGAGGTTTTTCATTTAAAAAATTTTATGTTTCTCGAGGAGATATATCATATTCTGCTGGGAGAAGAAGGGGGAGGGAAGAGGGCCATTCAGGAGAGAGGATAATTTAATTGAAAACTCTTCTTCTCTCCAATTAGTAACTAAACTATATCTCTTAACCCTTTTAGATGTCTTTTTTTAAAAATCCAACTTTATCTCCATTTTATCCTTTTAACAAAAATTTATTAGTACCTACATGTGCCAGGTGTATTCTAGGTATTGAAGATATAGCAATGAACAAAATCAATGAAGTTCCCATACTCATGATGCATATATTCCAGACAGTAATAATTTTTCTGAATGAAAGTTAACAGGATTATGAGACACACATATGAGCTAGTGGCTGCTGGATAGCATGATCAGGGAAGTCCTCTCTAAAGAGTTGCATTTAGGTCAAGACCTGAATACCAAAAAGCAGCCAGCTGTGCAAAGAGCTGGAATCAGGTCTTAGACATTTTTCTTGCCCACAGTGGGCACTGACACTGCTTTCCCTTATCCCACAAAAGTACCAAGCACAAATTCAGCCTACTTGACTCCTAGCTTGAGCCAGAATACCAAAAGCACCAGTCAGGGCCTGATCCTCACCAGCCTCTCTCTATGCCAAATTCTGGAGCTGGCTCTGGTCCACATGACCTGGAATCACTGCCTGCCCCGTGCTTTGTCCCCTAGCTACCCAAGTCATAGGAGTACTTATTCCATCTTCAGCAAGGGTGAGGTCCTACACAGACAGAGCCCCTGACTCACATGGGAGTTGACTTTCAAAATGTCAGTCCTTTCAAAACTAAAAAACATTTATGTAAGCAGTTTATTTTTTTATATAAACAGTTTGTCTTTGTTAAGGACCCACATTCTTTCCTTTCCCTGCCCTATGTAAGAAACTTACCATACAAATAGGAGACAAGGCAACTAGAAGAGTAGGTGAGTCCTGGAAGATTCTGGAAAGCAATTTAGCTCACGATTCCTTGCTTTACATGACTATACCCCATGTCCTGTAACTTTTAGAAATAAAAGTGACTGGCAACTAGATTTCTATTCCATATTGATTACAGAGGGAGGCTAACTGTGGGTAATTATAGTGAAGTTCCCGTAATTAAACCTCAAAGACACAGAATCAATGGTATTATGTTAGTAGGAGTGTTTCATACAAACCAATCACTGAAATAGATAGGTCTAGGACTTACACTGAATGGGAACCAAGTTTATGTTTGTATAAAAGTGAAGAATAACCTTTAAAATCTAACCTTGCCCTAACCGGTTTGGCTCAGTGGATTGAGCATCAGCCTGCGGACTGAGGGGTCCCAGGTTTGATTCCAATCAAGGGCATGTACCTTGGTTGCGGGCCCATCCCCGGTGGGAGGTGTGCAGGAGACAGCTGATTGATTTTTCTCTCTCATTGATGTTTCTAACTCTCTATCCCTCTCCCTTCCTCTCTGTAAAAAATCAATAAAATATATTAAAAAACAAAACAAAAACCCCAACCTTAAAGATCAGTGACGGGGATAAAGAAGGCATAGGACTCCTGGAGATTTTTTTTTTTTTTTAATTAACATGTCTTTCTCCCCATGTCAAAAATGATGATGCAGACCCTGGAGATATCAATCCTTTGACAATTGTCATCATACTCTGCTACTCATGGTCTGTGTTGGAAGAAAAAATGTTCTGGAACCTACTGGAAGAGAGTTTTTACAAAGCCAACCTTTAAGTAAATTATAACTTGTAGAAGCTATCCGTTCTGGCTTGGAATTTGCACAGCCTTTGCTGATGACCCCAAGTTGGAATTAACACACTCCCACCCTCCACAACACTTGGCATGTTTACAGTGGCACCTCTGTATTATGCTGCACTTACCTGTCATTCATGCTGTCGCTCCCATCTCAGTGTGAAGACAGATGTCTTTCACCTTTATAGGCTCACAGTGCCATGTACAACGATGCTGAAGATTTGTTGAATAAAATTTGTATTCAGACCCTGAGACATTTCCTAATTTTTTTGTGTTAATGCATTTGGTCAAAATTCTGAATTTCTAAGATAAGCTTCTCAAGTAAGAGTTGGACTATAAACCCATTTATTCATTCTTTCAGCAGGCATTCATTCTCATGTGCTACGCTGATCAGCTTACCTCTCAGAGATTTTCAAATACGTACTTTAAAATAACATTTACCACTTTTGAAATCTGTATAAGTCCTGATGATTTAATTTTGAGATCTCTGTAACTTCAAGTGCTTAAATATCTAATTTGAATCTACCTGAGTTGGCAGAAACTCTGAAATAAGCTTTTCCTGGATAACAGAATGAACTGTGTCTGTCACTGTGGTATGATTTTTTTTATTTATTTATTTTTTTACTTTTAGGGAAAGCAAATAGCATGGAAATCAAATTCCTGCAATAATGGATTTTTCCACTCAATTATTCAGCTATCGAAGCTGCTGGGCCATGTGGAACTGGTTTCAAAACCACTCCACTGCCAGATGAAGCTATCAGGGTTGTCAGTCTTTGGGGAGCCTGGGAATTGTTTCAAAATGGCCACAAAGGACCATCAGAACTTAATGTATTTTATTTGGGGAAAATACTTATTTTCCTACTAGAAGTTACCACTATCTTCTTCATCCTTCAAGTTTCTGAAATGACTCTCAATAAATACAGTTCTGTCCTTTTCAGCTGTCAATAGAAGATATCTGTAACTAAATATTCAAGTAACTTCGGTTTGGGTAGTGTAAAAACATCTATTTTTTTTTAATCCATAAGAAAATTTCTTCACTTTAAAATAAGGTTCTTAAGACTTTGATAATTCTCAACCAAAATAATGAGTTTTTCTTGTTTCATAAGAACAATCCCTTAACCTCCCTCTCTTTTCTAATAATCTGAATTTCTGAAGAATTACCTTCTTACTAATGGAATAAAAGAAATGAAGTTTTCTCCTATTAGAGCATTGAGTAAAATGATCAATTCTTCTCATTTTCAGTGACATCGATTGGTATTTATTTTAATTTTTCTTAATGACTATCTTATTGTCTTTGATTAAGTCTTTCAAAATTATCCTCACTCATTACTGCTGCAGTAGTACAAATTTATAACTTAAGACTAGTAATGAATGAAAAATACTTTATCAATATGTAATTATAAATTACACACACAAACATGCACATACACACTCAGAAATTCCAAGGTGTACTCTGATTTGTACATGCCAACAGTGAGATTATAAACTCACAAACATCATTAAGCTAATATGCAAAGTGTCCCCTCAGGAGTTCGCCTGGGAGACCAGGAGTTCTATCGCTTGCTATGACATGCTCTGACTACCAGGGGGTGGCACGGAATGAAGGAAGGCCCTGGCTGACAGCCAGAAGGCCCTGATCAACCCTGATTGCTGGCCAGGCCTAGGGACCCTACCCATGCACGAATTTCGTACACCGGGCCTCTAGTTTCTTATAAAAGCAATCTTTACTTTAAGAGCATCAAGTCATATTTTTGGTGACTCAGTTTACAGATAACTTTTAAGAACATCCCTGTTGCATAAAGCAGTGTTTACCACTGTTGACACCACTACAAAAAACACACCAGACTTATTCCCATATTAAGAGGGCAGAAAATTCAAGTCCTTTGTGAAGCTGGTCAGAACCAAAATGATAGTTTCTAAAAAAGAACCATCTTTAAAAATAGTGAAAAGTTACTGCAGATTTTGACAGGCTCTTATTTTTAAATATAGAGGTGTTGGTTAGAGCCAACCAAGAAGACATATTTAAATTGCAGAACTTGAAAGCTGATGAAACTAGAAACTTGCAATATCAACCACACTCCTATCATCATTATCCATCTTATTGATTGTATCACTTCAGTATGCTTGGCTCTTGGCCAGATAGTAGTGAGTGAGATTTAGAAGCAGAAAAAATAGAGATATCAGAAACACTATTGTTTTTTTTGTTTGGTTGGTTGGTTTTTTGTTTTTGTTTTTGTTTTGTTTTGTTTGCAATTTCATCATTTTGCCATGTCCACAGACAACTAGCTTTGTTGTTTTGAACAGCTTGACAGGTGTCCAGGGCTGATTTGCTTTGACTCTGTATTTGAAATGCTTCATCTTTTGTGAGCCTGGCTAATCATTTATCTTCCTTGAACCTCAGGTTTCTGTAAAAATGTAAAAAGGAGAGATAATGATTATACTGCTCCTGCCTGCCTCAAAGGGTTGAAAGGAAGCTGGAGGAGATCTATCCGATAAGGGGCTTTGAAAACCATAAAGTGCTGCACAAATGTACGGTGTCGTTCTGATGTTCTCAGAAGAGTTGTCTGCCTGACATGTGTCAAGCAATCCTGAAAGCTTAACCATGTGTAGAACCCTGTGTTCAGATCAGAGTGGCTGGTACGTCTGCCAAAGGCTTTGCAAAACTCCCTGTGTGATGTTCCCTATGTCAACCATCACCATGTCCAGGTCCAGCAAGACTGAAAATTCAGGGCTCATTGCAGAGAGTCAGCACCCACAGGGTGATAAGCCTGATACCAAAGGCACCATGCCTGGCATTTAGGAGCACGTCCTCATTTCCTTGAGGTGAAAATGAGGAGGAAAGGATACTGACGCTGTTCCGGACATTGTGTCAGTACCGTAGGCCTAATTAGGATAACTCTGGCAGAAATCTGTTAAGCAAGTGGGTTCAAATCTAGACATGGTGATTAAGTCAGTCCAGTACAGAGTTTAAAAAGTGAATTCTGCTTGATTCACCCGTGTGGGTAAGTTATATACGCTCTCTGTGCCTCGGTCTTATGATTTGTAAAATGGAGAAGTAACAATGCACATCTAGTGAGGTTGTTTACAGGATTAAATGAGGAAATAAAACGCAACAGTGCCTGAAACATAGTAATCTGTTGATAGAAATTAGATTCAATTAGTTTTATTTTTCATTGTCTTAATTGAGATTTAAACTATCATTTGTCCATCTATAATCTATATATATAAAAGCCAAGTGACCTCAATGACTGGTTGCTTTAACGCGCACTGTGGTGGCCAACCAGCCCAATGGGGGGAGGGAGCCCATTGGCCCTGCCCAACTGCCTGTGGCCCCGCCCCCTGGATGGCCTCACCCCCTTGTTGCCCCCCCACCCCAATTGGGGGCAGGGCTGGCCAGCCAACTGCCCGTGGCTCCTCCCCCCCTGCCGGCCTGGAACGATGGGTCCCCATCGGGGGCGTGTCAGCCATACCCCACAAATTCATGCGCCGGGCCTCTAGTATAAATATAAGCAACGGCCCATCCTATAGATGTAGAGAATCTTTTTCAGTAATTGGGGTAAGTCTTGAGATATATGCGTAGATATTTTTATTTTGAAGTAAATAAATTTCAAAAGAAATATTCTTTTTGGTTTAAGAAGTTGGACACAAAAAGGGGTCTCAGCTTAAATGTGCGGGAAGAGGTACAGAATCACCGGTAATGAAAATGATGCAGAGACTATAAAACCCCAGTAGAACAGTAAAGTACATTTAAAATGACAATATTTGTATTACACAGTGCCCATAAAACAGCTAAACATGCAGTTCTTGCCAAGCTTGTTTGCCATCATTTCCTACATTTGGCTGGTGAACAAGGAAGACATCTGGAAAAAATAGTTAAAACAAAACAGTGTCTAATTAGTTTTTAAATATTTTAGTTAAAAAGTACAGTAATTAAATAATGCAATTCTGAGGGGATACAAGGAAGTGACTATTCTGGGAAGACACAGTATTGCATTTTCAGACACTGCAAGTAGAGAGACACTTGGGGCTTATGAGGGAAGCATATTATTTCTCCTTTAATTTTTTATTATGAAACTACTCAAACTAATATAAGTACCAAAAAATAACAGAAGACACCTTTTTTTTTTTTTTTTACCACTAACTTTAGCTAGACATCAATATATTGCCTTGGTTCCTTCACATAGTTGTTGCTAAAACCAAACTTATATCCAATTATTGTATTAGCTGGTCCCCATTCTAGTATTGATTCCTGTTGGCTATGTTACTATTTCCTGTGAGTATAGATACAATACAGTAAATTAAAACTTGGGAGTAAACATTGGATTCTGAATTGTAAATTTAAAATCCTCTCTATACCCTCAATCTTCTAAGAGACTCACTAAATATCTGGGCATCTCTGATTGAATTAGTCAGGTTTTTTTTTTTAATTAATTAAAAACAAGGTCAATCCTCTACATTAGGTGGTATGATTTAAAGCTCCTTAGAGATTCCACTTAATATTTTCCTCATCAACTTGCCAATTCCCCTAAAGGTCAATGGATTCTACTCACAACTCAATCCTATGGGATCTATATTAGTTTGGGTTCTCCAAAGAGAAGAACCAATAGGAGGGAGATATATAGATATAGACATAGATGTGGATGTAGAGATATAGATAGATATAGAGATAGAGATAGAGATAAAGATATTTACTATAAGGAATTCATGACTGCCCTTCAAGGATGTCCCAGAAAGGAGCTATAGTGCTGTAGTTATTGACTTCCAGATGTTGCCTGCATATCAGTGGAGAGCCATCTCTAAACCCAGTTTAACTCTGCTGTTCCTCTGGCACTCCTCATGACATCATAGGTGCAGGCTGGAAGAGAGGAGGCAGTGTAGCAGGTGTGGGGACCATAGACATTTGGACCACTTTTTCATGTAACTCACTTGTGCTTTCAGGGCCTGCTCAAGCCCAATCACACATGTGCCACTTACATTTGATGGTGGAGTGATGTTGTGCATGCCCAATTGTATTGCTTGATAGTGCACATAACACCCAGTCATGATAGCAGCTCAAATCACGTGATAACCAGGTGGCCCAGGGTTCAGCCCCTACTACAAGTCCCCACTGTAAGGTCTGGCCTACATATCCAGGCTAGAACTGCCCTCAAAAGGAAAGTAGTTACCTGCAAAGAATGGCAGAGCTTTACGCCAAAATCCTAAAGGCCCGTGCTGTAATTCACCTATAGAGGCCTGCCAACAGCTCCAAACAGCTTCTCTCTCTGCCACAGACTCTTCAAGCACCATTGGACCTGCTGGATCACACAGCCCAAGCAGGAGAGCAGCTTGCATAGCAGCCTGGACCTATTGCAGAGCCTTCTCTTGTTTTCTGCCCCCATTCAAAACAGCAGCTTTCGAGGTTACTCAGTAAATGGACCAGAGTAATACACCCAAATGAGGACTATGTTGCATTGTTTGTAGAAGAGGCCAGATGCAACAACTTATTCTTCACCTGACAAGGTGAAGGGGTACCCCAACATGCCTCTCACTACTGGAACCCTGCATTTTTCATTAAGGTGGGAGGCCTCTAAATTTTTCAAGATTTGTCTCTCACCTTCTGTTACACAAAGGTCTTGGTAATAAGTCTACAATGGTTTGTACTTCTTGCTCACTACATCTGTGCAACATATTTCATCAACGTAATGGACCAATGTAATACCTTATGGGAGAAAAAGGCAATTAGATCCCTGCAAACTAACCTAAGGCTGCAGAATTGATATACATCTGAAATGGACAGTGAAAGTACATTGCTGGCTTGGCCAGTTGAAAGCAAAACTGCTTTTGGTGGTCTCTACTAACAGATATCAAGAAGAAGAAAAAAAGCATTGCCAGATCAATAGCTGCATACCAGTTCTCAAGGAATGCATTAATTTCTCAAGCAATGAAGTATTGCCCCTGCAGCTGGAGCCACCACCTGGTTGAGCTTACAGTACCCAGTGTCATTCTCCAAGACCCGTCTGTCTTCTGCACAGGCAGATGTGATGGGAATCACCACCACTTGCATCTTTCGAATTTTTGATGATGGCACTAATCCTCCAGTGCCTCCAAGAATGCATATTGTTTTTTATTTACTACTAGAGGCCCGGGGGGGGGGGGGATCCCCTCAGCCCAGTCTGCGACCTCTTGCAGTCCTAGAGCCCCGCGATCCATCACCGCAGAGGGAGGCCCTGCCCACCCACTGCAGCCCACTGGTTGGTGGCCTGGGCCTCCCTCTTTGGGGTGATCGTGGAGCTGCCCACCCCCATTGATCTCCCCACTGGCCAGTGGCCTGGTCTCCCTCTGCAGGGCAATCATGGGGCGATGGCGGGCCCCCCAACCAATTGCATCGCACCTGCCTTGGATGGCCTGTTGCCAGTGGGTGTCATAGCGTGGTCATCTGGATGGTCGTTCTGCTGTTCAGCCATTGGGGCGATTTGCATATTATGCTTTTATTGTTAGAGATTTTCCTAGGTAGTAGCAGTACATTGCCTTTCACTTGGCCTTTTCCACCATCATAGCCCTCATTCCACAAGTTAGGAAGTCAATGTGGGCATTCTGCTGGGTGCTAAGTATATCATGCACTTGGTATACTTAGTTTTGCCTTGGCAATTAGAGGAAGGATGTGCTTGTTAGAACACTTGAAAGTGTCTGAATCAAAGGGCAAACAAGGGAGACTAGTCGGATGTTTAGCTCAACTCAGAGAAGTTGGCAATAAGGATAGTTGATGCAGCAAATGAAGAAAAGGAAGGGAAAAAAAGCAATAGAATCATCTTCGCTCAAACTTCCCATTCCCAGGTTAAAATTAATTATAGAGGAGAATAAGAAACATGGGGTCAAAAATAAGACAGTTGATTAAAAGTCATAAAATGGTAGCATAAAATAAATTCAGATGGGTTTCTATGTAGGAATAACAATTGAATAAGAGTAGTATATCAATTACATCCCAATTTAGGTCATTGAAAGAAAGGAGATACTAGAGAGATGTTGTGCTTTGTATAATAGGTAATACGATCCTGGCCTGCCTTGTACACTTCAGGCTGGTGTGTAGGCTCTTAGGTAACATGTCATCCACTTCTGACATCCAACTTCTGACACAGCAGTTTGCCTACAGCAATGGTCGGCAAACAGCGGCTCGCAAGCCACATGCGGCTCTTTGGCCCCTTGAGTGTGGCTCTTCCACAAAATACCACGTGCGGGCGCGCACATATAGTGCGATTGAAACTTCGTGGCCCATGCGCAGAAGTCAGTTTTCGGCCTGGGCAAGTCTATTTTGAAGAAGTGGCATTAGAACACTCAAGGAGCCAAAGAGCCGCTTGTGGCTCGCGAGCCGCGGTTTGCCGACCACTGGCCTACAGTAAGTTCTCCCACATTGACTTGGATGAATATCACAAAAACTACTTTTCTATTATTAGGAAATGGTCCAATTGTGTGTGTATTTTCTTTTGGAGTTATGTTGGTAGGAAACATCAAGTATGTTTGGAATTTCAAGACCAGAGATTAAGAATAGAGACTTTGTGGTCAAACCCGGTTTTCAATCCCAGGTCCTCCACCTACTAGATCTAGAACTTTAAACATGTTATTTAATCCACCTGAGTTTCAGATTCCACATTTATAAACTCATGCTGATTAAAGCCATCTTTCAGGTTGTTGGAGATTTAATACAATGTATCCAGTATTATCCTAATACCTCAATAAATGGTGATATGGATGGATGGCCAAGAAACAAAACCAAACAAAACAGTGAATGCTTCAAAAAGAAATGAGTGCACTTATGAATACCCAAGATTTGGAATAGAAAATTCCTATTGATTTTAAGAGGGTACCACCACCTCTGAAATAGCTGCTAGTAGTTTTAGAAGTATTTGAATGCCCACATGATTTCTTTGGGCTTCTAAAATTTGACTATGAATTAAAAGTCTTACAAAGAGCTCTTCAGGAAAGCTCCACAGGTTCCTGGGCTGAGCTTTAAACCTTCACACCTCTCAACTGATTAGCTGTAATTGTGAGCAGATACAGGGAGGTGGAGTGCTCTGAAGGATGATGGCACTGCTTTGCTCAGAGAGATTGACATTTCATTTTCCTAACTGCCTTTCCAGATGATTCTCTTCCTTCTACTCCACAGACTATCTGAAAATCCAAATGTTATGAATTAAGCTATGGCATTAATCATAGCTTCCTTGTTCCAGAATTTTTCATATCAGTGTTTCTCCATGCTACACTCAGTGCTTATGACTGAGAGGTGGAATTGGAGTAATTCACTTGGAAACAAATATGCAAAGAAAATGTATTTAATAATCACAGCACTTGTAATGAAGGTTTCTCACTTATATGTAGAATCTAAAATTGTGATACTTATAACAAAGTAGAATGGTAGTTGCCAAGGGCTTGGGGGTGGGGGGAAATGGGGAGATGTTGGTCAAAGGGTACAGACTTTTAGTTATAAGATGAATAAGTTCTGGAGACAATGTACAACATGGTGACTATCTATATATATAAAAGCATAAGCGACCATTATGACCTGACAACTGGACAACCGCCCGTTAGCTATGATGCGCACTCACCACCAGGGGGCAGACACTCAATGCAGGAGATGCCCCCGGGTTGTTCAGTGCACTCCCACAGCCAACTTCCCGTGGCCGGCCAACCTCCCATGGTCCCTCCCCCGTCCCACATGGGTCTGGCTGGCCAACCTCCTACGGTCCCTCCCCCTGGCCGGCCGGGTGGTCAGTGCACTCCCACAGCCAACCTCCCACAGCTGGTCAACTTCCTGCAGTCCCGCCCCCTGGCTGGCCAGCCCCAATTGGCCTCAATCGTGGCTGGGTGAGATGATCCCATCAGCCAGGAGGGACCCCACTTGTGCACAAATTCATGCACTGTGCCTCTAGTAGTTAATAATAATGTATTGTATACTTAAAATGTGTTAAGGGAGTAGATCTCAAGTTTTTTACCACACACAACAAAAATGTAACTTATAGTAAATCCTCAATTTTGCAGACCTCTATTTAACAGACTTCGGATTTAACCCACAAAATTTTCTGTCCATATGTCATATGTGAAAATTAACACCCTGTTAATTTTAAAATTTTTTAACCAAGAGTTGCTTAAAATTAAATGAACAGGTATTTTTGTTACTAATTCACTCTTATTTTTAACAAATTTTAGTGACTAGGCCATATGTTAGGAAAAACGCCATGATAATTTAATCGACATAAATATTACATAACTACAACTATAGTCTACATATTTAAACCTGAGTCACCACTCAGAAACAATGTTCAGCAAATGATTCATACATGATCACACTGCATTGCACATGGTAATTGATTCTATTGTTGTGTAGCGTGACTTTCTGTAACAGTTGTAATCCGGGCCAGTGTTGTTCCCACTTGTGATAAGCCACGCCCCAGCTGTGTGCATTTGTTTACTCGCAGTGACTAGTGAATGCACCCATTTACTAAACCTATTGAGTATAAATTTAAAATTACAGTAACACTTGTAGAAAACTTTTCTGTAAAATTAAACTTTTCATACAGATTTACTTTTAATTATACAAATGTGTCTATATAAGGAAAAACAGGTAAACTAACTAATTTGTCAATTTTTAACATAACCATTCAGAAAACCTACTTTGTTATATAATGGACTTTCAGCTTTAACCGACACCCCCTCACCTGAATTAGTCTGTTATATCGAGGTTTAATGTATGTGAGGTGGTGGATATAGAAATCTTGATTGTGGTAATCATTTTACAATGTGTATGTATATCAAAACATCATGCTTTACACCTTAAATAGTATATACAATTTTTATTTGCCAATCATACCGCAATCAAGTGAGGGCATGGGGTGGGGAGGGAGTCAGTACTAAGTGATGCCAGAGCCCCAGACATTTTTAAAGCTCAGTGCCCAGATGCAAACTCCACAGATCAGCTTAGGGCAGATCTACTTTAAAAGCAACTTGAGCTATTTAAGAAGAATTTAAAGAAGAACAAGAACTCTATTGCTTTGAATCCTAAAATTCTTTTCCTGTATAATTACAAATAGTCCTCAATGCCTTTTAATTGCTACTGTCAAAGAAAGAAATCAAGGGCTTGGAAAAGAATCATGCTTTTGAAATTACCTCTTCAGAACCTGTAGGATGATGATAGGTGGTGATAAACAACATTGTATCCCTTCTTGCCTTGCACACCCTCCACCAACCTGCCCAGCCTAATACCAACCTGCCCAGCCTCCACTCATCCCCAGATCATCATTTTCCTAGATAACTCCAACTTCAGACCTTGGCTTCATCATCACTTCCTCTGTGAAGTGTCCTCAACACTCTGCCACTCAAACTAGGTTAGGGTTGTCAAGGAAAAATTGCATTAGACAAGTTAAACACACAAGGAAGACTTTATGTATGATTAGTACAATAGTGAGGAAAAACTGAAGTATTTTGAAAGAAAAGGGCTGAGAGTTTTTAAGCCCTGGGGTGAGGTAATGGGAAAATACTGAAGGACATTAGAGAGGAAGTTGGTCAATGAGAGTAGACCATCTGTGTTTGCTAACTGGTGCTCAAATTGAGCTCCTGCACACACACATACAGGGAGAGAGAGAGAGAGAGAATATGACTGGAAGATAGGGGTGCTATCTTTCTGGATGATTATACTTTAAAGGATGGCTCCCTGGTCCTTGAGAAAGATTTTCTGTTATAAAACTGGCAAGTGGCGGGGAAGAGATCTACATCTCAAAGGGGCAGAGAAAGAATGTGCAATTCCAAGTTTTCTAATGTATATGCTCTAAGAAAAGGGAGGCAGGGGCTATAATCAGAAAGCAACCTGTCTAAAGTCTAATCAAGTTGAGGGAAACATTAATGACATCTTGGCCAGGTCCTCCTGCCTGTAATATGCTTGCATAGCACTTTCCTTGTAGTTGTTCCAATTATAATTATTTGTTTGGGCTTCTAAAATTTTGAATGTGAATTTAAAAGCTTAAGAGGACCCCTTGAGGAAAGCTTCAGAGGTATTTGCATTGAGGGTAACTGATTTGTTTAATATTTGTCCATCAGGGCAGGAACAGTGTCTCTGTTTTTACCATTGTGTCTTTAGTACACAGTACCTGGCACACAGTAGGCTCTCATTAAATATTTGTGGAAAAGGAAAAAGGTTCTGAAAGAAGCCAGTTTCTTCAGAATTCTTCCATACTTTTTTTTGGTATCAGGATTAAAGATTCAGTTGGATATTGGGTAAAATGGAGGAGGATTATATCCATTAATTTATAAATAATTATTACCATGACCACAGCACTGTCTTGTCCAAACAGCATGTCTTTTACCTGACTTTCCATTGGTAAGTCAAGTAAACACAATATACCAAAGTCTACACACAGGATACACAAAGTATTTTTTTACTTTTATGATTCAATAGGTTAGTTCTAATAAACATGAAAAATGTGCATACCCTCTTTAACTCCACAAAGATGCTTTAAAGAAGACAACTGGCAATGTCTCTTTAAACAGTTATTTGGGAACATTTGTACTAATGTCATTTTTCTTCTCTCAAAAAGCATTTACAACCACCCCGTTGATCATTCTTTAGTCATTGTAGTTTTATAAACATTTTAAATCTTTGCTCAAGTCTAGCCTTGGCCGAGCAGAATTAGTTCTAATGAAAGAATGAAAGTATTCACAAAAACTGGAACACAGGCTCCTCCATAAGGATAGTTCCCCTAAACTCAGTGATTCGGCTGCCTTTTAAATAAAATGGCAATGATTGTTAACTGAATGCTAAGCTCCATGAAAACAGACTTTATTAACAATGAATCTAGAATTTCAAAACTTTTTTCAGCCACCAAGAATCCCTTGGCTTTTCATGCATGACCTGGAACAGGAGCACCCTTAAGTCATAACACAAACTGAAGGCTTTCATTTCCGACAGGACCACCCTGTGGCGTCACTGTTAGGACAACGACAACAAGAGCCACTTTATTCCTTTACATATTTCATTGGTCCCTTCCAAAGTTTCAGGGTTGGGAGAGTTTTAATAATGGCATCTTACATTTCATTTATTTTTCCTAGATAGAATTCATGTTCACATAATGCTAAACCATCCGGATACAAAGAGAAACCCTAATTAATGGACTTCTGTTTTTTTCTAGATGATATCTAATGTCCAGCTATTTCCAGATGCCTTGATCACAGAGACACATAGTTGTGAACAAATACTTTTAAAGGAATGTTCTAACGTCATCCAAATGTCCTCATGTAACGTAGCCCCAAAGCTCACTGCTCAATAGCTCAATAATGACTTCAAGCTGAGACTTTAGATTTATGGGGTTTTCTTTAGCATATTCATGACAATAGTAATTCCATAGTTTGTTGAGGACAAAATCAGAGTCCATGTCTGTGTATCTAGAGGAAATTGGCAATCTGTGCATGCTGTATCCGTTACAATGCTTGCAGCTGACAAGTAACAGAAAACAGGCCTTTAGCTTCAACAATAAGAAATCGATTTATCGCACTGACAACTCCCTGGTGGGGCACTTCCAGACTAGTTGAATCTGCAGCTTGACAGTATCATCACTGTCCACTGTTTCTGCTCTGCAGTCTTCCGGGTGTCTTCCTTGTCCTCAGAACCAAAAGGTAACTGCCTCAGCTCCAGGTATTGTGTGTTGAAGAGAAGGGACACCTTACTACAGGTTTGTTTTTATCAGCCAAGGAACCTTTCCCAGCAATCTTTCTATGGTACCATACTATTTACTCATATGGCCTAAACCAGTCATTTGCGACAAGAATGAGACTATCATGAAAGACAGAATAATCAGGATTTCCCTAGTCAGATGCCCAACTGAAGCCAGGTTCTACCAGCCAAGGAAGGAGGGGATGCCTTTGGGAAGGTAACCACTAGGATATTCTGAAGGCCCTACAGCTCATCCAATCATTTACTCATATGCAACTATGTTCTGAGTTCCTACTTTAGACCCTAGGGATAGAGCAGTGAGCACAACAAACTAAGTCCTGCCCACATTAAGCTAGAGGCCGAAAATATTTAAAAATAAAAAACAGAAACAAAAAGCACACAGACAAAGAGATAAGTACCATGGAAGGTGGTTCTGAGGGCAGTGTGTATATATGCCTGCATAGAGTGTAAGGGGTAGGGGATATTACTATATTACACGGGGCATTTGGGGAAGATATCACTGATAAGGTATTATTTGAACAGAGTCTTGGTATGTAATTCTGAGTAAAATGAGAAGACATTGGATGGTTTGAACAGAGGAGTGATGTGATCTGACTTACATTTTTAGAAAATGGACTCTAGGTGGGTAAGAACCATAGGTACATAGAAATGCCATTGTCATATTCCAGGTGTGAGATGATGAAGGCCTGGCCCACATATTGGTGGAGGGGGTGAGAAGTGGTGGCATTCGGGATATGTTTTTTTAGATAGAGGAAACTGGATCTGCCGATGGAGGATTGGACATGGTGTGTGAGAAATAAAATGCAAGATGACTCCAGAGGCTTTGGGCTATGCAACCAGGAGGACAGATTCACCATTAACTGAGAAGAGGAAGGTGGACTGGGGATCAGTCTCAGGAATAGAGACAGGTTTGTACTGACCACTGGATTTAGCAACACGTAGATCATTGGTGACCTTGACAAGGAGAAGAGTCTTTTTGGTAGAATTATGGAAATGGACATCTAATTTGGTAATGGGGCAGTTGGGGCAGCTAATTTGGAAGTTGTTTTGACGGGTATTCCATTTTCCCCAACATCATGAACAATTCCAAAATTCATTATTTTCTTATAGCCACCCATTTTATTCACCATTGTATCCCAGCACCTAGAAGAGTATCTAGCACAAAGTAGGGTTTCAATATATATTTATTGATTGAATACATGGGTATTTCACAACAGGATTCCCAGGTATGACTGTAAAAAGGATTATGTTCAGCCCTTGGTTATTAATGTTTTTCCTATAATCTCTTTCCACACTCACTCCCTAAAACAGCTGTTCCTTTTTTAATATAGCCAGAGACTTTTTCACCCTGGCTGCTTACTGCAATATACAATACTTATTACTCTACTTTGATAGTGTGTTTTATAACCATAAAAAAAAGTAAGGATAGAGAAATTCTCTTATGAAGAAAATATTATCATCAGGGCTTCAGTAAACAGATGCTTGATTAACAACCACCACAAGCTTACATAGTGCTTACTACAGACTTCACAGTACCTACTCATATAGTCCTTACCAGAGCCTTGTTGGAAGGTACTATTATTTTTGCCCCTGTTTTACAAATGAGAAGATTAAGGCATAAAAGGGTAAGTGTCTTGACTCAAGTTTCATGGCTGGTAAATGCCACAACCAAGATTCAAACCCAGGTAGTCTGGCTCTGGAGTTCACATTCTTTTCTCTTTTTTAAAAATACATTTTTATTGATGTCAGAGAAAAGGGGAGAGCAAAAGATAGAATTATCAATGATGAGAGAGAATCATTGATCAGCTGCCTTTTGCACACCCCACAATGGGGATCGAGCCAACAACCTGAGCATGTGCCCTGACCTAGAATAGAACTGTGACCTCCTGGTTCATAGGTCTACACTCAATTACTGAGCCACGCTGGCCAGGCTGGAGTTCATGTTCTTAGTGGCCAATCTCTGCTGCCTCAATTTACCCAATTTTAAAGGCCCTACCTCTTCCATGGTCAACTGTGGTCTAAAAATATTAAATGGAAAATTTCAAAAATAAACAATGCATGAATTTGAAATTTTGTGCCATTCTGCAGAGCATGATGAAATCTCATGCCATCCAGTTCTGTCCTGCCAGTGTATGCATACTCTATTCACTCCCCGCACGTTACTCACTTAGGTGTCTGAGTAATCAGATCACATGTCATGGTATCACAGTGCTTGTATTCAAGTAACCCTTATTTTACATAATGATGGCCCCCAAATGCAAGAGTAGTGACTTTGGATATGCCATAAAGTGCCTCCTTTAAATGAATAGGTATCTCTACATATAAAAGCCTAAGCGACCAGCCCACCGGCTAACCAGGCCGACTGTCCAGTAGCTATGATGTGCACTGACCACCAGGAGGCAAACGCTCAACGCAGGAGCAGAAACCACAGGCATGGAAACATGGAACGGACTGATGAATCTCAGAGGAAGGGGAGGAGGAGGAGGGTAGGGAGAGATTAGCCAAAGATCTTATATGCATGCTAGAGGCCTGGTCCTTTAGCCTGGCCTGCGGGGATTGGGCCAAAACTGGCTCTCCAACATCCCCCAAGAGGTCTTGGATTGCGAGAGGGCACAGGCAAGGCCAAGGGACCCCACCAGTGCATGAATCTGTGCACTGGGCCTCTAGTGTATGTATATGAAAAAACAGTATATGTAAGGTTTTGAAAGGGAAGAATAGTGTAAAAATCACTAGATGCAGACTCTTTGGTTGAAATGGGAAACTAGAAGATCCAGAAAGGTCACATGACTTAGCCAAAGTCTCCCAGCCCCTTAATGATAGAGCTGGAACTAATATACATATATCTTGCCAGCTGCTTAGCTGAGTTTGGAGATGATACCTTAAGTTCAAGATGACATGTAATGACCTTTGCACTAACAGAGTAGCACACTAGAATGCAGGGCAGGCCCCTTTATAGCTTCTCAATTCATCTCCCACCTAGTAATTTTTCACTCAGTGATCAAACAGAACCATTAGTTGTGATTGTATCAGGAACATTGCTCAGGCTTGACACCGTCTCTTTGGACTCCATGAGAAATGAGACAGCATGCCTTGTTCACTGTGACAAGTGGGAAACTGGGAAAGCTTTTTAAAACTGTACAAATTGATTTCTTTAGATATAAATGACTTCAGTAAGAATAATATACAATTTCTCATATATTTTCTCATAATGCTTATTTCTGATACTATTTTTAGACCACAGTGTGGAAAATATCATTAATTCCATTGCTTTTCTTTATCCCTTCTCTGTATTTCCATTATTTTTCACATACTCCTTTTACTGTGACTTATTTTTAAATGTCTAATATAATGCCACTGGCATTTTAAGGTTATATACAAGCTTATAGTTATAGTCCCTTTTTCTTTTTTAAAATATATATTTTATTGATTTCAGAGGGAGAGAGATAGACACATCAATGATGAGAGAGAGTCATTGATTGCCTGCCTCCTCCACACGCCCACTGTGGATCTAGCCTATAAACAGGGCATGTGCCCTGACCGGTGCTCAACCACTGAGCCACATTGGTTGGGCATAGTCCCTTTTTCTCATTTCAGAATTTTCTTGCCAGTGTTCATCATATTTCTTTAATATAATTCAACTAAAGTTTTTATTAATTTAGAATGATTTGGGTGAGATATATTTGGTTAATAGAATAATATATATTGTTATAATTAGTAGAATATTACATAGTTATTCAATCAATGTCTGCTATGCCAATTTTCAAATCACTCAAATTAAATATACTTAACCAGTTAATGCTCACTAATTTATTCTTTAAATCAGAAAACATTTATTATTTGGATCAAGCAATGTTCTAGATGCTGGGAAAATAACAATGTCATAATTTTAATACTGGGAAAATAACAATGTCAAACTCCCCAAGGAGTTTGTGGTACACTTGGAGAGCAAAACAAGTATCACTCAAGTCTCATGATGAGAGTAAAAACACAGCATGTAGGGGACATTTACACAAACCTGGAACCCAGCCTTGGGAAATCAGAGAAGCAGTGAATCTTGTTCACCCTAATTTGATTTTGAACAATTCAGAGAACACTTTGGGGTGCTTTAGATTTGTTATTGGAAACAATTATTACTCTACTATAGATTTATAAAGGTATTCATCAAGAATTTTAGGTGGAATGATGATGAACAAATCCTTTTATCTATAGAGATTATATTACACTAGAGGCTAGGTGCACAAAATTCGTGCACTGTGTGTGTGTGTGGGGGGGGGTGTCCCTCAGCCCAGCCTGAACCCTCTCCAATATGGGACATCCCTCTCACAATCCAGGACTGCTGGCTCCCAACCACTCACCTGCCTGCCTGCCTGATCACCCCCTAACCACTCCCCTGCCAGCCTGATCAACACCTAACTGCTTCCCTGCTGGCCTGATTGCCCTCAACTTCCCTCCCCTGCTGGCCTAATCACCCCCAACTGCCCTCCTCTGCAGGCCTGGTCCCCCCCCAACTGCCCTCCCCTGTCGGCCGGTCACCCCTAACTGCCCTCCACTGCTGGCCTGATCTCCCACAACTACTCTCCCCTGCCGGTCACCTTGTGGCGGCAATCATTGACCACATGGGGCGGCCATCTTGTGCAAGGCCATGAGGGTCAATTTGCATATTACCTCTTTATTATATAGGATATTTTTAAATGAATATTTTTACTGATTTCAGACAGGAAGGGAGAGGGAAAGATAGAAACATCAATGATGAGAAAGATTCATTGATTGGCTGCCTCCCCCGTGCCAGCCACTGGGGACCAAGCCAGCAACCCAGGCTTGTGCCCCAACCAGGAATCGAACCATGATCTCCTGGTTCATAGGTCTGTACTCAACCACTGAGTCACAGCATCTGGGCTTCATATTTTGTTGCTTCTACCAAACCTTTGCCTCATTGTCAAATTGTACAGCTTTTGCTTTTCATTTATCACTGCATGACAGTCTCTGCTTTCTTCCTCAAAAGCTGTAATTCTTTGAATACTTTCATAAATCAACATCCATTTCATTCCTACAAGAACTCTTTATCAGTGTTAATCCTGTCTAAGCTTCTAGGGTGGTCCTTTGTTCCACACAACAACTCTAGCCAAATGGAAATACTTTCTATCTTTAGTGCAGCACTTTTTTTTCCCTCCAGTGATTTTTCACTCTAGGCACATAATGGCCCAGAGCTCTCTAACTCAGCATTGAAGATCTTGAAATGGCAATAATTCCTGCATATAGGAGCCCAGTTAGGGCATTTATGATGAATAAGAAGGCTAAATGAACTACCCAACTACCTTTTTGATAGCCACAGTACTGCTGCCGATAAAGATGTCCTGAGGTCATGCTGAGGCTGGCCTTCAATGACATGAGGTTAGGGAACTGTCTCATTTCCTTCCTCGCAGAGAAAGCCTTTTCCTCAACCTTTTACAGTATAAATCTCGGCCCCCTTAGGAAAACCTCATCCCCTGTTCCCAGGAGTTGGCTCTGTTCAGGCATTTGTCCTATGCAATCAATCCATGGGGCAAAATAAAGACTCAGATTTTCACATTTCTTTACCTCCCAAATCTGTGGACCCATCCCCAGACCTCCCCATTTTCAGTCTCCAACCCTACCCATAAGCCCATGACACCTCTGCTGCCCATTCAAAAGTTGAAGGAGATCTGGACCTGAAAAATTTTTTTTAATATATTTTATTGATTTTTTAGAGAGGAAGGGAGAGAGATAGTTAGAAACATCGATGAGAGAGATACATCGATCAGCTGCCTCCTGCACAGCCCCCACTGGGGATGTGCCTGCAACCAAGGTACATGCCCTTGACCGGAATCGAACCCGGGACCCTTCAGTCCGCAGGCCGATGCTCTATCCACTGAGCCAAACCGGTTTTGGCTGGGCTTTCCCTCTTGATGGATTAGTAGAAAACTCCAATGTTCTATGAGAGGTTTCACTGAAATAGCTTGCCACTCTAGAAACAAGCATACGTATATGTTTGTGTATGGTCTTTCCTAAAAGCAGAATGCTAATATGTGATTTCCCAGATTGCAAACTGAATTACTGCCCACTCCAGCAGACTCATACTGGAAAAAAAAGCAGCTGCAACTGGAATGAATGACAAAAACCACTAAGGAGTGAGCAAGAAGGGGGGCCCAGAACTTCCAAACAGAGGTGCTGACATTGACACCTTTCCCTCCATGCTGCTGGCAGATCACTTAATCTTCTTACCATCTGTGAAGATAATGACAAACCAGGGAATTGTTATCTCTTTCGAAAGGGGATTGTAATTGGCTTTTTAATTGCACCTGGAACTAGGGAGATGCAGCATGTACACTTGGACTTCAGCCCTCTCCTTTTATCATAGAATTGTTGGAAGGAAGGAGGGCAGGAAGGGAGGACTCCTCCGCTGATAAATAGAGGTTACAAAACTTTAACTTGATGGCAACTTTGAGCCATAAATTTTTAGGTCTCCAAAGAATTCAACAAACAAATAGGCCTCTCCGTGCCTAGACTTTTGGTCTTTTATTAATCCATATTTATGCAGAAAAAAAAAAGAAAAGAAAAGAAAAAACACCATCATGGTCCACCCATCAAAAAATATTCTTCTCACCTTAGAAGATAAAACATATGTATTTACAATCAATTAAAAATCCTTGATTTCTATTTATTGTGGCATAAACAATGAATCCTCTGAGTGTGGTAGGTTGTGTTTCCAAAGATGACTACAATAATATCCCAAATTTTCCCAACAGCTTTATTGAGATATAATCCACAAAATACAAAATTTACCTAAGAATGCAATCCAATGGTTTTTAGTATATTCACAAGTTGATTCACAAATCAACCACAATTGATTTTATAAAATTTTCATTACCCTCCCCCAAAACCTCAAAGCATCACTCTCCCTATTCCATCTACTCTCTCTGCCCCACAACCCTAGGCAACCACTAACCTACTTTTTGTCTCTCTACATTTCCCTAATCTGGCCATTTCATATTAATGGAATTGTACAATATATGTTCTTTAATGATGGATTTCTTTCAATTTAACACAATGGTTCATTCATGGTATTGCATGCATCAGTACTTTATTCCTTTTTAATGCCAAACAATTGTATGGATATATCACATTTTATTTATCCATTCATCAGTTAATGGATATTTGGGTTGCTTTCACTTTTTTGCTATTATGAATAATGGTACTCTGAACTTCCATTCACAAGGTTTTATGCAAATATGCTTCCATTTCTCTTGGGTAGATACTTAGGGGTGGAATTGCTTAGGAGTGACTGTATCATTTCACCTTCCCACCAGCAGTGAATGAGGGTTCCAGTTTTTCCACATGCTCACCAACACTTGTTATGATCTATCTTTTTTTATTATAGCCATCTTAGTGGGTGTGAGGTGTTCTCTCATTGTGGCTTTTATTTGCATTTCCTTGGTGGCTAATAATGCTGAGCTTCTTTCCATGCATTTATTGGCCATTTCTGTATCTTCTTTGGAGACATGCCTGTTTAAATTATTTGCCCATTTTATCTGCTTTTTTATTATTAAGTTGTAAGAGTCCTTTATATTTTCTAGATACGAATCAGATATATGCCTAGCAAATATTTTCTCCTCCCTCGTGATCTTTTGCAATGTGATTTTGGCATTTCTCTTTCAATCTGGGCTGGCCTTTTGGTCTATTTGATCAGGAATATGTTGCCAAAGTGACTCCGAGTAACTTCTGAATCTGTATCTTAAGAGATCTTCAGATTATGCCTTCAAATTTAGAAAAACGTATTTTTCTTGGAATCTAACTGCCATGATGTGGGAAAACCCAAACAGCCATGTGAGAGATCCACAGGAAGGAGACTGAGGCCCCTGGCCAACAGTTCTGAGCTCCCAGAGAGAAAAGGATGGATGGATGGATGGATGGATGGATGGATGGATGGATGGATGGATGGATGATAATATTCTTTGAGAGATGATTTAGTGGTGGTGTCCCTTCAACTTAAAAAAAAAAACACCCTGAAGCATTATAAAAAATGACAGGTTGGGATTTATAAAGGGTATGCTTTTCTTCTTTGCCTAGTGGAAAAAGCTGATGTGACTTGGTTTATCATATCAGAGAGACCTTTATTTTCAGAGAATTCATTAAAGAGCAAAGAAGAATAAATCTGGGTTTAGGTATAAAAAGTACTTTCTGATCATGTTTAAATCTGGGTTGTTAAACATTGAGATGGTTTGTAGATTATAAACATCATGCTTTCATCTCCTTAAAGACTATGAAGAATTAAATATTCATCTATATTCTTCTCACAATTGTTTGGGTGACACCTGCCTGTGATATGTAGAGAGCCCTTCCTACTTCTAATTTTTTAAAAACATCTCTGCAAATCATATATAGTCAAATGAACTCTTCACTGAGAAGGTTTTTGCAGTAAGTCTGCACCTGGATAGTTTAAAGTATTTTGCAATTATTTAAAAGACACCTATTAAATTGAATACGTTGTTGTCCTGCACCAAACAAAAAGTGTGAAAAGAAAGTGGCCATTTTGTATTAATTATGACATTTATTTGAAAACAATGACTGTAATTGCATTTGGCATTTTGGAACCTATCACAGAACACAGCCAGCTTAAACAACAAACTTACAAATTAGCCTTTTTGTTCTACAAACAAAGTGTGGCTCATCTCATTTCCACAGTATGTGAGACCCAAATCCTCCCATTAATGAGCAAAAACCAGGCCACAGTAATAAACATGGCATTCCAGCAGAGATAAGTAACACTTGGCATTGTCTGTCTTCAAGGTGTCTACCACAACCCCCTTAATTCTTTACTCTATATCTTATCTGTAAAGGAAAGATTAAGGCCATAGTATCCTTTTAATCATTGGTCTTTCTGTTGAGATTAATACCACCAATTATTTGTGATGTTAACCCTAGCCTCCCTCGCTCATTGGCTGTCTTCCACCTCCAAATTACAAACAACTTTCAGTCACTAAGTGGTCAATGGCCCACCTAAACTTCAAGAGGAAATTTTTACCGATTTGTGAACTCTACCCTGGAGGCTTTCAAGCACTAAATGTGAGTTTACCTACCAAATATAATCATGGTTAACCTCACAAAGATGGCAATGTTTAAAATGTTTATGTGGTACTCACATTATGAAACTCAACAAAGTTTCCAAAATAAAACCCCATCTAGCCAGCTGTCATCTTCCCTCCCCTTTCCATGTCAGAGCCTATTTGCCTGGCAGGCCTTAATAATCTCCAATCTTACATTTGACATATACTCAGTAAGAATAAATAACACACAATTGCCCTAGCTGGTTTGGCTCAGTGGATAGAGCATCGGCCTGTGGACTAAAGGGTCCCAGGTTTGATTCGGGTCAAGGGCACATGTCTGGGTTGTGGGCTCGATCCCTAGTAGGGGGCATGCAGGAGGCAGCCGATCCATGATTCTCTCTCATCATGGATGTTTCTATCTCTCTCCCTCTCCCTTCCTCTCTGAAGTCAATAAATATAAATATATATATTATAAAAAAAAACAATAAATGCACTGTAGTCATTTCTTTCATATAAATAAGATTAACATTATGGGGGGGGGAAACCCTTCCAAACCCATGTAATTTTTTCACTTTAATCAAAATACACACAGCTTCAGGGCCTAACATTTTAGACATGAGTGCCTATTTTTTCCAAGGTTGCTTTCTAGAGAAGTTGGTGTGTGTGACTTATTATCAACCCCAAAGACATTTAGGCTCTGAACATCAGACTTCTTGTCTCAAGAGTCCAACTCTTCACAGTTACAGGTGTTAATATAAGAGGCAGAAGGTTTTCAACTTGCATTCTTTTCTTTTCCTTTTTATTCTTTTAGTTTCCCAAATAGAAATCTACAATAAGTTGAATTGCTCTGATTTGCATAATGTCCTTTCTTTGTCCTCTTATTTAAACACTTTAATACTTACATTAATACTAAGCACTTTTATGGCCCCCTTTATAGTGACCTCGTGTCCTGAATCTAGTATACAGATCTATGTAATTTAGGATTTTTGACATATGGATGCTGGACATTGTGAGGATACAAAAGAATTTTAGTTATTATGAAGTCTTGGTTGATAACATATAGAAACTAAATTATTTAATTGATGGAACATGGCTCCCATTGCTTTTGTGACCCAAGTATGGAGTGTAGGCTGTTCTGGTGATGGAAGGGACATTTTCAGGAGGAACTAGAAGATTCTGCAATAGCAGACAGATTTGGGGTGATTAGGCTTATCCACAAAATTAGGTCTCCTCCTGGTCTGTTCTTCCAATGCAAAAACCCTCCTACTTTTGTTAGGTCCCTATGAAGATAAGATCCCTTTCATTATTTGTACTGAATGACCTGAATAACGAAGGAGGAAGAGTTCAGCACCTAAGACAGTTCTTTGCAAAGTATAGCTGCTCTGTGTTGAGAATCTGATATTAGAACTCTGAATTTCTAAAGTTTGATCCATGATCAAGCTGCCAAACTATATTCTGCCCTAAGGCAGAATCCAAAGAAAGCACTTTCGACTCATTATGTGGTATTATAGGGAGAGAGTTATTGAAAATTATAACATTCTCCTCTGCAGTTGACTGCTGCTCTTGTGATAAAGGGTATCAGGAAATAACCGTAACCATGAATTAACCAAACCAGATGTCTGTCTTCCATTGAAAGTAGTAAATTATGACCCTTTTCATCCTGAATCATCAAGGTGAGCAGGGTCTCTAACATTCCTCTGGGGTCAGGGGAGCTGTGCCCACAGACAACTCTTGAGAGCCTTGGATGGAAAGGCTTGGAGAACAGACAGAGGGAAGCACAAGTCTAAGGTGTATGACAGTAACAGCTGTCCTTTGTCCACTGACAATCAGATACACGTGGCCCACTCCTGTTTTACATCAATGCTGGTAATTGTGCATGGGTATGGAATCTCATTGGATGTAATGTATTAGGTACATTACCAAGCAAGCCTTAAATGGAACAGTACTTTATTGCTGCAGCTATTACCCTACACTAAGCCTTCCCTGAACCACTGCCATATTCAACTAAGATAAAGCACCAGAAATCAAAACACAACACTTCCCTGGCATACATAATCCTCAGATACTGGCAAATAAAGCTGTAGAATTTGACAAGCAACAAAAATAAAATGCTCAGTGATTTTTTAATCTGATGATTTACCAATGATTCTTTTATATTTACAAAATATATCTTGGGAAGGTATCAGTTATGACATTAATAATATTTATTTTGAACCTGCTTGTGTTGTGGGAATACTAAATTTGGTAATAAAATTTCCCTTGTTGTCCTATCAAGTGAAAACTGTCAAGGATCTTACTGCATGTGCAGAATTGCTAAATTATTACAACCAGTAGCAGAATTTTCTGACCACTGGAAATAAGTGGCAGTGTGTGTGTGTGTGTGTGTGTGTGTGTGTGTGTGTAGGGAGAGAAAAAGAGATTTATTGACAGATATTACTAAGATTCCTTAGAGCTAAATTTAGTGGGGGGATTTTTCAGTTAAAATTAAGTGTACCACTTCCATAGGATTTTCCTATGTAATTTTAATTAAAAGTTCTTTTTAAATACTTTCCCCAATTCCAGCCTCATTGATTAATAATGATGCCTTTGGACATTTGGGCCATAATTTTGGGAGGCTACACCTTAAGTGGAGAAGTTTCTTGGTGTCGGGTATGAAGCAAATGTCTCAAATCCAGTGGATCAATGACTGTCCTCGGCACAAGTCATGTCAACCATTAACTTAAGATAGCTGGGAAATGTTCTTTGCCAAAGTGTCTGAGGATAGTGTCTGCTAAATAAAATACCATCTTTTCTTCTGTCAAATAAATTTTGTTTGGGTTTTATTCTTTTCGTTTAATTGTAATACTACCACCAAATGTATTTTATATGTGGTACCAGCTGATGACCAGGAAAGTCCTTCTCTCCTTTACAGTCTCATTGTTCTCCCTTATTTCTTCTGAAGTATTAGACCTGTCTCACCTGCTGCCCTTTGTATTCCTAGGAAGATGCTGTTGATATCACTGATGCTCATGTGCTTTCCTTTGGTGATAAAGAGTGATGAGGGGTCAGAAGCTCCCACTCACTATGAATCTTCTGGAAAGTTAGCTGCTCCTGGTCACACTGTTCACACTTCTGCTTCTTTACTCTCCAGAATTTTGTGGTCCCGCAGATCAAAATGATTCATTTTGCCTCTCAAGGCCACAAGCCAGGTTGGTTAGCTTGCTACTTCTGCAGTATTTATAGTGTAGGTAGCAACACCTAGGTCTTCCTTAAGGAGTCTTCACCACATTTCTTTGCCTGCCTTTTCCATCTCCACATGGAAGCTGGTTAGCAGGCCTTCTGTTATCTGTCATTGTACATTTCCAACCCTGCAGAGCTAATGCTGCTCGAAGCGTGGCTTCAGTGCTGATGCAGTGGCTATGTTCCAGCTCACTGCTCGTGACCCAGCCTTGCCAAATGATGCATGAGAGGTGTTGAGAAAACTGATTAAGAAGCTACTTGCCCTGGCCAGCATTGCTCAGTGGTCAGAGCATCAGTCCATTGACCAAAGGGTCACGGGTTTGATTCCTGGTCAAGAGCACGTACCTGGGTTGCAGGTTCAATCCCTAGCTCTCACATCAATATTTATATCTATCTTTTTCTCTCTCTTTCCCCCTTCCTCCCTCCCTTCCAGTCTCTCTAAAAATTCATGAAAAAAAATGTCCTCAAGTGAGGATTAAAAATAATAATAATAAATTTAAAAAGAAGTTACCTATAGTAACTACAGCCAGCCTGTGTCCCAGCCATATTGATACTTAAACATGGTCACTACTCTGTAACCTTTAGCTAATTCTTCACCTTGACACAGTGTTGATACCACCTTGGCGGGGTTCACTCTGTCCACTACTCTTAAGTAGAAAATGTATAAACCATACCATGTGCATTTTTTAATGTCACTTATGCCTCAAGGGTATGGATATGTCTTCGTGAATTTTTATTCTCCTGCAGCAGTTGTCAGCACATCATTTGTCAGATGACTGACAAAGAACTGAAGCTTAGCTGTCCCCAGTGATTCAGTTAGCTCCAGCTAAGTAAGAAGCCTCCCGTGAACATAGTACCAGGTCCCTCAAGGACGACATATGGGAGAAATGAAAGACAAGGTTCCTGCTTTTGAGGAGTTGGTGATTTACTCTCAGAGTCACAACAGACTTATAAAAGGATTTGCAAACATTTAAAATGCATGTTTTAATATTGCATCTGTACACCAAGGCCACAGAAGTGCCAAGGGCAGATACAGGACAAATGAGCAAATAGTATGTGATAAGGATCATCTAGAAAGATTTTTTAAAGGAATTGAATATTAAGCCAGATGGTAGGACTTGTTCAGAAGAGGAAAACAAGCATTCAAGAAAGAGGTAATCACATGTAGAACAGTCATGGGTGATTGTGAGAATATAGGTCGCCTCGTGGAAGGCAGCATGCAAATTTGTCTGGGTAACGAGTGCTGGCAGGAGGAAGATAGAAACTGAGATTTCTAAGATGGTAGAGCAAGATGGAGAGCATCAATGGGAGGCCAGGAACACCTGCACAGGAGGTGACTCTAGTAACTCAGCACCAGATGATGCAAGGCAGGAGTTGCTCCAGTTTTGTTTTACATTTGCCAGACACTGTGGAGTTAGTTACTTACCTGATCTTTAACCGTTGGAGCCAGTTCTTTCTCATGGCCCTTGTGGACAGTCAAGGTACAACTAGGAGAGAAAAACCACATAGTAAATTGAACAGGGAGAGTTAAATATAAAGAATTACTAATTATAACAGGGGGATTAAAACAATAAGAGACCGGCTAATGAAAAAGTGAAGAGCTCTAGAGAAGAAAAGAAAATCATATATAAGGAATAGCTACTATCTTTAGAGCTTGGAATGTCCAAGGGAAGAGGCTCCCCCATCCCAACCTCGGGACTGAGTAGGAAGAGCAGTGACTCACTGCAGTGGCTGAACTTGCTGGAAATCTGCCCCTGGGTGTCAGAAAAAGCTGTTTACAGGAGGCATCTCATCTCCTACAATATCTCTGCAACACCCTTAGCTGACAAAGCTTAACAGCATACTAGCTGACAAAGGATCTGTCTCAATTTTTGCAGAGCAGGTGATGAAGTATGATTTGTAACTGAGATAATAAATTAATGAATGACTGGGACACCTTGACTTCTCATTTCTTGAGAGTTTACCAATGTGCTCTTTTAAACCATATTGAACATGCTTTTTAAACTAGTCATGAGTGTCCTATCCACCCACCCAACTTCACCTTCTCCAGAGATCTTGATTGATCCTTAGAAGAAGCTTGACCCATGATTGAGAATCAGTGGTCTAAACTAACATGCTTATATTCCATAAGACTATCGATCATCTCTACATACAAAGAATGGAGAAAGAATGGGTTTATCATTTTTTGTGAAAAAGTTGTGGGGAAGAAGGGGTTAGTTTGCTGTAAATACACTATGACCATAATTTCATGTGACCCCTAAAAAAACACAAATGTAACCTTAGGGTACATTAGTAGGGTTCAGAACAAGAGATATATTGACCTAGTTTTTATCTGCTCAGCTTTTGCTATGGCTAAATATTGTTTTCAGTTCTAGGCACCTCCTTTTAAAGAAAGACAGTGAAGTACTCCCGCACTTCCAAAATAGTGTGATGAAGAGACAGAATGATGAAAGGACCTGAGGATGTTAGCCTAAAAAAGGAAGGCATAGACAAGACCTGGTTACACCCTTTATAAGTGCTTTCATATTGGAAGATAATTTAACTTAGTCATGACCATCCCAGAAGGCAGAAGAGGGACCATGAGGACTAAGTGATGGGATAGAACCTGAGATCCAATCTAAGAAGGACTTTCCTTCTTTTTCTGGTTCTTTATAAACTTCTATGAACAGGTCACGGTAGTCCTGCTTATCCTAATATTCCTTCAAAGAGACAGGCTCAAACATCATATTTAACTCATCCTCTAAGTTATTTGTGCCTGATGACCAACATCTCTTTAGGAAGAAAACAATGAATAACATCCCATTCCTAGAGACCCAAATAATTAAATTCCTGAACATAATTAACTTGCATTGTACCATTCCTAATACCACTGCTTGAATATGCTTTTCAAAGTATAGACAGTATTATTATAATAAAAGGAAAGGACTTGATGATTCGTTTTAAACTGTTATATGAATTCTTAGCATAAAGGTTATTACAGCCCTATAATGTGAAGCAATTTCTAATATACAACTATTATGAAATAACTTAATTGCATTTTACAAGGTGAACAATGACTATTTTATCAATGTTTTCTCAGAAATTTGATTCAGTCCTTCTAGTTTTCCATACAGATAAACCTTTTAAAGTAAGTTAGGGTTATATACAATGCAGGACACCAACACAGAGGTTAAATGATAGGGGTATAGATATGGAAACTATGAATATTATACAACTAATTGGATAGTCTCAATAATGCTTTGAGTACCTCTGATAAGTGTTTCTCAGTAAGTACAAAGGATGATGATGATGATGATGATGATGATGATGTCTATAGGCAATATTTAGTGCTGTGAGAGGCTTTTGAAACCTTCCTAACCTAGGCTAGTGCTTCTATTTTGGTCTCTTGAAAGTTATTCAGTTTCTCAATATCAGATACTCCCTGGAAACATCAGTCAATCTTGAGTGCTAGTTAAACATTTAGAAGTCTAATTTAGTGATTTGTCTTTCATTCCAAGTTCCTAGATTGTATTCAACAGATATAACTTTCTAGGGAAAGAACATTCATTCTGGTCCACAAATGATAAATGAGCACCTATCTTATGACAGGCATATTGCTTGTTTCTAAAACCAACCATAATTTGGAAATAAATGAGTCCACTTGTGGTGTCTGGTCAAGATGGCTACAGGTAAATGCTGTACTTGCATACTCCAACAACAACATTCACATTGCAACTAAACTAGAGACCAACCATCATTCAGAACTGCCTGAAATCCTACAACTAAGGATATAAAGCAGAAGCCACACTGAGACTGGTAGGAGATGTAGAGAAACAAAACAAGCTGGCTCCACACCCACAATTGCTGGTTAAAAATTGGAAGGAATACCTCAGCTACAGAGGTCCCACTGAGGAAGGAGTTGTCTCATTCCCACACTAGGGCCCCGAGCCAAGGGGTCCAGTGCCAAGAAAAGAAGTCCCCATAACTCTGGTTGTAAAAACCAGTGGGTATTGTGGCTGGGTGACACAGAGGGCTTCTGGAGTCCCAGGGCTTCCTTTTAAAGGACCGACACACTGATTTACTAGGCCTCAGTCACTCTGAGTTGTAGCACTGGGGCAGCACCACATCAGGTGTCAGAGACATATGGGGAGCAACTGAATTGTCTGGCATTGTGGTGAGGGCTGAAGGAGTAGTCTCCTCTCCGACAGAAGTGCTGGCAGCGGCCATTGTTTCTTTGCTGAGCCCTCCCCTCACAGAGCCTATAGATTGTCACCAGACCTGAGTCTCCATCAACCTAACACTGTTAGCCCCACTCTGGTGATTGCCTGAGACCCCACCTCACCCAAATTTTAGGCCTACCCAAGCTGTTCCAATGACTTTCTATACAAATGGCTGTCTTGGTTCATGCTGCAGACTTTCCTAAAATCTAACAAGCAGCATCAGGCCTCTGCATACCCCATGCCTCCTGCTAAGTGGCCCCAGACTCAGCACTAGCAGCAGCCAGCCTTGGTTCACAGCTTGGACTCTCCCTGGCACATCTAAGCCCAGCACAAGTAGCAGCCATATGAAGATCTCTTTGTAGCTCATGATGGGTGACCCTGGGCAGGGCTCAGGTGGAGGCTGAACTTGTCCTGCACATCCTGGGAGGCCTCAGAGACAGCACACCTGGTGAACAGTTTCACACCATGCTAGAGAACCACGCAACCACCTCCATGAGTGACACACTCAAAGGGTGGACTCAGTGGGCATCAGATCCCCATTGAAAAGAGTCCTGTTACATGTGGTTGGCCCTGGCACAGCAGATCCTCCACAGTGGAATGTTGGCCTTGGATGAAATCCCTCCAATTGACATACTGACAGCAATTAATGCTAAACTACAATAGGAGGGTGCACACAGTCCACACCAAGGGGTAGGGTCCTCCTGGAGCACTCAGCTCTGGTGAGCATGGAGGCTGCACCACTGGGCCCTACAGGACACCTACTACATAAGGCCACTCTACCTAATACATAGACACAAACATAAGGAGGCAGTCAAAATGAGGAGACAAAGAAATGTGTCCCAAATCAAAGAACAGAACAAAACTCCAGAAAAAAAAAACAAAAAACTAAACAACATGGAAACAAGCAATCTACCTAATGCAGAGCTCCAAACACAGGTTATGCTCAATGATCTTAGTGAGAACTTCAATAAAGAGATAGGAAACAGCCATAGCTGGTTTGGCTCAGTAGATAGAATGTCAGCCCATTGACTGAAGGGTCCTGGGTTCAATTCTGGTCAAGGGCATGTACCTCAGTTGTGGGCTCCATCCCCAGCCCTGGTCAGGATGGATGTGGGAGGCAACCAATCAATGTGTCTATTACATTGATGTTTCTCTCTATGTGTCTCTCCCCTTCCCTTCCACTCTCTAAAAAATCAATGGATCAATGGAAAAATATCCTCATTTGAGGATTAACCAAAACACAAACAAAAAAGGAGATAGAAAACATAAAAAATATATAGAAATATAAAAAAGAACCAGTCAGAAATGAAGAATACAATAACTAAAATGAAGACTACATTATAGGAAATCAACAGTAGATTAGATGAAGCAGAAGATCAAATCAGTGATTTGGAAGATTCAGAAGCAGAAAACATCCAATCAGAACAGCAAAAAGAAAAAAGAATTCCAAAATATGAGGATAGTTTAAGGAACTTCTGGGACAACTTCAATCATACCAATATTCACATCATGGGGGTGCTGGAAGGAGAAGAGAGAGAGCAAGGAATTGAACACTTATTTGAAGAAATAATAACAGAAAACTTCTCTAAGTTGGTGAAGGAAAAAGACACACAAGTAAGGAAGTGCAGAGAGACCCAAACAAGATGCACAGAAAGAGGCCCACACCAAGACACATCGTAATTAAAATAGCAAAGATAAAATACAAAGAGAGAATCTTAAAAGCCACAAGAAAAAAGCAGTTAGTTACCTACAAAGGAGTTCCCACAAAATTGCCAGTTGATTTCTCAACAGATACTTTGCAGGCCAGAAGGGATTGGCACAAAATATTCTAAGTGATGAAAAGCAAGGACCTACAACCAAGATTACTCTACTGAGCAAAGCTATCATTTAGAATTGAAGGACAGATAAAGAAATTCCCAGACAAGAAAAAGCTAAAGGAGATAACTACCAAACCAGTATTACAAGAAATGTTAAAGGGTCTTCTTTAAGAAGAGGGGGAAAAATAAAAATATATATATGAATAATAAAATGGCAGTAAATGCATATCTATCATCAATTACTTTAAATGCAAATGGATTAAATGCTCCATTCAGAAGACATAGGTGGCTGAATGGATAACAAAACAAGATCATTTCATATGCTGTCTATAAGAGACTCACTTCAAATAGAAAGACACACACTGATTGAAAATAAAGGGATGGAAAAACATATTTCATGTAAATGTAAACAAACAAAAAAACTGGTGTAGAAATATTTACACTAAACAAAATAGTCTTTAAAACAAAGGCTATAGGAAGAGATAAAGGATACAACAATTCCACTTCTAGGTTTTTATTAAAAAAAACTCAAAACACTTAAGTCGGAAGACATATGCATTCATATGTTTATTGCACTATTTTTTCAAATAGCCAAGATGTGGAAGCATCCTATGTGTCCATCATGAATGGATAAAGAAGTGGTGTGTATATACAATGGAATATGACTCAGCCATAAAAAATAATGCAATCTTGCCATCTGCAACAACCTGGATGGACCTAGAGAGTATTGTGCTGAGTGAAGTAAGTCAGACAGAGAAAGACAAATGCTAGATGACTTCACTTATATGTAGAATCTAAAAAACAAAATAAACGAACAAGCAGAACAGAAACAGATCCATAAATGCAGAGAACATGTTGATGGTTCTAGAAGGGAGGAGGATTAGGGGAATGGGTTAAAAGGGTAAAGGAATTTAGAAGTTCAGAGTGGTAGTTACAGAATGGTCATGGGGATGTAAAGTACAGTATAGGAAATGTAATCAATAATATTCTAATCATTATGTATGGTGTCAGATGGATACTAGATTTATCAGAGCTAACACTTAGAAAGTTATATAAATGTCTAATCACAGGGTTGTACACCTAACACTAATATAATATTGTATATAGCCTGTAATTGAAAAATAAAAAGTCATTTAAAAAGAAAAAATAGCAGCCTACTTGTGGCCTTCTTGGGCTATACAGCAGCGGTTCTCAACCTGTGGGTCGTGACCCACAGGTTGAGAACCGCTAGCAGGGTCGCCTAAGACCATCGGAAAACACAGATATTTACATTACGATTCATAACAGTAGCAAAATTACAGTTATGAAGTAGCAACAAAAATAATTTTATGGTTGGGGGTCACCACAACATGAGGAACTGTATTAAAGGGTCGCAGCATTAGAAAGGTTGAGAACCACTGTTTTAGAGCTTTCTTTGTAAAGCTTGATATTATGAGTAACCACATGTTCATTATAAAATGGTAATGAGGGATCATTTTTCAATATGAATAATTTGTTATTATGTTACATAATTGCATTAGTGGAGGCTATTTATCTTTTTAATTTTTCCTAAATGTAAAAGTTCTCACTTGGGAAGAATTTGCCATCTGTACATATTCATCTTTATTAAAGTTATTGCTAAAGTTGTCGACATTAAGCTAACTTATTTCAATATGGGGTATCTATATTTTTCTCCCTACCTACCCTCCACCCATTTCTCTGGCACCAACCTTGTAGGTCCAGCCCACTTGTGACACCCAACAGCTGGTGTTGGATTTAAAGACTACTTTGGTAGTGTCAACCACCCATGCTACTCACATAGTTCAGTGATTCTCATACTGCACTGGTTAAGCACCATGATCATCCTAAACTTGTATAACAATATATAAAAAACTAGAGGCCCAGTGCATGAAATTCATGCACTGGGGGGCAGGGTGTCCCTCAGCCCAGCCTGCACCCTTTTCAATCTGGGTTGCGGGCTCAATCCCCCGTGTGGGGCATGCAGGAGGAAGCTGATCAATGATTCTCTCTCATTTATGTTTCTATCTCCCTCTTCCTTCCTCTCTGAAATGAGAAAAAAAAAATTATTTTCCTTAAAGAGTATTGAAGTTCCCAATAGAAACATTGGAACCTGGAAGACAGTAGAGCAATGATTTCAAAATACTAAAAGAAAATACGTTGTCTTTAACTGATAATTCTATATCCAGCCAGACTAACATAAACAGGAAGGTAGAAAAATGCCTTTTCAATCATGCAAGCACAGCCGAAACCGGTTTGGCTCAGTGGATAGAGCGTCGGCCTGCGGACTCAAGGGTCCCGGGTTCGATTCCGGTCAAGGGCATGTACCTTGGTTGCGGGCACATCCCCAGTAGGGGGTGTGCAGGAGGCAGCTGATCGATGTTTCTCTCTCATCGATGTTTCTAACTCTCTATCCCTCTCTCCTCCTCTCTGTAAAAAATCAATAAAATATATTTTAAAAAAAAATCATGCAAGCACAGAAAAAAATTCACTTCTATGCACCATTACTCAGGAAGTCACAAAACCAAAGGAGTGAACCAAGAGAGGAAGACAAGTGGAGATCTAATGAAAGAGATGAAGGAAGCCTCCAGTGTGAGAGTGAAAAGAAGTCCCAGCCTGGTAGCTGTGCTCCAGGCCAGCACAGCCAGTCAAGACTGGAGCAGAAAACTAGAGGACCTAGGAGGTATGTCTCCAGGGGAGAAACAGACCAATACATTAAAGGACAAATGTGACCCTGTAGAAAATCATACTGAGAGACATTTTATTTAATTTATCTATTTTATCAAATTTATTGGGGTGACATTGATTAATAGGGCCACATAGGTTTCATGTGTACATTTCTATGATACAGCATCTATATGTTGCATTGTGTGCCCATCACCCTACATCAAATTATCTTCCTTCACCGTATATTTGTCATTTATATGAGAAGCATTGTATAGAGCTGTTGGAGATTGTGGGAAAGACTTAATTAGATGTTCAAAAAAATGAGTGCATTAAAAAGTCAATTATTAACTCTAGGAACAATAAAATGTAATTCAAGAAGGGAAATGGCATCATATCAACTTTCTGACTCAGCAATGAATAATCCTTATATACTCATTGTAATGAAAACACTGAATATGTATGGACCTAACCAAATTGGAAGTATAATTATATTAGGAGGAAGGGAAGAATATTCACTTGTCATAAAGAAAATTAAACCTTTTTACTGATGAGTGTCTGAAGCAAATGCATTGAAGTAGCAGAAGATGTATATTACTTAGAAATACAGAAGTTAATGCCAAAAGAAACAGCTCCAACCTCTGAGGGGTAGGGAAAGATAAGGCAGGATACAAAAGACTGCTATTTTTTATTATAAGACTTGTAGTACTGCTTGACTTTTTAAAGTATTTGTACATGTAATACATTTATTAAAGTAATATTTGATTTTTTTGAAAAGTATATAAAATTCTCATTTCATATACAGGGCAGTATTGGGGGGTGGATAGAATGTTTTTCAAGCAGTGCAATGGAAACTGTCATTTGGCTCTTGGAAGGAGACCAAGAACCACACACATCAGTGATTAAAGTTTACTTATCTGTATTCCAAGTTCATGTGGGTTGTCATTTGAATTAACATATATAAAACTACTGACATAAAATAATTACTCAAAACTGTACATTTGGAAATGTACTTGAATTTTCCATATGTCAGAACTCCTTATTCTATGATATTTTTGCAGTTTTAAGGTGTTGGGGGAAATATTTTAGATTATATATAGACTGATGACCAATGAGCCTCATTCATAGTGTCCGGCACCAGCATTTCTCATGAAATCTCTCCTCTCTCCTCTCCAGCATACCTGGAGAACCTGCCATTTATAAATGACATGGGGCTTTCTATAGAACCAGAGTTCTTGAGACTTGTACATATTTAGGAGCAATATACATATGAATTCCAAAGGAAAGTGTATCCTAAATAATAAAAATTTGAATAATTACCTTAGACACTTGATAGTTAACTCTTGATTAATTCTGCAAATGGGGGAAGCAATTGCCCAGGTAATCTAAAACACTGAATGAAAAAATATTTATGTTTGGTTTTGGACCATAGTACATGATTTTATATGCATATGTATTTACCCCTTATATGATGCTTCCTAATGTAGACTCATATAAAAGACCTGATTACTTTTCCCAAGAGAACATATCCTGTGGGTGGGGAAGCAAGAATAAGTAAGGCAAGCTAGGTTGAAAGTGGAACAGGAAGTAAGTAAGAGTATGTCAACTGTGTTTTGGTACCACATTATGTCCGAGTCAGTCTATCTTATTCCCAAGTAGGATGCCAAGTAACTTGAGCAGAATCAAAAGTAGTAAAAGCTTGAATGTCAGAATAAACCATGTGTTACTTTTGGTCACGAGGAATGCACATGATACTGAAAGGTAGCAATATCAGACTTTACATCATCAACCAATGAGTTAAATTAGCTTCACTTGAATGTGACCATGCTACTCCTTTCCTTAATGCACCGTGGAAAATATAACATGCTCAATAAATTATGTAGAGAGGATAATTTTGTTATTAAAGAGGATCTGGCTGATCGCTCATGGAATAATTATCTCTCAGTAAGTAGCCTTCATTTGTTCCATTTTCATTAGGGGTTGTCAATCAATTTTGATTGAGAACTGCAAGGCAAACAAAAGCTTTATTTGAGGGTCTTTTAGGAATTGCAATTTTGGAGGCACAGATTTGAGTAGAAACTCTAACTCTGAAGGGGAAAGAGACAAAGTTTATAAAGACAGAAAAAGGGGAGCTTAAGAGATCAACCAAAGGACTTGTATGCATGCATATAAGCATAATGAATGGACACAGACACTGGGGGTGGGGGGGGGGGGGGTGAAGGCATGTGCCAGCAGGTAGGGGAGGCCTGGGGGAGGTCAATGGGGGGAAAGGGAGACATATGTACTACTATTTGTAATAGTTGAAACAATAAAAATAAAAATTTGAAGAAGAAAAAGAAAAAGGGGAGCTTCCAAGGAGATTACACAAGTTGCTTTCAAAGAACTGTGATTGGTGCTGGTGAGCAGACTTAACTATGCTAAACATGATTAATTGCTTATTTCTATTGCTAGGTGAAGATGTTAATTTTTTTAATGCTGTGTTCAGTGATGCAGAGCCAGTTCCAGGATCTGTATTAGGATGTAGTCATTTGGTGTAGCCCAATTCAAAATTTCAGTTTTGCATGAAGGGAGGGCGTTAGCTCAACTTCTCAGAGGCCTCCTAGTTCCATTTCAGATTTCTCTCTTGATAATACCAACTTTATTTTGCTCTTTTTCTTTCACAAGGTAAACTTAGGAATCAGAACTGGTTTATTCTGGAGAACAGGTAGTATCCAAGTTACTTCTCTTTCTTAGCAGTTTCCTTTAAGTAAAATATGAGATGGTTTCTCTGGTGGCTAAATCACTCCTTTTTGCTGTTGTACCTATGGTTTTGGTGACAAAAACTTCAAATTGAGTGGGGAAAGCTTTATAGTAAAGGAGAAATAAATGGGAGAAATTATAAAATCCCAATGTTAAAATATTTACAACTATTCATTCATATCCTCAGAAGATTAGGTTCTAACAGAACTTTTTGTTATTTTCAATGATGCACTTCTTTTTTTTCTATTGAGATATAATTAACATGCAATACTGTGATTATCAGAGCTTTTCTATTATTTACATTTTAAAAAAAGACTTCCTGGGCCCTGACGGGTGTGGCTCAGTTAGTTGGGTGTCATCCAGTGCACATAAAGGTTATTGGTTCGATTCCAGTCAGGGCACGGGTTTCAGGCTAGATCCCCGAGGGGGGTGCGGGGGGCATGCAGGAGGCAGCCAATTGATGCTTCCTCTCGCATCGATGTTTCTCTCTTTAAAAATCAATAAAAAATATTTTTTAAAAGACTTCCTCATGAACATGATAGGTATCAGTTTATCTGCACCTTATTACATTAACCAGTGTTTTTAAAGTAATACATAAATAATGAGAAACAACCAAAATTTTATAACCAGACATAACAACATAGACTCTAAGAGTAATAAATCTTTTGGTTATTGCTCTTAAAGATTCATTGGAAGCAATATTTAAATTGCTTCACACGGAGATTTTCTAATGGCCCATAACTTTAATTTCACAAATTGATTTTCTATTCCTCCCCTAGAGTAATCTAGGATAGAGACCATAGTATAAAATATGGTAGAGAACATACGGTAGACAAAATATGCTATAGAACAAACATAAGTAAGGATGTTTCCAACTGCAAAGTTTTGTTTTACTTCCCCCTTTAATTTCCAGAGCCTAGCCATCTCATCTTCACAAAAGAAAGCCTCTCACTTATGAAATTTCTCTCTTCTTTCTCCTTGTTAGTCATAGGTAGAGGGTTTGTTTCCCTCCATGGGGAAAGAAAAGACACTTTTACCCCCCTCCCACATTCTTTCCCGTAACGTGGGCCCCCACACTCCCCTGTTGGGCATGACAGGAGAGGATTGGAGAGCGGCATGTTCCCATCTGCTGCCAGACCTGATTATGACATCTGGTGGGAGTCTCGGCGCTGACGGTTTCCCCTTTACCAGCTGCCATTCTGAATGCTAAAGGATTGCCCAACTATAACCTGGCACCTGCCTCTTAAGCTCTTGTTGTTTTTAAAATCTTATAACACACAGTGATTTTCCTCCTTATTTTTCTCCAATTCTATGAAGTTAAAAGCTTACCCCCTTTTTAACCTACCTTCAGTGATATTTAACTAAGGGAGTGTTTTGTTCATGACTTATTAGCTCTCTTGTCTTAGATATGTTCCCCAAAAAAACTCAGCTTGCAGAAGGGGCACGAATGTCGCAGGATCTGAAGTCTGAACTTCAGATAAAATTGGCTCATCAGGGGAGCATTTACCCACAAATCTCTTCTGTGGTAGAGCCTTGACTTCATCTGGCTCTATCTGTAGGTGTGCAACGCCCCTGGCCTCATTTCTTTCTGACACCCTTCTCTGTTCCTGTGAAGGAAATAAAAAAGGAACATACATGATAACTTCTCTTAGCCTTCCTGTAGACTCCTGCAGCCTCCATAGCCTCCGTTTTCTTATTTGTAACATTTTTACTTCATATAGTTTCTCTTATGATTGATTGAGACCATCCATAATATTAGTTATTGTTGTTATACTCTTAACTACTGCTACCACTACTACAGGATCTGTTATATGTAGAATCATGTACATTCTGTATACATTATTATCCTAGGAATTAAGATTCTTTTGTATAGATTTTCTTGAAATGTTCCTGGGTAAGTTTACGTTTATTTTGCAGTCTCCAGGGTAAAGCTAGAGCAGTAGGAGAAATTAAGTGCCCCGTGGAGAGCTGTAGGTAAGTAGTGCTTAGTCTTGGTTGCACATTAGAATCACCTGGAGAGCTTTACAAACTATTGGTTCCTGGACCCCATCCCCAGAGCTATTGAATTATTGGGTCTGGGACACAGCCTGGGCCTTTGAAAAGCTCCCCAGATGATTCTCATGGGCAACCGAGGCTGAAAACTACTGTTTTTGTTTAAATTGAAGCTACCTGAGCAAAATCTATTGGGCAGGGGCTGGGGCTGGGGGCTTTATCTTCAGTGTACAGCTTCCTAAATGCAGCGCACAGTCCATTCACAAAGGAACTCTCCACCCTTTGTGGAAAGAATTGCAGGATATTTTTGCTGGCTATGGAACTATGATCTTATCCTTGAGAAATTCTGAGAAGTCCATTAATGAGCTCCTATACGTGAACATAGTTCAAATCCCAGGGTCATTAATGGATGTCAGCTACTGGTTCTCTACTAGGAGACTATAACCACTGATAAAACATTTCCCAGTTTTTAATTAATAGTAGTCAAAATAACGTATTGATTTTACAGAATAATCAAAACACTGATTACCAAGGTCCTCCTTTCTCACCAGAGAAATGTTTCACTGATGCAGTCCTAAATTACAATTGCAGTTTCTCAGTTGTTCTGAGAGACTCGGAGCCCTGTCTGTAGAATGGTCAGTTCTGTGGCTGTGGGTGCAAACTTCATGCACTTTCCACATCCTCTCCTCCAGAAGAACTCTTGTTGAAACACCAACTCAAGCTCAACCTGCCAGCATTGGGAGAGTTCTTTACTGAGTTTCTTTAACCCATCAGTTTCCAAGGAACCTCTTTTTTACACACTGCCTGTGACAACGGCATAAAATAGTATTGGGTGATTATAAGAAAGCTGACACACAAGAAAAAGCATGGATTAATTCACAGCGCCTATGCCCACTCTTGGGAAAGCAACATCTAGAATCAGTTGTAATAGAACTGGATTAGTAGCATTTTCTTCATTTGCCAAGCTGGGCACTTTATGGTGACCAAGACTGAATTATTTTGGTAGACAGGGTCCTTGATATCTGATAGTGTGTGACTTCCAGTGGAAGTAATGGCTTTATCCTTAGCTGTTGCAGTCCAGGTCAGAGCTGTGAGAGAGACCTGGGGGCAGCCTCCCCTCCCCTGTCAGTGCCTGCTGCTCCCTCTTGGGCATTCCCTCTCCCCTTTCCCTACCTCCCTCACGTCTGTCATCTATCACAGTGGTTTCCCAGCCCTGGCTGCATAAGAATCACCTGGAGGAGCTTTTAAATTATAGAGGCCCACGCTTCATGGCAGATCAATAAAGTGAAACAAAACAAAACAAAAACTCTGGGTATTGATGTTTTTTAAAAGCTCCCACAAGGTTTTGATATGTAGTGAGAGTTGGGAACCACTGGCCTGGGTCTCCTGTCCATCACCCACTCCTCTCCACCCCGCTGCCTACCCACCTTCCCTCCACAAGACCTTGCCTCAGCTCTGATCTCTCTTTAAGACGGTTCGCACCATAACGAAGAGGCAATCACCAGGTTTTTCCATTAGATCTAGATTCTCCCTATTGCCTTGCCCATGCGGACACAGCCTGTGCTTTGCCGCTTCCATACCTGCAAGAGCAACCCCAGTTCCTCTTCTTTTCGAAAAGGAAAGCAGGGCCCAAAAAATGAATTATGAGCAAAACTGGGACACGGTGCATGGAGTGCGTATAATCCAGACCTTAGTGAATGGAATTCGTGTTTGAAACAAGAGCTGCGGCACAGAAACACCCCTCGGCCTATGGTGCTCGGCAGAGGTGACTGTCGGAGGATGAGAAGTCCCAAAGGTACAGCAAAGGCTTGTTTTTCAAAATTTATTTCTAACATATTTTGTCAATTAACTCCATTATATTCCAAGGTAAATGTGGTGTGCACACCTGAAAAATAGAATCACGTATTTGTTTGAAAGAAAAAATAGAACCAAAAAGCTCTTTTACTACTATTAAACAGTTACGCCCATGGCATAATTTCTGTATTTAAAGTTTAGGCGTTTGAAATCGCTTTCTATTTCATTTGGCCCTATTTCTCAAGACGTAAGCCAATTCCTAATAAGCAGTTGTCCAGCAGAGCACAGTATCTGGTGTCCAGATTCTTATCTGGGCCTTCTCACCCAGCCAAGGGCCGGCGGGGCACTGACTCTCCAGGAAGTACATGGTAATTCTCATACTCAGGCTTGCTCTTCTGCCCTCAACTCTCCCATCAGAGAACTGCCCAGGTAAGCGTGGCAGCCCCAGCTGGGAAAGTTTGGGCCAGCTTTGACAGTGAGTTGCTTAAACTTTCCCACTGCTTCTTGTGAGGCAGCATCAGTGTTTGAGGGAGGGTGGCTCACAGGTGATGCCTCAGCTTCTGGGTTTAAATCTTGACTTTCTCAAAACTGTGAGCAGGCAGTTTACTTGGCATACTTGTGCTTCGGCATCCACATTATAAAATAGGATAGGCTAGTTGTGGGGAGTGACTGAGAGAGTGTTTTAAGTGCTTAAATTCAATACTCGGTAAGCATGTAAAAAATGTTCGTTATTGCTATTGTTAGGTATTTAAGAGCATTTCTCAATTTGGAAGGTTTTAAAGGGTGGTTTTTTCTTCATATTATTATGGAATTAAGATAGATCACTTTACATGGAGGCATTGACTGGCTGTATTAATATACTTTTGGTTGCTACGAACAAAAATCAACTCTGGCTCTCTTAAGCAATTTGAATTATTACAAGGATGCAAAGATGTTTCATGGAATCCACAGGTAGGAAGGCAGCCTGGAAAGGGCTAAAGCCAGGGGCCTTTCTGCAATTCCTGTCTATTCTCTCATTTCACTCTCTGTGCATCTGCTTCCATCTTCTCTTTCTAAGCCAGCTTTGTCTCCTCTTCAATCATAGAGCCGAGCTTAGCTGCCAACAGGTCCAGCCACCAAAAGAAACAAACTTGTTCTCTCAATCCCAACTCTAAACTTCTAGGCACAAGTGTCAGATTTTCTAAAGTCCAATCACTGAGGCCAGGGTGAAGCAATGTTTTATAAAATGATCATTGAGCTCCTACCACTGTGTATGGGTGAGGGGACGTGAAGAGCCACAAAGGAAGAGTTGAGGAGGGTCATTAAGCAACTTGGAAGACACAGCTAAACCTGTAGTTTCAGTGACGATGGTTCATGTTATGAACCAACTATATGGTAAGGAGAAAATATTTCCCATTTTAATCAAATACAACCCCTTAGAACTTGAACTTTGCTGATGAAGGTTTGCATACCCTCCGGGATGATTCAGAAATGTGACTGGTAGTGGTTTCTCCCTGGAAGCACAATTTTGCTAAATGATTGGAGGTGGGGAATAATTTTGTGTAATATTAGAATAGACATAGTTATTTATACAGATGAGCAGGCACACCATGTTGTGTGTAGATGGGGATACTCAAACATCATAAAGATGTCAACGCTAGGTCTGTTTTCAAATATAGCCCAGTCAATAAAGGTTTTGAGAGCAGTCCCTCTCTCTCTCTTTCCCTCTCTCCATTTTTTTAACTAGACAAGTAATTAGGTTGACATAGAGAAATAGACAAGCAAGAATAGTCTGAGTATGGACAATAATGGGGTACTAGCCCCCACTAGATTTTATAACATTATAAAGCCTTAAATAGAATGGTGTATCACTGGTCCCTGAATAAACTATCAGACCAATGTAACTGAGTAAAAAGTACAAATATAGACCTCGATATAGATGCAATTTTATATATGACCAAGGTAGTATTGCATATCAGTGGGGTTGGACTAGTCAATAAATTGTAATAGAACCACTGAATGCAATTGGGGGGAAAACAAAATTTGACTCATATGTTATACCCTGCATGATTATAAATTGAAGAATGAAGCCATGAATATATAAGAAAATATGGAAAGAATTTTTATATAATATCACAGTGAAAAAAGCCTTTCCAACGGTGACTTAAAATCAAAGAGCAATATAATTAAAAATTGATATCTTCAAACATATAGAGATCAAAAAATTTCTAAGTGGCAAAAAAAGCCCCACTTTACGCAAAATGAAAAAATCAAGCAAACTAGGAAAATATTTCTTCCTCACAGACAAAGAGCTAAACTTAATTATGTAAAAAGCGCCTAGAAATCAATAAAGGAAAAATAGAAACAGAATGAAAATGGGCAAAGGATATTTTAAAAAATAGGTCACACAAAAGGAATTACAAAAGACTTCAATGAAAAGATGTTGAATCTTACTCAGAGTAAGAGAAATGAGAATTCAAATTGCACTTTAGTACCATTTTTCACCCATCAAAATTAACACAAGTTCAAAATGTTGGTAACTCATTGTGTTGGTGAGGCCATGGAGAAATAGAATTTCATACGTAGCTTATAAGGAGCAAATTGGCTCATTTCCAATGAATGAAATATGGCAATATCTGTCAGATTGTAAATGCACACATACCCCTTTGACCTAGCAATTGAAGTTCTGGGAATTTATCTTACAGAATGCTTGGAAGTGTACAAAATGTATGTACAAGGTTATTCGTTCCAACAAAAAAATTAACTAAATGTCCATCAAATGGGGACCAGTTCAATAAATTTTGGTATGTATATATACAACAGAATACAAAGCAACTGTGGGGGGCAATGCAAGATGCAGAATAAAATATAAAACATATTGTGAAGAGGGTTAAAGAATGTGTGGTGTGTGCATGTGTGTGCGTGTGTGTGCGCGCGCACACGCATGTGCGCATATGCACTGTATTTACTCGGTTATGCTCTAAACGTTCCTGAAAGGATAGACAGTGACTAACACTTTCTGTGACCTATTTAGCAGGAGAAGAGCAAGTGGAGAGATGAGGAAAGTGGTGAGGCATAGAGGTTTCATGTTAACCTGTTTAGACTTTTTTTTTCTGACCCACATGAATGTATTATAATCTGGTCAAAACTTTCAATATATTTTTTAAAATAAACATGTTAGGCTAAAATACAAAATTTGCCTAAAATTTAAATATAAAACAGGAGTCCTTTTTTATTATTTAATAGTTGCCTCGACCCCTTTGGGTAACCTAAAACTTCTCAACCTCAGTTCTCAATCTTGGAATCTTTACAAATCAGTACATCCTTCATTTGGTCATATCCTCTATAATAAAGAGGTAATATGCAAATTAACCCTCACACCCTCACAAGATAGCTGCCTATGAACACGCCAGCAGGGGGGTTAGTGAGGGACAACCAAATGACTGAACAGCAGGCTGCATGGGGAGACCTGGCTGGCAGGGGAGGTTAGTGAGGGACCACCAAATGACTGAACAGCAGGCTGCATGGGGAGCCCAGGCTGGTGGGGAGGGGCTGTGGGGGTGACCAGGCCAGCAGGGGTGGGGGGCAATTAGGCTGGCAGGGGGCAGTGAGGGGCAACTAGTTGGGGGGGTGCAGTTGGGGGCAACCAGGCCGGCAGAGAGGGAAGTTAGGGGTGACCATGCCAGCAGAGGGGGGGGGGCAGTTGGGGACAACCAGGCTGGCAGGGAGGGCAGTAAGGGGTGACCAGGCAGGTGAGCTATTAGGAGCCAGCAGTCTAGGATTGTGAGAGGGATGTCCGACTGTTGGTTTAGGCTCGATCCCTGGGATATGGCCTAAACCAGCAGTCAGACATCCTCCAAGGGGTCCCAGATTGGAGAGGTTGCAGGCTGGGCTGAGGGTACCACCACCCCCCGCCCCACCTCGTGCATGAATTTTGTGTACCGGGCCTCTAGTTTAGAAATAAGAAACTAGACTGAATAACATCTGGCCTTACCACATGAAATACAATTGCCCAGTGAAAAGAATTTAAAAATAATTCCTTGGTGAGCCCTGGCCATTGTGGCTCAGTAGGTTGGAGCATCATCTTGTGCACCAATGGGTTGCTAGTTTGATTCCCTGATTCCTGATCAAGGCACATACCTTGGTTGTGGGTTCAATACCTGGTGGGGGTAGGAAAATGCAACTGATCAGTGTGTCTCTCATATACCAATGTTTCTCTCTCTTGCTCGCTCTTGCTCTCCCCCTCTCTCTAAAGTCAGTAAAACATATCCTTGGGTGAGGATTCAAAAATAAAAATAAAATTCCTTGGTGAATGCTGTGTTTCCTCACGATATTTCACATTTTGTTTCTGACAAAAAGAGAATGTGAAGTAATTCTGTGAAAGAAGTCATGCATAAGTACAGCAAAATGTTTCTAAAGGAACCATGTCTAACTGCTGAGGCACTCTCCTGACACTGCTGCCCTGTGGGGGTAGGTTTTCCACACTGCTGCTCTTCGGGGCAGATTGCGTGGTCAGAAAGCAGAGCTGTGCCTCATGGAGAGTTTCCTGTGCCCCCTCCAGTCACTGTGGCCTAGGAGGACATGAGGCTTTACCCCAGTCAGGCCTGGGTTTGGCCTGAGCCTCATTTTCCCTGGTTACAGACAGAGGGGTAATACTACTGTTGGGGAGTAAACACTTTTCCTATACTCTCTTAGGTTCAGTGAATAGGGATCATGAATGTAACCTACAACAGACATAATAACAGGAGAAAAAGAATAAAAATGTATTGATATTTTTACATACACGGGGGTTCACAGAAAAGAAGTGAAACTCAAAGAAACAGACTCAGGAGCTTATAAACCCTTCTTAACAAAGGAAAGATTTGAGCTTTAAGAGATGATAAGATGTAGAGAAGTGACTAGAAAACACAGGGATGGACAAAAATAGGTAAATAAATAAAAAATACAATAATTAATAAATAATAATTCAAGAAACTGTTTTGCATACTCACAACTGTCAACCTACTTTTGCCCACCCCTGTATATGGGGGGAAATCATGGAAGATAAGGGTTACCTTGGTAAGATTTGTTTATGCAGACTCATCTCAGTGCAGGCTCTCTGTTTCTAGTGATAAGGATCACTCTCCTCATGCCAGTACAGAAGTGGGGTGGGGAGGAGGATTTGTGCCCTGCTTTTAGGCAGAGAAGGGGAAGGCAGAGAACTCTTCCTGTATCTGCTGATTCTTTTTTTTTTTTAATTTAAATTCTTTATTGTTTTAAGTATTACATAGGTCTCCTTTTTCCCCCATTGACCTCTCCCTGGCCACTCCCACTCCCCAGCACCTGCCCTCACCCCCCTATTGTCTGTGTCCATTGGTTATGCTTACATGCATGCATACAAGTCCTTTGGTTGAACGCTTCTTACCCCTCCCCCCACACCCTCTCTTGCCTTCTCTACGAGGTTTGACGGTCTGTTCGATGCTTCTGTGACTCTGCTGATTCTTAATTGCCTTTAGTTCAAAATGATCCTTATGTCAAAAGGCCTATTTTGGGGGTGGCATATCCTGATCTTCAATGCCAATAGGAGGCTTAAGTAAATTATGTATAGCAACGACTCCAATGCTAGGTGCATTGTAAGTGGTCAATAAATTTGCTGTTCAATTTGCAAATGTGTATTTTAAAACATTGGTTCACTTCTACGTGGGTTGCTGGTTGTTCATTAAGAACTCTAAGTTTTATTTTCTGAAGCACATGCTGTGTGCCATTACATTCTTTAAATGATCATCAACATTGTAAGCAAAGAAAAATAGTCCTATATGTGTGTGCAATGAGGAATCATGATTCAGAGTTTAATTCTGTCGAATAGAATATAAAAATTGGCAAACAGAGATACAAGAATCTGAAACCTTTTTGGCTGCATTATCTGGTTTCCATTGGGAAAATAGATTCTAAAACTCAGTAAGAAAATTGTTTTAACTAGAAAGTCTCTCCAAGTTTATTTCTAATGTGTATTGTACTAAAGCAGATTAAATGGGCAGACACAAACTGTACTTGTCCTAACAAGCATAAACTTAATTATAGGATACTGCTTATATAACCTAAATCATTAGTCACTAAGTTGATTTCTACAAGTACAATACACTTAGAATACAGCAATGAGATCTGAATTACCAACTCACTGTTAATAGAAATTGTTTATTTATTCAGTATTTACCAAACTTCTATTGAATATTATATTCTGTGTCAAGTGCTGGAATACCAAGATGAATAAGCACGGTGCCTGCCCCACCCCCCACCCCCAGGAGCCCCTGTGGAGCTGGCATCTCCATTCAGTCTGTTCAGTACCATGGCAGCCATTAGAAACAGGCATTGATTATCTCAAAGCCACATCCTATGCCCAGTGAAAGATATCAGAAATACCTTTAAGAAACCTAGAAGTCTCAGGGGATGTCTCCCTGTTTTTTACTATTTGTGACATAGTTGCTAAAGTGTATGAGTGTTTCAGAAGGAGGGAATTCCTCTCTTTGAACCAACTCTAGAAACCTTCCTTCTTAGGTTCATAAAGTCTCACGTCACCCAACACCCCAAGTGAAATGCTCTGAACTAAGTCAGATTGGTGTGTTTTCAAGCCAGGGTCACTCTGGAAGCTTAATTTAGCTTGAGCAAGTGATTCTTGCCCAAGGAAAGTATTCATTCAGCCTCCAAGAAAGCAAGTTGGGGCTGTTGAACGGTAAGAGGCCGTGCCACCTCCTCTGGGATTCCCCCAGGCAAGGTTGCTTGCACCCTTCTCTGTGCTCCCACAGTTTCCAAACAGATCTGTTTTACTTTGTTCATTTGCCAGTCACTATCCCCCCAGACGCACCCTCCTCTGTGTGGGCAGGGGGTGCACATATCCCCAGCAGCCTCAGAAGAGAGTGGAGAACCCACAAGGGGGAGCAAGGAGAGGCACTTGGTCAGACATCTCCCAGATAATAAGGGTAAAATCTCACTGCTTCTTCCTCTTTAGCAAACAGCCCCTTCTAGCAAGAGTTAGCTAGTTAAATGTTCTTAAGACTTAATGAATCTGGAATATTAGACAAACATTTCTCACACAAGACTGGTAATGACAATGCATACCTATACATAATCAAAAATAAATTATTCCATTCAGATTGGTGAATTCCTGGCTGAAAGCACTGTTTTCATCGCACCTGAGTGCTCCTAGAGTTTGTAACTTGCAGAAAGCTTTTACAGCTCGAAGCAAAAGAGCACTTGAATGCTACAAGCTGCTGATTACCCTTTTTCTCATTTCAATACAAATTTGGCGGGGGGGTTGGGGGGGGAGATCATCTGGGCTCCTTATTGCCATTCTTCTGAAATAAAGATTCTGAATCATAGGCTAGCTGGCCAGAATGCACCGAGCTGTGTGAGCCCAAGGTGCAGGAAGGCTTAATAAGGATTTCTGAGGAAACACGCCTGTGTGCACCCCTGGGCCTCGGGGCCTTGGCACCTGCTCCAGATCAAATGCCCACCTTGGCACATGCCCTCAGCAGGGCAGTTCGTGAAGAGAGGGGAGGCGGCGTGTCTGTCTTTGTTTTTCACACAAGCAGGGCTGATTTGGATACAGGAGGTCCAGCATCATGACTTTTTCATCGACGTGTACAAGAAATAAAAGTGACTTGAGCCATGTACTCTTCCTTCTGCTTCCAAGCCCGGATCCAAAGATACATTTCTGGTCTCACCCTCTTTGCCTCCAGTGTATACCACCACTTTAACGTGCCCAAGTAGCACATTGGAGCATGCGCTCTGGAATCACCTGCCTCTCACTAGCAGTGAGACCTGAGGGAAGGTCGCAACTCTCTGGCTGTCAATTTCCTGATTTGTAAATGGTGATGATAAGTCCAATCTCACAGGTGGTTGTGAGGATTTAGTGATACCTCCGTGGGTTGTCTAGCATGGTTTTCTGATAATAGATACTCAGTAAATGTTAGTTATCTTCTCGATGTCCTCCATAGGATGTAGTGGTTTTGAGGTAAAATGTGAGAAGGAGCAGGAGAGAGGAGTCTGTGTTTCTAAGCTTGGCAGCTAGGCAAATGGAGTTGCTTTAACGGAGAAAAGAAATATAAGAGGAGGAGGAGGAAGTATGGGGGTGAGATGTTTGGTTTGGCACATTCAGAGTTTTAGAGGAGATGTCCAGAGACTCAAAAGATATTAACCTTGGGACAAAGATAGTGCCGGTTGAAGCCATTAACAAGGGTGTGGTGCGTAGAGTGTGGACACGGCCAAGGAAAGACCCCGGGGAGCACCAACATCGAAGGTGGATTGGAGGAAAGCCAGATTCGTCAGAGAAGGGGTAGAACCAGCTGATGGCGGTGCCCTGGTCTCTTGGGCAGTTTCAGAAAGAAGAGCTGCCGAGGCCCCGATGATGAGATGGAAGGAGGCCCCCAGGAGGTCAGTGGGGATTGGGCGGAGGCAGCACCCTGATGGCTGGGATTGAGGAGTGGGTGAGAGGGGAGAGAAGAGCTCAGAGGTGGTGAATGGAGGCCACTCTAACAAGGGACCAAATGTGGGAGATGTGGGAGGTGTCAGAGAGAGAAGAAGGTGACACTAGTTAAAGGCTGATTTTATTCAATAATCTCTATGGAAGAGTCCATACAAACTGAACTCAATTTGGATCTGTGCAGAGGTGACTGGGTACTTTAAAAGAGAGAATGATACAGGGGGGATTATAGGGGGAGGGAGGTTCAGGTAGCATCAGGGAAGTGGATTAGGCCCTCTGGGATTTTTAACTTTGACCCTTATCAAAATTAGGCTCCTATGGTCCCCCAGAGGCTGAGAGATAGGAGTCCCATCGTCAGGTGTTAGCTGGAACACATAGTAAATTCTTTTAGCGGCCTTGAGCTTTCTCAGGCATGAACTTAAGGGGAGGGCATGGAGGTCAATGCAGACACATAGCTTTGAGCTGTTAGAAACTGTGCTAGAGTTTGTTCAAGGCTTTTAGTAGAGTGCCGGGGGTACAGTCCTTGTAGGCCAAGGTTGAGGCCTCGTCTAGAAGAGGGCTCAGATGAGCCTGCATTTGGTCAAGGAGAAAGTCCTTATCTGAGGAAACATAAAGGTATTTTTAAGCTAAGTGGAAGGATCCAAGAGAGAGGAAAGCTTGAACCAGAAATTGAGTACAGGGTAAAAAGCACAAGTGATCAAACACCCAGAGTGGAACCATGCGGCATGGAGGGGCCCTAAAATCCCATGTGGCAATGTTCAAGCCAAGGTCAGCAAAAAAAAGGCTGGATAGTAAATATTCTAGGCTTGGCAGGCCAGATATGGTCTCTGTTTAATATTCTTTCTTTTTTAACCCTTTAAAATGCAAAAATCATCCTGTTCATAACAAACAGACTGTATGCCTGATTTAACCAGCCATCACTTTCCAACTCCTTTTCTAAGCTCTCGTTTGACCCCATGTATGTGTTGAGGTCACCCTTTTCACCCCTCAAATTTACATAGAACACTTTGGCATTCCACCTGTCTATGGGGACTTCCTCAGAACATTCACCAGCAAAATTTCATCCCCTCCTCCCAGCCAACAAAAAAGAAATTACAACCCCATCTACTAGATGCAGAACTAATTTGTTGCTTGGCAATCGCCCCAAGTCCTGAAGCCTGATTCATTCCATCAAGCAGCCTCCATTCAGAGCCAGGGGATGGTGCCTCCCTGGAGACAGCACTTTTTTGCTCACTACTTAAGCCTAATTGGGAGCAACTTCCTGCATGACAAAGCTCACATTAAAAATATCTTAGGGTGGTACCTAAGGTCTGACCATTCACTCCCTGCCAAGAAATTCCTGGCTTGCTTCCAAAAGAGAAACCATAAGTAGACAGTTTCAGGTCCCTTTGGACAACAATTCTACAAGCAATTTAATTTATAGGTTTCTTAGTCAGTCGCATTACCCAAGAACAAAAATAGGAAAGCAGATGTGAAAACTGTCCATGGTATCATGCTTCTACCCCATATCACTGGTAGAAAATCCAAGGGATGACCAAAGGAATTTGCTCCTTTCAGTTCTTGATAATGTCAAATATTTATCTGTCTTAAATATTTGATCATGTTTCCAGGACCAGAGGATTGAGGTGGGCTACATGCAGAAATGATTCCCTGACTCGTGTGCCCTCTGAAGTGCACCTCTGAGAAAAGCAACAGCTATAGTGGGAATGTTCTGATTTGGGAATCAGACTTAGATCTGAATCCCAGATTCAAATAACTGTGTGATCTTGAGCAAGTTACCTAACTTCTCTAACCACAGACTTCTCATCAGTGAAATGAGGATAATCATGCATACCTTACAGGATTATGACGAGGATTAGACATAATACTTATAAACTTCCAACTGAGCCATCTGGTGCCCAGGAAGCAGTTAGGAAATGGTTACAATAATAATATTTGTAAGGTCATAGAGTCTCCTTTGAGAAAATAAAAAAATAAAGGTACCATAGTATATGCCCAACGGTGTGGATATTCATCTGCCTGAAGATGAACGGCCGAGTAGTATAACTTTTTCTTTCAAAGTCTCTTTCAGTTCTAATTCTATAAGCTCCAGATTCCTAGTCATGTGCATCTTTACCCCACCAGCCCCTTCTTACACTGCAGATTATACTCCATGTTCTAAACGAGCAAGCCCCGTTACACACAGGCACCCACACAATCACTTGCTTACACCAAGTAGGAACTATTCTCTCCTACCTTCGAACAGTCACACCTGCCACATTCCCTACCTCATGAGCTTCCTCTGGCTCCTTCCTTCTCTGCCTCTATGTCCAGCTGGTCTAGAAAGCCAGCCCTGAGTGATGACAACTTACGTTCCACTCACTCCCTCTTTCCCACGTATAGTGCTGTGCAGCTAACTTTGGCAACGTACTATTCCTGTGTTTTCTCTTGCTATTTTTCCAGTTGGGTGTCTTTCAATTTTTCATTCTGTATATTTGTTCTATCTCTTTGGTTGTCTATTTCTTGCCCCAGGGTTCTGCATCTTGTTTCTTCTATCTTTCCTCTGGGTCCAGGGCTGCCATCCTATGGGTGTGTCTGGTGACTTAAAATGGAGAGAGATGATTGTGTAGGCAGATATTTGGGTACGCATCATGATAGGTAGCGTTGACAATGTTATATTCCAGGAAGGATAACTTGGCAACCACAACAGCAAATAAATATTTTGTCAGGAAATGTCTGGTATGTACTTTGGGGTGACAGCCCTTGAAGACAAAATTGGGGAAACCCAAAGGGTCACAGGTAGATGAAACATTAACTGTCTTTTAACACAACTCAGTGGACTAAGACCAAAAACACGTGCTGTTTGTGCTGAATTGTTGGTAGCAGGGAATTTTGTTACTAAAAAAAAAAATCAGCAAAATGCAAATAGAGATGGTATTTACAGGATGCTTTGGCATAGTGCATCTTTCCTCACACTGGGATTTAACCTATGTCGCATTATCTTCCCCCGGCCCCTTCTTATCTTCCTTTGAAAGAGTCCCAGTGACACCCAACTGTTCATTGTTAGTTTCCTTGGTTACCAATGACTTTCAGTTTTTCATTTGCAGGTTTCTGGTGTTAAACAAAACATCTCTGTGCTTTTGTGCTGCATTGACAGAGGTTTAGAACTAGGGATTGTGCTTTTGTCTCCAGAAAAAGCATTGTATTTGTTTTCCCAATAAAATGACTACAATAACAAAAGAATTGAAAAGGACTCATGGAGGTTTTCTTCCCTGGGGGATTTATTTCTGTTGTCACAGATTTCAGAATTTTGACATTTGATTTAAAACTCTATATAATCAAAATGGTTATAGAAAAAAAATACTTTGAGTTTTCCACTTAAATAAATTAAACAAAATTACTACTGCTAATTTTTTTTCATTTCCCTCCAACATCCCTGAATTGGCTACATGTGCTTTAGACTATTCTAGGGATAAGTAGGTGAGATGGGAATTAGGGGGTACAGGTGAAAAGCCTGTGCAAAAAAAAAAGTATTTTTTGCATGATTACTAAGTATGATTCTCGGTAACAGAGAATTCAAATGAGCTTAACCTAAGTGACTACACCAGGTAAGGCCTGATACAGGCCATGGAGGAGGCAAACATGAGCTGCGGTGGGTCTTGCTAGGAAATAAGTGCCTATTATACAACCTGGGTTATATACGCTTTCAAGGATATGACACTGCTGACTTGTTGCTCACACCCCTGCTTCTCAGTTTCCCTCCATGATGCCTGGAACCTAGTGACCGGATCTCCTGGCAGAGGCTGATATATGATCCTGAGTTGGGGAGACAACATACATAGGCAGCCTCCCCTTTCTGGCTTTCTGAAGAGGGTGGATCTTAGGACATTGCTTAACCGGAGAAGGCCCTGCCCAGAGGGAATCCATAGCCCATGCACCACAAAATTACTCAGATCGCCATCCTCACAGCCTTCTCCCCACACCTTTCCAGGACTCCATGGGCTGAGGGGCGTGAGCCTGTCTGGCTGGAAACCTGCTGTTTGTAAGACCATTTGCAATCATATTTTATTTTCCTTTTAAGACTTCACATAGAAATTCTAATTCCCCAGGTGAGCATCTTCACATTCTACTGCCCTTTTAAAGAAAGGTCATGGGTGTCTACCATTTTTCTTTGGAGCCCTCGTTATTTACATTTTCTGAACTTGTGGCTGGAGACAAAGCCGTGGTCTCCCATTTTCTTCTGTTTAAAAGGCATGATGGCCGAAACCAGTTTGGCTCAGTGGATAGAGCGTTGGCCTGCGGACTGAAGGGTCCCGGGTTCGATTCCGGTCAAGGGCATGTACCTTGGTTGCGGGCACATCCCCAGTAGGAGGTGTGCAGGAGGCAGCTGATCGATGTTTCTCTCTCATTGATGTTTCTAACTCTCTATCCCTCTCTCTTCCTCTCTGTAAAAAATCAATAAAATATATTTAAAAGGCATGATGACTAGGAACTTGGCCTGACTCAATTTCTCCACCTTCCCCTTTTTATTTTTTAACCATGTGTAACTTCAGCACTCTGTGTACATACCAGTTGATGTTATGAATCCCTCTCCAACTGGTTTATAAGCATCAAAATATTCTAGCGCCAACATGCGTTCCGACTGTGTTTATAAAATCAGCAGCTGTTTATACAATCTCATCTTTGAAGAATTCAGAGCAAATGAGTTGCTGTGGAAAGAAACCCTGCTTCCCAAAGGCACTCTCTGATAAGCCTGCCCATCAAAGGTTCAACTGTTCTCAGCCTGTGTGGCTAATGACATTGGAAAGGCAGAGTTTATGTTCGATTCTTCAGACACCAAATCAATGGCTGAAATTCATTCTGAGGATTAAAAAGAAAATCTGTGTGTGTGTGTGTGTGTGTGTGTGTGTGTGTGTGTGTGTGTTTTAAAGTTGCTGTTAGATGTACCTGTGTTTAGTTTTAATAGTTATCTCTTGCTTAATGTCCAGTATCTGCTGAGATTGAATCCTCATAGCAGCCCTGTGACATAGACAATAAAATTCCCAGATTACTGAAGAAATTGAGGATTATATCGCTAATTAATTTGCAAAGTACATGAAGATGCTTAGATATGAATACACGTCTGTTTCCAAATCCTACTCCCTTTTCAGTAACACTGGCTCTCTCTATGTACATTTCTTTCCCACCCACCCCTTTTCCTGCCATCTCCCTTCCCTGGAACTTCCTTCCTGGCCTACTTCAGACTGCCCCTTCCCAGCTCAGAAGTCACAGCTTTAAACTCTCTTTTTTTGCACTGTATTGGAAACTTCCACAATCACATTCAACTTGAACTATACTAATGATAGTAAATACTGAGTCAACAATTGAATAATATCCCATTTTATTTGGCTACTAACTTGCCAGTAGAAAGCAATTATAGTGATATGTAGGCCCACTTAACCAAGTATTTTTTCATAGATACCAGTACAGTTATTTTCAGTGCTAAGCCTTTGAAAAAAGGCTTTGGCAGAAAAAAATTGGGTCATAATGTTAAATCATAAAGTACTCATTGAAGGAAAATAATATATGATTTCAAGTAAAATTATGGAGAGATTTCCAATTTCTTGCTGCACTGCAGTTAGAATTGCTTGATATTTAATGCTGACTTGGTGAAATAATATGTATATAGCACTATATGCACCATTAAATGCAGTGTCTGTATATATATCCTTGCAAGTTCTCAGTTCAGACTTCTTTAAGTGCATTTCTATATAGATCAAGACAAAAGACTCAGGGGAAATATCTCTTCCCAGTATGTGTACACATACATCGTTCTATTTTTTTTTTCCACTTCAGTCCAACTTTGAAAACATGCTGACCTAGTCCTTTCACTACACAGCAGGTCTGTGAAATCAGTTCAGTTCACCTCTGAATGGCTCAGAATCTCTATAAACGACACCAGTGGTTCTCCATCTTTAGTACCTAAGTACTTATTAAAAAGTCGCCTCCTTGGGCTGCACCCCAGATTAAATTCAGGATGTCAGAGTTGGGGTGCAGTAATATGGATTTTTTGACAAGCACCTCAGATGACTCTGGCACAGGTGATCCCCAAACCCTACTTTGAAATAAAGGAACTAGCATACTGTCACCTTACTGAATTCTTAGGACAGACCTCTGTGGCATAAATTTATAGTGAAAAATCTGAGGTTCAGTGAGGTCCTACTACCTCCACCATCTGGTTCCCTAACTACCCCATGTACCTTTGCACATGACTTTCCCGTTTCTTGAGCCCCCTTTCTTTTCTCGCTGGCTGATGAAACCCCACTGGTCCTCAGGGCTCAGGTCTGAGTGGGCAGAGCGCATCACCCTGTCCTTGTTCACAGAGCCCTCGGGCTTGCTCCGGTCATTTGATAGCTACGATGTTGAAGATGGCTGATTCTACACCTGTCTGTGTCCCGCCAGACTGTCACCTCCTCCATCACGTGCTTCATCTCAGGTACCCAGTGCCTCCCCTGGCACCTGGAACTTTGGCGACGCCTCCTAAACATGGCACCCAGGTTGTAGAGCCAGGCTTGGACCTCCTCACAGGGAAGTCCAGCTGCCCTAGCGGATCATGAACTCTTAGCTGCCTTCCAGGAGTGTCTGTCATACACAGCATAGCCACATGCTTCTCCGGATGCTCTGGAACCTAATTCTTAAGGTGAAATCTTAGCAGGATTAGGGGAATGATTTGAGAACCTGAAACAGACCAAGAGACTGCTTTTCGATATAAAAATTAAAACCATTAACTTGGTATCTTGGTGCAGTGTTCTAAATAAGAAACTGAACTGAATGGTGGAAAGCCTTTACATCATTTTCTGCTTCTCAAAACTGCACAACCAGTGAAATCCAGGAAGAAGCTGGGCTGCTACCATAGGAAGCTGTCTTGCTTTGGTAGGGTTTAGGCACAGACCCTCTTTCTGAGGCAACTGGCACTAATATTAAAAATATAATTAGAAGTGGCCTCTGGTGTGCTCTGCTGGCCCTCTGCCCCCGGAGAAGGGCTCATTATCACTTCTTTCCTATCATTAATGAGGTGTTCCAAATTATTCCTTTGTGGCCCTCAAGTTTCCCACAGCAACCCTTTTTGTTTAATTGAACCTGATGTATAGCAAGTGATCAGTTTACCATTTGCTTTGTTAGCACAACCAGCTCAGATCTGCTCATCTCCAATTCGAGGCTGAGATCTCTTTCCAATCCATCGTGGCTTGGACACAAAAAAAAGGGGGGGGGGGGCTGGTTCCTCAGTCATTGTGGGAGAGAATGTTAGTCATATAGTGCTACCCATTTGGACTCTGCCAAGTTGTCTATTTCTGTCAATTGGATACAAATTTAGCAGAAGGTACATAATTTGCATGTCACAGTGGGTTAGAAAGTTGCTGTTATAAACAACTCAATGTGAACTTCCTAGTCACCTTCTGTTGTATGAGGAGGCATAAGGAAACAGATGACTCTCTAGTCATTGTCAATTAAATCATCCTTGAAGACTTTCATCTTTGTTTTGAAGGTTATATTATTAGCCACATTTGCATAGCTCTTTGCTTTTTCAAAGATTTCCACATTTGGCTTAACAACCGCCCTTCAGGCATCAATATTCATCTCATCTTGAATAACACACAGGTATCAAATGGTTTTCCCAAGGTTACATGCTCCATTGTATACTATTGTGTCTGGTCTTCTGCTTATTACAATAGAGCATATCCCCTAAAAATAGATGCCACGCATCCTCATAGTATACATAAAATATAAATTTGAATGCACTTGAATCTTAAAACTGGGTGCTGCAGGCTGGCAAGGTGGTCATGGAGACACCACATTATTGCTAGTGGTACAGCTTTCTTGATGAGATGGTTGCCTCTGTATTGAGATCATGTGAGCACTATAACAAGCAGGTTTAGGGATGGTGCAGCAATTGTCCATGAGGTTTCTGGTCTCAGAGCACAGTGAGCTTAATTAAGATGGTATGGAAGGAAATGCAAGTTCTCATGAGGCAGTGATGACAGCTGGATATAAAGATGTAACCTATACATAGACTCTCCTTGCCCTCTGGAAGCATTGCTCTGCTGGCTGAGGAGTGGGAAGGTGGCTCTCCTGTCCATTCCACCCATGCATCCTCTTCCTGGAGTCATTTCCCCAAACAGTTACAATGCCTATGGCAATATCACTAACTAACTGAGCTGACTCATATAGACTACCATTTGAGAAAGCCGGCCACCTGAACTGCCCTTCTCTGAACAGGCAATTAAATCAGGAAGCAAGAATGCCTTTGTCTTGACTCTTTTGTCTTAGTTTACTTGGTTGAGAGGAGAAAAAAAGATATTTTTATGTTATTTAGGGATGGGTACAAGGAGAAATCTTTGGTAAATGCAAAAATGTGTTTCCTTTATAATACATAGCTTGTGATATTTTATGTTTGAGCGGAACCATTTTACAGATACTTATTATAGCAGTATATTATTACTCACTATTTGTCTTCACTGTTCCAGGAATTTTTCATAGAGAATTTCATTTAATACTCCCAAAGACCTAGTGATGTAGGAATTTTTACTAATTTCCATTTTGCAGATGAAGACACTGAGCATGACAACCTTTAATAACTTGCTCAAGGTTACACAGCTAATACGTGGAGGTGCCTAGAGTCAAAGTCAGGCAGCTTGGCCTCAGAGCCAACTCTCCCTTATAATGATGTGCCCTATGGGGTGTGGGAGGCAATACCAAGCTCCCAGAGCAATGAGGATGCTTTACGGGCACTTAATGAATTTGTTGGATGAATGAGTGAACAAACAAATGAATGAATATTTAACAAGCTTTCCAAAAAGAAAACAGAGTATTGTGGGTAGTTACTAGTACTATTGATGGAAACTGTACTCCCAAATATTTGATTAAAATAATTTAATAAAAACAATAGCTCTATAGATTACCATTAGATTGTCAGTTTTTAAAGTTTTAAATCAAAATGTATGATTTTCCAGAAACACTATTTAGACATTTTGTTGTGGTTTTTTTTTTGTTTGTTTTTTAATTTAGACATTTTAAACTGATTCTCTCATACTTATCTCATGTCATGCTTATCTGAGTTTAAAAATACTTTCCTCTTCACCACAATTTATTTATGTCCCAAATTCTCATGTAGCCTTTCTTCTCAAATCTGACCAGACTTGGCATATTTTAAAAAATGTTTATTTGAATGCCTATTCTACCAGTGTTAACTTTCATATATAAAATAATAACTTTGATTACAAACTCAAGAAATTGAAGGTTTTCTAGTTCAGCCTCTTGAATTTATAGTCAAACTTGTTTACAGTGCATATGAATATTAATATGAAATGCTTTATGGATTTTTAAAACAAATTATTTCAACTACATGCTAGAAAACCAACTCATATACTGAGGGCGAAACACACCAGCAGTAACACATAGGGACACATAAAAAGAATATTGTGGGTTTCTCCCTTTTCCTCAACATCTTTGTGCAGCCTGTGGAGCCTTTCAATCAAAGAGTTGACCTTTTATCTGAAGGGAATCAGCTAAAGAAAGCTATGCGTTGGTTCTGGCTGGAACTCCGTCTGCAGGAGGAGCCAAGGCTCGCTCCTCCTTCACTGAGCTGCTGATTACAAACAGAACATTCTCCATCTGGTTAGAGAATTCACACACACGGTGCAGAGCTGTGAAGACTCCACTCCCTGCTAGCAGCCTTACTGTCATGGGTAAACCAAGGAGAGTTAGGGTACTTGACAAAATTTTTCAGGTTACTGTGGGAGAGCAAGTTTGGGAAACTACATATTTTATGCTGAAAGAGAACAACAGAAAAACTAAAAGAACTAGGACTTTATGGTGTATTACAAAGATAAATTTGTACTTAATGCCACAGAATCCCATGATTCTAGAATTGAATCCATGTAAATTCAGTCACTCAGGCCATATTTCTTCACCTTGCCTATGAGACCATTAAAACTTTGGAATAGCTAGAAGATATTGCTGCATGTATTTTAGTGTTGGATGACATGCTAGCTGGGAATTGTCTGATGCATTAGGGTTGTGTTCTTTTGTTTGAATTGCTACGGTATTTACTGTTGCTTAATAGATAGATAATGACTTTTAAAAAAAACTGGTAGTGATGGAAATTATTCTTGTCTGATAGCAGTCCAGTGAATTTTGTCCAGTGGTGATAGAAATAATTTCTGTCCCATAGAAAAGATAAATCAAAGGTTACATTTTTATTGCCCTGGGACATTAGCCAGTTTTGTAGCAAATTCGAAATTTTATTCAAGCATTCTTTCAGCCATATAAAACTTTGGCTCTCCAATTCTCTTTGAATATACACTAAAACAATACAACCTTTTTAAATAAAAAAAAATTTAAGATGCCTCAAATGCAGTTCATTTCTTTCCCACTCCTTCAGATCCCAACAGGGTGTGCCTAACCAGGCACTTTGCCACATCAGAATGATTTAAGAACCCAGGCTCCTTCCATGCTCTGTCTCCAATATCCCCCATGGCAAGAGCTGGAAGACATTGTCTTTAAAGGGCCAGAAAGTCAATATTTAAAGCTTTTCAGGCTACATAGTCCTGGCACTTTCTCAATCCCATAGCTGCAGTGCAGAAAGCAGCCAAAGACAACTAAGCATGGCTGTCTTCCATGAGATTTTATTCACAAGAGCAGGTGGCAGGCTAGATTTGGCCCACAGGCTGTCTTTTGCTGACCTCTGACCTTGGGTCTCACAGTCTTCTCAGAAGAGGTTGAGGATATGAAACTCTTGACTGAGTCACCTTGCACTGAAAGTGTCACACATCACTCGTGGCTTCACCTAGATGCAGGGGTGCCTGAGAAATGTAGTCCTTGGCTTGGAAGCCACTTCCCTGCAACACCTCTACATTATGGAAGAGAAACATGAGCCCTTGGTAGGCATTTAGCAACAATTCCGCTAAATGGAGGAATGCGTGTTGAATTTCAGATTTCTTAAAAGCAGTACTATTCATGGAGATGAATTTTAGCACTTAATCACTAACGTACTGGTTATGAATTTCTTGATTGAGACTGCTATTATTAAACTAGCTTTTGAAAGAGATAATTCATTCTATGTTAGAAATCATATGTCATGTTTTTATTGGAACATTGTTATCTCCAAGTATAACATCTACTGGGAAGTGGTGGCTTTTCATCAGAACACTCAGCAGATGCGTCCATCCATGAAGATCAGACTTTGAATTGTTTCTATAGTTGAAGTGCTTTCTTCAGAAGATGGGGAAAACATTATTCAGATTTAAAAGCCAAGTTCTAATTATAATAATCCATTCAATTAAAAAAGAAAACCATATTGAATTTTTTAATTGTAAAAAAAAAGATTACAGGAATTTCTGAGCTGTAGTTTCCACAGTAACTTTGATTCTTCTGTGTTTATAAACCCTTCTTTGTATAAAGCAATTATAACAAGAGCCAGTTGTGTTTAAGGCAGCGAGAGCTATGATTATGGACACTCTAATGCACATGTATCCCCTGTTCATAACTTGTCTGAAAGAAAATGCGACTTTTTTTTCAATGAAGCTTTATACATTTTATCTCTGCTCAAAGCTGTTATTTTAGATCCATGAGGAAAGAATGACCTATCTCTAATGGACCTGTGGAAGAGGAGAGAATTGATCCTCTGCTTTGTCTTTAACTTTTCCAGTGCCTGAGACAGGTGTCTTCATGATCTCTGAACTATCAGAGAGGACTGCCTAACTCGGTGTGAATTCTACTGCTCTCTCTTCCATCTCCTACTCAGTGTTCTCTCTCTCTGGGCATAATCTTGCTTTACCTTTACAAATCCTATTTAAGATATTCCATTACAGCTTTTAAATTGTTTTTTTTGTTGAAACCTTTTAAAAGTACAAATTCCCAATGCAAACACCCCCTCCTATAACGATCCATTTTTTGTGGGGGGGGGAAATTCTTAATTGGCTTGTATAGCACCTAGTACAAATGAAAGCATAAAGGTGTTTTATGGTGGCTATGCCCACATTCTTATAATCACAGCTCACTTTCATGCTCCCAGCCTGTATTAAATATCACCTGCTTTGGGCCATTGCTGTCACTTTATAGATTTGACTTTTCAAGGCTCACAGCCCAGCGGCTGCTTCCATCCCACTGGGTGCCTCTGCCTGTAATTTAAATTAGCTGCCCCAGCAGGATCGGCGTCATCTGGGTGATAAACTTGTGGTCCGCTTAGCCAGTCTTCCCATAAAGCCTTGTAATTGGGTCACATGTTAGCATAACTAGTATTAGTTATTCATTTAGTATACAACGTTGAACTTGTCAAAACAGCTAAAGAAAAATAATAACTAAGGTTAACATTCTATTATATTTGCAACTTACAACTTAGATGAGTAATTAAAGAAACACAAGGAAAAATTATAGACTTTTTCCACTATATGGTCATACAGTGATATCAACTTCTGGCTTCAACATTAACTAGTTATGTAAAGTAGTAATTAACTAGCAAATTACTTAACCTCTTTCAGTCTCCGTTTCCACGTTGTGGGAGAGACATTAACAGTCCCCATTTATTTAAGACTCTCTAGGCGCTTAAGCACAAAAATAGCTGCTCTACATCTGTTATTCAATTAATTCCTAATAACAACCCAGCAAGGTGTTATCGTTCCCATTTTATAATTTAGTTGAAAAATTGGTGTTACAGGGTTTTTTTTTTTCTCTACTATTTTATTTTCTCTACTATCCCTAATTCTTTTGAAAGAATTATTCTTCCCTTTCATTACTTCTGTAGATTATTATGATAGTACTAAAGAGCTATTGATACAAGCAAGAGAGGGAATGTTTAATTTTTCTCTAATATATGTTTGCAGGGAACCACTTCCAGCATGTAATAATTACAAGAGTTTCACCAAAAGGTTGGTGAAGCTTGGGCCGCTCAACAAGGGTGAGCCACATATGTAATTTACCTGTTAGGAATGGCTAAATGTCACTTCCCCCAAACCTGAATAGGATTATTAACTGCCAGACAGCTCAGGGCATTTTATTGCCTCCTGTTGGCCAAACACCTGAATAGCTGTAGGCTATTCCCCAAACTGACAATGCTTCTGTACCCTTTGAAACCCTACCCTTTGAAGTATATTATCTCCACCTTGCCTTAGGACAAATTGTGTTAAATAAATAGCACGGGGTCCTTAGATGAGGTGAGTCTTCAGTTCCTTTAGCTGAAGATCTTCTGACCCCCAATGCCTTTCAAAATTAACTTTCGTCTTTGGACTCCTTCTTAATCATCTACGCACAGCCCCTTTCTCCAGAATGCTGAACCCTTTATAAGGCTGGGAAAAGAACCCTGGCATCTTTTCCCTTCTTAGAAAATTCACTTTTATTTCTTAGTGTACTTTTTGTTGTTGTTTTTGCTGCTGCTGCAATAATGACTCATGCAAACTTCCTAACTTTCAGTCAATTGGCACAGGCAGGGCTGAACTAGTAGATTGGTAGGGTGATTTATCATGGCTACATCCTTTCTGACCAGGACCATGTTAGCTGAAATGTTAAGTATTCTGAATTTTAACCTAGGATAAATGATCTCTGCTCAAAGCTGTTTATTTAGATAACACCCCCTCTCTGCTAGTTGCACTAACCATCTTGTTTTGTAATCTATCTGACAAGTATGCATCCCCCTTTTAGACAACACTTCTTGGGGCCAAATTCCATACCCTAACTCACCTCTGTGTTCTTGGTCCCAAACACAGCAGTTGGCATAGTGAATGTGACCAATAAATGTTTGGATGAGTGAATAAGTGACTAAAGAATGAGAGACATGAAACCAAGGCACACAGAAATGAATAATCATCCCCTTCTCTACTTAACTATTGTTAGGTATCACAGTCTTAAATGTTCATTTTCAAATCACAACTTAATCTAGTCTGAGCTAGTCAAGGAAGCCTGCCTTTTAGTTCACCCTGAACCCTTGTGGAGTTCCTTTACCTGTCTTCCTCTCCCATCATTTTAGTTGATCCTAGGAATGGCTTCATATTGCTCTCCTCTTTACAGCAACTGAGCCCTCAGGGTTCCTGCATCTTTTTTCTCTACCCTATCGGTAAAGGGAAAAAAATATGGTCATTTCCCCGCATGACTGTCTTAAGACTGTTTTTATTGCTGATCTGGATGCAATAATGTTCCCCCGTTTCACTTAACCCTGGATGTTTATCCTTTGCAGTGATAGCTCACTTACTGATTAATTTACATTTATGTACAAATCCATTATGACCTCCTGCAGAGCCCCTGCAAGTTCACAGCCTGTCTTCTATGTAGGCTCTGTATCTTTAAAGGCTGGGAATGACTTGAAATCTGAACTAAATCAGAATTTAATTTTTTAAACACTTGAGCAAAATATAAAAAGGGTTTATACACAGGTTCAAAGTGACTTAGCCACACACAGTATGAAGTTCTTAGGAAACAGTAAATTAGGATTATTTTGTTGATTTGCCTTAAGAATTTTCAAAATAGGATATTAAATATAAAATTATTTGCCATTATCTGTGTTATATCTTCTCACCGAACACTTTTTGGCCACTGATTTTATGTAATCTTATGATTAAAATGATTGATGCATAATCAGAGATCTTGGTAATCAAAGGTGACATGCAGGGACCCTACTCCTCATCTTTGCACCTTTGCCACATGTACTGTGTGAAATCTTAGCCAGATGCGATGCCTTCTGATGTCTTTCAATAGCAGTGTGCATTAGGTTGAGAAATTATACTTTGGGGAAATAAGACATGACAGGGATAGAACATAAGAAAACAGTACAGAAGAGAGAATATCATGGCAGGCAAAATTGCCTGCTAGAGACCATGAGTGCCATGTGAGTTTACAGACATTGCTCATAATATGCTGTGCATCTCATGGCTTGAAGTCAAACCATCCTCAATTAGTGGCAAGAGGAATGAGAACAATCAAGACAGATGTTTATTTGTGTTGAAGGTGGAGCTTCAATTACACCTGGGAGTGCAATGAAAGCACAGCCCCTTTGATGGCTCTATGTTGGAGCTGTATCTATGGGATACTTGTTGCCCATCTGCATATTTCATCAAACAGTATTTCTCAGCCTGTTTAAGAAGAAAGAAACTGGGTTTCTGAAGAGGACTTCTGCAGGACTATTCAGATCCCTGGTGAGAAGAGACCAGCTAGACATGCTCAGCTCTTCATCAGGCCCTGTCTGACCACATGGAGGCTTTTCCAGAATCAACTTAGAGAAAGGAGAGTCCCAGTAGCAGGGACTCTGGCATGTTCTGCTTTGTCCATGATTAGAAAAAACTCAGAATACATGCTCTTTGAAATATAGTCATACACCACTTAACAATAGGGACACATTCTGAGAAATGTCATTAGGTGACTTCATCATTGTATGGACATCATAGAGGGCACTTACACAAACCTGGGTGGTATAGCCTACTACACAAGTAGGGTATATGGTATAGCCTCTTGCTCCTTGACCAAAAACCTGTATAGCAAGTTACTGGACAAAATAACACGATATTAAATCAAGCACAAGAGAAAATGATGCAATCAAGAGACACGGTAAACACAAGATTATGAGGCTGTTGCCGGTGTAACGTGGCATAGTGTTTTACAACAAACTTTTTTTTATCAGTAAAAAGAGTACACTATAAAAAATAAAAAATATAGCATAGTAAAGACATAAACCAGTAACATAGTCATTTATTATCAAGTATTATGTACTGTACATAATTGTATGAGCTATGCTTTTCTACGACTGGCAGCACAGGTTTGTTTACACCAGCATCACCACAAACATGTGAGTAATATGTTGCACTATGATGTTACGATGGCTACATCACTAGGCAATGGGAATTTTTCAGTTCAGTTCTAAACTATGGTACCACCTTTGTATACATGGTGTATCATGGACCAAAACATCATTATGTGGTGCACGATTATATCAAAACCATGTGTTCTAGAAGCTCTGATTTCTTCATCCTACTCAGTTCTCACATACTTCATTGTTACTGTCAATCATATAGCAAAAAAGAGATCCCAGAGAGATTAAAAATTTTTTAAATTTAAAAACATTCTACAAGAAAGTATGTGTGATTATTTTATTAAATTTGAAATAGGAAAAGGACTTTATAAGGCAATAAATCAATGGAATAAACTATGGGGGAAAAGATTGACACACAGGACAATATAAAATTTTAATATATCTATACTTCAGAAGACATCATAAATAAAATTTTAATGAAAATCTAAACTAGGAGAAAATGTTTACACCAAAGGGTAAATAATCCCAAATATAAATCAGTCTTGTAAACCAATAATAGAAACACTAAAAACTTGAAGAAAAAGGAATCAAAGATCTGAACGATTCACAGGGGAAGAAATACAAATGTATTCATTAAACAAACACCAACTGTGTTGGCAAGATACTCTTCTAGGTGATAGAATATACTCTTTTCTAAGACTGAGTTTCCACCTTCATGGGGGGAAAAAAAGGTTTTTTATGTGAAAAGAAAGGCAATAAGCAAATTTTGAAAGTAAGTAAATATATACTATGTCTGATGTGATAAATACTTTGCAGAAAAATAAAGTAGAATACAGCAATAAAAAAACTCCAGGGGTTGGGAAGCTGTGTACCTAAGAAGGTGACATTTGAACAGAAGGAAATGAGGGCACTTGCCAATTAGCTATCTAAGAGAAGAGCTTTCCAGGAGAGGGAATAGCAGATGCAAATGCCCTGAGGTCGGGAATACTTAGTGTCTTCAAAATAAGAGCCACCAGTGTGGCTGAGCACAGTGGGCAGAAAGGAAGCAATGCACAAGGAGGTCAGAAAACCAGCAATTTGGAGCAGGTTGTGCAGGGTCTTCCCTGCTACTCCCTGCCTTTGCTCCGAGTGAGACACAAAGTCCTTGGAAGTTTTTATCAGAAGAGTGACGTAATGGGCTTAAGCTCAGTTGCTGTGTGGAGAAAGGGTGGAGAGAACAAAGGGTAAAACAGAGAAAGCAGTTAAGAGGCAATTGCAACAATCCAGGTAGGAAATGAAGGTATTTCAGTGGTCCGCAAACTCATTAGTCAACAGAGCCAAATATCAACAGTACAACGATTGAAATTTCTTTTGAGAGCCAAATTTTTTAAACTTAAACTTCTTCTAATGCCACTTCTTCAAAATAGACTCGCCCAGGCCGTAGTATTTTGTGGAAGAGCCACACTCAAGAGGCCAAAGAGCCGCATGTGGCTCGCGAGCCGCAGTTTGCCGACCACGGGACTAGGTGATAACAAAGGAGTTGTGCGAAATAATCAAAGTTTGGGCATATTTTGAAGGCAGTCAGCTGGTATTCCTTCAGGATCCAATGTGAGGTGTAAGAGAGGAGTCTCAAATGACACCTGGTTTTTTTTAACCTGAGCAGCTAGAAGGATGGGTCAGTGATTTGCAGCATGGGGAGACTGTGGGGAAAACTCAGGGGTTCCCTTTTAGACATGTTATATTGGAGGTGTCCCTCCAGAGCTGTTGGATATGTGAGTCTGGAGTTCAGAGGAAAGAATAGGACTAGAGAAAGACATTGGGAGTCCTCAGTATATGGATGCTTGGGCAGTTTTCTGTAATTTTTTTAATTTTTCAATTACGGTTAACATATTATATTATTTATATTATATTATATTATATTATATTATATTATATTATATTATATTATATTATATTATTATATTATACTAGAGGCCCAATGCATGAAATTCGTGCAAGAGCAGCCCTTCCTTCCCCCAGCTGCCGGCACCAGCTTCTCTCTGGCACCTGGGACCCAGGCTTCCCTCGCAGCCCCAGCTTCATCCAGAAGGTCATCTGGAGGGATGCCTGGTCTAATTAGGATATTATGCTTTTATAATATATATTATATAATATATATTTATTATATTATATTATATTATATTATATTATATTATATTATATTATATTATTACTAGGGACCCGTTGCAGGAATATTTCCTGCAAGACTTCTGGCAGGCTTCCCTCCCGCCCCCCGACCTCTCCCACTGCAGCGGGCAGGGCGGGGCAGGCCGAACGGGCGGGGCACCTCCCGCCCGTCCTGCCCACCCAACCCAGCCCACCTCGCCCCGCACTCCCGACCCTCTGCACCCGCTGCCGCAGCTGCCTCTGTGGCCTTGCGCTGCCGCCGCCTCTGATCACCCCGACCCGCTGCGCACACTGCTGCTGCCTCCTCAGCCCCGCAAGCTGCTGCTGCGTGCTCCACCCGCCCACCCACCCCACCACGCACCACCTGCCTCACCACGCCCCGCCCGCAGCCACCACCACCTCCAAGGCCACCCCGGCCTCGCACACCGCCTGCCATGCCCTGCCTGCTGCCTCCACTGCGCACCCCGCCCACCGCCACCACTGCTGTGGCCGCGTCGCTGCTCACACTGCCTACCACCGCCTCTGAGGCCACCATGGCCGCGTGCTCCACAGCTGCGCCACCGCCCACCCGCGCAGCCGCCATGCTTTCTGCTTTCTTCACTCCTCCCTCCCTCAGCATATGCAAATTAACCGCCATCTTGTTCGCTCTGATTGGCTGTGGGCATAGCGAAGGTACGGTCAATTTGCATATTACTGTTTTATTATATTATATTATATTCAGGTGAACAACATAGTGATTAGACATTTATATAACTTATGATGTTAGCACCCCACTAAGTCCAGTGGCCATCTAACACCACACATAGTTATTACAATATTACTGACTACACTAGAGGCCCGGTGCATGAAATTCGTGCACTGGGGGGTGGTCCTCAACCTGGATTGCCAGAGGGCACAGGACAGGCAGAGGGACCCCACCAGTGCACTATCGGGGCCTGGGAGGGACCGCGGGAGGGCTCCAGGGCATGTCCAGCCCGTCTCACTCAGCCCCAATCGTCCAGACCCCAGCAGCAAGCTAACCTACCTGTTGGAGTGTCTGCTCCCTGGTGGTCAGTGCACATCATAGTGACTGGTCAACGGGTCAACTGTCTGCCCCCTGGTGATCAGTGCATGTCATAGCGAGCAGTTGAGTGGCCTTAGCCTATCATTAGCATATTACACTTTGATTGGTTGAATGGCCAACTAGACACTTAGCATATTAGGCTTTTATTATTACACCACAGGCCCGATGCACAAAATTCATGCAAGAGTAGGCCTTCCTTCCCCCGGCTGCCAGCACCGGCTTCCCTCGCAGCCCAGGCTTCATCCAGAAGGACGTCCGGTCTAATAAGCATATTACACTTTTATTATTATAGATTCCCTGTGCTTTACATCCCCATGACTAATTTTATAACTGGCAATTTGTACTTCTTATTCCCTTCCCCTTTTCACCCACCTCACAAACCCCCTTCTATCTGGCAACCATTAATTTGTTCTCTATATCTATAAGTTCATTTTTATGTTATTTATTTGGATTTTTTGCTTTTGTTTTTTAGATTCCACATGTAAGGGAAATCATGTGGTAATTGTCTTCCTTTGTCTAGAATATTTCATTTAGCATAATACCTCTAGGCCTATAAAGTTGTCACAAATTACAAGATTTCATTCTTTTTTATGGCTGATTAATATTCCATTGTATATATGTACCACATCTTTTTTATCCATTCATCTATCAGTGGACACAGGTAGCTTTCATTATCTTGGCTATTGTAAATAATGCTGCAGTGAACATAGGAGTGCATGTATCTTTTTGAATTAGTGTTTTAGTTTCTTTGGACAAATATCCAGAAGTGGAATTATTGGATCATATGATAGTTCTATTTTTAATTTTTTTAGAAACATCCATATTGTTTTCCATAATGGCTGAACCAATTTACAATCCCACCAACAGAGTATGAGGGTTCCCTTTTTTCCACATCTTCACCAACACTTGTTGTTTGTTGATTTATTGATGATAGCCATTCTGACAGGTGTGAGGTGGTATTTCATTGTGGTTTTAATTTGCATTTTCCCGAGGATTAGTGATGTTGAGCATTTTTTCATATGTCAATTGTCCATCTGTATGTCCTCTTTTAAGAAGTGTCTATTCAGGTCCTTTGTCCATTTTTCAATCACATTGTTTTTTGTGGGTTTTTTTAGTATTAAGTTGTATTATTTACTTATATTTTTTGGATATTAATCCCTTATTGGATGAATCATTTGCAAATATCTTCTCCCATTCAGTAGGTTATTTTTGTTTTGTTGATGGTTTCCTTCATTGTGCAAAACTTTTTTTGATGTAGTCTAATTTGTTTTGCTTTTTTCCCCCCCTTGCTCAAGGAGACATAACCCAAAAAAAATATTTCTAAGAGCAATGTCAAAGATTTTATACTGCCTATGTTTTCTTCTAGGAGTTTAATGGCTTTAGCTTTTACATTTAAGTCTTTAATCCATTTTGAGTTTATTCTTGTATATGGTTTAAGAAAGTGATATAGCCTTGGCTGGGTGGCTCAGTTGGTTGGAGTGTCGCAGTGTATAGCAAAAGGCTGTGGGTTCAATTCCCAGTCAGGGCACATACCTAAATTCTGGGTTCCATTTCCCAGAGGTAACCAACTGATGTTTCTCTCTCACATTAATGTTTCTCTCTCTCTCTCTCCTTCCTCTCACTCTAAAATCAATACAAACATATCCTCGAGTGAGGATTATAAAAGAAGCCTGGCCAGTGTGGCTCAATTGGTTGAGCATCGTCCCATGCACCAAGAGGTTGCTGGTTCAATTCCTCATTCAGGGCACATGCCCAGATTGCAGCTCAATCCCCAGTAGGGAGCGTGCAGGAGGCAACCAATAGATGTTTCTCTCTCATTGATGTTTCTATCTCTCTCCCTTCCTGTCTCACCAAAAAAAAAAAACAACAACAACAACAAAATTTTTTAAATGAAAGAGATGTAGTTTCTTTTTTTTTTTTTTTTGCATGTATCTGTGAGCATATGGATATATACATTTTTGTAATCCTCACCTGAGAACAGAACATGCTTAGAGAGAGGAAGGAAGCGGGGGGGGGGGGGGGGGAGAGAGAGAGAGAGAGAGAGAAACATCAATTGGCTGCTTTCCTCATGCTTCCTGACTAGAGCGTCGAACTGTGATCAAACCTGCAATTCAGGCATGTGCCCTTACTGGGAATCGAACCTGCAACCTTTCAGTGCACAGGACAATGCTCAACTAACTGAGCAAATGCCTTTTGCTCTGGCTGGTGTGGCTCAATTGGTTGAGCGATGTCTGGTGCACCAAAAGGTCACTGGTGGATTCCCAGTCAGTGCACATACTCAGGTTGCATGCAGGAGGCAGTCAATTGATGTTTCTCTCTCACATTGGTGTTTCTCTCTCTCTCTCTAAAAAAAAAAAACAATAAAAACATATTTAATAAATAAATGGGCTTATTTCTGTCTGCGTGTGCTGCATGTTAGAATTACATAAAACCCTATCTTTTCTGATATTTTGTTTTGTGGTTGATGCTTTAAGAGCTTTTTTTTTTCTTTCTGCTTTATGTGTATAAAAGCTTCCCAAAAAAATCAACTGTTTTTAACTAGAAGATAAAGGCACAATTTTTAATTTTTCTTAACCAGGATTACTAAATTAATAGCACTTAAGGTAATGTAAGTGCTAGACTCTGATGGAGGAATGATGTTTTTAAAATAATGAAATTATGGCAGAAGCATTTAGATGTAATTATATAGCCATAATAAAAATTTCAATTAGGCTTTCATTACATTGCAATTAACTCTGCATTTGAACACTCACATTAGTGTGGCCATCCATTTCACTTGTTTCTTGCTTTTTAAAAGTACCGTCAAATTTTTTTTCATTTTTTCACATGAGAAGACTCGTGGAAAATGTAATCAAAATTTAAATAAATTTTCTAAAAAGTAAAAGAAAGTATACTTCAAGTTATTACAGTTCATGATTGTACATTCAGTTGTATTCATTATCTATTTCTGTGTGATAAATTAAATAAAAACTTTGCAGCTTAAAACAGGTGTTCGTCACAGTGTTTCTGCAGGTGAGGAATTCTACAGCAGCTTAGCCAGGTGGTTCTGGCTCAAGGTCTCTCATGAGATTGCAGTCAAGCTGTCAGCCAGGGCTGCAGTTGTCTGAAGCTCTAACCTGAGCTCCAAGGGAGGGTCCACCTCCACTGTGGCTGTTGGAAAGAAGTCTCTGTCCTTCCTGGGTGTTGGCAGAAACAGAGGCCTCAGCACATGGACCTCCCCATAGGGCTGCTTGAGTGTCCTCACTACACACCACTTGACTTCTTCCAGAATTAACAATCTGAACTCACAGAGCAATACTTCTGCCTTATTCTGTTCATTAGAAGAAGGTCACTAAGTCCAACCCATGTTGGAGAGGTAGGGAATGAGGCTCCGCTCTTGAAGGCTATAGGGCAGTATCAAGGCATGTGTGTGTGTTTCCTTTAAGCCAAAGTACATGGAATGCTTTAGGCTGTGAACTACCTTGATTGGTGTATGTTTATTTTGTTTTACTAGAGTCAAATAGGAGAAGGCAAAGCCATATTTAGAACCTGAGTAGAACTTAGATGCTGAGGTTCATAGGCAAATGTCAGATTTACAATACACTTTTTCTCCCTGTGTTTCTTGGAGTTCTGTTGTGCAGTGATTGTAATTTGATGGCTGATACATTTTCCCCACTAAGACTTTTGATCTCTCGTTGGGAGATCAAAAGTCAAAAACTGCATACTACCCTGCTTTCCAAGATTTCTGCTAGGCTTGTTATGAAAGAAGAGCTCAGGGAAAACTCAGGTGGTCTCTCAACTCTGAAGGGGAAAGGTGGAAAGTATAACAGTAGGTGCAATGCAGCTTTGCTCTCACAGATGGAAGACATTCCGTTTGAAATAACTCCCTGCTTTTCCCTGTCTGCTTTCTTTCCCTGGGTGACTTCATGTAATTCAATGAGGCTCAAATTTTTATCTCCAGCGCAGACCTCTCTCTGATCCTCAGACTTGTATATCCAGCTACCTACACAACATCTCTGCTGGGATGATTAATTGGGTCCTCAAACCTACCATGTCCAACGCAGAAAAGTTCCTTTAGAGTCACAGGAAAGGAAAAAGCAGTGAGATAAGCATGCAGAACACTGAGCACTAGTTGCTTCCCCTGAAAATTTGCTGTTTCTGTCCATGTGGTGGTGATATGTATTGTTAACTGTGTGGTTTAGGCAAGATACTTAACCTCTCTAAGCCTCAATATCCTGCCTGCCTCCCCCATAGGTTGTGTTGCTCCTTATGCTGAGGATGGGAGGAATTGTGTCCCAGTCCTCTGGCAGCAAAACAACAAAAAGATGGTAATATGTGAGGTGGAGAATATGTTAACTAAACTTACTATGGTAATCATTTCTCCATTTATATGTGTATCAAATCATCATCACTTGAAGCTTACATAATATATCAATTATATATTAATAAACTAGAAAAAAGATGAAGGAATAAAGGGAGGGAGGGAGAAAGGGATGGAATGAGGAAGGAAGGAAGGAAGGAAGGAAGGAAGGAAGGAAGGAAGGAAGGGAGGGAGGAAGGGAGGAAGGGAGGGAGGAACGAAATTATCACATTTAATCCCCACAGGACCTTGTTATTTCTATCTTACAAATAAGGATATTGAGGCTTGGAGAGGCTAAGTATCTTGCCTAAACCATACAGTTAACAATGGCCATGATTCTCACATGCATTCATTCAACAAATGTCATTCTCCTAACTTTTAAAAGACAACACTAGGGCACATATAGGCCAGATCCCATGCACATGATCCTGGTTTAGAATCTCATACATGTCCATGTAACTCATACATGATACTTAAATAGCTCAAGTTAAACCCAGCCAAAGCCTACTGTATAGGCTTTGGAGATGCTGTGTATGATTAACTGGGTCACAGTGCACAGATGATCATAGTTGGTGGATTAGCAAATTAAAAGTTCCCAAAAAAGCCTTGAAAATATAATCCTATCTAATAAAAGAGTAATATGCAAATTGACCATACCTCTGCTATACCCACAAGCCATGCCACCAGCCAATCAGGAGAGAGTATGCAAATTAACCCAACCAAGATGGCTGCCACCACAGAGAGAGCCACAGGAGGCTTGGGTTTCCCCAGCAATGAAGGAAGCCAAGCTTTATGCACACCCTGGCGGGCCCAGGCCTCCACGCAAGGCTACAAAGTTTCAATTATAGAAGATAAATAAATCCCAACAAAAACGGCTGCAACCACGGAGCAAGCAGGAGGCTTGGCTCCGTTCAAGGCTACAAAGTTTCAATTATAGAAGATAAATAAATCCCAGATACCAGGGCCTCCCCTTGGGTCGCTAGGGGGGCATGGCCAGTCTGCAAACCACCACAGGCCCTTCACCCAGGCCGCCCCACACCCCAAGGGAACCCCCACCCTGATCCAGACATCCTTTAGGGCAAACCAGCTGGCCCCCACCCCTGCACCAGGCCTCTATCCTAGCTAATCCTATCTAATAAAAGAATAATATGCAAATTGACCATCACTCCAATACACAATATTGCCGCCCCCATGTGGACACAAGATGACTGTGGTCAAAGATGACTGCCCCCATGTGGACACAAGATGGCCACCACAAGATGGTCAGCAGGGGAGGGAAGTTGAGAGGGACCAGGCCTGCAAGGGAGGGCAGTTGGGGCGATCAAGCCTGCAGGGGAGGGCAGTTAGAGGTGACCAAGCCAGCAGAGGAGGGAAGTTGGGGGCGACCAGGCCTGCAGGGAAGGGCAGTTGGGGGGAACCCAGGCCTTCAGGGGAGGGCAGTTAGGGGTGACCAGGCCTGCAGGGGAGGGCAGTTAGGGGCAAACAGGCTGACAGGGGAGCAGTTAGGCATCAATCAAGCTGGCAAGGGAGTGGTTAGGGTGTGATCAGGCTGGCAGGCAGAAGCGGTTAGGGGCAATCAGGAAGGCAGGCAGGTGAGCAGTTGGGACCCAGCAGTATCGGGCCTAAACGGACAGTCGGACATCCCTCGAGGGGTCCAGATTGGAGAGGGTGCAGGCTGGGCTGAGGGACACACACTCCGTGAATGAATTTCATGCACTGGGCCTCTAGTAAACTACATAATTACCAAGCATTGTGATTAGCAGCCTAACTAGTTAGGAAAATGATTCATGTAGGTATCCTGAAAATATCATGTTTCACTTTATTTAAAAACAGCCAAAAGAGTAGAAAGCTACTTCCATGCCCATACTTTACTAGCTGTGTGACTTTGGACCAGAGCTCTCCCTCTGTAAACACTTGCTCCTCACAGAGTCCTCTGAGGACCACAGAGCAGGCTGCTCCTGGGAGCCTATGGGAAATACAGAATCTCAGGCCCGCCCCAGACCCACTGAATTAGAATCTGCATTTTAAGAGCCCCAGTTGACTCAGAAACTGGATTTTGAGAAGCACAGATGTAACCCTTAGTAACCTCATCTGGTAAAGTGTGAGAATTAAAATGCCCTACACAGTGCCTGACAGTGCTCAACAGGATTATGATCCTTCTGTCCCAACCCCCTACCATAGGGGTAACCTTGAAACCTCTGGGGATGACCCAAATGTTCTAGTGCTACAGAATCAAAGTGAGGGCCTGGCTTTAGAGGGTGCTGGAGCAGGACTCTGCCAACTGGTAAACAATCTTTTGGATAAATATGCACCCTCCCTCTGCTCGGACATGTATCAGCAAGTTTATTTTTATCCTCTCAACTGCTGAGCCATTATTAGGTTTTGATTGTATCATGTACTTTGACATTAATTTTAATATGCAACAGTTTGAATTCAAGCTTATATTAGATGGAATCTTTTTTCTCATAGTGCTTATTTATATCTGACTATAAAAGCAATGTATCTTTATTGTAGACAAGTTAGAAAACATACACCACTGCTGCTGACAGGTGTGTTTCTTGTTAGTCTCATAATAAACATAGGATTATACTGGTGAATTTTGTGACCTAATTTTTTTACTTGTCCTGAACACTTTCCCACATTATGTGATTTGAAGATAATTAGATGGATCTCTATTATTCTCTTTTGTGACTATATCAACATTTAACCTTCTCTAATAAAAAGTATATATAGTTTCTGGGCTTATTTACTATTTAAATCAAATTATGATGAACATTCTTTTTTGTAAATCTTTATCCACGATTGATAATTTCTTAGTATTCATTGCTTCCAAAAGTTGCTAAGTCAGAGGGTATTTGATTCCTTAACTTTGATACATGTCAGCTTCCAGAAAAACTCCAATGCATGGTCCCAAAAGCAGTCTAAGTACTAATCTAAATACAAAACAAGCTAACCCTGGAGTTAGTGTGTGTTTTAAAGTTTCTACTATAACTGAGAGGCAATATATTGATGGCAATATAATTATTCTGATTTGCATTTCTTAGTAAACTTCAATAGTATCACTGAGTTACAAAATCAAAACAATAATCAAAATTCCACATTCGTTTCATTCAATTTGGAAAGAATTGATGCTTATACAATTTTTAGTCCTACTAGCCAGGAACTTGACATTCCCCTCCATTTATTCAAATTAGACACCTCAAACCTTTTAGTTGGCTTTAGTATACCAATTATCTAATGTTTGTGAAAAGGCATAGCTATATTTTAGAGTAGAAATTGGCCCTCTTTGTCTTATAATAAAGAAAATACCAGGATTATTACTTTTAAAACTTTAGTTCCTGAAATTACATTAGCGCTAAGCTTGTTACTTCACAACTCTGGATTTAAGTCTTGCTTTCTATTGGTTTCCTTTCATTTCCCATATTATTGTGGTATAAAGTTAAAAAATTCTCTCCTATGTAAATGAGATTCAAGCTGAATCAATCAATCCTCATATAAATAATGAGGTTATATTAGTTCAGAGTTTGTCAAAATTGGGGCCCTAAAGCCCCCTCTTCTAAGGGAACTTCTTTGGTGAAGATGAGGAGGAGGTGTATTCTGGATACCCCTTCCCCTGACCAACCTTCAATCTCCCCATCAACCAGCTCAAGCAGCTCAGCTCAGCTTTTTATCTGTTTTTCATACCATGCTTCTGCTTCAGATTTTCTTTGAACAGAAGCCTGTGTGTGAAATAAATAAACAAAATGTGGGGATGGGATGGAAGGGGTGGGATAGAATTGAATAAAATACAATGCCACTTGTCCTTCCAGGTAGAAGAATTGAATTCTTGCTCTTTGAAACATCTTTAATATTTCTCTGAAGAATAGGTTTGACACAGACATATTTTCAATGAAGCTTTTATATATATATATATCTTATAGTCAAATCCTAAAAAAATCTTCCACTTTACAATTTGTAAAGTATAACATTGGTAGATTTTTTAAATTTTTTTTTAGAACTTGCCGCTTTACTAGTTGGTTGAGATTCTATCATACTCCACCCTACCCAGAGATGGCATTTGAATACAAGAAAGCACTTTAAGCCACTTCAAGAAAACTTATGTAAAATTCTTATTCCACAACACTGATATAATAAACATCACATTCATTTCACCTTTCTGAATCCAATTTGGTCTACCATGAGCCCCAAGTGGTGGGGAATTTCACCTCAGTCATTATGGGGCTCCTCTCATTTATCTAATGAAAGTCCCAAAGGTTTTTACAAGGTCCAGAAGTTTCTCCAAGGGCTATCTAGTCAAGGGGTCAGCATACTCTGTAACAGGCCAGATAGTAAATTCTATATCTTAGGTTTTGCTGGCCAAACTGGTCATTAATGCAACTGTTTGATTCTAACATTGTATAAACCAGCTATAGACTACACATACATAAACAAATGAAAACTAGGCAGCAGGCTATATGGTGTTCTGACTCCCACTCTGATCTTCTGTTCACACTGGATGCCACTGATATGCTCAGGGCAAAACCCCCCTGGTGCCAGAAGAAAGGCAGCTGGTGAGGCTGGAGCCCAGGCACCCACCGCCAGACACTCCGCTCTGCTGGGGGAAGTGCATCCAGCTCAGACCTGTCCAGCTCCTACTTCTTAGATAATTTTTATTCTTTTTTGAAAAATCCGAATTCAGGATACTTTTGGTCGCCAGCAACCAAGGCCCCGTTTTCCCTCTTTTGGGTAAGAGGGAAAATTAGACTCATTCTATTTCTTTGGCATCAGTAAAGACAAAATATGAATTAATCATCTCACATTATCCTGCCTTCATGGGATACTTGAGATATTCCTACAGGTGCTCATCACGGGAAGTCTCCAGAAGGTGTAACCAGGTACCTGTAGTCAGAAGAGGCCAAGCATCAGAACTGCAGGACCCTCACCTGTGAGATTCTGTGTTTTCAACCAGAGACTCTACATAGTATTGTGTCACAGAGTCCATGATACACTTATTAATAACTAGAGGCCCAGTGCATGGGATTCGTGCACTGGTGGGGGGTGTGGCCTGCGGGGATCGGGCCGCTGTGGGACCACTGCTCATCCTGGTCAGCCGAGCAGCTGTGGACCTGCCCTCCTTTCAGCTGCTCCCGCTGTGGGAGCACCGCACATCCCAGTCAGCTGAGTGGCTGCTCCCACTGACCACCAAGGGGCAGCTCCTGCATTGAGCATCTGCCCCCTGGTGGTCAGTGCACATCATAGCAACTGGTCGAGCGGTCATTCTGGTCATTCCGCCATTCGGTCACTGGGCTTTTATTATATAGGATGGTCACTTCTCAGACCTGTCCAGGGAGATTGTAGGAGTGTTCCCACATGAAGATCTGCTGCTCCTTGAGACTAGTCATTTAAATGTCTCTGAAGACTTGAACCAGGTTCTGAATTGAAATGGTCATCATTATGCTCTTAGCCTCAGTTTTGATACTCCAAGCTCCCCAATTGCTTGACCCACAGAAAGTCTGTTTCTTCCTGGGTTGCCCTTCAAATGTTTCTAAGAATGGCCAGGTGCAAATGGAATCAAGTCGGTCCTTCACCAATATCTTAGGCCCCAGTCTGAGGGGCCTGTGCTTCCAAGGCCAGATTCTAAGTATAAGTTAAGAGTCCAAATAGTAGCACCGCAGGTTCTCGGAAGGGAAGGAAGGAGGGAAGGAGGGAAGAAAGGGAAGGATTCTTAGGTGGCTTATGCATTTCAGATATAAATGGGCATACCTTAACTACACTCACTGAACACTTAACTCTCAAATGGGTGGGGCATGTCTTGCCCTATTGAAATAGGGTTTACTGATGAAAATATGTTAAGCATGGAAATCGTATAGGCAGAAAAGTTAAGAACTAGTCCTTCAGACAGAAGTGGAAGTGTTGGTGATAGAAATCTATCTAAAGCTTTGTGCACATGACGTCAATTTAGAGTGAAAAACTCAGAGTTCTATGATGCTTACACCACCATCCCACCCAAAAAAGAAAAAGGGAGTATTTTGTCAGGTTTTCAACTGAATGTGAATGAATTCACTACGTTGATTCAATATAATGGCCATAGATGAGCCATCTCTATTTAACCAGATCTAAAAGTGTTATAATAAAAGTTAGGAAGCAAGAAGACAGAGGAGACCCTTATCAAAGGGGTACAACCTTATCGGTTGGGTCTCTGAGCTTTTTGAATCCTCAGTATTATGGTAAGAACAGTTAGCTGGCAAGAAGTGCCATATGAACAGGAGCAAATATCCTAATTAGTAAACAAGGCCAAAGAAGCTACTAAGACTAGGAAAATCAAGAGCTTTGCATCTGGGTATTTCAGATCTGGAAGATTTACACATTGTTTCTGCTGGGTAAAGTCCATGTGGATGATGTTAAGGGACAGAAGGAATGGAAGGTGTCCAGAGGAAATTTACCACCTCCCCAAGGGGCTAGAAGCAGTAGCAATACATTTACTATGTCTAGCATGCACCTAACTTAGATGGACAACGGCAATAAGCAATAAGTTAAAGGCCTGGAAATTGTGCAGAAAACCAGGGAGAAAGCAGTAGGTTCTAGCAGAAAGAGAAAACAGATTTGGGCTCACATCCTTTCTAAATGTGTATGCCCTTTGTCAGGTGATTTCAATTCTGAGCTTCAAACCTCTCATTTGTAAACCGAGATTAATTCCTACTTGCAAGAATGTTTTGAGGATTAACTGAGAATGTGTGAACTGCACAGCACCAGTGTCTGATAAGTGTGCTCAGCCAATGGGAGTTTAAATAAAGAGGTGAGTGAAAGTTTAAAAGGATGAAAGGAAAAAAGATAAAATGTCACTAAGCTGTGTGTGTGTGTTCCGTTTGTAAAATGTATCAAAGTTCACCTTATAGAGGGTACTGAGAATGTGGGTTATCTTAGCTGAAGGAGTGAGAAGGAAACGTCTTAAATAGAAGGGAAGATATAAACAAGTGTAAGTCCCTGCCTTGTCATCACTAGAGAAGAGGACTGCTCGCAGCAAAACTGAAAAATTCAAGGTCATGCCACAAAAGATAAGAAGATGATGGCTCTGAGGATTTTTTAAAACTCCCTGCAGAGTTCTACACTGGGAATTTGCTTGGGAGTTGGCGCTTGAGCTGCTTTATTAAAAAAATAAATGTATAGCAGCAAACAGAATCATTGGAAAGGGGGTTCGTTGCACAAAAACTAACTTGCAAAATGACACCACTTAGGAAAGAGTGAATATGAACCATCCTATCTAATAAAGAGGGAATATGCTAATTGACTGTCACACCCTCAAAGATGGCAGCGCCCACAGCCACAAGATGGCAGCGCCAGTCCCCTCAGCCCTGCCGGGACAGCAGGCACACGGCACGGCCAGGCCTGCCCTCAGGCGGGTCAGGCCACTCCGTAAACCTGCCTCTAGAGTCCTCCAGTCCCATCAGCCCCTCAGCCGCCCAGGGCTGGCCCGAGGCACAGGCAAGCCTTGTATGGTGGCTGCCCAGCCACCCAGGGCCAGCCCGAGGCACAGGTAACCAGGCCGAGGCTTGCGCTGCCAGCAGTGGCAGCAGCAGAGGTGTGATGGGGCGTCGCCTTTCCCTGATTGCCAGGTCACCTCCTGCCCCTGAGGGCTCCTGGACTGTGAGAGGGGGCAGGCCGGGCTGAGGGACCCCCCCCTCCAGTGCATGAATTTCATGCACCAGGCCTCTAGTAAGAAAATAAAAATCAATGTGGTCTAAGCCATATCAGCTATTGACAATAAAATAAAATCGCTCATCATTTCATCTGTTTGTTAGAAACTATTTCCATCAACAGGTCATGGAAGAAAACAAATTAGTCACTCTGGGTAGGATTTCTCTGTTCCATGTCAGAGAGACCTTTGATACAATAAGAAAATGCCATCTTCAAAATTAAAGGCAAGCATTAACCACTAGTAAGAGATGCTCAGAGAAAGGGCTTAGCAAACAGTTCAAGTTCTTTGAGAATCTATGTGAGAACCTGCAATTTATTTTAAATTGGAAGATATATGAGGAGGGTCACATAATTTATATGTTGCAAGAATCCATAAACAAGGATTGAGGAAATATACTGCCTACAAGAATTAATAGCACATGAATAAAAAAATCAATAAAATATAGAGTGATGTTTCCTGCCAAAAGGAGGTTTATAGCCTTCTTTGAAACACTAATAGAACAGAAATTAGATTCACTGCATATTAGGTCAAAGAATACAGTATAAGTATAGTAATTCATTTGCCTTTTCAAAAATAATAAGTAATGTACTCTGAAAACTGGAACAGTTTCTCCATATCTGATTTGAGAAGTACAACAAAACTATAGAACACAACTTTTATTTTGAGCTTTTCTCTAACTTGCCTTTATAATTGAGTTTTGTCCTAGTGCTGATACAATATTTATGTTCTTACATATAAAGGGACAAAAGCCAGCTTGTCAGTTCTTTAAACTTGGGCCCATGGAGGATCAGCAATAGAGAGAACACCCAGTTAATGAATTTGTGTCCTAGGGACCTGGTGGAAGGCAATGAGTGTGATAGCACATTGATTCCTCCTGAAACTCTGGTTTGCTTTTAATGGCTTTCTATTTAAATTCCCATCTTTACCGTGGTTTGTATTACAGATTTCTTTTTTCCTGGTTTAATGGTTTTCATGTTCTTCCGAAGGAAAAGCAATCTAACCTAAATAAGTTCCAAATCTTCGTCTAAATCACAGGGCCTTGGTGTATAACTCCAGTACTAAGCAAAGTGCACTCAGGCCAGGTCTCATTTCAGGCAGGTTCTGGGTGAGGAACATTATCCTATCCAAATTTTCATGGGACTCTTATTACATTTTGCTTATGAATTTTCTGCCATCCTTTTGAGCAAGGGTCAAAAACGAATACACTAAAATTCAAATGTGCAAGAAAAATAAAATAAAATAAAAAATTAAGGTTTATTTTCTATAAATAATGTGATATGCAAATATTGTTTCTCTTTCTGTGACTTCATGAAGTTTTATCTTGCTTTAGAGCTCTTAAAATAAAAACAAAAAGTCATAAATTTATCAATTAAAGTTAACAATTTCTCTCTATGTCCATTAAGCTTTGACTTAGACTCTTTTGGATCTCAGTAATTTAGAATGTAAAACCAAAAGAACCAAAAGCACAAGCAACCAAAGGAAAAAATAGGTAAGTTGAGCTTCATCAAAATTCAAAATTTTTATGCATCAAAGGACACTATCAACAAAGTGAAAAAACAATCCAATAAATGGGAGAAAATATTTGCATATCAGATATCAAAAGGAATCGGTACCCCGAATATATAAAGAACTACAAGTCAAAAAATGAAAACCAATTTAAAAATGATTGAAGGTGGATACATGGAACAGACTGACAGCTATCAGAGAGGAAGAGGGTTAGGGGAACTGGATAAAAGAAAGTGAAGGGATTAGCCAAAAAATATATATACATAACACATAGACACAGACAGCAATGTGGTGATGGCCAGAGAGAAAGGGGGTTGAGGGTAAGTGGAGGTGGGTAAAGGGGGGATATGAAATGGGGACAGAAAGAGACTTTGCTTGGGGAGATGAGCACACGATATAGTGTACAGATTAAGTTTTATTGAGTTGTACACTTGAAACCTGTATGTTTTTTTAGTTCTTTATTGTTTAAAGTATTACATATAGTATTACATATGTCTCCTTTTTCACCCGTTGACCTCTCTCCGTCCACCCTTACCCCCCTAGTGTCTGTGTCCATTGGTTATGCTTATATACATGCATACAAGTCCTTTGGTTGATCTCTTACGCCGCCTTTTCTCTGAAGTTTGATGGTCTGTTCAATGCTTCTCTGTCTCTGAATCTATTTCTGTTCATCAGTTTATGTTGTTCTTTATATTCCACAAATGAATGAGATCATGGATATTTATCTTTCTCTGACTGGCTTATTTTGCTTAGCATAATGCTCTCCAGTTCCATCCATGCTGTTGCAAATAGTAAGAGTTACTTCTTTGTTAAAGCAGGGTAGTATTCCATTGTGTAGATGTACCACAGTATTTTAATCCACTCATCTGTTGATGAATACTTAGGCTGTTTCCAAATCTTAGCTATTGTAAATTGTGCTTCTACGAACATAGGGGTGCATATGTCCTTTCCGATTGGTGTTTCTGATTTCTTGGGATATATTCTAACAGTGGGGTTACTGGGTCAAATGGCAGTTCCATTTTTAACTTTTTGAGGAAACTCCATACTGTTTTCCACAGTGGCTGCACAGTCTGCATTCCCACCAGCAGTGTATGAGGGTTCCTTTTTCGCCACATCCTCGCCAGCACTTGTTTGTTGATTTGTTGATGATAGCCATTCTGACAAGTGTGAGATGTTACCTCATTATTGTTTTAATTTGCATCTCTCAGATGATTAGTGACTTTGAGCATGTTTTCATATGTCTCTTGGCCTTCTGTATGTCCACTTTCAAAAAGTGTCTATTTAGGTCCTTTGCCCATTTTTTTTTTTTTTGGATTGTTTATCTTCCTTATGTTTAGTTGTATGAGTTCTCTGTAAATTTTGGAGATTAAACGCTTATCGGAAATATCATTGGCAAATATGTTCTCCCATGCAGTGGGCTTTCTTGTTGTTTTGTTCATGGTTTGTTTTTTTCTTTTTGCTGTGCAGAAGCTTTTTATTTTGATGAAGTCCCACTTATTTAGTCTGTCCTTAGTTTCCATTGCCCTAGGAGCTGTATCGGTAAAGATATTGCTACAACATATGTCTGCTATTTTGCTGCCTATGGATTCTTCTAAGATTTTTATGGTTTCCCATCTTACATTTAAGTCCTTTATCCATTTTGAGTTTATTTTTGTGTATGGTATAAGTTGGTGGTCTAGTTTCATTTTTTTTTTTTTGCATGTATTTGTCTAATTTTCCCAACACCATTTATTGAAGAGACTGTCTTGACTCCATTGTATGCTCTTGCCTCCTTTGTCAAATATTAATTGAGCATAATGGTTTGGGTCAATTTCTGGGTTCTCTGTTCTGTTCCTTTGGTCTACTAGTATATGTCTGTTGTTATGCCAATACCAGGCAGTTTTGAGAACAGTGGCTTTGTAATAATAGCTTGATATCTGGCATTGTGATCCCTCCAACTTTGCTCTTCTTTCTCAGGATTGCTGCAGCTATTTGGGGTCTTTTTTTTATTCCATATGAGTTTTTGGAGAGTTTGTTCTAGGCCTGTAAAATATGCCATTGGTGTTTTAATGGGGATTGCACTAAATCTATAGATTGTTTTGGGTAGTATGGATGATGTTAATTCTACCAATCCATGGACACGGTATGTTCTTCCACCTGTTTACGTCTTCCTCTATCTCTTTTTTCAATATCCTTTAGTTTTCCGAGTATAGGTCTTTTACCTCCTTAGTTAAGTTTATTCCTAGGTATCTTAATTTTTTTGGTGCAATGGTAAATGGGATTTTTTTTAAGTTTCTCTTTCTGTGAGTTCATTATCCTACCTAATAAAAGAGTAATATGCAAATTAACCATCACTCTGCTACACCCACCAGCCACGCCCACCAGGAAACCATCCGGCGGAGGCTTTTCCAGCCTTGGGCACCAGCGGGGAGCCTGCGATGGGTCGCAGGCAACTGGGGGTTGGCTCCTGCGATCTGTCGCAGGGAGGCTGGGGTCCAGCCAAGCCCAAGGCCAGGAAAGCCTCCGGCGGAGGCTTTTCCAGCCTTGGGCACCAGCAGGGAGCCTGCAATGGATCACAGGCAACTGGGGGTCCGCTCCTGTGAGGGGGTCTGCTCCTGTGGTGGATTGCAGGGAGCTGGGGTCCCCTGCCCAATGGGCGGTGTCTGCGATCACAGGGAGCTGGAGGTCCCCTTCCCAGGCCTAAAGCTTTGGCCAGAGGCTTTAGGCCTGGGCAGGGCCCAGCCCTCCATTGGTATGAACTATAGAGGAAACACCTTTTCTGACTGCACATTGGCTAAGCTTCCTGTATGCCACTAGTAATATTCTTAGTAACTTGGGTAATAAGAATCCAAAAAGGTGATCTAGGGTTTTTCCACCACACTTCTGGAGAAAAAAAAACGAAGGTCCGCTGCTGGAGGGCTAAGAAATGTCATATCCTGCCCTAGCCAGTTTGACTCAGTGGATAGAGCCTCGGCCTGCTCACAGCAGGGTCTGGGTTGATTCTGATCAAGGGCATGTACCTAGGTTGCAGGCTCCTCCCTGGCTGGGGCCCAGATCAGGGCTTATGCAGGAGGCAACCAATCAAAGTGTTCCTCTCACTTGGATGTTTCTCTCTGTCTTTCCCTTTCTCTTCCACATTCTCTAAAAGTCAATGGAAACATATCCTTAGGTGAGGATAAAAAAAAAAAAAAAAAAAGAAAGAAAGAAAGAAAGAAAGAAATGCATATCCTATGAAAGACACATCCTGAAAATGCCTAAAGAAAGTTGTCATTTTTTCTTGGTGAAGGGACTGGAGTCGTGTTGATGAAAACACCTTGGTGGCTGTGGTGACAGGCAGTGGCTACAGCAGCAGGGTGAATGGGCTGGTGCCTTCCCCTGACCAGCCTGGTTGCCTCCCACATAGGGAGGCCAGACTGCAGCTTAGGACCGCTTCCCATGGGGATCGGGCCTAAGCCATCAGTAGGACATCCCCTGAGGGCTCCCAGTATGTGAGAGGGGGCAGGTTGGGCTGAGGGACCCCCCCCCCCCCCGCAGCCCCAGTGCACGAATTTCGTGCACCGGGCCCCTAGTCCTACCTAATAAAATGGTAATATGTAAATTACCATCACTCCACTAAGCCCACGATTGGGCCAGAGGGAGGCGCAGGGGGCGGGACTTGGGGTGGCCGGGGTAGCCGATTGGGCCAGCAGGACACTGAGCTCGCGTCGCCAGTGGCAGCACGAGCTCAGCGTCTGCACCATGGCTATGCTGCGGAACAGAAGGGGCCTCTGGGGCAGCGAGCTCACGTCCCACTGTGGACCATCAAAAGCGAGGGAGCTGGGTGCCTGTCTACTCTGGCACCAGGCCTTTCAGAAGCCTCCGCCGAGCCAGAGGCTTCCGAAAGGCCTGGTGCACCAGCGGACAGGCACCCAGCTCCCCTGCGATCAAAAGCGAAAGCGTGTAGGGGACCCTACACATGCATGATTCAATCATGCACTGGGCCTCTAGTTAGTATATAAAAAAGCTTGGAAGTGTTCTTTCCTCTTGAATTTTTTTGAATAGTCTGAGGAGAATAGGTTTTAGTTCTTCTTTGAATGTTTGGTAAAACGCCCCTGTAAAGCCGACTGGCTCAAGGGCTTTGTTTGCTGGAAGTTTTTTGATGACTGCTTCAATTTTAGCCTATTCAGACTATTCAGATTTTATTATTCTTCCTGATTGAGTTTTGGAAGGTCATATTTTTCTAGGTATATGTTAATTTCTTCTAGGTTGATCAGTTTATTGGAATAGAGTTGTTCATAGTATTTTTTTTTTTTTTACAATCCCTTGTATTCCTGTGGGGTCTATTGTTATTTCACCTCTTTCATTTCTGATTTTGTTTATTTGTTTATTTGTGTCCTCTCTATGCTTCTTGGTGAGCCTGGCTAGAGGTTTATCAACTTTGTTTATCCTTTCAAAGAAGCAGCTCTTGGTTTTATTGATCTTTTGTATCATTTTTTGTTTGTTTGTTTGTTTTTTGTTTGTTTTTTGGTCTCTATGTTATTTATTTCTGCTCTGATCTTTATTATTTCCTTCCTTCTGCTCACTCTGGGCTTTTCTTGTTGCTTTCTTTCTAATTCTTTAAGTTGTAGAGTAAGATAATTTATTACCAGTTTTTCTTGTTTTTTGAAGTAGGCCTATAATGCTATGAACTTCCCTCTCAGGACTGCTTTTACTGTGTTTCATAGATTTTGGATTATTGTGCTTTCATTGTCATTTGTTTCCAGGATATTTTTTATTTCTTCTTTGATCTCTTTGGCAATCCAATCATCCTATCTAATAAAAGGGTAATATTGCAAATTAACTGTCACTCCATCACAAAGATGGCAGCACCCATAGCCACAAAATGGTGGCGCCCAGTCCTCTCAGCCCCGCCGGAGTCCCCCAGTCCTGGGGGGGGGGTGGCTGCTGAGAGCGGGGAGCGTGAACGGCCTGGCGGAATGCTTGCCTCATCGCTGCAGTGGTGAGGCAAGCATTCCACCCCAGCCGCGCCCAGCCGCAGATGGGCCTCTGGCCAGGCCAGGGTGCAGAACGCTTGCATCGTTGCCCCGGCAACAAGGCAAGTGTTCCGCGCCCAGCCGCGGATGAGTCTCTGGGTCACGGAGAGCCTCTGGGCAGTGGACGCGGAGCGGCCAGGCACCACAGAGAGCTACTGGCGCACAGATTCATATGCAGGGCTCCTAGTTGTTTAATAACATGGTATTTAGCCTCCAAGTGTTTTAATTTTTTTATTGTTTTTATTGTAGCTTATTTCTAACTGGAGACCCGGTGCACAAAATTTGTGCATGGGTAGGGTCCCTAGGCCTGGCCAATGATCAGGGCCAATCTGTGGGGCAACCGGCGGGGTGAAAGGGGGCCCCCACTTGCACCCACCTTGGCCTGGCGCAGCCTGCTCTGCTCCACCATCCTGCCACAGTCCCACTCTCATCAGGGCCCATCAGGGATGGCAGCACCTCCACTGCCACCCACTGCCAGTGCCACATTGCTGAGGCTCACCATGTCCCGCGCCACCTCCTGGTGGGCAGCGCACAACTAACTCCTGGTCGGTTGAACTTCCGCCTGGGGGGACAATTTGCATATTAGCCTTTTATTATATAGGATATTATGCCATTGTGACCTGAGATGATTTCAGTCTTCTTGAATTTGAAGAGACTTTGCCTATGTCCCAATATGTAGTCTATCTTTGAAAATGTACCATGTACACTTGAGAAGAATGTATATTCTGTAGCTTTGGGGTGAAATGTTCTGAAGATGTCAATTAAATCCCTCTGATCTAGTGAGTCATTTAGGATTGCTGTTTCTTTGCTGATTTTTGTCTAGAGGATTTATCCAGTGATGCCAATGGGGTATTAAAATCCCCAACTATTGCCGAAACCGGTTTGGCTCAGTGGATAGAGTGTCAGCCTGCGGACTCAAGGGTCCCAGGTTTGATTCCGGTCAAGGGCATATACCTTGGTTGCGGGTACATCCCCAGTAGGGGGTGTGCAAGAGGCAGCTGATCGATGTTTCTCTCTTATCGATGTTTCTAACTCTCTATCCCTCTCTCTTCCTCTCTGTAAAAAATCAATAAAATATATTTTTAAAAATAAAAATTAAAAAAAAACAACTATGATTGTATTGCTGTTGATCTCTCCCTTGATATCTTCCAGAAGTTTCTTTATGTGTTTGTGTGCTCCTGCATTGGGTGCATATGTGTTTACCAGAGTTATAGCCTCTTGTTGTATCGATCCCTTTAGTATTATGAAGTGGCCTTCCTTATCTCTTGTTATGGCCTTCACTATAAAGTCTATTTTGTCAGATATAAGTATTGCTATCCCAGCTTTTTTTATTATTATTATTTCCATTTGCCCAAAAAGTATTTTCCATACCTTCACTTTCAGTCTGTGTGAATCACTTGTTCTGAGGTGGGTCTCTTGTAGACAGCATATATATGGGTCATGTTTTCTTTTTTCATTAAGCCACTCTATGTCTTTTGATTGGAGCATTTAGTCCATTTACGTTTAAGGTTATTATTGATAGGTACTTGTTTGTAGCCAGAAATCTGTACATTTTTTGTGAACCAATATCACCCCAATAAATTCAATTTAAAAATAAAAGTGGGCAAAGAACTTGAACAGACATTTCTCCAAAGAAGATATACAGTTGACAAATAAGCACATGAAGGTAGTTATTAGGGAAATGTAAATCAAAACCACAAACTCACCTCCCACCCATTAGGATGGCTACTATTAAAAAACACACAGAGAAAATAAGCATTGGAGAGAATGTGGAAAAATTGGAATCTTTGTACATGGCTGATAGGAAGGTAAATGGTATATAGCCCCTGTGGAAAGTGGTATCTTTTTCACACACACACACACACAATATTAAACATAGAATTACCATATGATCCAGCAGTTCTACATCTGTACCAAAAAGAAAGGAGAGGGGACAAAAGAAAGCAGAGACTCAAACAGATATTTGTACCCCAATGTTCATGGCAACACAATTCACAAAAGGTTGAAGCAACCCAGGTGTCCTTTGCTGGGTGAATACATAAACAAAATATGGTGTACATACAATGGAATATTATTCAACCTTAAAAAGGAAGTTTTCACACATACTACAACATGGATGATCCTTGAAGACATTATGCTAAGTGAAATAAACCAGTCACAAAAGAACAAATAGTGTACAATTCATCTTACATTAAATTCCTAGAGTAGTCAAATTCATAGAAACAGAAAGTAAAATGGTTGTTGCCAGGGGCTGGGGCAATTGGGGAATACAGAGATAGTATGTAATGGCTACAGTTTCAGTTTGGGAGGTGAAAAAGTTCTGGAGACTGATGTTGATAATGACTGTAAAACAATGTCAATGTACTTAATGCCATAGAACTTTACACTTAACATGGTTAAAAGGGTAAATTTTATGTTTTGAATACTTTACTGTAATAAAAAGAAAAACTCAGGGCAGTTTTCCCCACTTCCCATACTTCTCCTGCTGCATTCTCCTTCCCAGACTTAGATATCTTCATATAATTGGTGCCAGGCCCTTGGTTTTTGTGCTGACATCAGTTGGGGTGTGTTGCCCCATAAAGGCTCTAGCCATACTACCTCCAGCATTATATATTTGGTTTGTTCTTCCAGGGAGTTTGCTATCTTCCTCTGAGATTACACCCCCACCGCAGCCATCAGGCCTCACAGATCCCCAGAGGTTAGCTGTGATCTCTATTTATTTCCCAGTTTGAGAATCCAAATTTCAGTCCTTGGCTGTAAGGTCACTTCACTCCTTGCTTCAATGACCCCGCCTGGGAAGACCACCAGTCAGCATCTTTAGGCATCTTCCAAATCACCTACATGTGAGGACCATGTGGGATCTACAGGCTACAGAGATGCACTAAGAGCTGCCCCACATCTGCTCTTGCCATCAACATGCCATACTACCATTTCATTTTCTCCTCTCCATTCCCAGTATTGGCTCAAAGAGAGTACTTGTCCTTTCTAGGTGTGTGTGTGTGTGTGTGTGTGTGTGTGTGTGTGTGTGTGTGTGAGTGTGTTGGTTATTTTTGTTGTTTTCTTTGTTGTTGGTTTTTTTTGGCTTTTCCCTTAGCCTACCTGAGGTTTCCATGATTGCTCCACCCACCCAACCCGCTTGGCCAGTGCCCAAATTGGTGCAGCCACTAGGTTCATGAGGGACCCAGTCAGGGTCTTCACTCTTTTTAACTCATTGCCCACGAATCTCTCCCTCTCCTGATTCCACCAGCATGAAGAGCTCTGCACTCCTTCCATGAGGTGGGGGGTATATGTGACTTCCTTTATGACAAATCCTGCAAGCGCTACTAATTCATCTATTCTTTGTCCATTGGTTGACTGTAAAAGTTGAAAATGTCTGAACAGCCTTTACGTGAATATGATTTGCAAATGTGCGTTTGTCTTGTGTCACTGGTGTGTTTGATTATATTAGCTTCCTCTATGAGTGACTTAAAGAATATTTTTAGCATTGAGGTTCATGGATTCACTTTTATTACATTTCATCAGTTGTTTAAATTCATGCCATATTTTAGTTTACAGTTGTGAATTTCCTAGTTTTAACCGACTTTTTGCCTTGCATTATTTGACTTTATCCTCTATTTTTTCCCATATATAATATTTTCTATTTTGTCAAATCCTTCTTTTCTAGAACCCTCCCTCCCATTATACAGTCTGTACCAATTTGTCTCCAGGTCTACTGAACATTCAGTAACTGGGAATCTCCCGTTACTGCCCTCCTAGTTTGGATCTACTGTTTCAGTATCCTATGCCTTCCTCTTTCTTTGTTTACACTCTCACTTTGCTGGAGTATGTCCTCAAGTATCTCCTAAGAATAGATGTGTGGGTGGTAAAATTTGAGTCATGTGGTCTGTGTCTTTACTCTGTTCTCCCACTTGATGAAAAATTTATGTAGTATTCTGGACTGCAAATTCTTTTTCCTTAGAATTTTTAAGGAACTGCTGTATTGTTTTCAAGCATCCAGTGTTGCTGATAAGCCTGGTGTCAGTCTTGTACTTGTCTTTTTTACATGACCTTTTTTCTCTCTAGAAGCATCCAGTGTTGCTGATAAGCCTGGTGTCAGTCTTGTACTTGTCTTTTTTACATGACCTTTTTTCTCTCTAGAAGCTGTTAGCATTACTTTCTTATCTTTGACATTCTACAATTTCACAATGATGTGCTGTCTAGTTTTACTCATCCTGCTCAGCATTTAGTGAGTTTTCTCAATCCTCAAATCACATCTTTCAGCTTTGGGAAATTCTCTATTTCTGATATCTTCCTTTTGTTCTAACTCTTCGTGGCATTCTGTTCTTACTCTTTAGAGGATATTAATAAGAAATGTCTGTGTATATCAAGGGGGAATGGTAGAATTGTGTTTTGTTTTCTTTTCTAATTCTGTTCTTTTCCTTACATTATTTCTTATGCCTTCAGTGTCTTTTTTTTTTTTTTTGTCTATTCTCATGTCATAGGCTTTCCTAAAATATCTACTAATCCTTAATTTTCCATTCACAATTCAGAATGAGGCAAAAACAAGCTCATTATGAAACTGCATATCTGAGTAAGGCTTACTAACTGGTAGACTTCACTTTAGGAAGAGCAGATAGTAAGCTGGCCTTCAAACTAAACAACAAAAATACCCAAACAGGAAGCTTTCTTCTCTTGAAAACCAGTTTGAATACAAAATAAAGATTTTGTAACATATCTTACAAAATGCTCTATGATGGCCTCCTCATTTATTAACCTTCAATTATATGGGTGGTGTGTATCTCAGTGATGAAATATCAATGGTCATCATTGATTTTAAAAATTCCCAAACAGTTAAATTTTTTTAGAGGAAATTCTCCATTTTGCCTTTGACATAAACTCCTGACTGATGAGCATTATGCACCTGGGAATGGAATAGTGCCACTGTTCCATATAGACACCTTCAATTAAACCCTGTTTTCTACTTCATATCTCATCCTCAATTCTACCTGGCTTATCTAGTGTCCAGAGGTAGGGTCTCTCCTCTGCCCCTGCTTCTTCATCTCATATTCTAAGCTGTGGCCTCTTCCAACTTGTTTGATCATTTACTACTCCTCCATCTGCTTTCATGCTTCAATATAATTCTGGTAGGTCTCAGCTGCCAGTGTCAACCCTCCTCTCCCATTTACTCTCCTGTTTATTGTAGGGTTCTATCTTTATTCCTATATAGTCAATTTAATTAGAATCTCAGAACAGTGAAACAAGCATGATCAGTCTGCTATCTTGAAAGGAAACTTTGTTCTAAAGATTTTGATATAAAGAACCCTCCTTTCCACTTTTTTCTAGATCTTTTCATTTAACTTGTAATATTTATTTAATTTCCAAGCAGTTTTTCTGGTCATCTTTTTATTGTTGGTTTCTGGTCTTTTCAAATCAAGATGTAGCTTCTAAATCCCAACTTGGATGAATTTACTTAGGCTCTTCATCACCAAATTGATGTTTAGAAGTGTTCTATAGGTTCAAATTATCTGTTCTGTTTGTAGAGTAAAAATTGTATAAATGTCAATTAACTTGACCTTGTTGATTATGTTATTCAAACTCTTTAGTTTGTTATATTTTTAGACTTTTATCTGTCAAGCTCCAAAAGAAGCTTATTAAAATCTTCCACTGTGGTTTATCATTTTCTCCTCAAATTTTTAGCAACTTTTGCCTTATGTATGTGTCTGCTATGTTTGTACATAACCTTGTATACAAAGGTCTATGGCTATGTTTCTCTGGGTATTGTCTTCAGCACTATATTACCCTCTTTGTCTCATTAAATGCTTTTGACTTTGAATTCTGCTACTCCTGCTTTCTTTGTTCACATTAACTAGGTTTATCTTTGCACATACCTTTATTTTAATCTTGATTTGTCACTTTATTTTAACTGTGATTGTTGTTAGCATATTGTTGGATTTTTGTCTAACTGAATATGATAATGTAATTTGATAGGGAGATGCAGACTTTTCACATTTATTATGATAACTGATATTCTTTATGTTACTCCTTCCATTTAATTTTATGTTTAATATTTAACATACTTCATGTTTTCTTTTTTCCTCTTCTTAGTTTTCTTCCTAAGTGTCTCTCAGTTTTCCCCCACCTTAAGTGGACGAGATGATAGAGGGGGCTGTGGTTGGGTATTTCCCTTCTCCCAGGTGGATTAGGCTCTGATAAAACCCAGTTGGTTAGGCTCTGGTAAAACCCTTTCCCTTGGCAGGCCTGGTTAAGAAAGATGCTCTGGTGTATTTAAAAATGACTCCTTTTCCCCTCCCGCTGCTGGAAGCAAGAGCAGATTTTTCTCCCACCTTCACTGTGAGGACCTGGCAGAGCTCCAGGAAGTAAAACTCACTGAAGTGAGGGGGCCGCCCTAGAACTGCCTTCCCCTGGAGCTTTTAACTCTCAGACTTGTCCTACTGAGCCTCCAGCAACGCGTCAATTACAGTTCAGGTTTTCCTACCTCAGTACTGGTTCCCCAGCAGGTTTCTGCGTGTGGGTTTCTGCTCCGCTGAGTTGTGAGCCTCTGTACCCACCTCTCTGTCTCTCCAATTTGGGGGGCAGCAGTTTGTCCTGTAACCTCACTGCCCTGACAGAGCTAAGGAGAGCTGTTGAATTTTTATAGTTTGTTCAACATTTTACTTATAGATAGGAAAGAGTAGCGACTTCCTCACATGACAGACAGGAAACTAGAAGTCCTGGCTCCTTAATTTTCTGTCTTGGTCAGTTCTCTGTTCTCCAGAAACGTTTTCTCTGTTTTTAAAAAATTATTTCTCCATATACTCCTTTTCCTCTTCTCAGAACTGTTAACATTTATATTTTTTAAATTTGTTTTTATTGGTTTTAGAAAGACAGGAAGGGAGAGGGAGAAAGAGAGAAACTGATGAGAGAAATATCGATTGGCTGCTTCTTGCACACGCCCTACTGGGGATCAAGTCCACAACTCAGGGAATGTGTTCTGACTGGTAATTGAACCAGCAACCTTTGGGTTCATGGGACGACGCTCAACCAACTGAGCCACACTGGATATTTTAAGTCTCTTAAGTAACAGATCACTTTTTTTTCCCCCCTCATATTCTTGGGATTTTTTTTGTGTGTGTGTGCCATTTTTTCTACCAGGTCTTCCAAGCTACTATTTCAGTGCTCAGCAACAACCATCTTCTTCAGTTGTTTGTTCTTTTTAATTAAGGCTTATGTTTAGCTATAGGAAGTCTTCTAACTGCATGTTCTAACTGCATCTTTTCAAAGAGCATCAATACTCTGTTAGCATCCTCTCACACTTCCTTCTTCAGTTTTATGGCTCTGGGACCCCCCGATCCAATTCAGCTATTTTTCCCTTGGGTCTCTGATGCCCCTTGTATTTTTTTTGCTCACTCATGGTTTATTGACCTTCAGCAACCATTCAACCAGAACTTTGAGATTCCCCAGGCCATGATGTTGAGCATGAAAACATATGCTATGTCAATGCATAAGCAATTGTGCTGAGGTAGGAAGGATGCCTCTCCAGGAAAAAGCAGCAGTTCTCTGCCCATAGGAACTCAAAGCAGCCCAGCCTACAGAAATATTTCTCCTCTAACCCACGAGGCCTGAAAGCTCCTCCCAGAAGTACATGCAGCCCCTATAAACAGTCTTCTGCTTCTCTGTCCCCCTCAAGGAGCAGGAAATATGGAGTTTTTGCCCCAAAATAATTAACTATGTATCCAGTGGTTCTCAACCTTTCTAATGCCGCGACCCTTTAATACAGTTCCTCATGTTGTGGTGACCCCCAACCATAAAATTATTTTCGTTGCTACTTCTGTAATTTTGCTACTTGTTAATGAACTGTAATTTTGCTACTGTTAATGAATTGTAATGCAAATATCTGTGTTTCTCGATGGTCTTAGGCTCTACAGCAGCAGGGTCGCCTAAGACCATCAGAAAACACAGATATTTACATTACAATTCATTAACAGTAGCAAAATTACAGTTATGAAGTAGCAACGAAAATAATTTTATGGTTGGGGGTCACCACAACATGAGGAACTGTATTGAAGGGTCGCGGCATTAGAAAGGTTGCGAACCACTGGTATAGACCTATAGTCTAACTCTGTTTCATGGTTCTAGTAACTACTCAACATTATCAGACCCAAGATACTGGTCATTACCTCAGAAAATCCAGGATATCAACTGCTGCCAGCCAGTAAGAACCCCTGGCAGGTGAACCAGACAGGGATGTCAGTCATAGACAGATAGCAATAAGGGCACTGCTACATAGTGCCAGAGTGACTCAGCATCCCAAAGGCCACTGGGTAAGAGGATCACCAGCACAGCACCTCCGCACATTGTCAGAGCTAGACCAGTTGGGCCAGAGGAGCAGTGTTCTCAATTTCCTGACCATCAAGGTCTCACATGTAAGACAGTTGGCATCCACTATATAGCTCTTGCTCCAGGTTGAGGTAGAGTCAAAATGTAGGGTCAGTAAAGTGTGCATCCCAGAACCCCATTGTTTGAGGCGGTATGAACTTAGGGTATGTGCATTAGGGTAGCAAAAGTTATAAGGATTAACCATTCAATGGAAGTCAGTATTCAGGTTGGTAGAGCATATCTTACAAAACGCTCTATGATGGCCTCCACATTTATTAACCTTCAATTATATGGGTGGTGTTTGTCTCAGAGATGAAATATCAATGGTCATCACTGATTTTAATATTATTTAGGTTATATAGCCCAAGCACAGTGTTCATTCTTAGCAACATCTTTAGAAAACAACAACTGGCTAACTTGAGTAGCTTCAATTGTGAGACTCCAGAGGAGACAGGGGGTGATAACTACAAGATCTGATGCCCAGGTGGACTAGTATATGATGCTGACCAATATGCTGGTTCCTCAGTGCATGCTGATGAAAAAAAAACAAAAAAAAAGCCTTATATCTTTATTCTAAATTTAACACCCAACATTCAACATCCCAGGTGCACCAGAGGAGAAGTTGCATTATCACTCAACCACATCTAAAGCGCGCTACCTCAGTCAAACCCAGTATATGAATGTGCTTGAAAAACAGATGGATGGAGACCCAAGTTCATGCTCCATTAGACTTAATCCACTCCAGAGCTCACCATTTTTCCCAGGGTACATAGTACTCAATCAGGGAAGCACGAGAAGCTTAGAGTTTCTAACCAGTTCACTGAAAAATATATTCTGTCAAATTTAGGATTGTGTCAGCCTGAGATAAATAAAATAAATATCCCCAGCCTCTGTGCCCCAGGTGAGGAAACTTCACAATTAAGTTGACCTGCAAAATGTGGACCCTGTAGGAACCATGAGAATACACTGGCCAAAAATCAAATGAGAATAATCTGTAATATTGCAATAATTGATATCATGGGAAGACCAGTCTGCAATAGTCACATGTAACCAGAACCTCATGGAACCTCAGTTAACTTAAGGATTTAACCATCCCTGAAAGAGGTCCTCTAGGCTCCACAAGTAGGATGTTCCTTCTCCTCCTCTGACCCATGAGGAATTTGGGATACAGAGCTGTGTCTTTTCTATTTTCTCTAGTAGTTTTTTTAAAATATCTTTTTATTGATTTCAGAGAGGAAGAGACAGATAGAAACATCAATGATAAGAGAGAATCATTGATCAGCTGCCTCCTATATACCCCCTATTGGGGATCGAGCCCGCAACCCGGGCATGTGCCCTTGACTGGAATCGAACCCAGGACCCTTCAGTCCACAGGCCGATGCTCTATCCACTGAGCCAAACCAGTTAGGGCTCTACTGTGGGGTTTTTTTTTAATATCTTTCTGAATACTGGCTCCATTATGGTTAGTTCTCCACTGGTTGCATCTGTATGACTGAAAACACTTCCTGCAGGATTTAAGGAGCCAATGTGTCCCCCGCACCCCCCGCCACCCACCCAATGCAGGAAGGAAGATGCATAAAAGAAGAAAAGATGAGATTTGAGGGGACTTATTCAGTCATGATACTACTAGCCAAACCAAGCAAGAGTAATCTAAAATCATTAAATGATACTTAATTCCCAAAATAGTGATAGAGAAGTCCAGAGGGACATCAGAGAGGACATCAAAAACCTGTAGTTCAGAAATAAATAAAAGGTGAGAGGGGAACAGGAGTCTAAGTGCCTAGAACTCTTCCCCTCACTTCCAAGGGCCAGCATGGAAGGTAGAAACAACCAACCACCCATCATCATGTAGAAAGACCCAAGAGCGAGGTTCTCATCAGCTTTTACAGTCCATAGATTACTCAGGTCTCTAGGCACCATTCTAAAATCTGATACTAAAAAAAGATATGAAGTATTCTCATCCCAAATACGGTAATGATAAATCATTTTTCTTGTTATTTGGACTCTTTCAAGGAAACATAACTTTCACTCTGGAAATACCAAGTGCTGATATTTACTATGCTTCCAGTAGAAGAGATGAATAATATACCACAGTATTGATGATAGAAGGAGCATAAGTTTTAATCTTATTGGAATATAAAAGAGACATTCCCAACCCCCTCAGCTGGAGACTATAGGCCAAATTCACCATCCTTTTGCTGGAATTATTTCCTTTTGAAAAATCTCTCTTGCCCTCCCTGGTAATTTTAAGTATTTTGATACTGGTTACCTTCCTATTCTTAATAGTTATATGTATATCTAGATTTTAATATTTATATGCTATAATTTAAAAATCATGCCCACACATACTGTTTTACCTCCCTCCTCCCACTCTCAGTCCTCTGTGCCCCAGTCCTCTTGCAACTCTTGGATCTGGTTGAAAGAATAATGGTTCAGGACTAAAAATCATCAATGTTCCCTTTCAGTAAATTTTTTGCAATTCCAAAGCATTACACTCAGTAGTCCATGTTTGCGTTTTTGTTTTGTTTCTCACTTGGTTACTCATTACAGCAGATAAACTGGGTACTTTTTAGGTTACAAGTCCATTGAGAGAAGGAATTAGACTTGACTTGATCACCACTATCTCCAGACCTGGGGCATAAGTAATAGTTGCCTGACTGAAAAGGCTATTGGATATGTAAAATGGCTTCATTTCTGGCCATACAGAAAATGGCATCTCTTAAGACTCTTCAGATGCTGATAGCAACTCCCTTAACTAGGAATATGTTACTCTAAAGTTCAACAACAAAAATCAATGAAGTTTCTGCATTTTAGTTTACTGAGATTTTGTTACCAGTTATTTCTAGAGATGTCAATTTGACAACTCAGAATGCCAATACTTTGAGATAAGTTGGCCCATTTCTTAAAGTTCATGGGAACCCTTATATATTCCACCACAAGACCATTTCTCAATAATGGCCTTCTAGCCATGTACTGCAACACAAATATTTTTATATTTTTTCCAACCTGCTTTAACCTTAATTATTGACTCTATTTAATTAGGTCAAGACTGGTCTTTTGACAGATTATCTACATCAGTCTCACCAGTTGTTAGGTGAATATGTCTTTATTGGTGTTTTAATTTTACTGTGAGATGAAAGGTATATATTTTCCTGAAATAGTAAAAGTTAAACTCTATAATTTTATAATGGTTAAGGGATATAACTGCAGTCATACAAGCCAAGCTGTCAATCCTGGTACCTAATTTACTACCGTGACATTCTTCAAGTTTCTTAAGCTCTCTATTCTTATTTCAACTTGTATAAAATAGGAGAAATAATAGCCCCTACTTCATAGGGTTGGAATGAGGTTTAAAGGAGTTGATTCCTATAAGAGAGTGCCTGGCACAAGTGCTCAATAATGTTAGCTATTATTTTTATATAATCAAAATATTTTTAAAAATAAAGGCACTACTAGTTGTTACTACAATTTCCCTGACAAATTCTTTATTTCCTTTAACATTTGCTCAAACTACAAATCTCATTGGGGATTCTGGGCTCTCAGACACTTAATTGATGACTCTGGCTTTATATAAAAATAATACCATTAATGTTCATGGATCAACACTGATAACATGGGAATAATGGATAAGAATTGAGGTATTGAGCTCCTCCTACAAATTAGACCCATAACAAACTCCACCTACATGCAACTACACCTGGACCTTAGAATATGTTGCCTATCTTTGTGAAGGTAGATTTGAAGGTGAGCCCACAGATTGAGTGCATCAGTACCTAGATGTAAGGGGCACAACCCAGATGCAATCTTATTCAAATTTCCAAGTGTGACAAATGGCAAAAGCATTAGGAAACTTTACTTAGCACTGTCATTTTGCAGATAGCAGAGATATTCTCATTGATCACCCACATTTTGAGGAATGAAGACAATATAGTCTTTGGTAACAGCCTCTACAGGACTGGGGTTGTTGAGATGGCCTTGTTTGCAGTGGTTTGGATGGGTTCAGGCACATAGCATGCTGTTTGGGAGAAATAGCAATGCTGAAAGGGAGAAAGTTTGGACTAGCAAGACTGACCTTACACAGAGTCACTAATGGGAATAGCCAGTATTCGGTCCCAAAGGATCCCAAAGTTAGGCTTGATTCAAGCTAAAGGCAATATTCAGGTCAGAGAGGTGAGCAAGCAGTGAATGGGGTCCTGCAGGAAGAAGGCCCCCAAGTCATGGCCTTTATGAACGTTGCTTGCTTTGGTCAAGGTGATCCAACCTTAGCATATGGTTCAAGCTTGCCTTTAAGGGTTTAAGAAAAAAAATGTTACACAGTCAAAGCCAGGAAAGATAGCAGGCTCCAGACAAGCAGGCTAAAAATAATATCAAATGTTGGTCCCACCCTGGCCAGTGTGGCTCAGTTGGTTGAGCACCATCCTGTGCTGTGCACCTAAGGGTCACTGGTTCAAGCCCCAGTCTCTCTCTCCCTCTCTCTCTCTCTCCCCCTCCTCCCACCCCCTCTTCTTTTATCACTCTAAAAAAAAAAATCAATAAAAACATATTAAAAAGAAAATGTTGGTCCCAACATGAAACTGTAAAGCTAAGCAGGAAACCAAGAGAGAACCTTGTCACAAACTGAGAAAACCCTGCAGAGATCCATGGAGGAACAAACTTGGGAAGCCCAGGAGCTCAGTGTTTATGCCACACAGGAGATCTACAACTGACTTTATTCCCCTTGATCTGGGCCATTTTAACTGCAAATCAGAAATCAGGAACAAGATTATATAACACACTACTTTTGTGTAACATTATATGGTATGCAAAATATTTCTTCCTCCCCAAAAGATGTCTACACCCTAATCCCTGGAACCTGTGAATGTGTTAAATTACATGACAAAGGGGAATTACGCTTGCAACTGCAATTAAGTTTGCTAATCATTTTACTTTGTGATGGGGAGATTGTCCTGGATTATCTGAGTTGATTCAATCCAATCACACAAATCCTTAAAAATAGGAGAAGAGGCAAAAGAGAGGGTCAGAGATGTGGTATGTGAAAGGGACTAGACTCATTTCAGGCTTTGGAAGCTGGAAAAGGGTCATTAGCCAAAGAATGCAGGCAGCCTCTAGAACAGTGGTTCTCAACCTTTCTAATGCCGCGACCCTTCAATACAGTTCCTCATGTTGTGGTGACCCCCAACCATAAAATTATTTTCGTTGCTACTTCATAACTGTAATTTTGCTACTGTTATGAATCGTAATGTAAATATCTGTGTTTTCAGATGGTCTTAGGCGACTGTAGAAACTGGAAAAGGCAAAGAAATGGATTAACCTTAGTGCCTCCATGAAGGAATACAATCCTACCAACACCTTGATTTTAGCCCAGTGAGCCCCATTTCAGCATTGTGATCTTAGAACAATAAGATAATACGTTTGTGTTGTTTTAAGCCACTAAGTTTGTAGTGATTCATTAGAGTAGCAATAGAAAATGAATACACATTACAAATGAGGAAATGTCTAATCTAGATTGTGTTTGACTCTAGAATCAACAAAATTACAATTTGTCCCAAATGATATTTCTTTTATATATAAAAATCAGCTTCTCTTTGAAAACTACAAACAATACCTTGACAAGGGAGAGCACACAGTGTTGTAGGCTGGATAATGTGTATTCATCTTTTTATCCCCTAGAGCTGGGCTCATATAAAAATAGGGACCAGGACCAAGGCCCAGATCATGGCTGCTCTAGACCAGCGGTCGCCAACCTTTTGGACCTCATGGACCACCAGAATCTAGACTGTTCTTAATTTCCATTCAGAATTTTTAAGTACTCATGGTCATATATTGGTCTCCAATAAGAATTAATATTCCCTACTCTGGGTGAACATGCAACTGGTATTCTGGATTCAAATAGCGATAAAACAAAACAAACAGACAAACCTGAAAGAAGCAAAGAAATTCTTTAGTGAAACGTTTGAACAAGTGCACTGTCCTATCACTGTATTAAATGTTTCTAACTAAGCAGTTTATCAGTAATTTATATGAGCATCACCCCAGAATTTAAAATGCTTTAGATCAGCAAAGTACTATAATTCCATCAGAATACCTCAGCCTCAGATATAAGAGTGGTAAATAAATTACAATAGATTTTTTTTTTAATACCAAGAAGGAACCTGGGGCCATGGTTAAAGGATGAAAGTACAGGGCCTCGAGGGGAGGAAAGATCCCTAAGGCAAAGAGCAAAAGCCCAAGCTCCCTGCTCAGTCTCTAGAACCTTCCCCACAGCTACTCTAGTGCCCATGTTCAAAGCTAAAAACCTTCTGGGGATTTCACTGGCAAGTTAAGACTGGGTTAAGTTTTATGTTAGCCAAGGGAAGGCATTGTTCTTCAGGCATTATTCTTCAAATGTCATATTGATCAAGGTTTTATCTATAACATTTTGGCTACTGCTTTTAGAATTTGAAGTTGAAAGATGTGTGAAAATCTTTTGACAGAACGTTTAACACGCTGACTTCTCTCACCATCTCTTGAACTGGATTTTGTCCTATACCTTTTTTTGATAACTACTGACAGTTCCAATTTGTATTCTCTGGGAAAACATTCTTGTTCTAAAGCAGCAGCATTCTCAATAAAAATATAAATTACTGGAAAATTTTACGATAGATTGGTCATAACCTAACATATCTCAAATTATTTTCCCAAGTCTGAATAAATGAATTTTTTCAAAGGAGCAGCAAAGAGAATGGAAGTCTGAAAAAAAACAAACATTTAAGGGAAACCTGATGAGGGCAGGGAGCAAGAAATTTAAAAACTCAAATAATGGTCTTTTACTTTAGTAGTTTTTGTTTTAAATGTAATAAATCAGTTCCCTGGAGTCCACGTAACCTTGATCTTATGTATCCAAGGGACAAGATGTTCAGATGGAGGAAATAACACTGAAGAGGAGCACATTAGGCACAGTCAACCCTGAAGATTTGCTGTCCAGAGCCCCATAGTGCTGTGCTGCTCTTTTCATTGCAGTGGAAAATAATTCAGTACCTCATCTAGATCATGTCTGTCCTGAATGATATTATAAGCTCTCCCTGCAAGAGATTGACATCACTCCATCCATTATGCAACTTTTCTTTAAACTAAATAAGGACCAGGACTAGGGCAGAGGGATGGATGGATGGATATAGATAGATAGATAGATAGATAGATAGATAGATAGATAGATAATCAGCCAAATTGTGAGAAAGTGTAACCTGGGAGCCTATTAAACATGTGCAAATATGGCATCTGATGCCTCCTTGAAAGTAAGGGTGATTGGAGAAGCACTCTTTTCTTGAACTTGGTTCCACTCTAATATTTTTAGTGTACTATATATTTTTCCATGTGTTTTCTTTGAACAGTTTTTGCCATTTGAAGTTTCTAAAACATTAAAATGTTACTTCAAAGGCATAAAATTAAAAGTGATCAACCTGTGTAAAAGAAAACTGTGCTGCCATCATTGGTGCCAAATTCTGTTTCAGGAAAGTGTCTGCAATGGGCACTCTATTCCTGGTGACTCAATCCCATAGTCGGACAACTCAATCATCTGAGAAGGAATTCAATGGCTCCTAAGGCCACCCCTTCAACTGAGAAATTAAATGCTGATAAATTGGCTTGAGGTTCCGACCTTGTCTAACTCTAGCCAACGGCGCTAGAGTCCCATGGTGAGTCAGAGTGGAGAGCAAGTGAAAATGTTTCCTAAGTCAAGGGCTCACCTGCAAATTTCAGACATGTTTGTGACCTGCCAGCACTTTCAGTTGTATGTTTATTGAGATGTTCATTAAAACACTGTCTTTTGAAAGAAATAAATCTTCACAAAACTTAAATAGAACCTAATTGATTAATGAATGACATGAATTTTTACCTTAAGCAGGAATTATTCTACATACTAGAGGCCAAGTACACGAATCCGTGCAAAGGTGGGGTCTGGCTGGCCCTCCCTGATTGGGCCAATCGGGCCAGGCTGGCCAGGGGGAGGGGCCACAGGTGGTTGGCTGGCTGGCCCCACCCACAGTCGAGGTAGGGGGGCCAATCGGGGTCAGGGGAAGGGGCCTTTATAGCCAACTTAAAATGTCAATCCAAAAGATAGGGATGAATAAATAAATAATTTTTAGAAAAAAAAGAAAAAGAAAAAAAAAGATAGGGATGATTTTCTTGTGACATGTATAAAACTAAATTACATATATTTATGCAGTAAAACTTCATTAATTCCCATCCCACACACTTAGAATTAATAAGTACTCTAATGTTCTTGGCACTACATATAAGATGAAATTATGATTAGGTGAAATACTAGTGTAAACAAAAGAAATATTTATACATACAAAAGCTAACAGCTTCTAAGTGTTATTTAAGTAGTAGCTCTTATACTCAAAGAATAAATGTCTAACTTGTAAACAATATGTTAAGCACTGCCAAGACTGTGAGTGTTCTTAGAACTAAAACTAATACTCTAAAGTGATTATAGCAAGCATCATTACTATTGATAAGTAAAGGATAATAACATCAATGGTGTTAAAACCATAGGTTCCAAAGCTAGACTGCCTGAATTCAAATCCTGGTTCTGTTGTTTGTGGGCTCCTCATCTGTACAAAAGAAAATAATGTTGGGGTTGGCAGAAAGCAATGAATGACAGCCCTCTGTTCCCCCTCTGCAATGGCCTAAATACTTATGCCCCCCCCAAATTAGTAGGTTGAAACACTAATCCCAGTAGTAGGAGCTGGAGCCTTTGGGAGGTAATTAGGTAATGAATGTGGAGCCCTCATGAGGGAGATTAGTAGTGTCCTTATACAAAGAGGACAGAGAACCAGCTAGCTCTTTCCACCATGTGAAGTTAGGACAAGAAGTCAATCTTCTACATACAATCTAGAAGAGGGTGCCCCACTGGAATGTACAATGCTGGTATTCTGATCTCAGACTTCCAGCCTCCAGAACTGTGGGACCCTCTCAAGCTCCCTCCCAAGCACTCAACCAGATGAGAGAGAGAAGAGCTGGCAGATGGAGACCAAAATATCCCCTTTATTATGAGAAAGGCTGAAGAATATGGATCTGGGTTTCTCAGCTAAAAGGGCTTTCTAATCTGCACTCCCAGAAGTTGGCATACTTATCTTCCTACTCCCCGGCAGCACCGGAAACCCAAGCCCAGGCTGTATAAAATCTGCCTCCCAGGGGAGGGGAACATAGGTTCCCACAAACAGGAATAGAGGGCCCATTGCAGACACTTTCCTGAAACAGAATTTGGCACCAATGATGGCAGCACAGTTTTCTTTTACACAGGTTGATCACTTTTAATTTTATGCCTTTGAAGTAACATTTTAATGTTTTAGAAACTTCAAATGGCAAAAACTGTTCAAAGAAAACACATGGAAAAATATATAGTACACTAAAAATATTAGAGTGGAACCAAGTTCAAGAAAAGAGTGCTTCTCCAATCACCCTTACTTTCAAGGAGGCATCAGATGCCATATTTGCACATGTTTAATAGGTTCCCAGGTTACACTTTCTCACAATTTGGCTGATTATCTATCTACCTATCTATCTATCTATCTATCTATCTATCTATCTATCTATCATCTATCATCATCTATCTATCTGGCATCTATCTGAGCTAGAGAGAGGAAGGGGCTCAGCTGGTACTCCAGTTCCTCTCCACCAGATATTCCTCGGGGAACTCACCTCATCTCCATGGAGATGAACAAGAAATGAGATAAAGTGTCAAGGGTATTTCAGGAAAAATTCCTCTTTGTGAAAACTAGAGGAGCCAGGATGAAGTATTCTCATGCTGCCCTTTGCTTTGTTTGAGAATTAAATGAGATGGTGCATGAGTGGTGCACCCCATTTGTGATGAGTATTATTGTCATTATCAAGATGTCAATGAATTTTATGGATCTGAGACATATATCAAATGCCAGCTAGTAGCATTCTAGAGATCAGAACTGCATTGTATTTTTAAGTTCTAAATTCTGATTTGTATTATATTTGGCTATTAACCCCCAAAGTTGAAGCAAATTAGCAAGTTATGTTTACAATTGAATGTTTTTCCTTGTGTCTGGTATCTATACTAATAATCTATACTAATAATAGAGGAATATGCAGATTGTCCAGGACAATCCAGGAATATGCAGATTGTCCATATTGTAATAGAGGAATATGCAGATTGTCCATCACAGTAACGACCAAACAGCAGGTTGCATAGGGCAACAAGGCCGGCAGGGGGGCAGTTGGGGTTACCAGGCTGGGGCAGAGGGCAGTTAGGGGTGATCAGGCAGGCAGGCAGGTGAGCAGTTAGGAGCCAGCGGTCCCAGATTGTGAGAGGAATGTCTAACTGCCAGTTAGGCCCAATCAGGCCTAAACCGGCAGTTGGACATCCCCAAGGGGTCCCAGATTGGAGAAGGTGCAGGCTGGGCTGAGGGGACCACCCCACACACACACATGCATGAATTTCATGCACCAGGCCTCTAGTCATTCTGTAAAAGGGAGTTCTCTGCAGTGGGTGAAACCTGTGCTCAGGGTGCAGAGCTCACTTCGCACAGGTACAGATGCCTTTACTCAGGCAGTTAGGGCTGAGTGTCTGGGCAGAGTAGCAAAGCTCTAATTATCACACACAACTTTCTAACTCTTCCCTTTGAGACCCCAGTGTTTATTTACACTTTACCCCCCCCCACACACACACACACACACACACCACCACCACCACCACCACCACCCCTTTCTAAGGTATGTTTTATCTTTTGTGTTATGGCCCCAAGTTAAATGCCCATAAAATGATACTGGGTTTAAAATCAAAATTTATCAGGAGACGATTTGTTTCCTCCACTGGACTCTAAACCACAGTAAGTCATGCCCTGGCTTGTCTAGTGACTCGGTTTTCCAGAGGTAAACTGAGGTATGAATATAATACCTTTTTCAAATATATAAATACCATACGTAGCTCAAGTTTGCTGGCTACGTGCTAATGAAGACGCTGTAGGAATGATTCTTTGTGTCCTTTTTCTCAGGTGGTTAGAGTGAGAGTCCTCCTGTACACATTCCCCCACCACAGTCTGGCAGCTGTGAGGGCATCAGTGTCTTCTGTTACTGTATGCCTGAATAACTGATAAAGTTAAGTGGATGCAGGTTCATTTTTTTTAATATATTTTATTGATTTTTTTTTTTACAGAGAGGAAGGGAGAGGGATAGAGAGTTAGAAACATCGATGAGAGAGAAACATCGATCAGCTGCCTCAGATTGAACCCCAGACCCTTCAATCCACAAGCCAACGCTCTATCCATTAAGCCAAACCGGTTAGGGCATTGTTCACCAAGTTACCTTTGAGTGTTTCAACAGCATGAGGCAGTTTATCATGCTTTTTGTGCAACTGGGCATAGACTTTTTAAAGAATGAATTTAGACTTTCTCTTCCTGTCCAAAAAATAAGCAGTGCTCAGGCTCCTGATGTTAACAGTCCTGATTAGGACAGTTGGACCAGCAAAATCAGGAGACCCAAGTGACCCAAATCATAGGCCGGCCCCCTGTTGCTTTTTTCATCTCACTTCATTTTCCTTTTGAGAAAGACCCAATTAAAAACATTTGTGGGTTTTTCTAAGGATATTTCCTTCACAGAGCTTACATTCAGCTCTTTGGGGGGGGGGGAAATTAAAAAACAAATCCCTGAGCAATTAGTGGCTCTGGGGAACCACTAGCTATTTGTGTCCTATTTGGTAAGAACCCATTGTGGACATCCATCTCTACACAGAGGTTCCCCTCAGGATGCAGATGCTTCCTAATCATTTGGAATATGCTTAAAATTGTAATCACAATCATGCCTTCACAAGGATGCCTTTATTATGTATTTTAGATTAGAAGATGTCATGAAATCATACAGTAAGGACACAGTTTTCTTTTCATCCTTCTTCTCTGCTCACCTCCAACTTGGCTCTCGTTTCTCTTTAACATTCAAGAATGTCCCTCTGATATACTTGCAGAAAACCTGCTGCCAAAATGAAGGAATATATATAGCTGCACGTAAGGTAGTCATTTCCTAGGTGACATTCTAATAAAAAACCCATTTTTGGATAATAGCCCAATTGGAACTAATTCTCCAGTATCCCTCGTGGTCAGAAAATAACATGTCCAAATTCATCAAATGTTCCAGTGCTTTGTATAGTCTACTGTTTAGTGTAACTATGGTGTTACATCTCACAGGATGAATAATTTGTAAAGAATTAGAAGCAATTAATTATAAAGCCGAGAGGAATAGTATTTAATTTTTTATTGACTGAGACATTAGCCTAGGATCTTGCAGGTACTTCTTAGTCAGGATTAGGAACAGCTGTTTGTTTTCAGTGGCTATACAAATCGTGCAGGTTAATAAGGTTCTGGCTAATCGAATGCCAGAAAACAGAATTTATTATAGCATTCAAGCATTAAGGCAGAGCATAATAATACCTTTCCAAAGAAACCAACAGAGCCTAAGCTATTTTAATGGCTTAAATTAATCTTAAACACACTATAACTTTCGGGGGCCTCAGCCTTTCAAAAATAAAACAGCCAAGTAGAAGAAGTTTGGATAGGGCAAGGAAGAAAATGTATATTTTGATAATACATTGTCAGAAAATAAAATGTGTTACGCAACAGTTATCTAGAAACACAGCTTTAAAAAGGATAGGATTTATTTAAATAAATAAATCAGAGATTTTAATCAGAGATTTCACTTATGTTTTGAAGACTTTTTAATGCAATTGTTTTATTTTTCAGTACCCTATTATATAAGCATTCAGATTTTCCAAACATATAAATTATAAAAATATTATATCTGTCACTTTAAGAGAAGGCAAACAAAAAGGGAGTAAAGAGTCCAACACATATTCCAGTGCCTGTGGCCAGAAGGACATCTGGAGTACACTGCTGCTGGGGGGGAGGGCGGGGGGAGAGACCTAACCCTTGGTTTGGTTTCCCCAGGAGACCAAACCCTGACCTTGTTAGCCCAGTTTTTATATTAAGATTTCTCTGAACAGCCAACACCCTTAGACTATGGAAAATAAGAACTTCATTTTTAAAATTCTAATTTTATAACAACATAAAACTAAGAACAATTGTATATTATATCTTTTTTTTTTTTTCAGATTCTTCACTTAAAATAGACTGAAGATAGGGAACAAGGGATTGCCATTATTCTATAGTTTTAGTTTCAGAGTGCTAATTCTGCCTCTGCTCTTTTTATCCCAATTTCTAAGTTCCCATAAATGGAAACTTTTAAGATAATCAGTCTACCCTGAGTGCAAAAGAAGATGTCTTTGAGAAAAGATGTCTTTGTCGATTTCACCATTCCACAAACATCCTGTTCCAGTGAACTTGTCCTGTGATGTCCAATAATTTGCCTGAACTAGTCAATGGAGATTTCTATTATGTTTACTAAAGCTAAAAGTCATTCTCCAAGGGATTCCCATTCATAAAAGAAAAATATTTGATTTTTTCTTTATAAGAAACTAATTTTCTCATAGACAATATTATTTTATATGTAAAAAAGCACTTAGAATATTTTTTAAGTATTCCAAGGAACATAGCATCCTTAGAGGTGATTTTTCTGAACCATGTTTTGGATTCAAAGATCTATGTCTTCTCAAACAAAGTGAATTTCTGCTCATGAAAGCCACATATTTTTAAAATACACACATTGTTATTGCTAGACAATGCCTTAGAGAGAATGTTGGTAAAGAGTGCTGAGAGATTCAAAGAGAACAGGAATTTGAAAATATTTTATATCATTAACTTCACTTTTTTCTAATTATTCTTCTTCCAAGTACTTATAATCTGATGTCTAGTCATAACAAAATTGTCTCTGTAACTAGACCTTTTATAGTTTTTGTGACCTTGAGTAGTTGTGATATTGACTTCTATAAACTATATTTAGAGTATACTACCTAACCATTATAATTCATATATTCATTCATTCACTCCCCCATTCAAAAGTATTTTAATGCCAACTATGTATAAGGTGCTATGAATATGATGACTGACCAAAGACTCTTTGCTCAGAAAGCTTATAGTCTATTAATTGAGATAATACTTGCAAATAAATAACAAATATAAAAAGTAACAGGGATTCTAAGGTAGGTATAGTCAACAGTTATGGGAGTTCAAAGACGGGCAATTGTGATATTGTGATTTATAATAAGAAACATGTATTTGTTCTTCTTCCACTGTTCCTGGCATAGAGCTTCTAAAAGATGTTTCTTGCTATGTGAATAAGGTGACTTTAGGAACTCACCTAAGGATGGGGGTTGGTTGCCAGGAGAACCAACATGTGATTAGAGGGTTGGAACTTTCAGTCCCATCCCCTTGACCTCTTTGGAGTGGGAAGAGAAGAGGCTGGAGGTTGAATCAATCCCCAATGGCCAATGTCTTAATCAATCATGCCTAGGAAGCCTCCATAGAAGCCCCAAAGGGTGGAATTGGGAGAGCTTCCAGATTGGTGAACTTGTGGAGGTGCTGGAAGTGGTGCACTGGGAGAACGCATAGAGGCTCTGCTCCTTTCCCATACCCTTTCCTACACATCTGTTCTGGCTGTTTCTGAGTTAAATAGATACTTTTGTAATAAACAGGTAATCTAGTAAGTAAAATGTTTCCCTAAATTCTGTGAGCTGCTCTAGAAAATTAACTGAACATGAGAAAGGGGTCTTGGGAACCTCTGGTTTATATAGCCAGTGAGTCAGAAGTACTGACCTCAATTTCCCATTGGTACCTGCATTGGAGGGGTCATTGGAACCTCCAATTTGTAGCCAGTTATCAGAACACAGGTAATAATCTGGGATTGAGACTGGCATGTGAAGGGGGAGCAGTCCCTTAACCTGTGGAATCTGGTGCTATCTCTCGGTAGATAGAGTCAGAATTGAATTGAATTGTAGAATATCCAGTCGGTGTCTAGGTACTGTTTGTTGAGGTGGTTGGGAAACCCCACAGACACACTAAAGATACCAATTTAGCAATATTCTAGGTTAAGAATTTGAGATGGCTTGCTTTATGGAGGATGTTGCATTTGACTTGAATGTTAAAAGGTTTTAAGAGTGAACATTTAAGGACAATCGTGGGAAATACTCCAGGCAGAAGAGAAAATAAAGAGATTCAAAACCTTGGTGTGTGAACAGAGTCATGTCTAGTTCAACCCAAGTGGAGAGTACAAAGGGAAGGGGGACTGGAAAAGTAAGTGGGGCCTTTGAATTCCTGACTAAGATGCGTGTTCTTCAGTACCAATGGGGAGCCAACAAAAATGCTTGGAACACGATGGTCTAAAATCTGTATTCCTGTGAGGATGTACTGAAGGTTGAGGGAAGTTAGGGTACCCTTTAGAAATATTGAAGGTTTCAAGGAGGGAAGTGTCAATGGCACTATAGGAGATACTCAATAAGGAGTTGTTCATTTAATGAGTGAATAAATTAAGGAATTAATTAATGAACCCACCTGTTCAGAAAGCTCTTTATAACCTAAACTGTTATCATTTACTACTAAATAATTCAATTAAGTATAAAAAGAGTGGCAACAATAGCCACTTCTCTTCTTTATTTTCAAAGTAACATATTCTTTTTTAAAAAAAAAAAAAAGCATCCATATAATTCCCACACTGATATTTAGGAAGTAGAATACAAGTATTATCCTTAAATTTGTGAATTTCCATAAAACTCAGTGGTGCCACACCATGTTGCAGTGCTTTTCAGCCTTTTAAAAAATTAAAAAGAACAGAGAATAGGATAGACAATATCAGAGTAAATTGCATGTGGAAACTTTTTAGTGTGTGCGTGTTTCAGAGATCACAACATAAAATTATATTTTGCTGTGGCTCAAAGTCAATATACCCTCTGGCATTGTCCATGTTATCCTAGACCCTTATCTGGCTCTGTCATAGCTCTTCAAAGCCAGCATTGAATAATCCTTCTGCGGTGTTATGATTTCTTCTGCATATGATTCCTATTTACAATGGAAACCTTATACAAATACACACCAAAATTCAATTTTTTTAGTATATTCTTGCAGATCATCATCCCTTCACTTCTCTCAGAATGCCTGGGCTCACTCTGAAGTGTATTCCTACAGCTCCTACAGGGTGCTGGGCTGGTTTAAAAAAAAAAAAAAAACTTTATTGTTGAAAGTATTACAGATGTCCTCCTTTTATATATATACTAGAGGCCCAATGCACGAAATAGTGCATGGTAGCCCACCACTGCTCACTGCACGAGCCACCCCGCCCTGCCACGAGAGCTACCCCACCCCACCCTGCCACACTGTGAGAGCTGCCCCACCTCGCCGCTGCTCGCAGGCCAGGGGAGGGACCGAGAGGTGCTCAATGCACCTCATGGTGACTAGTCGTTTGGTTGTCCTGGTCATCACAGACACTGGCTTTTTATATATATGGATTCTGTTTTATTGATTTCAGAGAGGAAGGGAAAGGGCAAGAAAGATAGAAACATCAATGATGAGAGTGAAACATTGATCGGCTGCCTACTGCACAAGCCACTGGGGATCAAGCCTGCAACCTGGGAATCCAACCATGACTTCCTGGTTCATAGGTCAATGCTCAACCACTGAGCTATGCCAGTTGGGCCAGATGTTCCTTTGTGGGAGGGGCTGCTTTTAAGTTAAAGTGTGTGTGGGGTGGTGGGTGGGTGGGGAACATCCATCCCAGGTAGGATGCTAAAATAAAATGTATGGCCCTAACTGTTTTGACTCAATGGATAGAGCATCGACTTGTGGACTGAAGGATCCCAGGTTCAATTTCGGTCAAGGGCGCATTTAAAATGTGTGTCTGTTTTTTTTAATTTATGTTAACTCCTTTCGTTTTCTTTTTGTTTTTGCCCTTTCTCTCAGCGGCCTGCCTTGTGCTTGGCTGTATGATCTTCCCTGATGGCTGGGATTCAGAAGAAGTAAAACGGATGTGTGGAGAAAAGACAGACAAGTACACCCTCGGGGCTTGCTCCGTCCGCTGGGCGTACATCCTGGCTATTATTGGGATTCTGGATGCCCTGATCCTCTCGTTTCTGGCATTTGTGCTTGGTAACCGACAAGACAGCTTGATGGCTGAGGAACTGAAGGCTGAAAACAAAGGTAAGATTGCTTTGGAGAACTCTTACCTGGACGTCTAAACACAAAAACAATACTTTCTATTATTTCTTATCAAGTATCAGTGCTTCCCCTGTGGGTCTAATTTGCTACATCTTTTAATGCTATCTAGTTTCCCCAGACTCAGCTACAGAAGTTTCTACAATTAAAATATTTCATTTTTACATTTACCTTTCTGAGGCTCTCTGAGTCCACTATTATTATTTAAATACATTTTTTTCCAGTTTCTTCTCTTCCTGAGTTAATGGCTATGAATAGAACTTTGTTTTGTCTATTTGACTAAACTGTTCACAATCACTTTATTTGAATTCAGACTCATTCTCTCAGAGAAAAGTAGTGATACTGTCCCCAAAGTTACAGTTAGATATTTAAGTAATTACCTAATTAGCTGAATTTTAAATGTGTTATCTGGATAATCAAAAGTCCTCAGATTTCTCTCAAAAATAAAATACCTTCTGAAACACAAAGAAACTCGGATATAAAACAGGACATTGACTAGTGGATGATACAGAAATATTATAGTAGATCAATAAGGTAACAAGTCGTTATTCAAGATGAATCTTTTAATTTTCTTTTTTAGATTTCTGAACCAATTTCTTGGGATAGAATTTACTGTCTCTGTATAGACTTAGATTCATTTAACTGTTTTCTATTTATATTATCTTTAACTTTAACACTTTACTTATATCAGTACCTTCAATTGAGTGCTTCCTTCTTCTGGCTTTTATTTCTAATTGGGAACTAAATCCATCCTTGAATTATGAAATTTAGCTTATTTCAAGTAGTTGCTAACATCAGAGACTGTTCACTGCTTCAACAAGCCTCAAGCATAGATTAGTGTCTATATGAATATCTCATATAGTGATAGTGTAGCATGTAGGTCATCACTGTTTATGCTTATAAACTATGAACTATGAGGAGAGAAAATTGAGAAGTCTGGGAAAGCAGCAAGGTTCATCCACAAACACTTTATCTCCCTGATTTATAGACAGAACACATATTAGTTTACTTGGTTCTGTCAAAAATATTCTAAACACAAAAATAAACTTTTCACAGGCAAGTTACTTCTTAAAAATGCAACTACTTTCAAAATAAAAAATGATAATGTGAAGTTAAGTATTATACTTTATAAAGCATGTAACAAATTTAAAGTGCTCTCATGTGTGCTCATTAATTTGGGGACCTTCTCTGTTATCTTTGGACTTGTTGGATGTACACGGGTCTCTGTCCAGTAATGTCACTTCAAAGTTAATAAGGACAGCTCAATATCCAAATAAGTTACCTTGCCCTAGAAAATGAGTTAAAGAAAACACCACTTTGTTCCACAAACTCTTGATCTCCACCACCACCCAGTAATGTACCAGAATGCACAACTCAAAGTTATATTGAGAACTTTTAACTTTCCAGACATCCTTTGACCACAAATTAGGAGAAGAAAATTCAAAAAAGAGAAACAGGAAGATTTTTACTTGGCGATTGGGAATTCTAACTCCTGTCCACATGTACAAGTAACAACAATTCTGAATTCATGCTTTAGAAAGGAACAGCTAGCTTGATAGGATAACACTCACCAGTTTTCAAAAGGGGTCTTTTCTTCTGGTTGACTCAGTTAAATGTTGATTTCTAATACTTTCTGTTTCGGTTTTCGTCAAAGAAAACATCATGTTCCATTCAATGATATGTTGGAAACACTTTAGTAAAAGGGTTGATGGAAAAGAAAGTTAAGAGGCCAATATAAGGTTTAGGGACAGTGTATAATTTTTCTGTGCATCATCTTCTCCATTGTGTGTATCACATTTGCATGTATCCATAGTTTATGCCATTTGGTTCTGAAGGACTAAAGTCAGTAGTGATATCAAGTCAGATTTAATAAACTAGCAGAGAGTATCCGGCCACACTGGTGAAGCATTCAATTGTACCACACTTTTATTTCACAACTAGAATTTCTTTACCTGGAACTCTGTGAAGATACCAGCTGCTCTACTCTGCAGGCAGCTCAGATCCTTGTACAATAGGCTCTGTATACAGTGAGACCAGAATCCTAAGCCTTGTAGAAAATCAAACGTGCATGTTTCTGAGAAATGATGTAAGATTTATAGTTGCTGTGCAAAGTAGCATTTATTATTTGGTATTATTTAAACACTTGTTCCATGTTGAAACTTCCCAAGTTAGATTGCTTGAGGGAAGGCCAATCAGTGATTTTGTGTGTTTGTGCATGAACATAGTTTCACTAAACAGTAATTTTATGGCTTTCAAGTGCATGCAATAACCCAAACTAAATACCATTAATATTCTATAGATTATAAGGGAAGAAATAGCTGTAAGATAAGAATAATTTGTAATTATGAAATTGATTATAAATGGGTATGTTTACGATTTGCATGGATATAGTAATATAACTTTTAACTTATTAAGACATTCTTTTTCACTATTAATTTTTTCTGATAAAACTACAAAGATATCCCTTGGTCGTCAAGGCCTCTTTTGGGTTCCAAGGCAATGTAATGAGACAGAGGCAAATCAAACTCACAAAATTTTAGAAGAGTTTTGTAACTCCATCATGCCTTCTGGTATCATGGAAGCAAAATAACACCATATCTCAAGCCTTGACGCAAAAGAGTAAAACATCATGCATTCTTATATACATTACTAGTGGCCTGGTTCACGAAGATTCGTGCGGGGGGGGGGGGGGGGGGGGGGCGGGGTTCCCTCAGCCCGACCTGCACCCTCTCCAATCTGGGAGCCCTCAGGGGAGCCCTCTCCAATCCAGGAGTTTTTGTCTGTCTTTGCAATCATATGAGCGAATTGTCTGAGACCCCAACCCAGTTTGGTTTGTTGCTCACAGAATAATAGAGGCATTTTTTTTCTTTGCTTCATTGGTGGAGATTTCCTGGAAGTTTTAGGATATCTTCCCTTTAATTTTTCCTAGACACTCTGATTTTATTTATGTCTCTCACCTTTGCTTTCCCTTCATCCCCCACCGCAACAGTAACTTGCTCCAGGCTCACTTTGCTCTAGTGTCTAGGAGATCCATCTGCCACCAGAACTACGATTCCCAGCATTCCTGGTGCTCCCCATGCTCTGGGCTCCCGCTTCCAGTCCTGGGGCTGCCACCAGAACTACTATTCCCACAATTCCTGATGCTCCCCATACTCTTGGTGTTCCCTTCCTGCTCTGTCTCCGTCCCACGGCCTCCCGCTCTGCCAAGTCCTCCAAGATGCCAGCTCTCCCTCTCTTCTCTCCGTCTGGCAGCTTGGGGAGCCAGGTTCCCCAAGCCACTCCACTCTCCACCGGCTCTCCCGCTCTGCTCTATGCCCAGTGCCTGTGTATGCAAATTAACCTGCCATCTTTGTCGGGTTAATTTGCATACTCACTCCTGATTGGCTGGTGAGCATAGCAGAGGTATGGTCAATTTACATGTTTCTCTTTTATTATATAGGATATCACCATACACACTGTAATATCTTTTATAGTCTTCCAGTTGATCATCCTAACTTATCCTATATAATAAAAGTGTAATATGCAAATAGACCGAACAGCAGAACGACCAGTCAGTGGGGGGTTGAGCCGGCAAGCAGGCAGCGCCAGGCCAGCCAAGGCGTGTGCCAGAGAGCAGAGAGAGGGGATGGCGATGGGGGTGGGGGGCAGTGGCAACCAGTGAAGGTGGATGGGCGATTGCAGCGAGGGGCCAGCCACTCACCGGGCAGCACCATCCCCTGATTGGCCCGCCCGGTCGCCTCCCACAGAGGGAGGCCAGACTGCAGCTTAGGCCCACTCCCCACATCAGTTGGACATCCCCTGAGGGCTGCTGGACTGCAAGAGGGCACAGGCCGGGCTGAGGGACCTCCCCTCCCACAGTATCCTATAAGTAACAGGAGCAGCATAGAGAGAATAAACCTACAAATATTGCATATGCCCCTGATTCAAAGAAGTTTGTCTTAAGTGGTCTCATGTCCTAAGTGGTCTCATGTCATGATCATATATTCTTTTTGTGGTTTTTGTAATTAATGTAGCAACAACACACTTCCCCATTTATCTGAAGAAGCCACCAAATGGGTTCAGGTTTCCCATGTGTCATTGCAAGGCTATTGCTTAGGTTGGTGAGTCCTTACCGACAACCACCCAATGGACAAAACAAGAATCACCATTACATGAATTCTAGAATATACTAAAGAAGGGAAGAGAACTCAGTTCTAATTGAACAATTTTCCACTCAGAGTCTTAAAATGAAAAGGAATATAGAATACTGCTGAGCCATAAATTAACCATCACAGAGATGCTATTCAAAGGGAAAATGAGGGGGAGGTACACTGTGAATGACTCCATCTGTATAGACCACTGCTCCTTAAGATCAATTCCCAGTGAACTCACCCCAATACCATTTCAATGTCTCCCTTCAACACCTCCCACAACATTCTTTAAGCCCTCCTTTTCCAGGAGTGCAAAGTTAAATTAAAAGAGGTCTTTAGCTGAAATGTATCCTAAAATGTGAAATGGCAAAATTGGAATGAGTTTGAACACACAACAATAGAAAGCAACAATTTTGATGGTGCAGTGTTGTTTTAGAAGGAACTTCTGTAAGAGATAAAGTTAATAATCTATGATGCTCCTAAAGTCCCAGAATATTTTTTCATAAAAGAAAAAAACAACAACACTGAAAAACAAAGAGAAATGAAAATTCTTTAAATATCCAACTAACTTTATGTAGGAGCTGATGCATGCAAACTCAACTGCCGACTCTGAATTTGGGGAGTCACCCTGTGGGCTGTGTGCTGTCCCTGGCTCTGGGGATAACAGCGGACAGGCAGGTGTTCATTCTTGTTTGGGAGTTCGGCAGCGTGATTTCTAAATGAGCCAACAACAGTAGGCATTTAACCCTGAAATGCTGCTTAATTGCATATTTTAACACACTGAACTGTGAAGTCAATTTAATTATGTAAAATTAAAGTTTCATCCAGATACAAAGGATTTGAAATGAAAGCTTTCTTTTCAACTTCTTGCATTAGTTGTAAAAGGGTAAATAATTACATTCTCCATAGCTTCTGTGCCACAAGTATCTCTTACCTTGTCAGACACCACTTTTAAAGAGGTCTGTTCTTCACGTGTGTATGTGGTCTCTGGAATTGTTATCAGATAATTGGGTCTCTCCCAGCCATTTTAAAGTCACTTTGTCTTCTCGTACTTACACTGCAAATGAGAAAACATGATTATCCATCAAGAGGTGACTCCAGCTACCGTTTATTTATTAAGTGGCTTAAGCTCTTTTTAATGCTCTAATAAAGGGAGTTAGAATAAATTTATTTTATTTAACTAATTGAGAAAGGCTTCGGAATTTGTGCCGTGCCAGGCCAGGGCCCCCCTGTGAGCGGCAGCATGGTGTAGTGGGAAGAGCTTGCACCACCCAGAGCTAGTACTCTCTCTGACTTTGAGGAGCCTTGCACCCACATCTTAATAGCCCAGAATTAAGCTTCCTCAATGCAGCCTGTCTAAATGGCATCTGAGGTTTCTCCCAGCAGTAAAATATTTCAATTCGGGGAATACCTTCCAAGGTGTCCTTTGAGTACACTCCGAGGGTGGGAAGAGCTCCTGCCCTCGGAGCAGTGAACACACTGAAGGCTTTTTTAGGGACTTGTTAGCAATGCATGGGTGACTAGGGAAGGGAAAGATAAAGTTCAAGCAGAAGTCTGTCTAGGGTTTCCCCCTCAACCATATACCTACCCATGGAACCATGCTATCACAGCCCCATTCATTCACATCACCAAGAGTAAAATGAGCCCGGCTGCAGTGGCTCAGTGGTCGAGCATTAACCTATGAACCAGGAGGTCACAGTTAGATTCCTGGTCAGGGCACATGCCTCTATAGTGACCTTGATCCCCAATGGGGGCCGTGCAGGAGGCAGCCTATCAATGATTCTCTCTCATCATTGATGTTACTATCTCTCCCATTCCCTTCCTCTCTGAAATCAATAAAAATATATTTTGGGCCCTGGCTGGTTTGTCTCAGTGGATAGAGCGTCAGCCTGCAGACTGAAAGGTCACAGGTTTGATTCCCGTCAAAAACACATGCCTGGGTTGCAGGCTTGATCCCCAGTAGGGGGCGTGCAGGAGGCAGCCAATCAGTGATTCTCTCTCATCACTGATATTTCTCTCTCTCTCTCTCTCTCTCTCTCTCTCTCTCTCTCTCTCTCTCCCTCTCTCTCTCTCTCTCTCTGTCTCTCTCTCTCCCTCTCCCTCTCCCTCTCCCTCTCCCTCTCCCTCTCCTTCTCCCTCTCCCTCTCCCTCTCCCTCTCCCTCTCCCTCTCCCTCTTCCTCTCCCTCTCCCTCTCCCTCTCTTTTCCTCTCTAAAATCAATAAAAATATTTTTAACCTCCATAGATTTGGAAGAGTCCAACAAAAGCATGTGTGTGAGAGCAATATATAGTCAATATGTACCGTATATAGGCTTTACATTTATTTCATCTAACCCATGATACATTTTACCTCTTTTTTCTTGTTGTCTTTCTTCCCCCAGAAAAGCTTCACAAGGGCAGTAAAGGGGGAAAGAGTAAAATTAGTCAAATTTAGAAACTCTGGCCCACAGCAGAGAAGCCTCCTTGCCTCACTGGATTCCCATACCATGTGGTGTCCATGCGGACACCTTGACAATGAATGGAGCCCCAGATTAGAGATAAAAACTTTGTTTCTGATCTCAACTCCAGCACATATGAGTCACATGACTTTGAGCAAGTCCTTTAATATCTCAGAGCCTCTTCACCATCTTTAAAATGGGAATAATAATAATACCTAGTCCTGCCTCCTCCATAGGGTTGGAAGAGTCCAACAAAAGTATGTGTGTGAGAGCAATATATACTCAATATGTACCGTATATAGGCTTTACATTTATTTCATCTAACCCATGATACATTTTACCTCTTTTTTTCTTGTTGTCTATCTTCCCCCAGAAAAGCTTCACAAGGGCAGGGATTTTTGCCTCTTTTGTTCACTACTGCTAGAACAGCGATTTTCAACCTTTTTTATCTCATGGCACACATAAACTAATTATTAAAATCCTGTGGCAAGTATAATATATTTTTTGGCAATCTGACCCCAAAAAAAGGTATGAGTTTGGTTCATTCACATCGGATGGCTATTGTTGTGTTGACTGTTGTCATTTTTTTATTTGACGATCTAAGGGGAAAGACCCTTAGTGCCCTGACTAAATAGTCAGGTATTGCATGTTTAAAAATATTTTTGCAGCATACCAGCTGAAAACCACTGGCCTAGAATAATGTCTGGCATGTATGGGAGCTCAATAATGATGTGTTGAATTAGTGAATTATTGAATGAATGAGTCTATTCTAATGTATTTCTCATGAGGTCATTTAATTGTTACACAGATCTTAGAAAGTTCTTGTTTCCTTTAAGTTGAAATATGCATGCTTTTAATGTCTACTCATTGCTACTCCCTCTTCTACCTTAAGCTATTGACTTCTTTAGAAACAGATATTGTATCTATAATGGTTAGTTACACATTTATCAAATGGCATAGTTTCCATGTCTTGCTGGGCATCTTGGGCACCCTGTGTTGTCAGTATTGTCTACTACCCACCCAAAGAACCAGGGTAGAGGGCCATCCCTGGTGGTGAAGAGGCAGAGGGAGAGGACATACAAAGGAGTGGTGAAAAGAAGAGAACTTTACAAGAGTCACTCATGGATGTGTTGCTGGAGATTGTCTCCTTCAATTTACCCAGGTCTAGAGGTAACTTGGAGAACATCTGAACTTCTGAGATTGACTATGGTCCATTCAACAAATGCACATTGAGATCATGAATGCACCATGGTGCACTCAAAGAGGGAGCTCTCTCTTTAACCTGTACCCAACCTCAAATGATATCCTCAAAGTCAGTACCTTCCTCTCAGCCTTCCCCAATTAGTGGAGTTAAAGTCAAATGTGGTTTAAGAATCTGAGGGCAAAGGCAATGCTGATTTGGATGGCTGTCACATGCTCTATTATCCACTCTACTTCAATGGCCAAAGTAGTTTTGACATTTCAATGATCTTTTCAGTCCTTGAGATGAGGATTGATCTTTTCAGTCCCTGAAAAGGGATCTCTGGGTAAATATCAAACCAGCTAGAAGAAAGCAAGGAGGAAGGAATAAAAGAAAATAAAAAAATAAAAAACCTTATACAACCAAGTCATGATGTTCAAGATTTAGCCCTACCAGTAAATTTCCAGTCAGCCTTTCAGCATAACTTTATGAAGCCTTGTGGTTTGGTTAAAACCTATCAGGTTCATCTCTCACCTCTTCCTTCTCTTGCCTTCTCCCTTTTAACAGAATCATCATGAGAACTGAAAACAGGGAGTATCATGACCTTCATAAGACACAGCCGGGGTTTACATATTTCTTACTAAACTACTCATCTGTGGCCAATTCCTTTTTCTTTTATAAGACTGAGTCTAATTTCATATCTCCATAGCATTGGTACACACCTCAGTATTTGAAGTTAATTACTGATCAATTATGCCTTTTGAAAATTACAGTTTTTATTTTAATAGGCAATACAAACTTGCTCGTTAAAGTAAATTGCTTTTGATTTCAGGGCAAATCTGTCATTTCTAGTTTTTTCATCTACACATTTAAACTTCTAGACCCCAAATAAACCTATAAAAAAATGTTCTCCCTCATCAGTACTCCAAAGTAGTTTATTTTCTTCATGCATCTGGTTAGTGTCCCAACAATGAACCCCTCTAGCTTCTTTCCTACTTATCATAGAGTCTCTGGTTTTGTCCATGTGCCCTATTAAGAGAACACCTTCTATGTGAAATCTTAGTCTTCTTTATTTTAATTCTAGTTAAATCTCCTTAGGCCTCAGATTCCCTCTCAGATTTGTTTTTTAACATACATAGAACTTTTTTGGCAGAGTGGATCTTTACATTCTTGCTACATGTTCAGTGATGCCATTGTGATGTCAAACAACACAATGAAAATGTAACCTGTCACTTCACTTATCTCTCGCATTGTAGAAACATGTTCTAAACTTCTGGTAGGCTGGTAAGAACACAGTGCCCAGCAAAATACAGCTGAGATGAATGTGTGGAGGTTAAGTTTGCAGAAATATGTGTTGTCTCTTCTAGAGCTTCACAAAATATGACCCCCTAAAATCCTACAAATTTTTTTTTTTCTCTAAGGAGTATATCTTACCTGTTATCTCTAGTGTGATAGTTCCTAGGATATACTAGTAAGCGCTTAATATAGTTGAGCACTTGTTACTGTTTTTATTGAATCTGTTTCATGAAAAAATATGTGAATATCTAATTCATGTCCCCACTTAGTGTCTTCTTTTTTTTTTCTTTTTTTTTTCTGTTTTTTACTGTTTTTCTTTTTCTTTTTTTTTTAATTTCTTTATTGATTAAGGTGTCACATATTTGTCCTCATCCCCCCATTCCCATCCCCCCCCTCTCCCCACGCATGCCCCAACCCCCTGTTGAACTTAACCGTTGGATAGGCTCATATGCATGTACACAAGTCCTTTGGTTGAACTCTCCCCCGCCCCCCACCCTCCCCTTTCCTCCCTCTGAGGCCCAATAGTCCGATCGATGCCTCCTTGCTTCTGGTTCTGTTCTTGTTCCTCAGTCTATGTTGTTCATCATTTCCCCTAGATGAGCGAGATCATATGTCACTAGATATATACTTATAAGAACTGAATGTGAGACGAGCAATAATAGTTATGCTGACAGGCAAATGAATCAGTCTGTAGCGAACTTCCCCCTGGACCAACAGTTCTTTTGAGACCCAATTTCAATGTCCAGCTGTTCCTTGTGTGTACATGTCAGCGCTGACCCCTCAGCTCTGGATGGTGGACAAATGGTGGTAACGGAGGTCCGACTCCCTCTGGTTTGGTCTCGGCCGGACCCAGGGGCACGGCGTCACCCGGATTAAAGGGCACGTGGCCACACCCATACCCAAGGGGCGCGTGGCCTCACCCAGGCCTGAGACCCAGCCTCACCCGGATGGATCCAGGGGCACACGGCCTCACCCGGACCCAGGATCCGGCTTCACCCGTACCCAGGGACGTTTGGCCTCTCCCACACCCAGGGGCACGTGGCCACACCCGGGCTTAGGTGCACAAGGCCTCACCCGGATCCAGGGACACATGGTCTCTCCCGGACCCGGGGACGCTTGGCCTCTCCCAGACCCAGGGGAATGTGGCCTCACCCGGGCCTAGGTGCACGAGGTCTCACCCGGATCCAGGGACACATGGTCTCACCCGGACCCAGGGACGCTTGGCCTCTCCCAGACCCTGGGTCACGTGGCCTCACCCGGGCCTAGGTGCGCGAGGCCTCACCCGGATCCAGGGACACATGGTCTCACCCGGACCCAGGGATGCTTGGCCTCTCCCAGACCCAGGGGCACGTGGCCTCACCCGGGCCTAGGTGCGCGAGGCCTCACCCGGATCCAGGGACACATGGTCTCACCCGGACCCAGGGACGCTTGGCCTCTCCCAGATCCAGGGACGTGAGGCCTCACCTATACCCAGAGGCGTGTGACCACACCCAAGCCCAGAGGCGCGCAACCCTGCCCGCACCCGGGTCCCAGCGGGGCCCCGTTTTCCCGATCCCAATTCCTGCCGGTCAACCCCCCCTCAGCAATTCCCCCGGCCATCCTTCCAGAGCTCCAGGACGGCTGCTGCCGAACTCGTCGGGCGGCGGCTCGGTGAAGCTCCGGTGCGCCTGGTGCATGGCGGCGGGCCGGTCCGGCGTCGCTGCGTCGGCCCTTGGGTCTGCAGCGGTGGCCGGTCGCCGAGCATGCGCACCTGGCCGCTTCCGGGGCGTTGAGATTCTTGACGGACTTGGAGGTCAGCAAGTGCGGAGTCTTCCACCCCATGTCTCATAGGGGCTCGTCTGTCCGTGCTCGGCAGCCAGTGGAGCCGTCCCCTCAGCCGGAGACCGCCGGGAGAACTGCGCCGAGCACGTTCCAGGCCGCCGTTGTGTCGCCTGAGCCGTAGGTCTTAAAGTGTGGTCTTTGGGTCACCGGCATCAGCATCATCCCGTATACCCCTCTTTTATTCTAGTTGTAGAGCATCCACTCAGCCAGCCCTATGGTGGTCTTGGATGGTGTCTGCTCTGTTCTCCTGTCGTAGTCTCAAAGTTGTTGTGGTAGGCAGCAATCAGGCTTCCGCCCTATGCCTCCATCTTGGTCCTCCTTTGTATAGTTAAGTCTTGATTGTTGTTGGTGTTACTGGGAGGGCTCTCTTTGTCTATAAAGGAAGAGTTGCTGTGCAGGAGACACTCCTATGGGCCGGGTCTTGGTGCAGCAAGGCTTTGGCGCTCACTGAATGTGTCACTTATGCGCATGGTTGAAATCTGGTGTCATCTCCCACAGACCACTAGATGCCCTCGTTTCTGGGTCTCCAATGGGGTGTAGATCAGCTACTGCCTTAGGCACTCAACAAGGATTACAGCAAAAACTGTAGTTTCCTCCTCCTGTCTGAGTGGCCCTGGAGCAGTCCGACTAGAACAGCAGTTCATCAGGTCCGCTGCCAGAGGGCAGGCCACCCACATGCATAAGCCGTTGCTTGGAGCGCAGGTGCGCCTGCAAGACTTGCGGGGCGGGTCTTCAAAACGTGCGGGGTGGGTCCCAGGGCGGGGCGGGTCCCAGGGCGGGGCGGGGTCTCAGGGTACCAACAGGCCATGGTGCGGCGAGCCTCGATGGCTGCGAGTCTGGTCCTTCTGCCTTCCACGTTTCTAAGTCCCCTTGTTCCGCACTCCAGCGCAGCATACACTGATTGCTGGGCGCACCTCCGCAAGAGTCCCGCCTCTCCCCGCAGGCATCTGGGTCTCCCGCGGGTCCCCAGAAGCTGGATTTCAGGGTGATGGAGAGCTAATCTCCCCTAGGTTTGGAACAAAAGCCCCTTTCCCCCGCCACCAGCCAGACCCACGCGCCTCCACACCTCATCCCCTCCGATTTCGCTGGATGTGAGGCAACAGGTCAGCCTTTCACCTCCGCCGCCATCTTTTCCGAACTTCCCAATTTGTACTTCTTAATCCCTTCAATTCAGTCAACTCTACTGAAGTCTAGCGCCGCCAGGAGGTGCACGGAGAGGGCGCCCGGGCCTCCATCCGGTGTGCGGGGCGCGCGGCCCGCGGAATCAGGCGCGCGGGGGCTGGGCTGCGCGGTGGGGATGGGCGCTGGGCGGCCGCCGGGCTCCGGGCGCCGCAGCCGCCGCCGCCGCCCCCGCCGCCGCGTCCCCAGCGCCCCGGGCCAGGCGGCCTGCGGGGGCGGCGCAGTTGCGAAACTGAGTGAGTATGGAGTCGGAACTTTCCTTGGCGGCCGCGATTTCTGGGCAGCGTCTGGGACCTCTCCCGCCTGCTCCCCAAGCCCCCGAGCCCGCTCCCTCTCCGCACCTGGGGCCTCTTAGCCGCCGTCTTGATTCTCCTCCGTCAAAATGGCTAGAGGGCTTGAATGTAAGATGAGAGCTCCTAAGAATCCTCCAAGTCGGTGTTGGCGGCCTCCGGGGCCCCGGGGATCTCACTGCGCAGCTCGGCCAGGTCGGTGGCGCGGATGCGCCCCTCCTGCATAAAGATGGTCTCTTCCTTCACCAAGAGCCGCTGCGCCGAGTCCGTGGCCTCCGCCACAGCAGCTGCCGGGGCGCCCACGAGCCCATGGCCCCGGCTTCGGTGTTGACTGAGGGGAGCAGCCGCCCGGTCTGGGGAGACGCGAGCAGCAGTCGCCACCCTCACCAGTCCATGTTTCAGTTTTATTTCCGAAACTGCCATGCGAGGCAGCAGATCAGCCTTTCACCTCCGCTGCCATCTTTTTTTCTCTCCCCCACTTAGTGTCTTCTGTACATGAAGCAGTTTGTCCCTTCATTGATGGCAAAGGAAATAAATTTACCTGCACATTACACATAGATACACATATTTTTAAAGAATCAAGGAGTGGTATGTTAGAACAATATACTGTCACTGACATTTTAGGCAAATCACTGCATCTCTTTAGGCCTTATTTCAACTGCCACAAAAAAGTACTGTGCACTTGACTGTGTGATAATCAGTGGGTAAAACTATGGCATTCAACTCACGAAACATTTCTTGTGTGCTTCAAGCATGCCAAGCCTAGTGATAGGCAGCGGGGATTCAAAAATGGGTGACACAGGGTTTGCCCCAAGTCTCTTTGGGGAAGATATTTAGTGTTATAGGTACTAGGTCATATTTCTGAGATCCAATCCTCTTCTGACATCTGTGGCTTCATGAGGGCACTTTGTTGGTGTCACCTCTGTGTAAAATGAGTGAATGCCATTCCCTGGCAGCCGACCTACTCCAGGACCAGTGAAAGATGATGCTATAATAAGCAAAGACTGCATCCCAAGGACAATTTGACATAGAAGGTTTCATCTGCTGGAAGGCCTTAAAAAATCAGCTTGTGGGGAAAAACAGTATTAGTATTAAACAAAGGAGAACAAAACTATGAAGAAATGAAATATACAGTAAGTATGTGTGGCATAGGGACAAGGAAGATTGATAGGAGAGAGGAGGTTCTCTTATTGCTAAGGCATTCATTTTAGAGTAGCCTATTTAAAATTTAAACTCGAGAAACTGTTTGGGGGAAAAGTCACTGTAATTCCGGCATTATCACCCTTGAACCATGTCTTCACAGTCAGTTGGCCAGCTTATATTCAGCAAGCGCTGTATTTATGCATTTCCCTGATTATTTTTTCTTCCTGCTTTACTGCCCAGGATTATCTGGGCCTTGAATCTGGGGAGAACAGTCAGTTTGGCCTGAGTAGATATCATCTCTGTAACCCAACTTCAGCATGTCACCTTTGATGATGTGCCTGGAATAATCAGGAATTTAAATGTGAATCCTGGCAGCTACCACTCGATGCTGTCTGCAAGTCGATGTGCTGTCAAAACCCACAAAAGCGAGAGTGACGATGTTGTCAAGAGATCTGGAGGGCAGAATTCAACCAGGGAGAAAAGCAGCGGTGGTGTTAATGTCCGCCACCCCAACATATGTTCTGAGAAAACCACTAGATAGACGGGTCACCGGAGAGCAGCCCAGGCAGGAGGTGGATAGAGCCCATCAGGCGGCTGGCGAGGCAGCAGCACTCCCTGAGAGCAGGAACTGACGCAGGGCCCTCCTTAGGGGGCGGCTTCCAAAGAAAATCTAAAACAACTGTCCCTTGTCCCGGAGAAGGCGGAAAGCCCAGTAGTCACAGGGCAAACTCCATCTGCTGGCCTGATAGTTCTTCACCAGAGCCTGGCCTTTTGTGCCAAAATGCAAACCGAGCCAGGTGTCTGACTGTCCAGGTAAGAGAAATGCAGTTGGTCTCTCTGCTTCAAGTTCATCCATTTCAAAAGAAAAAAGTCTGTCCTGACCTTGGTAAGTGGGGCCCAAAGATGCTGTATAGGTCAGTACATGGTAGCAGATGAAGCTTCTTGAAGTTTCTTTTTCAGGAAAATCTTCTAAAAGCATGAGTAACTGTGTTGTTGTTTTTTAGGGAAGGGTCAGCCTAGAGAAAAATCTTAGTGGTGAGATTAATTACTCTTCAGATGTTGGGGTGGTAATGACCAACTCTCTCCTCTCATCTCCACTGAGGATCAGGCGAAAGGAATGTTGAAGTACAATCACAGAGTGATGACATTTAGAGCCAGAAATCATTGTGCTCTTCACAATCACCTAGGGAGCTTTAAAAAAAGGATTCCAGCGCTTGATCACCACCCAGAGAGTCTAGTTCAGTCGGCATGAGGTGGATCCAGGTAGGAAAACTCCCCAGGAGGTTCTAATGTGCAGCCAGGGTTGAGGACCAGTGGGTTCACCCAGCACAAATGAGGAAGCTGAGGCACAGAGAGGAGAAATAAAGAACACCTCAATTTGAATTTTTATAATTAGAAACTTGGCACACAGTCAAGTTTCATTCAATAATAGACTAAATAGTCATCTTTCTGATATAGTTCCATTGCTGCCCTTTACAGAAACAGTGCTTGCTGCCAGCCCTGGGAATTGATTTTTGCCACCTGCTAGCTCTGTGAACTTGGGCAAACCTCTCTAAGCCGCAGCATTCTTGTCTGTAAGCACATTAATAGAACCTGCCTCATAGAGATTTTGGGAAAACAACATAAGATAACGCATGTAAACTGTCACGATTTCTGGCACATATCAGCTGTTGCTATTTTATTTTTTTAATGTATTTTTATCCATTTCAGAGAGGAAGGGAGAGGGAGAGAGAGATAGAAACATTAACGATGAGAGAGAATCATTGATCGGCTGTCTCCTGCACGCCCCCTGGGGATCGAGCCCGCAACCCAGGCACGTGCCCTTGGCCAGAATTGAACCTGGGACTCTTCAGTCCACAGGCCGATGCTCTATCCACTGAGCCAACCTGGCTAGGGCAGCTGTTGCTATTTTTAGAGCTTTGATTTTACTTGGCAGACACATATAGTGTTGTTTACATGTCATGATTCATGTGGCACAGAGCCCATGCCCTAACAACTTTGCCCTGTTGTCTCCCTTTGTTCCTGCAACTCTGCATCATAATGGAGGCCTCATGGAGATCTAGAGATTGCTCCCTCTATATGCTTAAATAAGATTTTTTTCATCTGGTACCTTTACAAATATTTGCAATAAGACTGGTGAGGTTTTGTTTGTTGGTGGAGGGTTTGGTTTTGTTGTTAGCAATCTTCCTACAAATGCCTGTATCTTGGGATTAGGAGCATGGTGTGTGGGGGGGGATTCCATCCAGAGAGCTCAAACTGTGTAGCCGGCTCTATAAATTCGGTGAGTCACCAAGGATAGCCCATGATCCTTTGAAGGGCATGTGACTTGCTCCTTACAAAGTTACTATTTTCAACCCAGATAAGAATTCTGTCACTGCACTGCTGGACAGATGATGGACAAACCTGAGCCTTAAAAAATGTCTCTGAGAGGTGTCCTTCAAAAGTGACGGAGGGAAGGGACTCACCCAGGCAGAGGAGGCAATAAAGATGAGAATCCCCTGAGTGCAGGGGGATATGATCACTTTAATTCTGCAAGGAGATAAAAATTTAGTGCTGCCAGGTTGTCGTGTTTTGGTTTGAACACATCTTTATTTTTCTCACCATTTCTCATATGACAAATAAAATTCAGGTGTCAAAGAAACATTAGTGATACAATTATTAGAAGTTAAAATAAATCACAGGGGACTCTTCCCATTGTTCAAAAACCCTTTTCTCTCCTGATGCACTCTGTACTGATACCTTCTTTATTAGCTAATCCATACCCACTAGGTAACACCTACAGCATCTTATTTTTTTTATTTAAATAATAATTGTAAGGTAATAGCTATCAAATTTCTATGAGCATAGTATTTACCTGGGATGCTTATTTTAAATGAAATGAAATTCTAAGGAATAGCTCTGGTATTTATTTAATTAATAAACTTTATTTTTTAGAGAAGTTTCAGGCTTACAGCAAAATTAAGCAGAAAGTACAGAGTTCCCACAGGCCCCCTCCCCCATACACACAGCATTCCCCACTATCAACATACCACATCAATGTGGCTCATTTGTTACAATCAATGAACCAAAACTGATCCATTATTATCAACTGAAGTCCATAGTATACGTTAGGGTTCACTCTTGGTGCTGTACATTCTATGAGCTTTAATAAGCACATTCAAGTAAATGTGATGCAATTGATTTGAGGATCATACTTGAAGCAACACTGCTCTAGGTCATTTATAATCAGAGTAATACTGTGATTCTAGTGTAATGAGACTGAGGCCAATGGTCATAGCCAGACCGGTACTATTACTTCAGAATTTCTTGTCGTAAATAACCTGGCAATCTTCAGTGCATAAATAGACTCTATTCCAAAAGTTCACTTGTAGGTTGTGTTTTGGAACTCACATCACATATTTTTCATAGAAACAGTTGATGTATACAACAGAGTTCTTGGATCTGCCCACCAAAGCACATTTCACTCACAATGTTATAGAAACAAGGTTATTTCAGCAATGCATTTTAAAAGGAAGCAATTGAGCCCTAGCTGGTTTGGCTTTGTGGATAGAGCATCAGCCTGCAGACTGAAGGGTCCCAGATTCAATCCCCAGTAGGGGGCATGCAGGAGGCAGCCGATCAATGATTCTATGTCATCATTGATGTTTCTATCTCTCTCTCCCTCTCCCTTCCTCTCTGAAATCAATAAAAATTTAAAAAGGCAACTGAAGGACTTGTATGCTTGAATATAAGCATAACCAATGGACCCAAGACACTGGGGGGGAGGCGGTGAGGACATGTGCAGGGGGGATAGGGTAGGCCAGGGGAAGGTCAATGACGGGGGGTGGGGAGGAGATATATATACTACTATTGTAATACTTTAAACAATAAAATAAAATTTTAAAAAAATTAAAAATAGCAACTAAAGTTTCAAAACATAATAGAGAATTGAATTGAATTTTAAAATACTGACTTTACAACTATAGCAGTAATGGAGAATTTCACTCTCAAGGGTTTTGTAACACTGAAAATGTTTAAGAAATCTCCTCTTGTTTCTTCTGTTTTATGATAATATTATAAATCATTCAAGGTAAAAATAAATAAATAAAAAAGGAAGCAATAGTAATGTAAACCCATGGAGTCAATAAGACAAAAAAAATGTTTTTTAAAAACTTTGACAACTGAAATGTGGAAAATTTTTTTAAACAAAACTTTAAAGACATAAACCAGAAGGCCAAAAAAATTATATATATAATTTACACCTTCTAGGCCGGCAGATTTCAGACAGGATGGCAGGTAGGGATTTGCCTCCATGCTCAGTTTGTGGGAAACAATATATATTCAATGTATATATATATATATTGAATTACATCAAACTAGGACTTCTGTTCTCTGGAGTCTTTGGTTACCATCACCACCACCACCAGAACCTCCAGGGCTTTGGACTCTGGGCCAGGTGGTCCTGGGGCCACGTCTCTGAACCCTTCTCTTAGGGGAGAGTTGAGACCAGAGTGGGGTACTGCTCAAGGAACTTGACCAACTCCTTTGAAGCCAATGTGTTAAACCATATAAATGAAAACAAAATCTTCCCAAATCTTTTTTTTCATTTTACCCTGATGGACTCCTGACTGCAGAGTTTTTTGTGTTGTTTGTTTTTTTTTTTTGGGGGGGGGGGGGCCGGCGGGGAAACCAACTCACTTATTGACGGAGGAGAGGAGAACCATGGGCTTATTAATGAGTCTGTGGGTGTGCGGTGCCTTCACAGGAATTTAAAATCCCTACCCTTCAAGAAGGAAATGTATTTGCACAAAAGCCATAGATAATCATCCTTTTGCTTAAGTGACCTGCTAAATAAATTGAGATCCTTCAAGGATTGAGCTAGGCGATCTATTCTCAATTATGTTTTTGATTTATGTCCAATTCACTTTTATTTTTTTTAATAAATTTTATTAATGGAAAGGAAGCACTTTTTTCAAGAAAGCATTTTGAAAGACAATGGGGGGAGGGAGATATTTACACTTTGGAGCAGTGGAGATACCCTATACAGAGACACCACGCTTCTCATCCCTACTGGAATGAGAGGTGTGTTTTGTTTTGTTTTAATATATTTTATTGATTTTTTACAGAGAGGAAGGGAGAGAGATAGAGAGTTAGAAACATTGATGAGAGAGAAACATGGATCAGCTGCCTCCTGCACACCCCCTACTGGAGATGTGCCTGCAACCAAGGTACAGGCCCTTGACCGGAATCGATCCTGGGACTCTTCAGTCCGCAGGCCGACGGTCTATCCACTGAGTAAAACCGGTGAGAGCTGGAATGTGAGTTTTAGTTGGCGAGTTCCTATCAGTAGCCTGCTCTGTGCAATGAGCTAGTGACGGTCCCTGAATTCTGGTGTTCCTATTTTGATATTATGAGCTTTTGTCTGGGCAGCTGACTGATTTCAAGGAATTACAAAAACTATTAACAAAGGCATTTTATCCAACAAATATTTATGAGTGCCTGCTGAGGGCACAGGGTGATAAGCAAAAGGGAAGTGGTTTCCATGCCATGTTGCTGACAACTGAGTGAGGGAGGGACTCACTTTTTATATATTTTGTGGGGTGTTTCAGAAGCCTTTAGGTAGCTTATCTCTGCCTCTGAGAGGTCCTTGATGTTTAAAACAGCCACCATCTGTTTACTTGGTTATATTCCAGCTGGCTTTGTCATTGGGAGAGGGGTGATAATGGAGGAAAGCTCAGTTTGGGGTGAGGGTAATCAGTTGCTTGACATTAGAGCTTAATGGTAGATTTTAGCAGTTGCTTTTCACAGGGATAATGTGTCCTGATCCTCAGGCAGCCTATATTCTCAAGTAACTATTATTGACTCTCCCACTGCTTTGCTCACTTCCTCAGTCCTTTACCCAAAAGGTAGCTGAATCATATATAAGCAGTTAGATAAAGTGATTTAAAAAAAAATAAAGCTTCTGTTTATAAAGAATAATTAGGACAAACCCAAAGTGAAAGATTAGGAGGAGTTATTTGGAATGTTTTAAACCAATAAGTATCTAGAATAATCAAGGAATTCCTCTGAATTAATAAGAGAAAATGACCCAGTTACAAAATGAGCTAAGATTATGAACAGACAGTTTGTAGCACAGGAAACTAAAAAACTGCAACAGCGTAGGAAGAAATTCCCCAAATCATTGCTAATGAGAGAAACATAAAGTAAAACAGCATAATTTACACCTTCTAGGCCGGCAGATTTCAGACAGGATGGCAGGTAGGGATTTGCCTCCATGCTCAGTTTGTGGGAGTGTGGTGAGGATGGGAGCAACCATTCCAGGTGAGTAGAAATCGTAGACTATTATGTACCAAGTCAAAGATGACAAGTTAAATGAACACATAGCAACATGGATGGATCTTAAAAATGGATACTTAGTGAAAAAAAGGAAACAATAAGATAGATAATAAAATATCATATGTAAATTAAATATAATGCATTCCCAACAACCATCCACATTGTGCAAAAATATAGTCAAATAAAAACATACCTGAATGGTTGCTTCTAGTTGGAGAGAAGAATGACACTGAGAAATGGAGATAAGGGGATTCAACAAGAAGAGGGGGTGTGGTATGGGAGTGAGAACATGCCTCTGACATCTGATTGCCTAGATTAGCACCTCAGCTGCACCACTTACTAGCTATGGGTTTGTGGCAAATCACATGATGTCTCTTAAGCTTCCACAAGTGTAAAAGGTAGATCATATTATGTATCTTACAGCATCATAGTGAGGTTTAAAGGATAGAATCCAAGTAAAGCAGTTAGCTCAGTGTCTAACATATATATAGCTTAGCATTCAATAAATGTTAGCAATAATTATAATAGATCTCTGGCCTCTTTGTGAAGATTGATTGTGGGAACATAAAGAATTAAGGGTAGGAAATAAGGCCTAGGGGAGAGAAAGGAGATGAGGGAGTTGATATAGGAGCAGGCTGAGCATGGTGACAATTGAGTTTTCCATCTTTCCCATGAAAATCTCACAGTTGGCTCCTGTCTTCTCTCTGCCCTTGTTTCCTCCCCTTACATTCTCCTCCATTTTCTCAGTACCACAGAAGGTCCCACTTTTGCCATCAGGTGCTAGGACAGAGTGACGTTAGGTAAGAAAGAAGCCTATGGAATAGAAAAGGGAGAATCTGGGACCTGTGGTGATGAGGGAATAGGGAGTATCTCAGTCAGTTATTGCTGTGTACAAACCATCCTGACACTCAGTGGCTCAAGGAGACAATCATTTATCATTCCTACAAGTCTAGAGCATCTGGGTTAGATCTGTCTGGGGTGTTTCTGCTCCACGTGTCTTTCCTCTTCTTCCTGGCGTGAATAGGCTAGAATGTCCTTCCTGTGGTGATGATGGGCACAGAAAATTCAACCTCAGTAACACAAGGATGGTTGAAGCCTCCACGGTGTCACATCAGCTGAAGTCTCATTAGTCAAAGTGAGTCCTGTGGCCATGAGAAATCATACCCCACCCACAGGAAGAAGGCACTGCAAAATTACATGCCAAAGGAAAGGAAAGATGAAGAATTAGGACCCTTCATACAGTCAATATGGGCCACATACTTATGGATGACAGGAAAGAGGGAGCACAGCCTACCTGGAAAAGCAGGAAAACTGATTGAATGCCAGAGGACGAACCAGCAGGCCCACCCAGGAAACTCCCACTCTCTCTCTCAGAGAGAAATACCCACACACACTATGGCAGAAGCCTCGATGAGCATGTTTCAGTCCACACTAGAACTAGGACTGTGTCTCTTTCAGTTCTGCACCCTCAGTGCCTGGCATAGTGCCTGGCATCGGCAGGTGCTTAATATTTTACTTGAACTTAACTAACTGGAACTTTCTGCACCCCACTGAAACAAACAAAAAAAAACCTGAAATGTAAGCATGATCAGATATTACACATATTACAAGGGCAATTTGACAGGCATTGATTCATCTATTTTTACCCCCTGATCCATTCCTTGGGTCATTGGTTGCTTTTAATGGGGAAACATCACCCAAAAGAGGCATCAGACATGTACATAATCCTCCTGGATGCTCACACTGAGTGTTTCTTTCTGTTCTTAGAATGCGCTCTGTGTCTCCTGGAAGAGTTGGGTTTTTTAAATAAGACTAAATATTTAAAGTACAGAGTGCCAAGTTTCCTTAACCCTAAAATCTTTTTAGCGATTAGAGCGTGCTTGTGTTGTCTTGAATAATTTAAGAGATGCAAATACAAAATGGTCATTTAAAACATCTCAACTCGGGTAATTCCATGAATGTTTCTAATACAGATAATTGAAAGATGATTTCCTGAGCTGAGTTTTAAGTGGAACTGGAGACAAATACACATCTGCGGAAGTTGCTTTTTGCTGTCTTTTGGTAGCAGGAGAAGATAGACTGAGCTGATGCTTAAAGAGCTCTCATTTATGAAAACCGACTTTTAAAAATGTCTGAAGGGTTCATCAAGTCTCAGATTCTGCCTGAAAGAAAGCATGGTGGGAAGGGGGAGAGGGTGATGCTGGATGGGCTGGGGCCTCTCCGTGAACTTTCCTTAGGCGTGAACATAATTAACAAGCCCAAGTTATTCCGAGTTAGCCCCGCGCTTGCCTTGGATCCCCATCCCACCTTCTGGTGTGTTGTTCTTGTCATCCCTTTGCAATCTCATTTCACCACTGTGTGAGGCTGTGTGTCTGTGCAGACTTCCACTGGCCTTTGAATGATGATCACGTTAATCTGTCTCAGTTTAGCAGGGACGTGCCTCCCAGACTATTTTGTGAGGAATAACCAATGAAAATATTGTGGACTCCTTTGCAGCTACAAAATGATACAAAAAATGATAATGAGGAATAACTCATCCCACAGAAATCGTAAATTTTGTAGCAAAGAAGGTAATAAGCAATTTTTAGCAGAAGGCTCTCTGCTTGTCCCCTGGGTGTGGCATGAGGACAATACAGTGGCCCTCAGAGTGTTTAGACCAGCACTGTCCACCAGAAATGTCCTATGAGCCACATATATACTTTCACGTTTCCTTATAGCCTCACTTTTTTTAAAGTTTTTAAAAAGATGGAATTAATTTTAAGAACATACTTATTTAACCCAATATATCCAAACTACCAATTCAACATGTAATCAATATTAAAATGTAAATTAAATACTTTACTTTTTTTCATACTAAGTCTTAAAAATCCAGTGTGTATTTTATACTTGCAGCTCACCTCAAATTCAGATGCACATTTCAGGTGCTCAATGGCCACACATGGCCAGTGGCTCCTGGATAGGGCAGCACAGGCCTACACCGTGGGCAGCCCGCCTAATACAAGATGTCGAACTTTCACTGAGTGGTGTCCATGAGTATGGGAACATGCTCTTAATTTTCCATGGATACTGATGAATCTCACCTGCTGGACCACCCAGCAGGAACCCAGCTACAGGGAAGGAAAGAGGGAAAGCTTTCTGAACTACTATATGAACAAAGACTTAGGTCCTCTCATTTGCCGTACAGCAGGAGAGGAAATGGTTCTCATTTTGCAGGGGAAAAAATGAATATTTCGGAAGACCCAAGACTTGCCAAGGTCACACAGCTGGTCTTGGCAAAGTGGGGAAGGAACTCAGGCTTGGCTCCAGAGTCCTGGCGCTTTCCAGTGTGTCATGTTTTCCACTTAGCCATCTCTGGGTAGCAGCAGTTCTCAAACTGGTGAGCATCCAAATCACCGGGAGGTCTTGTTAAAACACTGGTTGATGGGCCTTCCCGCAGAGCTTTTGATTCAGCAAATTAAGGTGGGGCCTGGGAATTTACATTTTAACAAGTTCCCAGGACATGCTGATGTTGCTAGTCCAGGGACCACACTTTCAGAACCTCTGCTGTATATACTAGATGTGATGCCTTTAATAAGGATCTATCTGTCTTAAGCTAATAATGATGCTTCCCTGTGCTGCCAGAAACCAAACTATTTTAAAATATATTTTGTATTAATTTCAGAGAGGAAGGAAAGAGAGAGAGAGAGAGAGAGAGAGAGAGAGAGAGAGAGAGAGAGAGAGAGAAACATCAATGATGAGAATGAATTATTGATCGGCTGCCTCCTCGTCCCCCAGTGGGGATCAAGCCCATAGTCCTGGCATGAGCCCTGACCAGGAATCGAACCGTGACCTCCTGGCTCATAGGTCAACACTTAACCACTAAGCCACGCCAGTTGGGCCAAAAACCAAACTTTGACTTATAAATTTACCCATGTTGTTCTCTTAGTCAGCTAAAGTTGGCTACCACATATATGGACTGGGATAGGTCCACTTATTTTGAACCTTTTTACTCATTTATAATAAATCATTGAATGTAAGTACTTTTTTACAAGTAAGGAGTCATTCACCTCTTCACTCAGTTCCTGCAGTGAATGTCTTATATCATGAAAACATTCGGTAGTCCTTTCTAAAACACACACAATTCTAAGTCATCACTACTTGCTTTTTAAAAATGTATGCAGTATCTTTTATTTAAGATGCAGCTACATTATCAAATGTTTTCTTGGTGGCATTTTTTAAAGTCAAGTGACAGTCACTGTGTATTCATCACAGCTTAGAAAACTCTGATCCGAGTCTGAATTTTAACTTATTATATCTTAACCATCACTGCTGTGCTCAAGAAGCAAGAAATGATTTACCTAATTGTAAGTTCTACCACCTCTTGATTTATTAAGTGACGTGAGGGCACTTTCAATTTTTTTAGCCATTGACCTGTAGCGCTTTTCATTCTTGCAAGAGGAGGTTCTTTTCATTCCTCTTATTTATCTTTAATGACTTTTAAGCTCTCCCTTCTCCCAAGCCCTATCACATCTGAAGAAAAATAACAGATTACCTGATGCACATCACAGAGCCCATCATTTTCATGAGATGACAGCAGACCCAGGTGTGCTGATTGGGTAGGAACAGGTCAAACTGATACTGGTGCTGAGAATGGAAGTCATCTTCATTAGATGCTTCATCAGTAATGTGGGTAACATCTGGGTGTTTGAAACAAACAAGAGAGGCAGGCTTGTGGGTGTTTTCAGTCTAATGACAGTATAAGTGGAAATAAGGTGGTGTGGAGCCAATAGGCTGGAGAGACCACTAGGTCTCTCAACTTCACTCCCAGCTTCCACCTTTCATAACAAATGCATTAAGCCTGTTTCCTTATCTAAATATGGATTCATTGATGTGGGTGTTTGTTTTTAATTTTAGAATAGTTCATCCTTGTAGCACTTAGAGTTTTTAAAAAGGGAAAGGGTAGTTCTCAAACTGGTGAGCATTAGGTTACATTGATGAGGTAACCTAATGCTAACTGGTGGAGTCTGGTGTATCTGTATAAATGAAAACAAATAAGAATTGTAATACCCCAATAACACAAAGACATGTTTTGAACAAAAACATTAGGAGAAAAGGCCACCAGTTCCATCACGTCTCCAAAAATACCTGCCATTTCTCAAAGCTTTCCCCCACCATGTGTTTCTTCCAGGATCACTGTGCCCTGCTCCGTACCTAGGTACTAGTTTCAGAGAACTGGTGAAAAGAAGGCTTGGGAAAGGCTGGAGTGGAAAGAGGGAAAAGCCATAAGATTAAAAGTCAGACTTGAAGAGTTCTTGTTATAGTGCAGTGCATAAATGCAGAACCCTTTCATTTTATTTGACTCAGAAGCAAGTAGAACTGCCTTGCAGTGAATTTCTTCAAACACAGAACCTACCAGAATTTTTATTTGACTGCATCCTGAGACAAGCCTAGACTCCCTCCTTAAAACACAAAGCCCGTGCCCTGGATGAAAAGACATAGAATGCCATTATGCAGTCCTTCTGATAGAACTGTCAGCAAACCATATTAGGAAAGAGCCATTTGTCTCTAGAATATCACAAGGAGGAAGGTAAACAGACTTTGCCAGACACACCAACGGATTTTCTAACCTAGCCATATTGCCTTGCACACAGTGCTTCTCAAACTTTCATGTTCCCATGAATCGCCTAGGAATCTCCATTGCGTAAAAATGCAATTTCTCAAAGCTTTGAGATTCTTATGGTGAATAAGTTTCAGGTGATGTCAGTGCATCACACTTTGAGCAACAAGGACCTATAAATATCTGTTTCATATCTGAAAACATACCTGGCATGAGGGGGATAATATCCAGGACCTGAGAGTAGCTCTATTCACCAGAGCAAGGAGGGGATACGGGGGAGATGGAAAGTAGCAAGAGGGAAAAATAGAAACCCAACTGTAAGTGACAAGAAAAAGGCAGGTGGAACTTGGTATCCAGAGAGTAATATGACAAATAGCATGTGGTAGCTCAGGCAAGCAGTAGCAAACTATGATGTCATGATCATTGAAAGAGTGATGTGTGCAATGGGGAATCTCAAAAATGTCACATATCTGTGCAGGCAGGCCGCTGAGTAGCAGATATCTAGTCATAGAACTAAATACAGTATTGGAGATGAAAGGTAGAAGGAGAAGGGGAAAGGGAGATTTGGGTCCTGGCGAGAACAAGAAGATGGTGGGAAACTGAGACACAGAGCTATACCATGGACAATAAGATAAGGATCAATTTACCCAAAGTGGAGCTTCAGAAACATGATTGAGCCCACAGATATGAAAACTCGGGCCTAAAGAAGCTAATATTTAATAGGCATGGTCCGTGTGCCAGGCACTGTTGCAAAGGGCTTTGTATTTACTATGTCACATTCATTCTCACCAATATCTAGACAAGCATTATTATTCCATTTTGGACAAGCATCTGAAGTTCAGAGGGATCCCACTCTCGCTTACGTTCCCTCTCTAACAAGTGGCAAAGCAAAGGATTCACATTCAATGCTCCTCTTTCCATGAGCCCACACAGCCTAGCAACACATTGATGAGGTAACCTAATGCTAATTCAGGGCTCCTGAAATCTGCCCCCAGATCCAAGGAAGAGGCGGGCCTTCAGTGGGGCAAGTAGCCTGAACTGAAGATGAAAGAGGGATGGAAGGGTAGGGTGCTAGGCATTGCATGACATAGTAAAGACCTGCTGTTGCCGAAGACTACAATTCAGAATTGTGATTATACAAGAAATAATCCAGTCTCTTTGTTAACTCTTCTACAGTTATCTCCGTTCATATAGAAAGCACGCCTATCTTAAGTTCTGGGCCTGTCGGCAAGTAATTGAGCAGGAAAAGTGTTGAAAAAGGACAGGAGAGACATTGTAAAGACCACACTGTCCCGGCCTTAGCCAGACCTTGTCCTTGTTTCTCTATTGGTCTCTGAGGTGGTTGTCTCTGGACCTCACATTGAAAGAAGCCTAATGGCTCCCTTGCAGCATGTGCAAGAGCCCGTCAGTCACATGGGGGTGTTGATGAGTACTCTTTGATTGAAATGAGCATAAGCTGACTGGACCTAGTTTGAGGGGAAAGAAGTCAAGGTGGATATAGTGGGCGTTTGCAGATTACCTCACTGAACCCCACTATATCCCATGCACGGTTTGCTGCACGCTGCAGCAATGAGCAGAGGTCACCTCAAAAGCTGGAGGCCACACCCCACAGTTGGTGAGGGGATATCCATGGGGTGGTGGGTGCTAGTGGTAGCAGATATCTCCATGGTCAGTTCTTGGCTCTACAGTATGGAGAATCTCCTGCTGTAGATCCTAACGAAAGCAGTGCAGTTCTAAAGCCAGTGGCTGTGGGAGCAGCTCTGTGCTTCCCAGCTTTCTGGGAGGGGCAGTACCTCCCTCGGTGGGCCACTTCTGGGGGCTTGTTCGGGGAGTAGTCCTGAAAGCTTGCCCTAGAGCCGTGGTCGCCAAACAGCGGCTCGCGAGCCACATGCAGCTCTTTGGCCCCTTGAGTGTGGCTCTCCCACAAAATACCACGGCCTGGGCAAGACTATTTTGAAGAAGTGGCATTAGAAGAAGTTTAGGTTTAAAAAACTTGGCTCTCAAAAGAAATTTCAATCGTTGTACTGTTGATATTTGGCTCTGTTGACTAATGAGTTTGCCAACCACTGCCCTAGAGCCTACTCCTCTCTCTACCACCTACTTTGTAAGTACCAAATTCCTGAATTAAATCCCTTTCTGCTTAAACTAGTTAGAATGGATTCTCTTATTGGCAACTGAACCTTGACTAATCCAGAAGGAATTTATAATGAAGATACTGGGGATGTCGCCTAGAAATGGAGTATTAAGAAATCAGAGAGTACTTTTCCCTCTTACTTTCTGTGTATGTGTATATCTCTATCTCTCTCACCTACTTCATTCTTCCTTCTCAGTAAATCTCCTTTCTCTACTAATCAGCACTTTAAGTTCTCTCCCTGATATACTTGCTCAGAAATGATGGACAGTCCTTGAATCCTAATCCAAAATTCCTAAGGGACAGAATCTGCTCGGCATAGTTTAGGCTAGATGCCTACCCCCAGTTCAGTTGGTTATTATTTCAGTTACAAAACCCTCTTAAGTTTTTTAGTTGTTTAATAATCCACATTTACAATTAAGGAAGCTGAGTCTTAGGCAGTTTACATGACTTGCCCCAAATCACACTACTGTTAAGCAGAAGATTCAGGATTTACACATGTCTCCTGACCTCAAATTTTTTTTTAACACTATATATATTTTTTAATATATTTTATTGATTTTTCACAGAGAGGAAGGGAGAGGGATAGAGAGCTAGAAACATCGATGAGAGAGAAACATCGACCAGCTGCCTCCTGCACACCCCCTACCGGGGATGTGCCCGCAACCAATGTACATGCCCTTGACCGGAATCGAACCTGGGACCCCTCAGTCCGCAGGCCGACGCTCTATCCACTGAGCCAAACCAGTTTCGGCTCCTGACCTCAAATTTAATGTTCATTCCACTATACCATCCCTTCCTCTTCAGCATATATAATTATATCTGTGCAGTGTTTTACAACTTGCAATGTGTTTTTATATCCTCTCTCTCATTTAATCATTCCAATATTCCCATTATCATTGCTATTCCTATTTTACAGACAAGAAAATCGATGCTCACAGAAGTTAATGTGATTTATTCAAGGTCATACATTTCATAAGAGATGGTGCCAAGGTTCAAACCTCCATCTTCTGGTTGTTATAGGAATTAATGTTGGGGTGGGATGGGAGAAGCTAAAATGTATATGTAACTAAATCTAATATGATGTCAAATCTGATATCTCAAAACCATTGCTTATAATGGGTTCTAAGAAAAGCAGCAAAAATATGATACTGTTTGTTTGTTTTGTTTTGTTTTTGATGAAGTGGTGGGGGGAAATCTGTTGGACCCTAAAACAAATCTAAATAAATGGCAGTTTTAAGGAAAGGACCGCAGCCTGGCTACAAGGAAGATTCTCTCCACTCCCTTCTAAACATAATAGGAAAGGTTATGACACTAGCAGGTTACTAAGGAACTGATAAAACACACCTGAAATAGGAATTTAAAGATCACCAAGGACTGCAGAATGCTGTTGAGCTCAGTATTTGGCCAAAGACCTTGCTAAAGTGTCTTGCTAATCTGTACTTTGAAGAGAAATCTAGATGACCTTCCAATGTTAATACATCTTGGAAATTATTTCTATTGGGGAGGGACAGCATTAGCATGAAAGACACATCCTTGCTTCTCGTCATCACTTTTAGAAGTAGTTATGCTTTCCTTTCCATCTAACTTTTGCTAAGAAAGGCATTTCCCAAGAGAAATTACAAAGGCATTTTCTGCACTGTCTTGAACTAATAGTTATTGAGCTGCTGTCATGTACAAAGCACAATGCAGGGCAGGCAATGGACCAAGTATTTCTGGGGTTTTGCGAGCAGCTCCATTATTTCTCCCATGCTGACCTTGTGGCAGGGGGGCAGAACCCCATGATAGAAGGCTCAATTATTGTAATTCTCTCTCCGCAGAGCTTTCATCAGGCGTTTCCACTCCCCACGGTCTGTGTGCAATGCAGATCTCTGATTACTTGTGGTAGTGATGGAAGTCCAGGCTGCACTCACTTGTGCAGAAACCTTGCTTTCCTGGAAAAGTTCTGGCAGCTCCTCCCTTGTCAGCATTAGGCTCAGCCCAACCCACTGCACTTCTGACCACTACTTAAGAACTATTTTAAAACTCCAGTATGTTCCTTGCTATTTTATAGCTAGTTCTTTTCACTCTCCAGACCTCACTCTATGGCTTGTTTCAATATCTTTTCTGCTATGTCATCATCATATAACAAAATTCTTTGTTCCTGAGTTGACACAGAAGTCCATAATGATTGCCTGGAATGACCCTATAATAATTTCTGTGAAAGGTGAAGCTGAGTTTTGTTATCATCTTGGCTTTCTAAAAGAAACTTAGGACACATGGGAGACAATCTGGAGAGCAAGAAGTGGGATGATCAAAAGCTAAACTATTTTCTTAGAGTCCCAGTGCCAAAGACCAAGGCTTTGGCAGAGGCCAATGGGAGAAGCATCCTCTTTGTTAAGGCCCTGAGTTTAGAAAGTTCAGCAGTGGGAGGCTTGAATCAATAACAGAATCTTTCACTTGGATCTTTTATGATCTTTGCTGATTTTCTACACCTTGTTCATTTTATGACCATAATTTTAAAACTAAAACACTAAATGGGTTCATTTCACCTGGAAAGCTAGAATTGGCTCTCTTTTTAGGATTCCATTTTACTGCCAAGTCCATTAAAGGTCTTTCCCTCTACATCTATGAGGCAGCCCCTAAAAAGAACCTCTGGAGTTCCTTGGCACACAGTTGGAAAACCGCTGTCATTCTTGTAGCTTTGTGCATGATTCTGTGGTTCTGTGGCCTGGGGATGAGTAACAGAAGTCTGATATCAGAGGGTGAGAAAGAGAGAAAAATAACTTTCTTCTTTCGTTCTCCCCTCACCACCTGTCCTTCCCCCTTTTTCCCCGGTTCTAATTTGCTTCTTTCCTCAATTTTTCTCCTCTATCACTTTACCAAGGTATGAAAAAGTTCAAACTATGGGTTTGGAGAACTATACCAGGTGTCCCATAAAAGTCATATTCAAAACACACACACACAAAAAATAATGTTTTGGGAAAGAAAATCCACTTCAGGTGTTTTTAGTCAATATCTCTGATTGGCACCAAATCTAAAGTAGCTTAATCTTGGTTTTCATACCAATCGTATACATTCTATTTCCATTATTATTTGCATTTAGCAGTGCTTATACTGGGAAGCATTGTAATTGCTTGTCTTTATCCTGAGAAACCTGGATTTTCTTTCTAAAAAGCTAAAAAACAAAAAGCACTCAACATCTCTAAATTTTAAATGATGCGGCCGTAATCCAAACCAATAAGTAAAGGTTAGAATTATGATCAAACACAATAAGCTTGGGCTTTCTGAAGATGGCATTTGTTAGGGTGACCATCATGAACATGCTCTGCAGTTTTCTCATTAATGCTCTCAGTGAGGAGACGAGTAGTGGTAAAGTAGAAACTGTCAAGTCCAGAGCAGCTGGCTGTCAGATGGAGCTGAGAGAGGTCATTTGGCCCTGCAATCAGGGAATGAGCTCTAGAGGATGAAGTGTGATTGCTGGAGGATCTGTAAATCCAGAGGTGACTCTGGCAGATGGAGAGGACCCAGAAAGATCATCTGAAAATTCAGGTAACACCCAGAGTGACAGGATCACCAGAATCACCTCATCTCTGATATTATGAGGCCCCGGAATCTGGTTTGATTCTCTCCAGCTGGGATTCATGTAGTTTCTGGATAAAGTTTGCATTTAGGCTCCTCCAAAATGAGTTTTAGTATGCTGTGTATGTTTTTTATTTTTATAAAGTATCCTCAGCTTACTTTGTTATACTACCTTGTGTTTTTAAGCCCCTTTCATTGAGCGTCTCAAAGTACAAAGCCTTTGAAACCAACCTTACAACTTGCACATGAGGCGGGAAATGATATTGTTGAAAAAAAAACACATAAAAGTTAAATGGATTGGCTAAAGTATATCACCAAATCCACAGGTTGGCTTAAGAATAAAACCCAGAGTTCAGTGGCTTCTGACTCTCTCCTCACAATCTTCATGTTCTATAGTATTGTTTTTAAGTACAGTGACCTGGTCAGTTGGTGGTGGAAGTCTGAGAATTTGCTGAAAACACTTTTCTTTGCTCAGTGAGAAAAAGTTAACACCAGAGGGTAACATTTCATTGGCCTTCTGTGAACTGACTTCACACGCCGGTCCCTGGGGAGTGAAAACACTCTCTGTGTTGCCATATTATTAGTGAAGTCAGCAGAGTTGGGCTTGAGCCTGTTCCTTTGCCCACAGAGCTAGAGGTACTATGTGACTAAACAGTATGAAATGACCAAGCAGGGAACTCCTAGGGTCTCTTAGTATCCTTTTGTCTCTATAGATGCTCCCCTTCCTGGCAGCAGAATCCTTGCCAATTAGCCAGCCGGTTACATCATTTCTATGACTGACAATTTTCAGATGATGAGAAACAGGGCCAGCAGTCCAGGTCCCTATCACTAAGAGATTCGTTTGACTTATTTCCCAGAGCAAAACACTACTCCCAGCATCTCCTTTTGAGAAGACAAGTTTGTTACCACCTTTTATCAAACTGAAACAGCCCTCTCTCCAATTGGCCTATTCTGTTGCACTGCAATACTTCATACAAATGTCAGTCAGAACACTCAGGTTCCATAACCACATGCACACACAACCGCTGGGTGGTATGAGTGAAATGAAATGGGATGCCTGGACAAAACTTCTCTGAACACCAGCCTAGTCTTTCTGCAAGTTCCATCAGCTATTAAGTACAGATGCTATTCAGTAGTTAATGAAAGAACCAGATTGCCCTCAGTCATTTGGGAAACAAATAGAGGTGTGGATATCATTTCAGACATCCCAGGCATTCCTCATTAAATACATCCTTTTTCCATCCAACCAGTATTTCCATCCAATATTAAAAGGGACAAGCTGCCTTCTGGTTTTATGTAATCTATCAAAGCTGAGTTGAAGGGTGTCCAAGTCTTCAAGTATGGGGAGAGAGGCCTTTGAGCAGCTTTTCTTCCTGTCACTAAGGAGGAAACAGAAAGAATGGACTTTGAGGACAGAGAGACATGTCTAAACTAAATATTAATGTTCATTTCTCTTTTGCCTTTCTAAGTATAAAACATTCTCCCTGAACAGCCTAAAGTTCAAATTCTCAAGATTGGGATTGTTAAAGAAGGTATACAAATATTAGGTTGAGCCCTAGGAAATTGCCAACAATCAACCTTTCTACCTAAAAAAAATATATAGCAATTTCTTACAGTTACTCTAATACCAAAAAGTTAACTATTTACTTTTTACATACAAAGTAGAAGTTTGCACCAAGACAATGGCTTGAAAGTAATACAGTCTCAACAGAGAAAGGAATTTCTAAATTTATCTATTTGACATATCAAAGGTTAAGTAATAGGGTTTTCTCTCAAACCCTGATCTACCTTGAAGGCCCAGACAAAAAGCTGGAGTCAGCCTACTATGGGGAATTCTGGAACCTCAATACACTGTAAGAGATATGAGGCAAAGAAGGTGAGTCAGCAAGGAGAGCTGTATAGTTTTCTCAGGAGACAAAGGAAAGAGGTAGATCACTGTTTTCTAAAATGCTGTGAGGGATATAAATTAGATGTCTCCAGACAGAAGACAAGAATAGCAAATAAGCAACAAAAAGTTCTAAGACTCTAAGAGGCTGATGTTAACTTTGAATTGGGATCCAGAGATTGAAAAAAGTGGAGCCATGAACAGAAAGAGATTCTATGAAACATAGTTGAGTTGCACGACTACTTGAGGACTCAATGTAGAGGAGGTTAAAGATTGGAGAAGTAACCAGGAACACTTGCATTTATGTAGTCTTTCTCTGAGAATATCCAAATAATTGTTCATGTGCACATAAATGCTGGACTTAATAATACTTGCTTATTGAGCTTCATAACATTCTCAGGAAACGGGAAGAGCGCAGACCATAATGACACAGGTATAATCTACTCAGATGGGACCTCTCTGGGAATGGCAATCGTCTGGCACACACAGTCCAATTCTCCCCTCCCACAGCCATTGCAGACCTCATTAATTGATCCTGGCATTCTTCCACATGAACCTGAAGGAAGTCTCAGTATCCTCCTCAAAATAGATTTCAGGAAGCTTCTACCAAGTAATAAGAAATAAAACCAAAAATGAAGCCTATTTTCCATAGCCACTGTGGGTCCCCCTTCTGTGCCTTTGTTAACTCTGCTCTCTCCTTCTAGATGATCTCTACTCCCCTCACAACTTTTTCAGCCTCACCCAGCCCTTACTCCCCTCCCACCCAACACCATCTGCCATCTCATACGGAATGTGAATTCCTTAAATGCAGGTACCTTCCTTCTCTTCACTGATAAACTCCCAAGGCTCTAGAATAGTGCTTAGCATGGGATGGAGCTCAGCAGATATCGATGGAATGGATGAATGGATGAATGAATCATTGATTTTTTAGCTCCTACATCACCTCTGTATTGAACCCTCCCCAGCCCTTCCAGCCTAAAGCCCCCCTATTTCTCCTCTCACTTCACATAGCCACACAGTATGAAAACTCTTTACCAAACTTATACCTCCTGTAGACCCTCAATCAATGTTTGTTGAATTAAGTTAGAATAAGAAGAGACTTGACTAAATAACTAAAATAATATACCTCCCAGGTGTGTGGCACTTTCACTTTTTTGGATATATATTTTACATCATGTCATTTCTATACACTGAATAGAACAGAAATTATCTCCATTTTATCAGAGAGAACAAAGGCACAGAAGTGGACTTCCCATGATTTGTTCCTATTGGATGTAACTCCTGTCTACTCGGTGCTCTTTCTTCTAGATCATTTGCTTCAGTTGAGAATATATTCATATTCTCCAATTCTATACATTTTAGAAATATAAACTAGTTATATAGTTGTAGTTATGGTTTGAGTATTTCAGTAAATGTTTTTAAAAGAAAACTAGTTTTTTAAGCCCAATGAATATTGATATTTTGGCTCTATTTTGTAGTTACTAATTAGTACTGCTCATACTGTTCAGAACCCTCATCCCTGAGTGATTTGCTTACCCTACAGCCCTCTCTGAAGAAAATAAGACACTTTGGATTTTTCTCCTTAGTTTTGTTTTTATTATTTTTTGTTTTCTCTTTTTAATATCCTAAAATGACAACTTCCCTGCTGGCCAATCATTTAAGGCTAATAATAACTGCTTCTGTTCATGGTACTTCCATGTCTATTATTCTTTTTATTCACTCACTCCAAATGGATAGAGTAAATTTTTTGACCCCCACTTGACAGATTAAAAAATGAGGTGTAAAGGACAGAACTGACTTGCCCAAAATCATTCAATCAGCTAATGACATAGTGACTATTGGAACCCAGTTCTTTTGACCCCAGGGCCTACACTCTTTCTGCTCAAATCTAATGGCCTTTGTGTGAGCTGTCTCACAGCCACAGGGTCCCAGGGCATGCAGAGGGGAGAGCTGAGACAAGGAGCTCCAACTGCCTTCTCAACCAGCCCCACAAGGACACTGGAACCCGCACAGCAGCGCCCTCTCCTGTTCTGATGTCACCTCAGCTCACACTCTTCACCCGGAAAGGGCAGCGGCACTAAACCGCTGCCCTGCAAAGTGAACAGCAACATCACACAGAGATAAAGCAGAAAGCAGAAATCTCATTCCCTTGCTGCCTCAGGTAGAGAAGAAAGCATCCTTGGGGCTCCTCCTTCGAGAGTGGGTTCACCTTCAGAATATAAATAGCAGCCTCCTTCCCAGGATATTTCCTGCTCTCAAGGCCGACAAACCACAGGTTCAATGGGCAAGACACATGACTCAGGCTTCAATCCTGCAATCAGATATAGTCTTAATTCCAGTTCTGTGCAATTTGGCTAACATTAACTTTATTGGGTAATTACTTTTTCAGAGTACGGTTAACAACAATGTCAACAAGAATGTCAGCTTTCAAAGGGAGGGGTGCTTGCTGACAGCAACACAAAGAGAAGCTGAGGCAGGTTTTTCTTGAAACCTGTTTATTAGAATTTTAAGTCATTTTCTCCTTTGTGGGCTTTTCTTTCTAGTTTGCATGGGACCATAGCTGCTTGGATGTACTTGCAGCTGCCCAGCCTTCCTGGCATCCACACCAGCTGCCTCTGAGCCAGAGAAGTCCCCTGGGTGTTTCTTGCCCACCTCGGAACCGACAGGGCAAAGAGGGGCGCTGGCTGCACCCATCATCCCAGTGAGGTAATCAAGGACAGGCAGGGTGCCGCTGGGGGAGAGCCAGGGTGGCTCATACCTGAGACGGAGGGGGGACTTCCTGTGCCTCATTATGATCAACCCTGATTGTCCCCATTCATGTTGCCCAAAAGACCACAGTCATAGCACAGAGCCATGATGATGCTCCACAGCAGAACAAATGTGCTCTTACGTTAGAGAAGTTTCAGAAATTCCATGCAGACTTTATGCCCTTCTTGGAAAATCGTAGAGCACAGCAACATCGAGAAGACTTTGAGAAATGACCCCGGTGTTATGGGTTGAATCACGCCCCACCTCCAATGTATATGTTGAAGTCCTAACCCCCAATACCTTATCTGGAAATAGTCACTGCAGATATTAGTTAGATGAAGTCACTGGAATAGGGTGGGCCCCTTATCCAGCCCTTTTCTGTCCACCACATAACACTAAACATATTCAACATTTATTCTTCAGCATCAGATTCCTTTTGGAATGAGGCAAAGAAATGGAAATAGGAAGAGAAAGAAGGAAAGGGAAAGGAGAAAAGACAGGAAGAAAGGGTTGCTTCCACTTCTCTTCCTCTTTTTAGAGGGTTCTCATTAATAAAATTAAAATGATATTGGCAATAATAGCTAAATTTCTTGAGCTCTTGCAATGTGTCAGGCACGGTTCTAAGTATTTTATATATATATACTAGAGGACAGGTGCACAACATTCGTGCACTTGGGGGACAGGGAACCTCAGCCTGGCCTGTGCCCTCTCACAGTTCGGGACCCCTTGGGGGATGTCCACCTGCTGGCTTAGGCCTGCTCCCCATATACCCCGAGGGGTCCTTATCCCTGCTGGTGGCAGGAGAAGCTCCTGCCACCACTGCTGTGCTTGCCAGCCATGAGCCCGGCTTCTGGCTGAGCGGCACTCCTCCTATGGGAGCTCACTGACCACCAGGGGGCAGCTCCTGCATTGAGCATCTGCCACCTCGTGGTCAGTGTGCATCATAGCGACTGATCGTTCTGCCGTTTGGTCGATTTGCATATTAGCCTTTTATTAGAAAGGATTACCTAACCCTAACAATGAGTTAGATCGGCTATTTTCCCATGGTAGAGGTAAAAAAACTAAACCAAAAGATTTTTAGATAACTTGTCCAATGTCATTCTGCTAATAGGCAACAGGGCCAGGATTTGGTCCCAGGCAGCCTGTGTCCAGGACCCAATTCTTACCTCTTTGCTGTACACTTCTATGCCTTCCCTCTGATAAGGTGGGTCTTTGCAACCAGAGGTCAAACAAAGCCTTTCGTTTTTCCAGTGCTTAAACCCCAGTAAAGCCTCTAACAAATGCTTGTCACTGTGTCCCAGTGTTTTTCCAGAACTTGGGCTTTGTAAGAAAAGAGAGCTTTGACTATTTATATTCTGAGCATCAAGATATGGTTCATTTTATTCAAGTACTTTTGTATATTCAGTTCTTCCTGATCGTGTTCCTTGTACGGAGCTTTGCTCTGAGGATCTCTGTTTGCAGTACAAGGAGCATGCTGGATTAAAGGCCTCATTCAGGGGGCAGAATATACGAGTCTTAGCATCTTTCTACATTAGAGCAAAACCACACTGTGAAATTCCCCCTCGCCTTTTCTCTTTGATGCAAGGGAAATGCTGAGCCATCAGCTCTGGTGTTACAGTCACAGCAAATTACTGGCTTTTCTGGGGCAGGTTCAATTTCAAGGGTCCTACCCCATTGTCAACACACACATCAAAGGTTGAATTACACCAAGGCTCAAAAACAGGATAAACATAATATGATGCATTTCAGGCAATTAAGTTGAGATACTAATTTTCATAGGTTACTAACCAAACAATATTTCCAAGGAAACCTCAACTCTCTTAATATGACCCATTTGTGTCCAAATACCAACCCTTCTTTGTACACATACAAAAGATTATTTTTTCATTTTCCTGCCAGGTATGTGAGAAATGGTTGCCAGCTAGAAAAAAAAAAGTTAAGAGATTAAAGAAATAGTTTGCAAGAATTTAAAATACTGTCTCCTACCAGACTGAAAAATATGATTTAAAACCTCAAAGACTTTTTGCTTGCCCTGAAGCAAACAGCCGCTGTAATAATGTAACTGGAACCCTTTATTACATTACTCATTAACTTTAAAAATGCACATCTTCTGAATATAGCCAAAAACTAACTATCTTCCTTCCTCTCTACAAGGCTTATTTTTCTTCTAGATGCTCTAACTTTCTTTTCCATCTCTTTTGCTTAGCTTATCAGAATATAAAAAAATGTGTGCTCACTTTCTTCTTACATCTTGGATTTGCACGTGTACTCTAAAATGCATTCAATTTGCATCAGAATCTTGGACCGCATTGTTTAGAAGAGAAGGAGAGTGTGATTCCAAAAATCACCTCTGTCCATATGTTCTAGTTTGGGTTTAAGGTATAAACTGGATGGTACCAGACCAAAGCCAACGAAGAGTATAGATCCAGTGGCTCTAAACTAAGTGTATTCCTAACAACAGCGAAGCTTCATGTGGCGAACATCATAGATACAAAGGACTAGAGTCCAAAGTCACTCAGGCTGCAACAGAAATTATATGCCCACACTGATGAGAAGATGCATTCAGAAATATGACATGTTGGCCTATTGCCATGATTATAATGCCAAATACAGCAAGTTTTTTTTTTAATCAGACCCAAAATCTAGATGTTACCAAGGTGACTATGAGTTTCCCCACCCCCGCTGCTCTTCCTCAGGCCTTCCTCCCAAACTCTGGAGAAGACATCCTGCATCTGAAACACCCAAAGTTCTAGTCCAGGTTCAAGAGCCCACTGACTGTTCCTTTTTCTATGAATCTAAGCCAGTGTTCGCACCTTGGAAGTGCCTCCGAACCACTTCCAAGCTTCTACCCCACTGGGCCCCACCCCCAGTGTTTCTGATTGAAAAGGTCTGTGGTGGGGCCCAAACAAAAGTGCATTTCTCACAAGCTCCCAGGTGACGTGAATCTGCCAACCCAGGACCACACTTGGAGACCCTCTGATCTTAAACTAACAAGGAAGTGCCATTTTAATGCCCCAAATTATTATATTGACATTTGAATGTTTTCTCTTCTTTTCTTTTCTTTTCTTTTCTTTTTTTTTTCAATCTCCTTAAACAGTTCCCTGGTTAGTCACTCCCCTCCCACCTCCTGAATTTTAGATGTTTTATTTTCATTGCATATTTCTCCTGTGTTTGGTTTCCTATTTTACAGCATGTAGAACTGTAAGGATCACAGTGGATGGCTGAGCTGCCAGACCGAAGGCTAACTAATCCCAAATAGTAAAAAAACAGTGACAGGCTCTTTCGACAAGGGGAACAAGCATACCTACTCATGGCTGAAAACCCCTTGCCCTCTGCAAAAAAGCGCCACTTGAGAAATAAAATGATGCTCAGTTGGGTGAGCTCTGTCCTGAGACCTTCTCCCTGGAAGGGAACATCATGTTCCAGCATCGTCCAGAAGGCACAGTGCTGTCCGGTTCTGAGTGTCGTGACCTCTGGGAGTCTCAAGTTGCCTGGGACATGGGAAAGAGATGCAGGGAGCTAAACTGTAGCCCCAAAGACCATGGTGTGGCCGTAGGAGAAAGGTGCCGCCTCTCTTGTCTTTATTTTCTGCCTTGAAAGGAAAGTGTCCTGCAAATGGGTTTTTGTTGTCATTGTTGTTGCCCGTATGGTTTCTAGTGGCACATTCTTTGATGTGTTTGGAGATGAGCACTCTGAGCTTGAGCACTTGGTTTTTTTCCTCCCAGGGAAGATGGGCTGCAAAGGCTTAGCAGGAATGGTACTTTAATAAGCCGTGAGCCCTTTGACAGACACCCTTGAGTGGCCCACCGGTCCTGATTCGGTTGCTGTCATGGTAGCAAGTCAGAGAATGCTTCGGGCCAGAGCCTGATGGAAATAAAGAGCCCCAGGCTTTTCCTGAGGATACCTTCTGGTGGCTACGTCTGTAGATCCTCATTTTCCTTTGCAGCTAATTACTCCCTTGGCCTGACCCAACCCCCCAAAGGCAACATTCCCAGAGATCGCCCCAGTGCCTGATCACCAGCACTTCACAGAACACGGCTTATCTTATTTACAGTAATTACTCCGCAGAAAGCCAGGGAGGCCATTTCACTGTCTTCTCGGGCTGTAGATGAACCACTTGTTTTCCTCGTCTTCCCTATCTGAGTGTCTGAGTTGGAATGGGAACACAGCACAAATCACATTCTTTTGAGAAATTCCTGCAAATGAAAGGAAAGAGGAGGGTGGGGATCCCTTATCATTTAAGAGATCATTTTGGCAGCCTTGCTTCACCAGCTGTTTATTGGCGCGTGCAGGATTTGATGTGTAGGAGAGAATCTGGGATGTATTTAATCTGTTCCTCTTCCCGGAACAGTGCAAACCCAAGCTCCTGGGCTGAGCTTGCTGGAACTAGAGCCCTGCCTTCCAGAAAGGAGGAGGACTGAGAAGGAAGTAGACCCAGGCCCTATCAGGCAGTGGAGCCAAAGGTGCTATGGCTGGAGAGGTCCTGAGCCTCACATACTTCTGATTTCTTTCACATGCTTTCCAAGCCAGAGATTAAGTGGGGTTTAGGTTTGTTGTTATTATGGGCTCTCCATGGTTCCTACCTCCTTGACTCATCTAAAGCCCAACCCTACTTCTCATTCTCCCACAACCTTGTGTGGAGACAGTACCACCTTGGCTGAAGTGCCTTGATCAGCTGTTACCTCACTAGCCAGGATCATTGACTATTGGAACGGCCGAGTTGCATGGAGTTTAGGATATATGTCTGGTGTGGGGCGAGGGGAGTCAAGAGCACATCAATGGCAGACTTGACCACTCCACAAATATGCCCACGAAGCACTCCAAGCTCTACATATTCACATGGAAGGAGCATTTATGCTGATCCCCAAGTAGAATGAATCACCCCTCACTCTGTCTCCAGTTTTTCTACAATTGTGTGCACCCTGCAGGAACTTGCTGAGTCCACTAACATCCACTGCACTTCCCACACACACACCTTCTCCTACCTTGGCCAGCACACGTCTTCTGCCCCAGGCCCCCTTTCCCCTCCCATCATCACCTGCCATTTCTCCCCATTGGAGCTCCTGGATTGAGGCACCAACAGCACAGTGGCCGGATGCCCTGTTCTGGCACCAGACTGCCTCAGTTAAAATCCAGGCTCCCACACATGCAGCAACCGCTAAACCATTCCATGTTTCAGGATCCTCTTCTCTAAAAGGGGGATGATACTAACAGACTCTACTGCAGGGGCATGCCAGGAGGGCTCCATCCAGTGGAATTATTTTATGTAGAGTACTTGCCAAAATGTCTGGCTAAATCAATGTGAGTTATCATTATTCTTCAACACCCAATTTGAATGTCACATGTGTCCTCTAGGAACCCCTTTTTCCCTCTTTTGCCCCCTGTACATGGGCCTCGTATTTTACATATATTGTAATTATAGATGGCTAGATGCTGTGGAGCATGAATTCTGCAGCCTGACTACCTGGGTTCAAAGCCTGGCTATTGACCCACTTCGTAGCTATATGATATCCATGCCTTGGTTTCTTCTTCAGTGGAATGGGGATAATAGGACTCAGTTCAGAGGGTACATGTAGGAATTAAGGAAGTCATACATGTAAAGCACTTCAGCAATGCCAAGCACACAGAAAAAAATGCAAGTCTAGTAACTTAAAAATAGCCCTCGCCAGTTTGGCTCAGTGGATTGAGCATTGCCCTCAGATTAAAGGGTCCCGAGTTTGATTCCAGTCAAAGCTATGTACCTCAGTTGCAAACTCAATCCCTGGCCCTGGTGGGGCATGTGCGGGAGGCAACCAGTTGATGTGTCTCTCTCACATCGGTGTTTCTCTCTCTCTGTCTCTCCCCCTCCCTTCCACTCTTTCTAAAATCAATGAAAATATATTCTCGAGTGAGGATAAAATAAAATAAAATAAACCCTTTTCTTAATCCTACATACCCCCAGATCTACCCTCTTTCTTCATCACAAAGCTTCTTGACAGAGTTACTTTCACCTTCTATCTCCTCACCCACTTCCTCACCACAAACTGTCTTCTGGACTTTCCAGATATTCATCAATGTCACCAGTGACCTCTGTGCCATTAAATCTAAAGGACACTGTTTGGTCCTTATCTTTTTCTGCTTCTCTTGAGTATTCGACACTAATAACCACTTCTTCCTATCTGAATCCTCTCTTCTTTGGGCTGCCTTATTTTCCTCCTTTCTTATAATTTATTCTGCTTTGAGGGTCTCTCCTCCCCTGCCTGCCCTTTAAATATTAATGTTATTTGTGATTTAATTATTAAAACTGTTCTAATTATCTATCATTTTAGACCAAACTACCCCAAAAACTTAATGGCCTAAAGCAACAACTATTCTATTACATCCATAATATTGTGGGTCAAAAGTTCAAGCAGGGCTCAGTAGGGCAATTCTTCTGTTCCACATGGCATTGACGGGAGGTCACTCACTGATATTCAGCTAGTGGCTGGGCTGGGCTGGGCTGGAAGTTCCCACATGTCTTCACTCACATGCCTGGCACCAGAAAGCTTGGGCCCTATCCCTCTGCATGGATTCTCAGGACTTTCCATGAGGTTGTCAGTCATCAAGGCAGGTGAGGGATCCAAGAGTAAGTGCTCCAAGAGATAGGAAGAGAAAGCTTAGAGCCTCAGCCTGGAGTCTGGCACAGCATTACTTCTGCCTCATTCTATATGTCAACTAGTTATAAGCCACCCAGGTTCAAGGGAAGGAGACATAGACACCATTTCTCAATGGGAAGAGAGATCTAAGAATTTGTGGCCATTATCAATCCACCACAGCCTTCTTCTCTTCACCAAAAAACAGTCAACACAGCCACCATCTTTCTCCTCGATTACTGCAATGCCTTTCTAACTGATCTCCTTGTTCCCGTGTTGCACTTTTCATCCCATTATCTACAATGAATTCAGAGCAACGTCTTAATAGTGCATATCACATCACATCACTCTCCTGACTACATAGCTTCTCTTTGCCATGACTGAATTCCTTAGCATGTCCAACTAGGTTCTTGGTGGTTTTTACTGCTGATACTGGCACCTTTACCTCTCACCACATCTTCTGTGCTATACTCCACAATATTGATGACCCCAAGCATACCATGCCTTCTTTTATCTCCAAGCCTTTGTATATCTGTTCCCTTTGGAATATTCCTCTACCCAGCATTTCCAGTACCTCCTATGAGTGAGCACAGGTACACACACACACACACACACACACACACACACACACACACATTTTCACTTTTACCCTCCTCCAGATCTTGGCTTAGACAAGTGATTCTCAAAATGTGGTCTCAGACAGGCAGCATCCGCATCAACTGGGAACTTGTTAAAAAAGCAAATTCTCAGACCCCACCCCAGAATTACTAAATCTGAAATTGCAGAGATGGGGCCCAGAAATGTCTATTTTAACAATATTCAGGTGATTCTGATGCACAGTATAAGTCTGAGAAACACTGGTTTAGATAACACTTCCTCTAGGCAGCTTTCTCTAATTTAACCCTCCACCCAACTTCTGGGATAGGGATCTCTTCTGTGTGCTTCCACAGACTCTCATCCTTCCCCTGATCATATCCCTATCACAGGGTAGTATAATTGCATACTTTCTTGTTTAACTCCAGTGGGCTCTCTCTGAGGTCCTATAAGACAGGGACTGTATCTTGTTTATGCTGTATCCCCAGCATCTAAATAATTATTGTATTCCCAGCGTTCACACAGCAGTAGCTCAATATAAAGTGGTGAAGCCAAGATTAAAACCCAAGTGTAAATCCCAATTACCTAGAAAGGTAGATTACAAACTCCAAAAACAGGAGATTTAATGCACTGAGAATGTTGGTAATCAGCAGTTGGGGTCAAGCTTCAAATAAATGTTTCTATTCTTGCATAATAGTAAGGAGACACTGAGTAGATATAGTGCCTATGAAAGATTTTAATAAAACCACAGAGAGGAAAGATATACACTGTTGAATCAACCAATAACCTTGAAAATGGACCACTTTACTTCAGCCCTGAAGTCAGATAAACCGAATACATCAACTTGCCATTTCTACATGGCCACTTCCTTCATTGCTGCATTTTAATATGCACTGCCTAACTGTGTTTACTGGATTTTTTTAAAATGCCATTGAATCTTTGGAAATTTGGCAGAAAAGAAGAATCTGGGTCATGCAACTGTGAAATCTAAATAAGGTATAATTAACATGTCCATCAACTTTCACAGAAGTGACGCTAGTTTGCAAACTATTCATTAATTCTATACAATAACAGCAACTGGGTACAATACAGACACCAAGCTTAAGCTGAGGGTTCAGTGTAGTGCTCACCAGAGTTGTTGGTGATGTGTAGGAACGAACTGCTTCTATTTTCTGCATGGAAAGTTATGACTATTTAAGATTTTGGGACTGAATTATCAAAGAGTGGCAGGATAATTACTGACTCAATCGTTTTAAATGTAACCTTATGACTAGCAAAATACTCTGCAAATTATGAAAAACACTTCATGAATCACTAGGGAACGTGGGAAAGTGAGCCCTTCTCATAAGAAATAAAACAGCAAAATGGCTACATCTGAAAATCAGGAGAGACCTGAATTCAAGTTCCAAGTCCTAATTAGGCCCACTTAACATTTCTGTACCTCACTGGTAAAATGTGGTAATAATACCTCTTCGGAACGTTGTTTTGAGTATTAAATAAGATAATACAAATATTCTGCTGAACACAAAGCTAATATGCAAAATAGCTATTATTTCTATTCTTCCTAGTCAGAATTAGACAGTGATATTAAAAAACAAGTGGAGTATAGAAAACAGTATTGTGGTTCCTCAAAAACTTAAAAATAGAACAACCATGTGGTCCAGAAACTCTACTTCTGGGAATATATCCAAAAGAATTGAAAATGTCTCAAAGCTTTTTGGACACTCGTGTCAAAGCAGCATTATTCGCAATAGCCAAAAGTTGGAAGTAACCCAAATGTCTATCGATGGTAAACAAAATACAGTATATCCATGCAATGGGGTATTATTCAGCCTTAAAAAAGGAAGGAACTCCTGTCATATGCTACAACATGGATATATACCTTGAGAACATTATGTTATGAACATAAGCCAGTCACATAAAAAGAAAAATGATGTGTAATCCTGCTTACATAAAGTATATAAAGTAGTGAAACTCATAGAAGCAGAAAGCAAATGTTGGTTACCAGGGCTGGGGGAGGGAGAAATTGGTAGTTGTTGTTTAAAGAGTATAGAGTTTCAGTTTTATATGATGAAAGAGTTATGGAAATCTGTTGCATAACGATATAAATATACTTCATAGTCCAGGCGTCCTCAAACTACGGCCCGAGGGCCACATGCGGGTGTTTCTGCCGTTTTGTTTTTTTACTTCAAAATAAGATATGTGCAGTGTGCATAGGAATTTGTTCATAGTTTTTTTTTAAACTGTCCCTCCAACGGTCTGAGGGACAGTGAACTGGCCCCCTGTTTAAAAAGTTTGAGGACCCCTGCTTCATACTGTTGAACTGCACACTTAAAAATGGTTATGTGTTTTTTACCACATCAAAATAGTTTTTTAATTTAAAAAAAAAAAAGTGGACCCGATTCCATCCTTTGTTCCCTCTAATACCATGTGCTGCTGCCCTTCTCACCACTCAGTCTAAGCCCCCTTTGCTCCCTCCTCCTCCTCTCCTTCTGCCCTTCAGTCGACAAGGTTCCTCAGGGTTCTGTCCTTGGCACTCTTCTTGCTCTCACTCTCCCAAGGATTTCTGCCACTCCTCCAGCTTTGCCAGCCACTTACATGTTGATGACTGTTCACTGCTCTAGCCCAAGTCTCTTAACTAGGACTTGGAACTTAGTAGGTACTCAGTAAATATTTTAAGTAGATAAATATCCACATCTCTAGCCCCTACCCAAATCAAAGCTCCAAAACTGTATTTTTCATCTACTCTCTGAATAGTTAGTTGACTGTCCCATAGGACTCTCGAATTCAACATATCCAAAAGTTTATTTATTTAACCTCTCCTAGGGGAGATAAAAAAAGTTCCTCCTCATGATCTTAGTTAATATTGTTTTTTATTCTTTCAGTCTGCATTCACTGAATATACAAACCCTATTGGTCTTCGACTAGAAATATCTTGAGGACTTGGCCACTTCTCTCCTTCCCCGGGCTCTCAGCTTCTTTCAGCTGGACTACTGCAGGAGCTTTCTTTCTCCCTCTATTTGCTCCTCCAAGAAGTTCATTCTCTACACTAGTGCTAGATTTTCTTTCTAAAGGACAACTCTCATTATGTTGCAGCACTGCTTAAGCTTTAACCCCACTAGCTCTTCCATGGGCTCCCATCTCTGTAGAGTTTATTTCATTAGCACTGGTTGGACCAACAATGCCCCTGTGTTCTGGCCCCCACCTGTCCTGCCAGTCCTTGCTCCCTGACCACAAATCCACCAATTTGCAGAGACACTTCCCTTGGTGCACCAGGCTCTTCCATAGCTCCATATCAGACCCTCTGGGTGGACAGACTCTTCACCACCTCCAACTTCTGGAAACAACTCATTCTTCTTGGGTATTAAGTGTACACTCAGCAAGGAGCAATATAGCTATGATGGAAATCACTTCACCTTGAAAAAATTCTTACCTCAGCTCACTGGTGCAACCAGTTTAGCTACTGGTTGCAGACTGAAATGCTTATACAAAATTCAGCTATCCACAGGAAAAATATAAGGGCAGAGAGTGGAGGCTTTGACTGGCAGTGTTTAGAATTAAAACAGTCAATTTTATTAAAGTCAGAGTAGCATAATAGTTAAGAGCCAAGCTGTGGAATTATTTGTAGCTGGCTTGCAATTTGCTCAGCCTCTTCATCTGTCAAATAAGGATAAGAATAACACCTACCTCACAGAGTTCTCAAGTTTTGGATGAGATGATATATAAAGTGATTAACTCAATACCTGGTGTAATGTAATGCTTAATAAATTGTAGCTATTATTATCATCATAGAAACAACTTTCTCAATCTGCTACTTAGGCATGCATTCTCACCAACAGACCTCATTAACATCTCTAGCATCACTCTAATTCCATGTGGTCCTGTTGGGTAAGACTACAGTGTGTGTGTGTGTGTGTGTGTGTGTGTGTGTGTGTGTGTGTTCCATATGAAACTTAAAATATTTGTATACCTAATAATGTTATTACATATGGTTAGTGTAATCTAATTAGGTTCATTTGTTCTAATTACACAATTACGTTTAATTACCCAGATCATTCACATGAATGTATTTGTATTACTAGAAAATAACTTTTAAAGAAACAATGTGATGTATTTACTAAAGGCTCAGCATTGTTCAGAACCAACAAGACAGTTCTAAAAAAATTTTTTATTGTGCCCTGTATGACTAGGCTTACAATCTGTAATTATTAAGGTAGATCTTTGGGTATTGCAAGCCACTTACCTTTATGCTTTGTTTTGTTTTCTTTTAAATGTTCTCATCATTGGTCATTGTGGCAGATATTCTTCCACTTCCAAAATGGGTTTATTCTCACAGTTGCATGGGGTACTACCCAGAAACACTTTTAGCATCACTTAGAGCTTCATGTTATTTAGTTTATCTTCTCTGCCTTTCACGTATAGGGAAGTCTTGCAATTGCTTTAAGTATCATTTGAGTGACTTGTAAGGAACACAGCAGCTGTGAGGCCAAAAATTAATGTTAACTTATTCCCAGTGTAGTCACATGTTCTAAAACAATAGAACACATGAGAATAATAGATTTGGAGTGGTTATCTTTCTTGCATTTTTTCTCACTGAATTTTTAATCCCTGTGCAATGCAGCCTATCCCCTGTGGTCCTTTTACAAATCGTGTGTAGTACCATAGGAGGAGTAGAAACCATTTATTTCTGTTCACACATGGGAGAAAAATGTTAATTCCTTTATAAAGAGTGTTCTCAGCAGATTTCCTAGTACTGCTTTTATAATCTTTGACATATGATGTAGGTCAACTAATTTATAATTTAATAAACAGTACAGACATCATCCTAACTATTGGGGATACCACTGGGCTATTCAAGACTGTGTTTTCCAGAAGGCATCCATGGTGCTCCATCCCAAATCCTGGCTACAACTTCTCAGACTGACTCTTCCATTAACTTACCTCATTCTCTTCACATACCATTTCTTTTTCTTTTTTTTTTAATTTAAGTTCTTTATTGTTTAAAGTATTACATAGTCTCCTTTTTCCCACATTGACCACTCTCCGGCCGCCCCCATGCCCCTGCACATGCCCTCATACACACCCCCAACAGTATCCATTGGTTATGCTCATATACATGCATACAAGTCCTTTGGTTGATCTCTTACCCTCTCAACCCCTGCCTTCCCTCATAGGTTGGACAGTCTGTTCGATGCTTCTATGACTCTGGTTCTATTTTGTTCATCAGTTTATGTTATTCATTATATTCCACAAATGAGTGAGATCATGTGATATTTATCTTTCTCTAACTGGCTTATTTCACTTAGCATAATGCTCTCTAGTTCCATCCATGCTGTTGCGAATGATAAGGGTTCTTTCTTTTTACAGCAGCATAGTATTCCATTGTGTAGATGTACCACTGTTTTCTTTTTTTTTTCTCAATTTTTTTTATTAAGGTATTATATGTGTACATATCTTACCATTGCCCCCCACCCAACTCCCATATATGCCCTCACCCCCCAGAGTTTTGCGTCCATTGGTTATGTTTTTATGCATGCATACAAGTCCTTTGGTTGATCTCTTATCTTCCCCACCTCTCCCTAACCTTCCTGCTGTAATTTGACAGTCTGTTTGATGCTTTACTGCCTCTGTATCTATCTTTTTGTTCAAGTTTATAATGTTCTTTATTATCCATAAATGAGTGAGATCATGTGGTATTTTTCTTTTATTGACTGGCTTATTTCACTCAGCATAATGTTCTCCAATTCCATCCAGGTTGCTGCAAATGATAAGAATTCCTTCTTTTTTATGGCAGCATAATATTCCATTGTGTAGATGTACCATAGTTTTCTGATCCAGTCATCTGCTGATGGGCACCTAGGCTGTTTCCAGATCTTAGCTATTGTAAATTGTGCTGCTATGAACATAGGGGTGCATAGATCCTTTCTGATTGGTGTTTTTGGTTTCTTGGGATATATTCCCAGAAGTGGGATTACTGGGTCAAATGGAAGTTCCATTTTTAATTTTTTGAGGAAACACCATACTGTTTTCCACAGTGGCTGCACCAGTCTGCATTCCCACCAGCAGTGCACGAGGGTTTCTTTTTCTCCGCATCCTCTCCAGCACTTGTCGTTTGTTGATTTTTTTATGATAGCCATTCTGACAGGTGTGAGATGGTACCTCATTGTTGTTTTGATTTGCATCTCTCGGATGATTAGTGACTTTGAGCATGTTTTCATATGTCTCTTGGCCTTCTGTATGTCTTCTTTTGAAAAGTGTCTATTTAGGTCCTGAGCGGTGCTCCCCCTGTGGGAGCGCACTGACCATGAGGGGACAGTTCCTGCGTTGAGCATCTGCCCCATGGTGGTCAGTTCATGTCATAGCGACCAGTCATTCCCGCTGTTCAGTAGATTTGCATATTAGGGTTTTATTATATAGGATGTCAGGGTGCCAAGACATCTTCTAGAAATCACCCTCCTGAAATATGTTAAACAGGACATTCTAGTGCACTGAAATTCATGTGTGACCAGTTGCTAGATGACCAGATTCCTAGTCATTCGTGACTTTGAACAAGTCACATAACCTTTTTATGTTGTATTTTCTTTCCTTGTTTACAAAATTAATATATTATACATATAGCTTCCTCCTTCCCATGATAGAATAAAGATCAAGCAAGACAAGATAAACAAAAGCAATTTGTATCTATAAAATACTACTGAAATGTATGACTTTATTATTAAGTCATTTGGTCTTTCTATACATTGTCAACATAAGTAAAAAGCATGATAAAGCATCTTAAACTTTCTGGATAATTTTCCACAAATTTTAGACTTTATCATTGTTTTTCTGTGATTAATATTCTCTTATTTTCATAACCTGCACCCTTCCTCCTTTCTGTTTCTTGTTGATATAAATGAAACTGTCCTTCTGAGCTGATTCCGCGCTAGTAACCAAGCTCTCACCTTCATGATCTGATCTGAGGAGTGGGGAGAGTGTCATTGGCTTCAGGAAACTTTCTGATTGCTCACAAAACAAACAGGACAAAGTACAAAGGACATTTCAAAAGACTGGGAACCAAGCCTGTGGGCAACATTTCTATTGACAGAGCTAATCCTGGCATAATTTTTAAAAAGTTTAATTAATCATGGAGTTAAGTATAGAGAAAGGGTTTCTGACAGGCTTACATCACAGCTTCCTTGATATTTTTAGCCTCCAACCATGTGATCTCTACAGTTCAGGGTCCTCTCCCCTTTCCCTCACCCCACACCACCGGCATCTTTGAAAGTGTGGCTGGAACTGCTGATTGCCTTGCCATTTTGGAAATCTCAACTTCTTTGGGCTACTGCTTCTTCTGCCAATTAGAGCAGATGGAAGATAGACTCTGATTTTCAGGGATTCTAGGGGATGCATTTCCTGCCTGATGCAAATAATGTTCCTGGCCTATAAATTGGGACAACCTCATCTGGCAGTCAGCTTTTAAAAGATCTTTAGTGGTGGCTGCAGGATGATTTCAGGCTTTTCTTTTTTGAGGTTCTATGCTCTCAGGAAGCTGAGAGCTTGCTGGGAGAGCTTGCTTACACCCAGTCTCTCCATAGGTTGTGGAGAGATACTGGATCTTTAAGAAGTTCAAAATAAAAAAATTTCAGTCTTGGTAATAGAAGGGAAACATCACATTCCCATTCAAATTCAAAGTTGGCTTTCCTTCGGTGTCATCCCTCCCTCTTTCCCACTTCCTTTCTCCTCTTTCTCTCACTCCACAAAGGCAATGGCTTGCTGCCTACAACCATCCAGTGGATAATGAGACACTAAAGTAGACGTCTTGGGAAGCAGAATGGATAGAAGTATATGCCTCCAAGCTTTGTCATTATCTAGAATGCTGATAGCTTATAACTTTAACTTTTTTTCTCCTTTTCTTTTTTTTTTATTGTTTAAAGTATTACAAATAGTAGTACATATGTCTCCTTTTTCCCCCATTGACCTCCCCTCAGCCTCCCCTATCCCCGGCATGTGCTACCTGCCCTCCCCCCGCCCCCAGTGTCTGTGTCCATTGGTTATGCTTATATGCATGCATACAACTCCTTCAGTTGATCTCTTACCTCCCCACCGCCTTCCCACTGTTTTCCCGCTATAATTTGACAGTCTGTTCAATGCTTCTTTGTCTGTATCTATTTTTGTCCATCAGTTTATGATGTTCTTTATATTCCACAAATGAGTGAGATCATGTGATATTTATCTTTCTCCGACTGGCTTATTTCGCTTAGCATAATGCTCTCCAGTTCCATCCATGCTGTTGCAAATGGTAAGAATCCCTGCTTTTTTACAGCAGCGTAGTATTCCATTGTGTAGATGTACCACAGTTTTCTAATCCACTCATCAGCTGAAGGGCACTTAGGCTGTTTCCAAATCTTAGCCATTGTAAATTGTGCTGCTATGAACATAGGGGAGTATATATCCTTTCTGATTGGTATTTCTTGTTTCTTGGGATATTTTCCTAGAAGTGGGATTACTGGGTCAAATGCGAGTTCCATTTTTAATTTATTGAGGAAACACCATACTGTTTTCCACAGTGGCTGCACCAATCTGCATTCCCACCAGCATAACTTTTTTTATCTGAGAGATGATCTCTTTATGGCAAACTTCTTTCCTGAAGGTCACAACATGTTTCTTTCCCATTTGAATCCAAAAACTGCTAGAATTCATGTGAATCCAAACTATTACAGATGACTTGATCACCTCTGTCAAGGCTACTTATTTCAGTTCACTTTGACATGGTGCTATTCATAACCATGAATAGCTTTTTTACTATTGGCTCTCACCATTCTTCAATATTCAAATGTCAAAAGAATTCTGCTGCCTCTTGGGAAGAAGGCATTTGGCTGGATAAAATGCCCTCTTGAGAGCAAACCCAAGTGCTTTGTTCCTGTACCTGGTTTTTACCTCTGTAACTTCATTTACTAGACAAGGAAGATCTAGTGTGTTTTTTCCATATTCAGTAACTTATAGAGCAGAAAAATAAGATGCTGAAAGAGTTTGGACAGCTAGTACACCCAATTTGACAGTCACATATTTCAGTGCATAAAAAAACTGCTTTGGAAAGTATCTGACTAAGCAAAGAGATATGTGTGACCAAAAGATGCAAATTTCACAGATCTTCTGTGAGCTCACCATTAGTCTGTATTGGGTCCTTCTATTTGCTAGCATTTATAAGATGCAGTCAGCTGCACGACTGGATAGTAAATGAAGCATGTAGATTTCCTCTTGGAGAAAGGAAAGAAAACAGAGGAGAGATGGGAAATGTCTGTCATAGAAAACTAAGTGTTTAAATCAAAATGAAAACACACAAACAGAAAGATTAGCATTATAATTCTAGGAAATGACAGGTAGAAAGTTGATTGTTCATTGTGAAGAAATTTAGGAAGTACTCCAGTGTTATTTTTGTCTCTGAATCTAGAATATCAGTGATGAAAAAGCAATATTGTCAAGGATAGTAATATCTCAGGCTGAAAATCAATAGTGGTCACAGAAAGGTAATAAATTTTTCTAAGGAATGATTGGAACTCACACTTATCGGATTGTAACTGTCATCAAAGTGGCCAAGAAGAAGGTGTTACCAATGGGAAGAGGTCCTTGTCCCCACCTGTTGCTCATGGGAGTGGAATTCTTGTAGTATCCTGAGAAAAGAATTTTCTGAGACTTCCATGGGAGAATGAGTGATTTTTATTTGTGTGGAATTAAATCCCTGAGTTTCCAAGGTCTCATTTTCCTTTGTCCTGCCAAGAAAAAAAAAATGTAGCTGTGGCTTCAATAGGGTTAGAATCAAAGACAGTGTCCGGAGCTTCTTTTCCATATTGGAGCAGTGTCCAGTCCACCATCAGGCTAGCTTAGCTGTGTTCCCTGGGTTCCACACAGCCATGGGCCATATGGGAGAATGCAGGGAGCCAAGAGCCACCAGGACCAAGAGCATTGAGAGCCACAAAAATGCAAACTTCTTTGTTTAGAGGATTATGTATTCCAAAAATTTTGCGGACTTTCAGTGGCCATGACCACTCTGGCCAACGATCTTTGTTCCCAGGTATGACTGACAAACACTTCCTTAGTCACCCCAACTTCACTGCGCATGCATCTGTCTCCCCTTTGTTGGACCCCTTCCACCAGTGTTTTGCAGATAATGGGCCAGTGGTTTCCTGGGGAGTGAAAAGTTGCAGCTTCCTGGTGAAGCTGCCCAAATATCATGCCTATAATGTCTGGCCTTCCCTTTGCTCCTTTCCTGTTATTAATAACTAGCTAATTACAACGGTATCAAAACTAGGTGGCCCGTACTTACAGCTGACCAGATAAGAAATGGGTTTGTTTTGCTTTGGTTTTTTAGCAACTTGGCTCCAATGAAGTGGCCTTGTCCCTAACTGTGAAAGATTATAGAGCTGCCAATTTGAAAATGATGGAAATATGACTTTAAAATAGAATTTGATTCTCCTTCCAGCCTCATTTTTGAAACGGCTGAACTCTCTTATGTTATCTCCCTTAGAAAAATGTACATGGAAAGAAACTGATTGAAAGGTGGCTGATTTAAGTAAAAGATTTTGGGTCCATTAATATAAAGTCTGGATGCAGGCAAAATTAGACAAAGTGATCAGAAGTCAAGATGGGGTCATTCTGAGAGGGGCATGGTACAGTTGGGAAGGGAGCATAAAGGTACTCATTATTTCTTGCATAGGGTACTATCTAAATAAATGTTCCCACTTTTTTAATTCACTGACCTTAGACATGTGATATGTTTATTTTTCTCTATATACAACAGAAGTGTTATACACATTATATTTCAATATAACATTAAAAAGTCTTTGTATTCTCTTGCCAGATCTGCTCTAAATAGCCAACATATTTGGGGTAGGTCCACTTGAGCCCTCGTTTCTTCTACAAAATGAGAAGGTAGACCAGATGATCCCAGCCCTGAAGATTCCCAGTGCTGTCATTATTGGCACATAGTGAATGCATAGCATTGATATTCTTGCTATCAGTGACTTGAATAATAATCAGAACCTGGGCAAAGTTGCCACAGGCCTTCCCAGAAAAGGCAAAGAATGAAAGGCTGTGTAAATCTGTCACACAGGGAATGATGTAGAATAATTGGAACTACAGGGCACATGTTGATAGCAAAGAAGTAGAATTAGGGTGGCTGTCAGTGTGGGACCTTACTTTAAAAGCAGATGTTCATCACATACCTAGTGATGTGCATGATCACATTAAATTTGAGAGCCAATGCTTCACTGATAGTTTCTTCTCAAAAGTAGCTTCTGGAAATTATGAGTCTGTTAAAACACACTACAGGAACTTCTAACCAATCCTGATGTTGGGGCGGGGGGTTCAAATAGTTCCTTTCCTTTCTTATTTAGTATAAAGTGAATTTAAAAGTGACCTGTACAGTGACTGATTGGCAGCTAAGGAGAATCAGCAGATCTACCATCAGTTAGAATTTACCAATCATATCTCACAATGGCTGGGAAAAGTCCTGGGCCTTGGCGACAGGGTACATGCTGGATAGATAGGAGAAATTACTGTGACCTCCATTTGCTGAGAAAATGAGCTATGCCTAACTCCCTATGGTCTTTTTCTACAACTTGAGTCTCTTAATATGTTTAGTAGAATGCAGAAGGGAAAAAATAAATGATTTTGATAATCCACTGCACAATCAGACTAGGTAATCAGCACCTGGGTAATTTCACCGCAGGGAAATGTCTTAAAATCTTATGATCCTTTTCTAAAGTCTCTGAAGTTACCTAGAGATGGGTCACCTGATAATACTAAGCCACCTGCCTTTGTCCTCCTGAAAACCATTCTGGAAAACCAGGCCAGACATGCTCTCTGATGGCCGTTCCTCTTCTGAATCCCAAGAATAACTCTTTGGTACAGACATAGAAGTGTATTATTTAGTCTTCCAGCAAACATGGAGGGAGACAATGAAATGAAAGAAATGCAAATCATGAGCTGCCACATTAGATCCTAATTACCATAATTTGACCTGTCCTCATTCCCACTGCCGGAAAGTCAGCCTTCTGGGTGCCAGGGAGCCAAACCAGCTAGATAACAGCCTTCTGTTCTCTCTCCCCATCCCTTGCCTCCTTTCTTTCTTCCTCTCTTCCTTAAATGATGTTCATTCAGACAGCGATTCTTCTAACAGTTTGTAAGCCTCAATTGTATTAGTGAAAGCTTTGCATGACTTGATAAAATGAGCTAAGGAAAGAAATAGGAGGAGGGGGGAAAGCAGACACATGCTGTCTCTTTATTCCCCAAAGCAACTGTCAGTCTCAGAATATTTTCCTAGAACCTGCCAGAAATCTCTCTGGAATCATCCTTGTTAAGTACAAGGGCAGCAAATCTAAGTGGTCCAGATCTTCCATGGGAAGATTTTAGAAAATAGGAATAATTCAGAAAAGGGCCAATTCAGACTTCACCTGTCCGTCACATCAGTAACACAGTGCCCTCCACTCACACACAGCTCCTAGAATATTTCTATTTCTTAGATTACTCACAGTTTTGCCTTCTCCCTGACTTCTCCCAAACTATTTGAGGTGAGTTAACTTGACATAGCTTTTTATATTTATGATGGCAAATGAGCCAGGCTGGGAGACATACAAAATGTGTTAACTTCATGCCTATTAAAATTCACCTAAAATATGCCCATTAAAATCTGGACCTAAATAGCACACCCCTGCCCACATTAGTGTTGGGGCTTCTGCCTTTTGCTATGACAAGTGCCATAGAAATGGGCTCTACTGTCACCCTCAGGTATTGGATGTGATGGGATGTTTCAGTGGCAGCTTTAAACCAGCTTGCTGAGGCTTCAGTAATGCAGCCCAATTTAGGACTCAAGCAAGCAAGTCAGTAAATATCAAAGCTCACATCTCTCTGATAGTATGTGCAGCTGACAGAGTGGATGGAGAGACCACTCCACTGACCTTTTGTATTTTATAGCATTTGACCACGTGGGCTGCTTCAGTTTCAACCAGTGTGTAGGCAAGATACAATTTACTGATACAAAGGACATGTTTTCAAGAAGCAAAAATGTCCTTGAGAATGTCGGTCTCCTTCTTAGCATTGGTGTGGGGACTGCCAATCAAGAGAGGCCAGGAATGGACCAAGGAGTCAGAGGCAGATCAGCAGGCCATATTTGAAGGCCATGAAGTCAGTAAGCAAAGGGAAGAATTCAAACGATACTGCAAGTTTGAAGCAAAACTAGAGCCTACACCTAAGGGAAATATGACAAGTGGGAGAGGCAGCCAATAGGGTGTGAGTCAGGGGCTACAATAAAGCAAAAAGGACATAACAGGAAACCTAAGTGAGCAGATATATTAGTTTGGATACTAAATTCAACTCAAAGCAGCTTAAAAAACGAGGACATTTTTGGCAAGGAGAACTGGAAGCCCAAAGGTAGAATAGGCTTTAGGTTTGGCTGATCTAACAGCCAATCATTTCATCAGGGACCCGGATTTTTTCTCTCTGGTCTACCATCCATGTTATCAGCTCCATCCTGAACACTTCTCCTCTTGATTACAGAATGGCTGTGAGCAGCATTTGGGCTTCCATGCTTTTTCCTCATACCCAGGGAAAGCAGGGGAGTTACTCCTAAAAGCTGACTTAGAAGAATGAGAAAAAACTTTCACTAAAGCCTCCACAAACCTCTCACAGCATCTCACTAACCTGAATTATATCTCATTTTTCTTCCTGAATCAATTACCACCAAGTTTAGATTATTTTGGTTGACTTAAATGCATTAAGGCTTATCCTTGGAACAATAAGTAAGGTCAGATTTACCTAACTTAATGGGCAGCATAGGAGACAGACAGATAGCTAATCCGAGTCAGCATTCTTCTAGGAAGGAAAAAGAGATGTACACTGCATGGGTGACTAGATCATTAATATGTTCACCAAGTATTTCTGGCTTTTCGCCATCTTTTCTTTTATTTTTCAACTGCAGTTTACATTCTATATTATTTTGTATTAGTTTCCAGTGTACAGCATAGTGGTTAGACAATCATATATTTAACAAAGTTATCCCCCAATATTTCTAGTACCTTCCTACTACAATATTATTGACTATATTCCCTATGCTGACCTTTACATCCCTGTGACTATTTTGTATCTACTAATTAATATTTCTAATACCTTCATCTTTTTCACATGGCCCCCTAACACCCTCCCCTCTGGCAACCATCAATCTATTCTCTGTATTTATGAGTCTGTTTCTGTTTTGCTTATTCATTTATTTCGTTCTTTAGATTCCACATATAAGTGAAATCATACAGATTTGTCTTCCTCTGTCTGACTTATTTCATTTAGCATAATACCCTCTAGGTCCATCAATGCTGTCACAAATGGTAAGATTTCCTATTTTTTATAGCCAAGTAATAGTCTGTTGTATATATGTACCACATCTTCTTTATCCACTCGTCTATTGATGGGCACTTGGGTTGCTGCCATACCTTAATTATTGTAAATAATGCTGCAATGAACATAAGGGTGTATATTCTTTTAAATTAGTGTTTCAGGTTTCTTGGAATATATTCCCCAAAGTGGAATTGCTGGGTCATGAGGCAATTCCATTTTTTAATTGTCCGAGGAATCTGCATACTGTTTTCCATAGTGATTGCACCAATCTGCATTCCCACCAACAGTGAACAAGGGTTCCTTTTTTTTCACATCCTCACCAACACTTGTTATATGTTGATTTATTAATGATAGCCATTCTGACATGTGTAAAGTGATATCTTATTGTGGCATTAATTTGCTTTCTCTGATGTTTTGTGACATTGAGCATCTTTTCATCTGTCTACTGGCCATCTGTATATCCTCTTTGGAGAAGTGTTTATTCTGGTCCTCTGTTCACTTTTTAATTGGATTGTTTGTTTTTTTGGTCTTGAGTTGTATGAGTTCTATATAAATTTTGAATATTAACCCCTTATCAGATGTATCATTGGTGAATATCTTCTCCCATTCAATGGGATGTTTTTCTGTTTTGTTGATGGTTTCCTTTGCTGTGCAAAAATTTTTTATTTTGATATAGTCCCATTTGTATATTTTTCCTTTTGTTTCCCTTGTCAGAGGAGATATGTGAGAAAAAATTTTGCTATGAGAAATATCAGAGATTTTATTGCCTATGTTTTCTCCTAGAATTTGATGGTTTCGAGTCTTACATTTAAGTCTTTTCTCCATATTGAGTTTATTCTTGTGTATGGTGTAAGAAAGTGCTCTAGTTTCATTTTTTGCATGTATAGGTCCAATTTTCCCAACAGCATTTATTGAATAGACTATCTACCCCATTATATGTTCTTATCTCTTTTGTCATGGGGTTTTTTCCAGGCTCTCTATTCTGTTCCATTGATCTACGTGCCTGTTTTTATGCCAGTATCATGCTGTTTTTATTACTATGGCCTTGTAGTATACTTTATATCAGGTAGCATGATCCCTCCAACTTTATTTTTTTTTTCTCAAGATCACTGAGAAAAAGGTTCTTTCAGGTTCTTTTGTGGTTCCACATAAATTTTTGGAATAGTTGTTCTAGTTCTTTGATATATATACCATTGGTGTTTTGATAGGAATTGTGTTGAATCTATACATTGCTTTGAGTAGTATGGACATTTTAATGATGCTAATTCTTCCTATCCATGAACACAGTATATGCTTCCATTTATTTGTATCCACTTTAATTTCTGTCTTCAGTGTCTTGTAAATTTTCAAGCACAGGTATTTTGCCTCATTGGTTAAATGTATCCCTGAGTATTTTATTTTTTATGGAATTGTTTTCTTAATTTCTCTTTTTGATAGTTCAATATTGATATATATTTCTGAATATTAATTTTGTATCCTGCTACTTTACTGAATTCATTTATCAGTTCTAGTAGTTTTTGATGGAATCTTTAGAGTACTTTATATAGAGTATCATATCATCTGCAAATAATGACAGTTTGACTTCGTCCTTTCCAATTTGGATGCCTTTTCTTTATCCTTTTTGTATGATTGCTGTGGCTAGGACTTTCATTATTGTGTTGAATAAGAGTGGTGAAAGCAGACATCCCTGTCTTGTTCCTGATATATATATAATGTAGATTATCCTAGATTATTTTCTGATTGTTGAAAGCCTAGTTCTCAAATGAAAATAGAAAAAGTCTCATTTTTTAGTAATTGATAACTAAAATACCTCTTCCATTTATTCATCCATATTTTCTTTCTTAAAAAAATTTTAAACCAATTCCTATCTTTGCTGCTGCTTTTTTGGATTGACTCTGATTTGTGTATATTGTAAACTTTTTCTAATCACCTCATCAAAAATGAATTTGTATGAAATTCCTTGGTATAACCCAAGAAAGATTTGGAGTTTGTTGTTGTTGTTGTTGTTGTTTTCCCTGTGTGCTTTTTCTCCTATAGATAATTCTGTGTGCTTTTTCTCCTGTAGATAATTGTTATTACTGCATTTGAAAACATCCTACCTGATTATTGAGATCTTCTGGAACAGAATATCTGGGAAATGATTAGACAGATTAGGTCATAATCTTTAAAACATGCTACGACTGCACAGTGACAAGATGCTCATTTTTCATGTTCTAAAATGCAGTCATAATTCCCAACTAGAGAGCTATTTTTACTATCCTTTTTAGAGGTGAATATGCAAAAGCACAGAAATTGTTTTTAAGTTGTCTGCTGGCTTGAGAAAGGTCACTGGCCCAGGAGCTAGAAGACCTGGGCTCTGGCTTCTAATCCCAGTTGGGTGTTGCTCAGAACAGCAAAGTCTGGACAGGAGCGGAGTCTCGGGCATTTGTTGATGGGGAAACACTTGGCACATTTACATTCAGGCAGCCATACCAGCCTCACCTCGAGAAAAGATCCCTTTTCTCTGACAAATTACCCTCATGGTCTGTCTGGTCAACATGAAAGATGAAGTACCAGCATTGCCCATGCCCCGCCCAGTTCTCTCCTAACAGTCAGTCCCCGAATAAAAACATCCCAATGCCCCAAACCCCGGCCTCCTTCTGTGTCAGGAAATAGTCGGGGAGGGTCAGCCTCACCCAGGATCACCCTTGGACATTTATCATCATGGCATCTGGCCTCTCTCCTTCCCCCTCCTTAGGAGCTGGAAGCAGATCCTCTGCTGACAAAGGGGCCTGCTGGGTGATAAGTCATGGGCACCTCTAATGATTTCCATCAAGCTGTTGCTTCCCACACACTGTGCCCTAAAGCACCTCATTTTCCTTTTCCTAAGTTCACCTTCCCACGACTTCACCCTGTAGCCTCTGCCTGGGCCTGTACTCAGCTGTCCTGATCTCTGGGAGTTGTTTTGGCATTGCCTCAGCACTTCTTCCTCCTGACCCAAGGCTGGCAGGTGGTGGAGTCCCTTGTTCTGCTCTTCCAGATGACCTTACTTTGTGCAAATGCAAGATGCCAGGTCTAGGCTTTGCCCTTTGTTGCTGTTATGTAAGTGAGCTGAAAGGTTTAATAGTTGCAAAGGCAGGTCGTGAAGGGACTGCTGTCCCTAAGCCAGAGATGTCCTTAAACCTAAGGATGATGTTGCCTTTCCTTTGAAAATCTGCCTCATCAATAACTGAGTTTACATCTCAGCTTGCCTAATATTTTTCTCTCTTACTTGAAAAGCAAGTATTCGATTCCTGGTTGGGGCACATGCCCAGGTTGTGGGCTGGATGCCCAGTGTGGGGCGTGCAGGAGGCAGCAGATCAGTGATTCTCTCTTATCATTGACATTTCTATCTCTCTCTCCCTATCTCTTCCTCTCTGAAATTGATGGAATTTTTTTTAAAGAAAAGCAAGATGAACTTTAAGTATTGCTGTTCAAGTACAGTTTTGTGAGCTTTCTAGGAGGCCTCACACTCTCCAGGATCTGTGTGTGACAGGCTCAGGCTTTACTCCCAAGGCTTTAGTCTCTCTCCTCCTGCCTCTCCAAAACCCCTTCCCAGGGTGCCTCCAGCTTCTCTTCTTCAAGCCTCTCCTCCTCCCTCTCCTCTTTCTTCTGCCCTCCTTAAAGTCAACCATTCCCATTATGGGTTTTAACCGCTCATAACCAGCAACTCTGGCCATAAGCACTCTTGATCTCCAAACCCTATTTCCAACTGCCGAATCCAGGATGTCCTGGAATACTTTAGACACCTCAAATTCAACCTGTCTAACTGAACTAGCTGTCCTTTTATCTCCCCACTCAACCTCTGCCTCCTCCAACCATGGCCAGGTTATCCAACATCAGAGTAGGGCAAAGGGTTGGCAAATAGAAGACTCAGTTTCAAGAAACACATTGAAACTGAGTCTTGTTTGTTCTCACTCACCCCTTTGATTAGGTGCTTTTGTACAGTGCACAAAATGCCTAGCTACATGCCACAGCCCTTGGGTCTAAGATGTAATACACACAAAATTTACATAGTTTTGTTATCACATTATATCAACTAATCAAATATTCCTCAGTGTGCCATTGATAAACCAATGTCAGGTTTAGCCACAGAATCTTATCCTATGATATTTGCAACATCATTGAAAAATTATTTACCAGCACTTTGGAAAGTACTCAGCATAGGTACTCAATATACACTATTAAATAAAACTGACATTAACATTTGAAGTTGTATTGCAATTCCTTTAAAGGTTGCAGTATAACTATTATCCCCATTGTTTCTTAAAGTAAGCGAACTATATTCAAAGAATAGATTTTATGTACCAATTGACTATATCATAAACATAACAGCAACCTGAACATTGGTAAAATATTAGTGGCTTATTAAAAGATAGTTATGTTTGTTTCTTGCTAATATCTCTAACACCCAATCAGTTAGTGTGTGCCCCCCACATCCCACACAGCCTATTCACACAGTCAGCCTTCAAGCTAACTTAGAGCCCAGAAAAAAGCCAACAAAAGACTCTGGTGCAAATTGAGGTAAATTGAAATGTTAACATATGCCCCTTCATTTCTGGAGTAAGAGTAGGAAAGGGACTAATAGAATTTTAGAATCTACAAAAGACACATGTATGTCAATAAAGGCATTGTGCTATATAGCACACCTTGATTTTTTTTTAAATAAAGTATATTAGCCATAAATCTGCTCTAGAAGAAGCTATAAATTTCTATGCGGGACCCTTATTGTTCTCTGGGCTCCCAAAGATACAACAATGTCAAAGATGAAAGAAAATTACAATTATGAAACTTTTTATCCCAAACCTTGTTTCCAAAGTAGGATGATTCACTATGGGCTAAATATTGTAGGTAAAATATTTATTATTATAGGTAAAATAATTTTTCAACTTTAAGTAAAACTGGAGGATTCAAAAGTTGCCTTCAGATGAGATATGGGATCTTCACGACCCTAAAATGTGTCAAATAAATGTTAATTTCTTCCTCTGTGTCAGTTAGGACCCTTTCAGTTGCAGATCACAGACAACTTGATCCAAACTGGATTGAGCACATTAGGAATAATTCACTTAAGGCACAGCCGTATTAAAGTCTTGTTCAAAAATAGCATCGGGGCTCATTATCTCTTCTTGGTTCTCCTTCTGCTATGTTACCTTCAGTCTTGGGTTTTATGTCATAGTAGGTGGAGGCAGCAGCTTCAGGCCATAGGTCCTTTCTAGTTTTAAGTCAGTCTGAAAAATGGGGCATATCTTTGGAAGATTCCCAAGCAAGTTTCAATGATTTCCATGAGCTCTTGTTGAGTCGTGTGTCTAACTCTAAGTCAGTCGCTATCAACCAGACATGTGATATTCTGATTGGCCAGGCTTGAGTCACATGTCCACCTCTGAAGCTGGGACTGCCAGAATTCCTTTGGGAATTTCCTCAAAGGAAATTCTTGGTATAATTACTAGAAGAAAGACAAATCGACATAAAGCAGAATAAAAATAAATAGATGTCTACTATCTTTTTTTGTTCCCTATGGTAGGCAGCCCTACATGGCCCCCAGTGATCCCCAACTCCTGGTATTCTGCCCTTTTGTAATACCCTCTCCTTGAGTGTGGATGGGACCTGTGACCTGTTTCTAATCAATAGAATATGGCAATAGTGATGGAATGTCACTTCCATGATTAAAATACATAAAATTGTGACTTTCATCTTGCTAGCAGATTCTTTCTATAGCCTTCTTGGCTTGCATGCTTTGATGAAGCAAGCTGCCATGCTGGAGAAGCCCATGTAGCAACGAACTGAAGGTAGCATCTAGATAGGAACATTTGGCCCTCAGTCCAACAGTTCTCAAAGTACTGAATTTTGCTGTGGTTGTCACTTAAAACCAGATGAGCTTGGAAGTGCATCCTTCCCTAGCTGAGCATTCAGATGATACTCCATCTAGGGCCAACACCTTGACTGCAGTTTTGTGAGAGATACTGAGACAGAAGACACAGAAAAGCTAGACAACAAACGTGTGTTGTCTTAAGCCACTAGGTTTGTGGCAATATTGTTATGCAGCAATCGATAACTAATGCACTCCCTTTTCCCTCCTACATCCCTTTCAGAATTTCTCCCTGATCTGCTGTGGTCTCCCCACCCAGAACCCAGTGCCAGGCTTGAGCACCCAGAGGCCTAGCACTCCATGGTCCCCATGCCTTTCCCTCACTCATCTATGCACTGACCTCAATTTACTCCATAGAGAAAGCATCTGACTGGGCCAGTTATCATAGATTCCTTAGGTCTTAACCCAAAGGAAAGGATATTTAGTGACATTTTTTGTTGATGATACTAGGGCCTCTCTGGCATCCCTTAAATTCAAATACTTTGGGGTTTTTGTTTGTTTTCTCTTCTTTAAAAATTGTTTTTATTTTTCAATTATAGTTAACATTCAATATTATATTAGTTTCAGGTATACAGTATAGTGGTTAGACATTTGTATAACTTATGAAGTGATTACCCCAATAACTCCAGTACCCACTTGACACCATACACAGTTATTACATTACTAAAGGCCCGGTGCATGAATTCATGCACAGGTGGGGTCCAGCCAGCACACCCCGATTAGGGCCGATTGGGGCCAGGCCATCCGGTAAGAGGGACCACGGGAAGTTGACCAGCCGGCCCGCCCCTGGTCAGGGCAGGGGGTTGCCGATTGGGGCTGCAGTGCGCATCAAAGCAACTCGTCATTCCATTCATTCTGGCATTCTGGTCGCTTGGCTTTTATATATATAGATTATTGACTCTGTTCCTTCCCTAAGCTATACTTTACATCTTGATGACTATTTTGTAACTGCCAATTTGTACTTTTTTTTCTAATTTTATTATGTATTGGTTTCAGGTATACAGCCTAGACAATCATATATTTTACATAGTGTTCCCTTGATATTTCCATTACCCCAACTGGCACCATGCATGGTTATCACAATATTATTGACTATATTTCCTATACTGCACTTACTTCCTCATAACTACCAATTTGTGCTTCTTAGTCCCTTCACCTCTTTCACCCAGTGCCCCAAGGGTATGGAAGCACTTCAGACCACACACACACACACAAAAACTGTTCCTTGAGAGAGAGGTGATTCAAATAAATATGTAATTGTTGTTAATGGCAGGTTATGACTGCGTGTGATGATGTGCACAATTGTCACTGGCTACTGTTTGAGTCCTCTCCTATCTGGAGTCACCATGAATAGCCAGAGCTGACCTCTATGGTCCCACACCAGCCTTCTTTCTGTCTTCAGTTCCTTCCTCTTCCCCTGCCTCTTTCTCTCTTTCCTGGGACGCACAGCTGCAACGCCATAGAGCCCAGACAGCAGTTGCACTGAAGGAGGATTCACAGGGCTGCACAAAAGCTGCCAGCCACCAACACACAAAGCCTTTCCTTCAGTCAGGTTCCTGGGTCTCCCAGCTCTTAGGAGAACCATAATTCTGCATGGAGAGTCAGATTTCCTCTTTCCTGTGGGAATTTCTAGGCTGACCCTACATTTCCTTTATGCTCACACCCATTCCACCCAATCTGATCCACAGTTGTTAGACAATCCCTCACCCCTCTGGGAATAGCATTTACCGGGTATACCGTCTGTGGATTCTGTGATTCTGTGATGCTGCAAGTCAACGCAGCATTTCAATCACATTGCACAGTAAACCAGGATGTGTTTCGTGATTAAGCACTGAAAAGGCGACAGGTGGTACATTTATGGGTAATTAAAGCCTGCCGCAGGCTGTGTTATAACGCATGAGGCTGACAGTGCAGAAATTACCGCAATCCTTGTTGAAGAAACAGCTCTGCCTGTCACATGGCTGTTGCTACACGCAAGCTTTCAGACAAAGAACAGGATTAGGAAGGAAAAGCTCACTAATTTTTTTTTTTCTAATTGACATTTAGGTCATTTGGGTCATAACCACTTGGATGTTCTGAGTATTTGTTTTGCTTTGGGTTTGTTGGGGAGTTGTTTTTTCAGAGTTCTGATGCTATATGCTACAAAACATAATGATTCACTAATACTTAAATTTCACTTAGTTCAGGATGGAGCTATTCATAGACTGTTTACAAATGCATCTCATCTTTTGAATTATTAATTCAAGATAAAACGCATTCTGTTAATGGAAGTTTTTCTTTGATAGCTTATTCCAAGAATCCTCAAACATCCTTGATCTCTGAAGAGTCCCAAACTAATCAAGAGGTTACAATGACCTCAAAGTTGTTTTTGATACAAATACACGTTGTAGATTCTGGGAACCAAAGTATCAAATTCTCTTTCCAGTAATGATGCATGTGCTCTTGGTGACTGTGAACATGAGGGTCTACTAAAATGAAGAGCACTTAAGAGTCTTTTTAGGATGTTTGTCCATTATGTTCTTCGACCTGAACATCAGAATATTTCAACATGAAAAATATCAAATTGATTCAATTCCATTAACACTTCTAGAATGAAGATTACTTATTAATTCAAAGAGCTCCTTTTGCTTTCATTAAGTTGCAAACAGAATATTTTTCAAGCATAGTAGGGCTGAGCCCTGGAGTCAGCAAAGGGCACCCAGCAGTCCTGCTGTGGGCCATGCCTGATATCGGGCACCTTCACTCTCTCAATTAGCAGAGCCAGTGGCCTCATTTTACTCCCAATACCTCTCAAGCATTAAACACAACTTTTGGAAATTCTCTTTTTTTTTCAGTCCTCTCCTCCTTCCATATGTTCTTCCTAATTATTTCATTTATTCCTATGACTTTGTTGTGGGTTGAGCAGTGTCCCCCCTCAAAAAAAATGTGTTGAATCCTAGCACCCAGTACCTTAGCCTGTGACCTTATTTGGAAATAGGGTCTTTACAGAGGCAGAAATTTAAAATGCAATCATAGAGTGGGCCCTGATCCAATATGACTGGTGTTGTTATGAAAAGGGAAATTTGGAAACACCAACAGACACACACAGGGAGAATGCCATGTGAACATGAAGGCAGAGATTGGATGATGGTTCCTTGCTGATGCCAAGGAACGCCAAAGATTGCCAGCAAGCCACCAGAAGCCAGGGAGAGAGGCCTGGGACAGATTCTTCTGCACACCCCTCAGAAGGAACCAACCTGCCAACACCTTGATTCTAGATATCTGGCCTCCAGAACTGTGAGACAATAAATTTCTGCCACTTTGATACTTTGTTATGGTAGCCCAGAAAACTAATACAGAGCCTTGTATTATCTCCAGCTTAAACCCCTCTTCTAAATTGCCTGGTTGACAAGGGATATGCAGGTTTCTCAAAGTTATGTAAAGGGCTTATTTAGCCCAATGCCTGGACCATAACAAGTTCTGATGACGATTTTATGATGATGCTGAGGAAGTGACAGAAGAAGGAAAAGGAGAAGCAGTGGCAGGAGGAAGAAGAGAATGAATTCATGGAATCTGGCTGCCCTCTGTGAAATACAAAAGATGTAAACAGTCTCAGCACGAGAACATTTTTTCTATCTTTGTACTTTCCCCACCCACCCAAAGGGTATAAAGCAGACTCATTATTGAATCTTCTGAATGTTTGTCCTTACTGAATGCACTGGCGGACACTGGTATTTAATCACGAGTGGACACCCTTGAGAGGAAATCATAGTTCCTGGCTCCTTTGTACAATTAACAAAAGTATTTCTTTATGGTCAGGTGGTCTGGAGCTCTGCCTCCTTAGCCAGCACTATACTTCATCCAAGTAGAAGAGGAAAAGTTAGTGTGATATGTTGCTGTGCCTGTGACTTAGTAGCAATCTGACTCTCAACCTGTTCTTCTCACCTTCAACTAGACTCTTCCTCCGATAGGATGAAGAGGCATAAAACAGTAAACTACGCCCACCTCCTGCAGGAACCAGAGTGCCCAGGTTATTTCAAATGGTACCATTTCTCAACTATCTGCTAGACATTCAAAACGCTGTCAGACACTTACTTCATGTTCAGTATTCCAGTTGATCCCACAAACCCCCACTTCCACAATGGAAGAGTTATTATTCCCATTTCAAAAAGGACTACCCATTTCACAGGTGGCTAGAAAGTGGCAGAACTGGGATTTGAACCTACTCCCCTGTGACTGGCCTGCTTAGGATCCAGTCCCTGGAATGATGTCTGGTGCATTGTAGATGCTCAAATGTTTTGTGGCCTGAATGACTTCAAAGCCTGCACTCTTTCCACAACATGGTGGAAATCCTCTAGAATAGGAAGAGAAGGGGTGAAGAAGATAGAAACTCTAGACCAAAGCTCTGGGGTCTGGATATTGAAAGATAAGTAATTACTTTCCACCAACTTGTAGTAATTATACACACTGCAAGGCAATATTTATTAGATACCTAAGGCCAGTGATTCTTAAAAACAAGTAAATAACAACAAAAGATTACTTATCATTTAGAGTATCTCTGGACTTTAAGATAATCCCTCACAAAACACTTATTTAACCAATTACTATTTGGTCATTTGCTGTCCTCTCACACTAACCCCACAGACCTTGAATCATGTTGCCAGGACTTGAGGAAAACGTCTAAAATGCAACTCAAAGAAAGTCAGAGATTGCATTCTATCACTTATGTGTGGGATCTAAAAAAATCTAATCATAGAAACAGTGTACAATGGTGGTTGCCAGAGGGTAAGGGAGGTGGGGAGATGGTGGTTAAAGGGTACAAACTTCCAGTTATAAGTACATGTGGGGATCTAATGTGCACCAAGGTGACTATCCTCTCTAATAAAATGGTAATATGCAAATTAACCATCACTCCGCTACATAAGCCACGTCCACCAGCCAATCAGGGTGAGTATGCAAATTAACCCAAACCAAGATGGCTACAGCCACAGAGAGCAAGGTTTCCCAGGTAACAGAGCAAGCCAAGCTTTCCATAGCCGTTGCAGGCCTAAGCCTCCACTCAAGCTACAAAGTTTCAGTTATAGAAGGTAAACAAATTCAAACAAATGGCAGCAGAATGGAGCTTAAGAGAGCAGGCCAGGGTTGCCAGCGGCAACAGGGGAAGCAAAGCTTTCCGCACACCCTGGCCAGGCTCACCCGCTTAAGGCTACAAAGTTTCAATTGTAGAGGGTGAATTAACTGCCACAGAAATGGCTGCCACCCCAGAGGGAGCAGCAGGCTTGGCTCCGCTCCAGGCTACAAAGTTTCAATTGTAGAAGGAAAATAAATCCCAGATACCAGGGCCTCTGCTTGGGTTGCCAGGGGCGTGGCTGGCCTGAAAACCACCACAGGCCCCTCGCTCAGGCTGCCCCACGCCCCAAGGGAACCCCACCCTGATCCGGGACACCCTTCAGGGCAAACCAGCTGGCCCCCACCCATGCACCAGGCCTCTATCTTATCTAATAAAAGAGTAATATATAGATTGATCATCACTGCAACACACAATATAGCTGCCCCCATGTGGTCAAAGATCCTGCCCCCATGTGGACACAGATGGCCACTACAAGATGGCCAGCAGGAGAGGGCAGTTGGGAGGCACCCGGCCTGCAAGGGAGGGCAGTTGAGAGGGACCAGGCTTGCAAGGGAGGGCAGTTGGAGGTGATCAACCCTGCAGGAGAGGGCAGTTAGGGGTGACCAGGCTGGCAGAGGAAAGAAGTTGGGGGCAAACAGGCTGGCAGGGGAGCAGTTAAGCATCAACCAGGCTGGCAGTGGAGTGATTAGGGGGTGATCAGGCTGGCAGGCAGAAGTGGTTAGGGGCAATCAGGAAGGCAGGCAGGCAAGCAGTTGAGAGCCAGCAGTCCTGGATTGTGAGAGGGATGTCCCAGATTGGAGAGGGTACAGGCTGGGCTGAGGGACAACCCCTGCCGTGCACGAATTTAGTGCACCGGGCTTCTAGTAGTTAATAATGCTGCATAATATACTTGAAAGTTGCTAAGAGAGTAGACCTTAAAAATTCTCACCACAAAAAAATAAATGGTAATTATGTGAGGTAGATGGAGGCATGACCTATCGCTATGGTGGCAATCATTTTATAATATATAGGAGTGCCAAATAAACATGTTGCACACCTTAAACTTACACAATATTATATGTCATATGTCAATTATATCACAATAAAGCTGATGACACTTTTTAATTAGGTACAGGTCTTTCAGCCTATATCTTTCCAGAAGTTTATAAATCATTTAACATCTTTTTCCTAAATGTCATCTTCCCGAGACAGGTAGATGAGGTTCCTTCAGATTCCTTTCCTAGTACGTGTGCGGAAAAGACTGAACAAAATGTGAGGAGCTCTTTCCAATTTCCACTTAGGAGAGCAGATTAGTGAATGGTGCAGACCGTCCACATCTGCCTTTCAGGAGCTTGGCCTGGGCACAGGATAGGTTTTCTATTGGGAAAAATCCCAAAGCCCTTGATCCAAGGTCAACTGTGTACTAGTTCTTGACACCTTTTCTTTCTTAAACTACATTACCAGTGCTCTCACAAAAACAATACTTTTGGATTACTGACAAATAGTATTTCTTATATATAAGATCTTATATCATGTAATATATAAATTTCATAATGTACGTAGTGCCAAATGAATAGCTTTAAAGGATTATTATGGAAGGCAAGAGAAGAGTCCGAGCTAGCACAGAGGAAGCTCATTCTAGTGCAGTTCAGATATCCTGGATTTGAATGTTGTCATTTCATTGATGAATCTTTTCTGAGCACCAGTGATGTACTCTGCATGGAGCCATGTCCTGGGGATACAATGATGAGCAAGATGAACATAGTTCCTGGCCACTCAGAGCATGTAGTCTATTTGAAAGCAATTAGAATGAAGTGCAGGGTGCATCTGGCAGAAGTGCTGAATCTAGTCTAGAAGGGTTAGAGAAGGCTTCCTGGAGGAAGCAACAACTAAGAACTAAGCTGAAATCTCAAGAAGCAAACGAGGCCAAGGGGAGGAGTATGCCCAACTGGAGAATGGTGTGTACAGAAACTCACAGAGAAAGTGGGCACGCTGCTTCCTAGCACCTGACGCCTTGAGTGCCTGGAAGGTAAAAGATAACATGAGGAATTCCCAATGGAGCAATCAGGGGGCTAACTGTGATGGGCCCTGTAACCATGGACTTCATCCAAGGGCAATGAGAAGCCATTGCAGGGATTTAAACAGGGGTTACATGATCAGATTGCTGATTTAAAGGGTGGAAATCAAGTTGCAGAGGAACAAGTCTAGGGACAGGGGACCAGTGAGGCTGCATAGTAAATCCCAAGCAAAAGATGGTGGTATGTGCGGAAATACAGAGGCAGGGAGATAGAAGTGCTTTGTTGGAGACAGATTTCAGAGGTAGAATCCTCTGTGAACAGGGTCATTCTTCTGCTCCGCTTTGAGCCATAGGGAGGAGGATGCTGCCAGCAGCAGAGGAAGAGGACATCAGTGGAGTAGTGAGCTGGAAACACGGAGGGAGGTTGGAGAAGGAGGGGCATGAATTCTTTTTGGGTAGAATGACTGCGTCATTTATTGTCTAGACTGGTACACATTTGAAAATAAAAAGAGGCTATATTGGTGCTATTGTGACAACAACATAAACTGAGTCTGTACCTGGCAAACCTGATCACACTAGTTTGGGGACATATTGAGATTGGAGGTACCAATAAGATATCAAGTGAAGATGTCAAGTAGGTGGCAGGTACATGTGTCTGAGCTTGAGGTGAAATTCTTGGCTAAAGAGTTTTCTACCAAGAAAACAATTAAGGAAGTTGTTTCTTTCCAATTGCTTTATGATGTTTAATTAAGACACATTTTATGACTGTTGTCACTGTAGCTGCCAAAATAAACTGACAGCTAAGGATTGTTGTCCTTTTCCTTATAGTATACGGTATACCCGGTGGTCCAGGAATGCCCCTGGACGTGCCCAGGAGAACTGTCTCCAGCTTGAAGTTAGAGTCAGGATGAAATGTGATCAAAGACAACAGTGAAGAGAGCAAGGATATATGAACACACATTGCATCCCCAATCCTGGCGGGGGAAAGAAAGCTCATCTACTAACTCTGGATTAGTGGCATCATTTTATATCTGGATGACAGCATGTTGTTGCTGTGGTTGTTATAATCATTAGCAATTATCATTATTATTATGACAGATGCCACGCTAATACTAAGCATCAGTCTTTGTCAATGCCAGCATAAATGAATACATATATTAAAGTTCTTTCCACTTTTAGTTCTTTCTCATTTTGAAGGCTAAACCTGAAATAACATGAAGACATTTATTGCTGTCACCTACTAGCTGATTATATCATCATAAGAGAAAGCTATTTTAGAGAATGCGCTCAACAATGAAGGATTTGTACAGCATGTCTGCAGAATTAGTATCCCACAAACATCAAAGGTTTAAATTATCATTTGATAATTCTATATAATAAAAGGCTAATATGCAAATAGACCGAATGGCGGAACAACCAAATAACTGGTCGCTATGATGTGCGCTAACCACCAGGGAGCATGTGCGGAACATGGTGGGCATAGGCTGCGGCAAGATGGTGGAGCAGGTGAGCGGGGACACCAGACCAAGGCCAGGGTGCCGGTCACTGTCATCAGGGCGAGCCTGTGGTGGTTACTGAAAATTCTTTGCTCCCGCACACTGCAGTCCCGCCCAGTGCTCGCACCTGCTGCTGGTGCTGGAGCTGCTGCTTGCACCCCCTGCCAACGCCTGGCACTGGCCCCGATCGCCCCTCAGGGCTTCTTTACCTCCCCCTGCTCCTGAGGGGTGATAGGGCAGCAGCTGCAGCTGCTGTTCACACCTGCTGATGGTGCTGGCCCCGCTCGCAACCACTGCTGGCGCCGGTTGCTCTGCACCATCAGCAGGTGTGAGCGGGGCCAACGCCATAGCGTGTGGGAGTGGTGGCAGGAGCGGGGCTGTCTGCAGACAAGGGATGGGGGGGAGGCTGTGGCGGAAGGGGCTGGGCGGGGGCATGGAAGATGGGCCGAGACCTGCCCCTGTGCCTACCGCAGTCTCACAGCCCACAGTTCCTTTCAAGGTGTATGAATTCGTGCACTGAGCCCCTAGTTATTTGTTAATATGGAGAATTACTTCTCTAATACTGACAAAATGGCGATGAGTGAAAATTCGAGTTGCCAGGTGGAGAATCGGGCTTCTGTCAGTGCCCACACCACCATGACCTCTGTTTGTTGCATGTGCTGTCTTACTTGCAAAGTGATCGATAACACCTTCTCACTGACTGATCTGCATGGCAATCTAGACAGTCTCCATCAGAACTCCAATTCATTATTTCTTTGGCACAGCCACTGCTGACAGAGAGCCAACAGCTGCTGAGAAACAATCTCAAAAAGGCAAGGGAAATGACCCAACTGGCCATTTAGTAGAATGGGTGAATAAATTGGTATATTCATGCAATGGAATACTGTGCAGCAGTGGGAATAAAAGAAGCACAGCTACCACATCTACATGGATGAACCTTAAAATGCACAATGTTGAGTGAAAGAAGAAAACATAAAAGAATATATACAGTATTATTCTAGGATCAAAAATTGGACCTAAAACATGAGATATGTACATAGCTGATAACCCCATAAAGAAAAGCAAGGAAGTGATTGTCACGAAAGTTAAGACAGGGTTTACCCCAGGGAAAGAGAAGGGCATGTGGCTGGGGAGGGACGCATGGGGTTGCCAGGATACTGGCAGTATCCTATTTCTTGATCTGGCTGCTGGTTGCATGGGTGTTCACTTTACAGTTATTTGTTAAACTGTGCATTTGTATTTTATGCATTTGCCTGAATGTGTGCGCTACTTCACAAAGAAAAAATATTTAAGATGAGACTACTAGAGCAGTAATATGGAGGGACCTAAATCTGTATGTTTTAAAATTCTAATTACAGTGAATTATTCAAAGGGAACATGAATTCTTCCAGTTCTATCTTTTCTTCCTTCCATTCAGAGCCTTTTCCCAGTGCCACCTCCCTTTAATTTAATCCCACTCTCCCCTACCTCTAACCCCACCCACAGTAGAGTCTCACATCCTGGACCTTTCTTGGTTTCTGACACAACAAGAGGTCACCACTTGGTATGGCTAGTGGGGAACATAGGAAAGCTGCCACAGTGCTCACAGCAGTCCTGGGGAAGAGGCTCAGCAGTGAGAATGGCCTCCGGCCCTACTTACAGAATTAACAGTATACCACCCGCCCCCCTTCGAAAAATGAGGGATTTAAGCATGGAACTGCTTTGCTCATTCAGAATGAAGAGGCCAAATTCCTCCTCCTAGCTGACCCCAACTTTCCATGTAGGCCAGCACTCCCTTTAACATGAGGAGAATTAGCACCACAGTGTTCTTCCTATCACCTGCTCTAGGACATTCTCCAACAGCCTTGACCCTCATTATGAGTATGAGACAAAGTCCCCTGCCTGAAAGAACAGTTTGAAAAACCGAGCCCTATAGGACAATCTTTATTCTTAGAGCTTTTTTCCAACTAGACCCACCAGAGTTGACAAGAATCAGCAGTGTGGTGAGAATCATGACTAAAAAGCTCATGCCTGTTACAAACCTAGTTTCCTTTTAGCCTAACAGGATTCCTTCCTGCTACCCAGGACTTGGGGGTCTGCACTAAGCTTCAGGGCTCCATGAACCACTACTCTGTCCCCTGAGGTTGCTTCATAAAAGGATGCCAAAGATAATCAGATAGTCTGTACAAAGCATAAATGTGAGCTCTAGCTTGAACCTATTCTGTTTTCTTGGCTTTGAAATCATCACCTTTGATCTTAATTTTAGTTTTCTATGGTAACCATGGTTTCAGAATCCTCCTTTCAATTACTGTGAGCAGTTGCATAAAGGAGATACTGGGTTTAATCTCTTAAGCCCATCTGAAATTTCTGCACTGGTCTGAGTGGCAATTCGATTATAAAATGAACTTCAGACCCTGCTTTCCAAGGCAGGCAGTGGCTGAGCAGTTTCATTTTGGGTCCACTCTACGTAGTAGTGGGCTCAGGCCTAAACAACTTTCATCCTGGTCTGAAAACATCTCATCTTGCTCCAGTTACTGCCTCCCCTTGGTCTCCCAGCCTCAGGCTGTTTTAGCACCACTGCATTGGTCAAGAAAATGCACTTTCCAAGCCTCTTGAACCCTCTGTCTTCTGTCTTTCCTGAGTCATTCCCTTCAGGGCCCAGCCCAAGCCCCATTGCAACCTGACCACCTCAATCCACAAGGGCCTCTCCCTGCACTGAAGCTGGGAGTTCCCTGACTCTGCTTCTCTGACAACTTCATTGAAGTGTTGCTTTGGATTGCTGTTGATCTCTGCTTTAATGGAGCTGGTTTGCCAGTCCCTGTTATCATTTCCTTGAGAGTGGAACCCTTTGTGTGCACAATGATGTCTATACCATGCTGAGGGTTCAGTAAAGTCTTGGATTTTTTTTAACTTCACCCCTTAATCTTCATTCAGCCCACATGATTCATCTTCTCTAATTGCCTTGATCCACCCTAAGTCCAAATCAGAAAAGAGCATGGTTTTCTTGTTCCCTGGAAGTTTTCTCATGTAAATGCCACCTTTTTAAACAACTTTACTTTCCCACACAAGCTCTGGAATCCATCCTTTTCCTAATCTCTTGCTATACATATTTGTTTGTGGTTGGGTCAATAGCATAATTTTTACTCTTTTTCATCTCTCTCCATTAGCCTAGAGTCTAGACAGTGGTCGGCAAACTCATTAGTCAACAGAGCCAAATATCAAGAGTACAACGATTGAAATTTCTTTTGAGAGCCAAATTTTTTAAACTTAAACTTCTTCTAACGCCACTTCTTCCAAATAGACTCGCCCAGGCCATGGTATTTTGTGGAAGAGCCACACTCAAGGGGCCAAAGAGCCGCATGTGGCTCGCAAGCCGCAGTTTGCCGACCACGGGCCTAGGAGAAGCCTGAGGACAAAAACTATGTCAATGCTTAATTATATAGTCCCAAGGGCTGCACATCCAGGGGATCTCAGAGGTCTTTCCTGTTTTGCTGATTGACAGATTTAGGTTTAGATTCACAGAAGCCTTCTCCCTCAGACAGTGCCCTTTGTCTCATTCTATTCCCAGTGAGCCCCCTTAGCCACACCATTACACCCTCCTGCTCCAAACAGTCCCTCCCTCAGACCACATCATCAACGGTCCTCTGAAATCCTCCATTGCTGACTCATCAGAAATTCTTTAGTCAAAACATTATTCCAATACCAAGCACTTAGACCTATCCTGGCTATTTCAACTTCATAACAATTAAAAACAACTTATTTCTTCAGTCACACAAGCTACATTACTCAATAGCCACACGTGGCCAGTGGCTACAATATTGGACAGCACAGATACAGAATATTTCCAACATCACAGAAAGTTCTATTGGACAGTGCACCTAGAGCAAGCAAGAGAAATAAGGAGAGAGCAGGAGGAAAAGGATTGACCCCAGCAGGGGTCATCTAGTTCATTTCAGAGCTCTTAGGGACCAGTGTGTCTAAACTCCTCTGAGGAATATGGTGGTTTATTTTCCCATTCTGTTTTATTTTCTACCGATTTTGAGGAGAGTCTTTTCACAATCCTCTGGGTAATCTATTAAGCCTGTCACAATCAACACAGGCAGGAAGCTCTCCCTGAAGTCTGATCTTGTTCATGGTGTCCCTTGCCTGCGCAAAGCAGCTGACCTGGGCAGCCCAAAAGACAGTATGTGTATCTTTCAATAACTATTTTCTTGATTTTTCTTAATGCCAGGCATTGCATTTTCAATTTTATGCTTTACTCCACTGAGATTCTTTTTTACTTGACCCTGGGGTGAGCATATCATTATGGACTCAAGTTTATAAGTAAAATAACTAAATAACCTACATTTCAAAAGGACTTGGAGAGGGGAAACTGATGCAGAGCCAGAAACACAGACAAGATATTTCACCTTTCCTTATAATGTGGTTATTTATATGGGTTGGGTTTGGGAATTTGTTGGCTTGTTCTAGTTTCTCTCTCTCTCTCTCTCTCTCTCTCTCTCTCTCTCTCTCTCTCTTTCTCCCACTCACTCAAATGCATTTAAAAAATAAATAAAAAGGAAGCAGTAGCAGTTCCTGTACAAACTCAGAACATAGAATCTTTGAGATTTCATCCTTTGGTGCTCATTTTTAGGCTTCTTGCTCTTTTTTTAATCTCTGGTAATACCATCACTGACATTGAGATTCTCCTGTCTCATCATATGTCTACTACATAGAAGAAACTGCCTGTACAACTCATAGTTACATAGAACTTTATGAGAAGATATATTGTGGCCCCTGTCTGTATTTGCAGTGTTTATTTTACATGCCTTTAAGCATTAGGCAAAGACCCAACCCATTCCAAGCATTACTAAATGGATTTAATATCAGCTTAATTTGATCCCTGTAATAGCAACTGAAAATTTTTCATCTTGACCCTGCTAAGAAAGTGGTAAATCACTTGAATGATAGGGAATGTGCTTGCATTTCTAATAATAATTCCAAAACAGCTGGTCTCTATTTACAACCATTACAATGAACATGTCACCACTAGGACTATAACATGGCTCACCACAACTCAGTTTTATGCAAACATCTTCTGCTGCCTTTTATCTGTCTCCAAAAGAATATATTCCTCTTCCCCTGGATGGGGAGCTTTGGGGCTGCTCTCTCAGCGGCTTACATTTAGACTTGCATGGAGCCTCCATGTGATTACACACACAAAAACTCTGACCCTTGTTCCTGAATGACTTCTCAATATCCCAGCAGAACATTTTTTGCCATAGCGAACCTTTGCCTTTTTTCTTCTCCTCTCATAAAAAGCAGCAGTTGTATTACTCCTGTAATATAAAGTATATGTCCTTCAGTACTAATGCCCCATGTCCTAGCAGCCATGCGAATCACTTTAAATGCTGTTCGCAGGGAAGCCCTTTGCTCAGAAGTAACCATGACCATTCAGGATTTCAGTTGTTTAATATCAGCGCTCACTGATATTTGCATACGTTAATAGGGATTCCACGCCATCTTTAACAAATCCACCACTGCAGACTGTCTTTCTGAAAGCAGGTGGGTAGCTTGGCAAAGAACAATCAGTTTTTAAAATTACAAAGAGACAAACATGGCTACAGAGAAGTGTCAGCTGCCACGGCAGTCCCCAATGTCACCAGGCCTCTGGTGGAAGGGGAACTAGGATCGAAGCAATGCACAGAATGAGCTGCTGGTGACGGGTTTTTTTTAATGAGAAAGAAAGCTCTATCTCTATGCTACTTCCTTGTGTGTTTAACAACTCGGGCTTCATATTTGTATTATTGCAGAATTCTCTCCAGGAAAATTGGGCTCATTGGGACGTTCGCACCTTCTCACTCACACATGCCTGGACATGTTATGTCTGCAAATTGGAAAATGCAAGTGCCTACCCAGACCATGCCAAAAATGAGAGTGGGAAATGCCAAGCTCGTTTATCAATTCTCAGTGAAATTGCAGAGGCGGCTTCTTCCGCAAGAGAAGCAAATGAATGAGAGGGTGAGCGGAGTGCTAATAATGTACCATGGATCCAGATTAAAGTGTCAGGGCTTCTGCTCAGCATCTGAGCAGCTGAAATGCTCCTCTGGTTTTTGATTAAGAAAGGGAAGATACTTAAAGAGATGTGAGCTGCATGCCCAGGAAACATTTTCAAAAGCCAACCACACCTTGTCAAACCAGTAACAGAGATGATGCTGGCAGGGGTTGCTGGCCAGGCTGAGCCATTGGCAAAATCAGGAGGCAGATGAATTGTTGTTTCCAGGGGTCTGTGCCAAGGTTCCCAAGCAGCCCACCTCGTGCCCAGCTCTCTTCAGTTTACTAGCAGGGCAGGTGTAGAACTTGTAACACCGGCGTCCTCCCGGCATCACGCAGAACCCATTTCTCCCTCAGTCAGCAGCTCTCCTCATTCTCATCAGTCTGACCCTCTCTGCCTCAGTGAGCACCAACGTGGGAGACACGGTACCTCCCCACTAGGCAGGCAGACACCTCGATGCTACGAGGTCCTGAGGAAGAGGGAAATACCTCTCATTCCTCTGCAATGAGCCCATTACCAAGGAAAGGAACACAGTTAGCTTCTCAATCAGTTTATCCTGACCTTGGTTTCCAGCATTTTCATGACCTGATCCCAGACAAGAGTCTAGAGAAACACCCTCAGAGGCGCCCAGCTTAAACTCAGACTGCATTTCCCCTTCCCCTGGGGACTTTATTGAACTCAGTTTTTCTTGTATCATTTTCCTGATTTTGTTGAATTAACTTCTCATGTTTTCTTTATAGCTCATCAAGCTTCCTTAAAACAGTTATTTTGACTTCTTTATCAAGTAATCACAGATTTTCGTTTCTCTGGGATTAGTAACTGGAAAATGACTTGTGTTCCTTTGGTGGTATCATGTGTCCTTGATTTGTAATGTCCCTTGAAGTCTTAGCATTTGAAGTAGCAGTTATCTCCCCCATCTTTACTAACTGACTTCAGGAGAGAATTATCTTCTGTCAGTCTTGCTAGGGATCTGAGGCATTCTCAGACCTATTATGGTTATACATGCTCCATGCTTCTTGCTCCCTCTTGTGACAGAATTCTTAAGCTTGTCTGCCTTCTCTCGATCCTGCAGAGCCAGGACATGTGCTGACAACCTCCCCTCTGCTTCCCTGAGAGTGGTGCTAAGCTGTGGTCTCTCCCAGGTCCACAGATTCAGTCTCATCAGCTGTCTGCAAAAGCTCGCTCTTGCCGTCATCAGAAACACAGACACTGAGTCAGGCATGGGTGTGTGGGTGAGGCACATGAGGTACTAGAGGTGCCTGTGGGCCACTGGAGAGACCTGCAGGTGAGGCATCCCCAGTGGCGCATGGGCAGGCCTCCCCATGGAGTTAGTAAGATCTGTGCCCCCTTCATACATTCCAGCCCCCCGTTCATGCAGTTCATGACTCACGAGAGAGAAGTAGGCCTCTTTGGTAGCATCCCACACAGCTGGGGAAGCTGGGCACTTAATTCACACACTCTCACTTCCCTCCACGAAGAAATCCTAGACTAAGAAAGACTCTCTTTTCACTGAGCTGTGCCATCTTAGAGAAAGGGTGATGTGGGTAATGTCACTGTTTTTCTCACCCTCTCCAATGTGTCCAGTATCAAATTGTTTGGTCCATTGGTGTGCTGGAACTTTTCTGCTGGATTCCTGGACTTCCACAAAGGCTTTCTCATCTGGGGGTGATTGTCTAGCCCAGTGATGGCGAACCTATGACACGCGTGTCAGCACTGACACGCGTAGCCATTTCTGATGACACGCGGCTGCATGACGAGGATGAAACATTTGCTGCTCCTAAGGATGAAACATTTGCGACTAGAGTCTTGGAGTTAGTTTTTTCCTCCAAGTGACACACTACCCGAGTTATGCTCAGTTTTTTGGCGAAGTTTGACACGCCAAGCTCAAAAGGTTGCCCATCACTGGTCTAGCCACTCCTGGACCACAACACGAATGGCTAGAGCAGGTTCATGGGCATTTCAGGGTCCACAACCAGTACCAAGGTCTACTCAATGCATGGGTAGCAACTCCCCTCCCTGATCCCTTGGTCCGTGGTGCTGATTACAGAACCAAAGCCAAATGGGTATGTAGCCTAGTTCTCAAGGGCACAGAGTTGTTTCTGAGTCTATAGTCAGGACCACAGTCAGCCAGTCAGCTGCCTGGGTGCAGATCTGTCTTCTAAAACCGCTTTCTTCATTCTTAAACTGCACCAGGGTTTCACAGCCTCCTTCCTGGATCCCACAGCTCCCACAAGGGCACTTTTGTTTGTGGATGGATGCCAAGTTATTGTTGAGGGGGAGACACTAACAATGGACATCTTATTCAGCCATCTTGACAATATCACTCTTCCTGCATATGCTGAGTAATCCTTATTGCATGTTTCCTACCTTTGAAAACTTACCATTATGTGTGTTGAATTTGTTATAAATGTGCCTGTCAGAGAAAATCCATTTCGTGGGTTTAACAAGTGTCCGTAGTAATGAGGACACAGGGAAAGGGAAGCTGGGCAGGCTTCCCCGTGTCTCCTTCTCCAGGGCTCATGGACCACTCCTGAGCGGCATGGGCTCCCTGCTAAGAGCATTAGCCTTGTCGTGTGGCAGGGCTGCCACTTCATGAGAAGAGGCAGGGGCGTGAAGAAATTAAACGAAACCCTGAATTGTCCCCTAAGTACATTTACCTGTCCCTACTCCTCAAATAGAGCCAAATCTTTGTGTTCCAGGAAATATAATCATGAGAGCCAAAGGTTCTGGAAGACAAAGACTGGACCCATTTAAAGCCATTTCATGTGATGTGAATGGGCTGGGGCACTGAATTCAGGAAATCTGATTTGCCCTACAGTGTGACCACCTCACTATGCTGCTGTATAGCCTTGTTTCTGCCATCTTTCAAGGCCTAATGTAACCGAGCTTCTAGGGTTGAAAAAGCAAGAGTTCACAGAAAAAATGAGTAAAATAATCAAGTCTCCCAGCTCCAAGTGAAATCTCATTTAGATACAATAAACTGCACAAATAAGAATATAGGTGAAGCACTTTGCAAACACAGATTAAGTATTGTAATCAAAGGTTGGTAAATTTACAAAGGGTTTTAGAGAGCTACTTAGTGCCCCTGAATTACAGGGTGGAGATGATAGCAGCCTGCATATATAAAGAAGGCATCCATACCAGGGGGAGAAAGGGCCTATTTGGTGAAGCATGGGGGGCTGTAACTTAGAGTCTGGTGACAATATCACCAGAAGGAGGAAGGGGTAAGAATCTTTCAATGATCCACATCCAAGGACCATAAATGGGGCCTTATCCCTTTAAGGAGGTGTCCATGAGACTGACGGGCTGTAGTAGCCCAAGGCTCACACTGTGTTCCAGAAGTGATCTTTATCCGAAGGGTCTCTCTTAGCGGAGGAAACATGGAGCCTAAATACAGCTCTAATGTAGTGATGTTTCTAAATACAAATATGTAAAAGGAGTTAGTCCAAGCAGATATCTGATGCGAGAAATACTAAATTCATTACATCAAAATAAAAAGCTTCTATACAGCAAAAGAACTCTTCAACAAACAACATCCCTACTTGGTTTAGCTCAGTGGATAGTCGGCTTGTGAACTGAAGGGTCCTGGGTTCGATTCCAATCAAGAGCAAATGCCCAGTGTGGGGCATGCAGTGCAGGAAGCAGCCAATCAGTGATTCTCTCTCATCATTGATGTTTCTATCTCTCTCTCCCTCTTCCTTCCTATCTGGAATCAATAAAAATATATATTTTTTAAAAAACAACAACAAGAAGAAAGCCTACTGCATGGGAGAACATATTTGCCAATGTTATATCCAATAAGGTTTTAATCTCCAAAATTTATAGGGAACTCATACAACTTAACAAAAGCAAGATAAATAATCCAATCAAAAAATGGGCAAAGAACCTAAATAGACACTTTTTGAAAGAGGACATACAGAAGGCCGAGAGACATATGAAAACATGCTCTAAGTCACTAATCACCCAAGAGATGCAAATCAAAACAACAATGAGGTACCATCTCACACCTGTCAGGATGGCTATCATCAACAAATGACAAGTGCTGGCGAGGATGTGAAGAAAAAGGAACCCTGGTGCACTGCTGGTGGGAATGCAGACTGGTGCAGCCACTGTGGTAAACAGTATAGAGTTTCCTCAAAAAACTGAAAATGGAACTCCCATTTGACCCAGTAATCCCACTTCTATGAATATATCCCAAGAAATCAGAAAGGATATATGCACCCCTATGTTCATAGCAGCACAATTTATAATAGCTAAGATTTGGAAACAGCCTAAGTGCTCATCAGCAGATGAGTGGATTAAAAAACAGTGGTAGATCTACACAATGGAATACTATGCTGCTATAAAAAAGGAACTTTTACCACTTGCAACAGCATGGAACTGGAAAGCATTATGCTAAGTGAAATAAGCCCGTCAGAGAAAGATAAATATCACATGATCTCATTCATATGTGGGATATAATGATCAACATAAACTGGTGAACAAAAATAGATCCAGAGACAGGGGGCAGGGAGGAGGGGGGTTAGAGATCAACCAAAGGACTTGTATGCATGCATATTAGCATAACTAATGGACACGGACACTGGGGCAGTGGGGCTTGCCCTTGGGAGTGGGAGTGGGAGTGGATGGGGGGATCAATCGGGGGAAAAGGAGACATATGTAATACTTTAAACAATAAAAAAAAAATAAAAATAAAGTTAAAGAACATTAAAAAAAAAAAACACCTGTGGTACATCTACACATTGGAATACTACACTGCCATAAAAAAGAAGGCACTCTTACCATTAGCAACAGCATGGATGGACCTGGAGAGCATTATGCTTAGCAAAATAAGCCAGTTAGAGAAAGATAAATATCACATGATCTCACTCATTTTTTGAATATAATGAACAACATAAACTGATGAACAAAAATAGGTTGAGACATAGAAGCATCGAACCAACCGTCCAACCTCAGAGGGAAGGCAGGGATGGGCTGGGGGGAGGGTAACAGATCAACCAAAGGACTTGTATGCATGCACATAAGCATAACAATGGACACAGACAGTAGGGGGGGTGAGGGCATGTGCTAGGGGGGGTGGGAGTAGCCAGGGAGAGGTCAATTGGGGGGGGCGATGAAACATATTTAATACTTTAAATAATAGAGAATATAATTTTTTTTAAAACATAAAAAAAGAAATACTAAATTCTTTTTCTTAAAAAAAAAAACAAGCTAATGTATCAGGTAAAAAAAATAAAAAGTTCTGACATTTTATTGTAGTGTAATTTTGAAAGTATTCCTTCTACTGCAGGGTTTTTCAGTCTCACCACTATTGTCATGTTAGACCAGCTAATTTTTTGTGGGGTGAGGACTATTCTGTTCATTGTAGGATGTTTAGCAGCCCACTCTAAGCCAGTAGCTCCAGCCTCTACCCACTATAAGCCAGTAGCTCCTCTCAGTTGTAATAAACCAAAATGCCTTCAGTTATTGCCAGATATTCCCCAGGATCCAAAATTTCTCCTAGTTGATAACCACTGGCCTACAGTAGAAGGAGTGACTCTTCTAATTCACATAAAGGCACCATATGGGCTAGCAGTGGGCCATTAGCAAACTCCTCTGTGTCCACCCCTAAGACCAGGTAAGCTATATCAGCATCAGGGAATCCCAGATGGAATAGAGGTTCAAAATAGCTGTGATCTTCAGAGAGAAAGGACATTGATGGGAGGATAAAAGTAAAGATAGAATTTTAAAGGATGATGGACTGATACCCATAGATTGCTCTGTTTTCATTGTTCATTCTACCAAGAAGTGCTTGTTGAGTGCCTACTATATGACTTGTTTGGACATACATCCTGCAAGGGATACAAAACCAAAGTAACACGGAATCCCAGGCCTCCAGAACTTCACAGTCTACATGAGGAAATGATCAGAAAGAAATCCAACAGAAAGATTGCAGTCCATAACAATATGCAATGCACAAAAATAATGAGGCCTAAATAAATAAATAATAAAAATAATGAGGCTATAAGGGCATGGGAGGGTTCTCCAGGATGTGGAGACTGTTATCAACAGCTCCCCAGACTAATAAGTAAATTCAGAGAAAGAAGATGAGTTCATTCAAAAAGTTTCTATTGCAAAACATTTTAATTACATAAGTATCCTTCGTCTGAATGAAAAGTTTGGAAGTTCTAGGCCTCGTCCTGCTCTAACCAGCTGTGTGGCCCATGACAGCTACTAAACTGCTCTAGGTCTCAGTTTTTCCATCTCTGAAATGAGATGACTGGACCAGATGATCTCTCAGCCATTCCAGCTACAACATTCTTTGACTCTGAGCCCTGTTCATTGATTATGCCCAAGTCATTATATTTATTAAGCAGTTTTGGGTTTCTGAGATTAATTTCTCATCCTGTGACATATTTCATCCCAGAATGTTTCAGATGAAAAATTGTCTTTCCAAGCCTGCTTTAGCTTGAAATATATATTATGCCATAAAGATCACTATAGATTTGTAAAGCAAAATTCGGAAACATTAAATAGCCCATAAGTGCTTCAAAATTAATTTGATCTCACATGTGTCTGTGAATGAATGAGCTTGACATAAGCCTTTCAATTTTTCGCTTCACTTCAGGGAGTGCACAAAGTACAAGCTGTAAATCAACCTCCACATTTGCTGATGTGGCCACTAAGCTGGGAAAGAAAGAAAAAGAAATATGGCTAATAAACTATTCAAACAAGATTTAAAGGCTTGAAACACACAGGGCTCCAGCTTGTGACTTGCCTTCTTTGAATTACTCATGCTCATGTGGCTCAGATTGTGTAGACACACAGAGTGGCCACTGGAAACAGTGGGTCCAATAACTCAAGACAAAACAGCACTTAACCTTGATTATCCATTCAAGCTGGTATGTGTGAGTGGGGGGGAGAGAGAGAGAGAGGTGGGAAATGTGTTAACATGCAAGGGTTTTAGAAGGAACTAGAACTGAGATCAGAAGGATACAAATGATCGCTTCACTTCCCCACTCATGGGTCAGCCTGGATCAAGCATAGCAACAGTGAGCCTGATGGACTGGCACATATTTAGAGATGTCCATGCAACCGATTGGTATAGAATTTGCTATCAAACATTAGCTGCTCTGTGAGAAGAGCAGCAACATGGAAATATGATGGACTTGGGGTCAGATTGACCCAGGATTTTTTTTTAATTTCTTTATTGATTAAGGTGTCACATATTTGTCCTCATCCCCCCCATTCCCATCCCACACCCCTCCCCACGAATGCCCCCACCCCCCTGTTGTCCTTAACCATTGGTTAGGCGCGTATGCATGCACACAAGTCCTTTGGTTGATCTCTCCCCCCTACCCCCACCCTCCCCTACCCCCTCTCTGAGGCCTGACAGTCCGATCGATGCCTCCTTGTTTCTGAGTCTGTTCTTGTTCATCAGTCTATGTTGTTCATCATTTCCCTTAGATGAGTGAGATCATGTGTTACTAGAAATATACTTATAAGAACTGAATGTGAGACGAGCAATAATAGTTATGCTGACAGGCAAATGAATCAGTCTATAGTTTCTTTCTGGACCAACAGTTCTTTTGAGACCCAATTTCAATGTCCAGCAGTTCCTTATGTGTACATGTCGGCACTGACTTTTCAGCTCTGGATGGTGGACAAATGGTGGTAATGCAGGTTCGACTCCCTCTGGTTTGGTCTCGCCCGGACCCAGGGGCGGCGGCCTCACCCGGACCTGGGACCCAGCATCACCCGGGCCCTGGGGCACGTGGCCTCTCCCGGACACGGGACTGACCCAGGATTAAATCTTAGCTCTACCACTCTCTACCTGTGTGTCTTTAGATAAATTAGACTCCATTTTTCTACCTATAAAATGGGTGTGATAAGGCCTATCATCCATGAAGGGATTAAATGAAATAATGCGTGCTTCAGGATTAAGTCTGTGAATAAGAAAACCCAAATAATAGTGCCTTAAACATGGTAGAGGTTGGTTTTTCCTTTCTATAATATGAAGTCTAATGGTATATACAGAAGAAAAAGTGGCTTCCCTTTGGATACGTTGGGTATCCATCCTGGTTTACCGAGGGCATTCCTGGTTTACACCTGCTGGCTTGTCGTCATTACTCATAGCACCCACTTTCACTCTCAAAAGTGACCCGATTGGACAACAAATGACAAGGTAACTCTACATTGGAGAGAGACTGGAAAGTATTAAAAAATTATTCTTTTGGTAACTTTTCTCCTATAACTTATATTTATAGCTGGAAACTGGCCATTTTACCATATGACCATATGATTTTAATTACATTCTTATCCAAGACAAGTTATCTTAGAGTAGTATACCATCAAGCTGCACTTTTATTCTTCGTTTTTAAAACATATTATCCATGCATAATGGTGATGCTGAAATCAACCAGAAAGAGTTTTGATGAAGATGCAGTGGACGCAGTTTTTTGTTCCACTGATTGTTAGAAAATTCAATGCAGGCAGTTCCAACTTCCGTAAAGAGAGCTTTGGAGAGAAAGTAGCCATGCTCTCAAAACTTTCCTGTACTGGGTTTGTTACTTTTGAAAGAAACACAAACAAGAAAAGTTAAAAGACCAAGCAAGCAGCAACATTTAGAGCCTGGAGCTGTGTATCAACCTATGTGTAAGCAGGTCTCTGTATCAGAAACACTGAGGGCCATGCACTGCAGCTCCCCTCCCCTAAAGCGCCCTCCCACCGCCTGTACCTGACTTACACCAAATCACCAGACACCCCAATAAGATTTCCAGACTCTCTGAGAGCCTCCCTGCAGCAGTTTTCTCATTTGAAAAATAAAGAGATAGAGGGTATTTTCCTGCATTACAAAAAAATTGTGAAGATTAATAAGGTAACATCTCATAGAACACCTTACATCAGAAGATGCTTCAGAATGCTGTACGACTCACCGGGATACTAGGGAGAGTGTAGTGCTCAGAGCAGCTAGACCCCAATTTGAGTTCCTGATGAATCTGCACTAATGCTGTCTAATGAGGTGACTTTGGGGAAGAGACTCACTTGTACTCACTGCTCTCCTCTATAAAAGGAGGATCAGTAATACCCACCTTAAAGGATGTCATGGAAATGGACTAAAAGGCATAGGAAATGCATGTCAATACAGTAGACACTCTCATCCCTCTCCCTGATTAGCCCTTCAATTATTTGGGGACTAATGACGTGTGTACTATGTAAAAATTTTCAGCCCCCTTCCTCTTCTGTTTTTCTGTCTTTGGCATTTCCATGTGTATGGATGAAGGTCAAGCTGGAACAGTGAGAAAACTTGGAAATGGAATGAAACTTACAGAAATCAGCATTGTTCTTTGTTATTTTCCGCTCCAGTAAAAGAGCTTGGCATAGAAGATAGACTTGAATATCTTGTGCTTTACATGCAGACCGTTGTCATTGGCCCCTTTTGATGGAAAATCTAAAGTTGGTTGTGTTGTCCATCATTGTATTGGCAATATTAATACCCATGGCATTACATTCCCCCATAGAACACAAAGAAAATGGGTAACTATAAAGGACCAAAGTTTTCTCCCAGCTACACATTCAGTGACTCATCACAGGGCTTGAATACATACATCTGAGGAGAGGATTGTCTTCATAACCAATCTTCACTCTGTACAAATGTGTCACGGAGTACTATTCCTGTAAGACATATTTAACCTAGCAAATTGAGTCCTAAAGCATTTCTTTTCCTCTGTTATTTCTCATTTAGAGTACTCTTTCATCTGTCTCAGAAAGCTCTTTCCCTGTCATGGCTCATCACCTTGTCTTAGGATCTTTCTGTTCAGTATTTCTGCTTGATGCAAAGGTCAGACCCGAATAACTAAAACCTCAGGAGGACTTTCTTGTCTCTGGATTTCATCAGGGTCCAGTCTCAAGCTCCTTCTGAAACCTCATCTGTGTGTGAGTGAGTGAGTGAGTGTGTGTGTGTGTGTGTGTGTGTGTGTGTGTGTGTGTGTGTGTGTTTCCTGGATGCCCTGGGCTATCACCAGTGCTTTTGCCTCTTGACCTTAAATATTTTGTAGCATCATTTGTTTCCAGAAATCACCTGTTTATACCTATTAGACATCAGTGGGCTGGGCAAGAACGAGCAAGATGCAAGCCCAGATGCCAGATAAGGTGTGACCTACCCCTGCTGAGCAGAGATGAGTCAGGTTAATTTTTGAGATGTACCGCAAACTAGATCCCAAGAACACGTGACTGTTACAGATTGTGAGTCTACATAGAGCCCCTTCTAGGAGCTATGTCTCATAGAATGTCCATTTACCTCTGAGAACAAATTGCACCCAGTGTGGTGTCTGGGTTCTGGGACTCATGCAAATGTATTTGGAAATAATCCCAAAGAGAGTAAAATAAGCATCTTTCCTAATATTTCATGCTGATGAAGATTTTTGTTCCATTAGGAAACTATCAATGTGTGTACAACAAACACTGGGCCTGGAATCAGGAACCCCAGGTTCTGGCCTCACCTCTGCCACCAATGTGTTGTGTTTAAAGTTTGGCAAAGTATTTTGACTCTGAAGTCTGCTCATCTCTGAAGAAAGGAAATTGAACTGATTCCATCTTGGATCATTCTCAACTCTCACATTTGATTGTACAGATACCATCATCCGGATTTCCTAGTGGCCCACAGTTGTGAGACAGCAGGGCTAAGGCAGGGGCATCTGGTCTACCCCACAGCTGACTGAACCATAGAGGGGTTAAACCTATACTTCTGACTTCTTTAGCATCATGTCATTATCAGTTGAACCAGCCATCTCTACAGTGAGGAGGATTACTGATGAAGTGAGTTTTCTTCCTCACTAAACTATATAATCTTTAATAATGCTGTGGCTAGCCCTAGCTGGTTTGGCTTAGTAGATAGAGCATCGGCCTGGAGAATGAAGAGTCCCAGGTTTGATCCCAGTCAAGGGCACATACCTTTCAGGCTCAATCCCCTACCTTCATTGGGGCACGTGTGGGAGGCAACCAAGTGATATGAGAACACATCTATGTTTCTCTCCTCCCTCCCACTCTCTCTAAAAATTAATGGAAAAATATCCTCAGGTAAGGATTACCAACTAATAATAATAATTATGCTATAGTTTAAAAAAATTTAATATAAGAAACTGAAGCTTCGAGAAGTTAAGTAATTTGAGAATGGCTAGAGCATACAAGATTTAAACCCAGGTTGACTCCAGGGACCATGCAGAAATTCAGCTGCCACACTCCAGTGCCATCACTTACTTATTTCACCATATTCCACAATATATATCAGGTGTTTGACAGACATTATTAGATGCTCCATAAGTGATTCTTGAATGAATAAATGTTTTATGCTCTGCTAACTTGCCTTCAATATTTAGTCATGCTGTTTTGGAGAAGCAATATAGCCTTGTTAACCAGAAGGTGTGCTCATTCTACTTAGACTTTGTGTGGAATTGTCCATGAGACCAGCCCCAGTAGCAGAACTTAACCTATGTGATGGTTAATTTTATGAATCAACTTGACTGGGCTCAGGGATGCCCAGATAGCTGGTAAAACATTATTTCTGGGTGTGTCTGTGAGGGCATTTATGGAAGAGATTAGCATTTGAATCGGTAAAAATAAATCACCCTTACTAATGCAGGTGGATGTCATCCAATCTGTGAGGGCTTGAATAGAATACAAAGTTGGAGAAAGGGTCAATTTGCTCCCTTACTTGAGTTGGGGCATCCATCTCCTCCTGCCTTTGGCCATCAGAGCTCCTGGCTCTCAGGCCTTAGGACTCAGACTGGGACTTACACCATCAGCCCCCAGATTTTAGGGTATTTGGACTCAGACTGGAACTTAATGCCATCAGCTCCCCTAGTTCTCAGGCTTTTGGTCTTGGACTGAATTACACCACTGACTTTACTGGTTCTCCAGCTTACAGGTAGCAGATCATGGGACTTCTCAGCCTCCATAATTACATGGGCCAATTCTTATAATAAATCATATGTATGTAGTAGTCAGTACATTTTATATCTATATATCCTATTGACTCTGCCTCTCTAGAGACCCCTGACTAATACAACCTATATAAACTCTTAGGTACTTAACTTATATAAATGGTCCTTGACATTCTGAAACTAGGCTTGTCTCCCAACCGGTTTAGCCATTTTTTGGAGCAGTGGTTTCCACCTAGAGGGATGGAGGTGGAGAAAACACATGAGAACCTCATGAGGAGCTTTTTCAAATCACAGGAGTTCCACCTGCAGCACTTCCCCTCCCCCAGTGCATTCTAATCCTACCTGGGTAGGGGAGGAAATGTCTAGTTGGATGCAAGTTCCCAGGTGTTTCTGACACGGTTCCCCAGGCATTTCAACCACTCCCAACCCCACATACACAGCTCCATTGAGAAGAATCGCCGCTTTAATGAAAGCCCATTCTATCTTGTCATTAAATAAAGGCTGATCTTCTTATAATCTAAATTATTTGATGAGGTGTTGATGTGTTTCTGGCTTTAACATAAAGACACCCGACTTCCAACAGTATTGTTTATCAAATAATTGTTCTCAGCACTTTCCAGATGGCTTTTAACTGAAGATGACTTGCATATTTATGTTTCATTGTATCTTTTTTCCAAATCTAACTTCTAAAGCATAGTGCACAGCGTGGGTTAGAATTTTATTAAAGCATAATAAATGTCCTGGAACAACACTGCCCACAGAACAATGACAGAAATGTTCTACATCTGCTCTGCCCAATACAGTATCCCAGACACACGTGGCTTTTGAGCACGATGTGGCTAATGAGACTGGGGAACTAAAAATTTTATTGTATTTCATTTTAATTAATTTAAATTTAAAGTCATATGTGGCTAGTACCTACCATATTGCAACGTGCAAGTATAGAGAAGCATCCTTTCTTCTTTATTTTTTAACCAAAATAATGTAGAAGTAGGACCCATTGCAATCTTTTTTAAAAAACACTTTCCGTAAAATCCAAAACAAAGATAACACTGTAAGAGCCAAGAAGAAATTCTAGCCCACTTACATTTCCACTGGGGAAAGAATTCTTCACGAAAAGGAGAACTCTGACCCAAGAGTAGAATAGAGCAGGTAGGCAGGAAAGAGACATTCCCAAGGGAGCTCCCTGGCAAATTCTTCGTGATCTGTGAGACACAGAGTGGTGAGAGACTGTCAGGGAGAGAGATTCTCCCTCAGAGGAGAATCTAAATGTGGTTTTAGCTACCTGCCACCCCAGAAGGACAGGATGGCAATGTTAAATTCGTAAGATTGTAAAACAGGGAACTTAACTACCGTACAAGGCCAGCTGAGGTGTATAAAGTGCATTTTAACTGATGGAACTTCATTCCTGAAGTCTAGACATCGGCTGAAGCTGCCTAGATGACAGATTGGAAACCTTTCTCTTTTGTTCTAGAAAACTAGCATTTTCATTAAAAGTACCATATCACTAGGGCAGGATTGTGCTGAAATTTCTCATCTGAAGCAAATATTAGGGAAATCACAGTGACTCAGGATTCAGAGACAACTAGGGTGATAAGGTAATGGGAATACAGGACACACAGGCTTCACTATAAAAATGTGAATGAACTAAAAAAAAATCCATTCAATACAAAAGACATAGCTACTGAAGGAGCAAAGGCAGGAGGGGATATAAACTGAAGAAGTTCTTTGATGGGCCCAGAGAAGAGAGCAGAGACTCCATCTGAGCTAGGACAGTGTTTCTCAAATTGGATTTTAAGGGCATTTTCTTGTGGGGACATGGGGGTCTTTGGGTTTAATAAGAACATTTAAGATTTGTGCTTTGCTTTCATTTTGCCAATTCTAAAGATAAAACTTGTCTTTTTTCAGTGAGATTTCTCAATTGAAAATCATGTTCAATGGATGAGATTTTAGCTTTCTGCAGTAAATGTTTCTCAAATGCTGGTTAATAAAATTTATCATAGGTCTGAGAGGATTATTTTCTTAATAAAGAGTTCTGTAATTTATTCAAATTTTGGAATCAGTGGCCTAAAGGTAGACCACACACATCCTTTGATCTTTATCTTATTGAATAAGTTCAAGCAGATTGCTAACATTGCCCTTAGCTTGCTTATGAAGAGATTAAACCTTTCTCACTCAGGTGGCAGGCTGGGCACGTTACTCATATTCCTAATGTGAGTCATTGCTTAGAAAGCTTCATTCCTGTATTTAAAATGGAAACGGCGTGGTGGGGTAGTACTGGATCATGAGTCAGGAGACCTACCACTAACCCTGACTGCCTCCATCAGGCTGTGTCTCTTGTCTTCTCAGATCCTTGTGTCCTGATCCATAAAATGAAGCAGTGGACTGGATAATTAATTGCCAAGGTCACCTCCAGCCTAGATTTATTTGATTCTAACAATAAATTACAGTACCAACATATATTTCTTCTTTGAAAGGCCTCTCAACTAAAAATAATTTTCACTAGGATTTTATTTCATTTGTGTTCTTTTCATTGCTTACTCTTCGCCATGGAGCTCTGAAGGCCCAGGAGGTGATGCATTTTGAAGGAAAAATCAGTCAACACTCTGCATTCCACCTATTATCCACTACCACAAGGAAGTGGGAAATTAAACCATAGAACCCAAACTCCCAGGGCTTAGTGAAAATCACCCAGTAAAAGAAATACTTCCTCCATGGGGCATTTGGTGTGCTTTTATAAAGTTTTGAATAAATGAGACAGCTGTTCACTCAAGTGTGAGTAAATCAAATGGAAACATAAAGACTAGGTCTGTTTTTATGTTTTGAGTATTGATGAAATTATTTAATGAGTAGACTCTCAGCCTGTTAGTTGATCTACCACTAAGAGTGGCTCATATACTTAGCGAGCCCTCTGAACAAAGGAGCCAGTATGCACCGCAATGGTACAAGACCTGTCTGCATCTATAGCAAAGAGAAAAACAGGCTGCACACACGTGTGCATAGAACCACCAAGTGGGATAAGGAGTCCTCTCCCAATCTATGGAAAGATGCACATAAAGTATGTCCCATTGCCTCAGCCTTGATTGGAATGTGATACCTGTGGTCAGAGGAATCCAGGAGAGGTTTGCCTTGAAACCTGAGTGTGTCGCTAAAATAGAGCGCAGAACACCAAAATACTCAGATGGTTGCTGTGGATTGCCCTTTTTCCTACATGGGCTACCCACTGACAACTTGCACCTGGGGATATCTGTGCAGGTTGGGAGAGAATTGGGCCCTGGGACCCAGAGCAGAACTTCGAAGCTACTGCCATTGGACTCTTTAATAAAATTCGCACTGTACAGGGTGAGAATGCCATGGCTGCCTCCACTGCGTCAAGGGCTCAGCCCTCCAAATGTGGTCCTCTGGCCTGAAGGACTCATTGACCCTCCAGGAGACATGGCATGGCTTGTCCCATCAACAAGAAAAATGTGACTGCCTTCATCACTTCTGTGAAACTAATGACCTTCTTCACAGTGTGGAATGACAGCCCTCCAAAGCAAGAGAATTACTTATTTGAAATGATGCCCTTTGAAATCACCTTGTATTTCCCATCCTAGTTATAATTTGGCTAATTGCTTAATAATTCTGTTTAAATGTCTTCTCTTCTGCAAACATCAATTCATTACAGTACTTTTTCTGGTTGGAAATCCCTTTGCTTCTCCAACTATCCTCTCCCATTTGCACTCTTGCTGGAGCAACATTCTGATGCCATAAATAGCATCCCTTTAAAAAAAAAAAGTTGAACAGATCAAGGTGTCTCTGTGTTCCAGAGCCCAAGCACCATAATCTATGTCCTTGAAATAGCTCCTGTGATTGGGATCTAAGATACAAGACTGTGTCTTTAAAAAGCCAGCTTTCCTGCCAGACAAATGAAGCTGCGACCACTGGCAGCTCTGACCCCCTCCTGCTATACTTGACATAGTAAGAGGCTGCCCAAGAAAGAAAAACCCATGCCCAGCCTTTAGGATCCTGCAGCCCAGCTGGCAGCTGAAGAATTTAACTCTAGGGTATATTTACACCTGAGAATATTACCCAGATCTAAATTCTGCTCTAAGCAGAGGCCTTCTCAGAGCACAGCAACCAGTGCTTGGGCACCACAGATGTACAAACACATGCCCTGCCTAGTGGGAGGATGCAAAGAGCAGGAAGCTAAGCACCACTGCAGTTTCTGCAGGGATGAGTGCCTACCTTGGGAGGCAGCCGACGCACATTTTCTGGCAAAGGTCAGTTAGGCTAGGCTATTAAACCAACGCCGATGTTCCTCGTCATTCTTCCTTCTATATTTCAATATTGCTTATATTTTTCATGTGAAATGATGCTTTTAGTACCTGACTTTCCAACTTGAATAAGCAAATTGCTTCATCCAAATGTTCACATCCCAAAGAGGGCCAACACCAGCCCCCATGCCTTTGAGAAACTGAGAAAGGGCATGAGGAGACAGAGTGACAGAGGAGAGGCCTTGAGCTTCTGTCCTGGAACTTTCTGGGGCCAACGATGAATAAGAAATGCCACAGTCAGGTAACAACCAAGGGAGAGAAGTAAGAAGAGGTCCAGATGGGAAGCAGGAAGCAAGAGGCCATAAAATCAGATTTGAGGGAAGGAACTGGGTGTCCCTGGTCAGAAGAGAGGACAGCCCATTAACCTGGGTTTTCTGGAAAGCCACATGTGTTTCAACAAGGCCTATCTCGGTTGGCCCATCTACATGTATAGATGCACTACTACAAGGTGAGGGGCAGATTCACTCTGAGGGAAAGTGAAGAATTGCCTGGCACTGGCACTGGCCAGCCAGGGACATGGAGTGATTAGGAAAGGCAGGCTCAGCACTGGTCATCTTTACTTGCAGGTTCCTTTTAGGCTCAGATCCCATTCTTTCGGGCTTCACTGCAATATCCTGCCACATGAGGTCAAAGCTGACAGAATGGCTCAGGGAAAGAATGGGGGAGAGAAGTCCATCCTCCTGCATGACTTGGTCAACCACCTGGTAATCAAGACCCACCCCGTCCTTGCACAGGAACCTTTTAGCAGTTACCTGTATGAGGCACTGGGTGGAAGCCAGTTAGCAAATGAAGATGCTGTCAATCCGAAGGGTTGATGATGTGTACACAGCCTTGACCTGTCCAACGTGGACCAGGCCTTGGGGTCTCATTGATCTGTGTTTATGCTATCGATTTTATTTGATTTTATTTGAAATTTCTGGAATTGATTTTTTTTCCCAAAAAAAATATTTTTGATCCACAATTGGTTGAATCTATAGACGCAAAACCGAGGATATAAAGAGCAAACTGTATTCATTTTTCTTAAAAAGCTACTTCAGCCCAGCTCAGTTGGTTGAAAGGTCATCCTAATATGCCAAGGTTGCAGGTTTGATCCCTGGTCAGGGCACGTACAGGAAGCAACAAGTCAATGTTTCTCTCTTTCATTGGTCTCTCTCTCTCTCTTTCTCTCTCTCTCTCTCTCTCTCAAATCAATAAACATACCCTCAGGTAAAGATTTATTTTAAAGCTACTTCGAATTGCTTTGGTATTTGAAATGATCCCCTCAAGAATTATAACAACACATGGAAATATTGCTCACCCCATGCAGTTTTAACTTTGTGCTTTTCTCCTGAACCTTTTGATTTCTTCTATTATTTTTCTTATTGAGCATCTACAATTCTCTCCGAGCCTTGGCTTTCTGTAGAACACGTTTTATCGTCTATTGTGGATGGTATTGCCTGAGGAAGCCAAAGATAAAGTAACAATAACAACAATGAGATTAGATAATGATTGGTATTGAATAGGACTATTCCAAGTAGTTCATGTAGTATTAATTCATTCCACCCTCATTGCACCTTATGAGTTGAGCAATACTATCAGACCCATTTAATAGATGAGGAAACTGAAGCACAGAAAGATACTTGCCTAGAGTCACACAGCTAGCAAGTGGCAGAGCCAAGATATGACACCATAGTCTGACTCTCAGAACTGTGCTTTTTCTTCATCGCTGTGAATTATCTCTCTATGAATGGCATGGCCAGGAATGACATTATTTTTAACTTTTAAGAGTAAAGTGCGAGCTCCTAATGTGTTTTACCTTTAACTGTTCTGTTTTTCCCTCCCAAACTCTCAGATGATGGAAATGCTTAAAGCAAACTAAGGTAGTGTGAGACCACACCATGTAAGTGTGAGCATGGCTCCCGTGGGCCCACCTGTGTTCTGTGCGCTTCTGCCTACGTTCCCGCATGTCCTCTCCGTGTGCTTGGATTCCTGCTTCCGCCGCTTGGTGCTTGGGCCGCATGAACCGTCGCTTTTAAGCCCTAGACCTGATATCTTTGTCCCCGAGTTTATATTTGTGCTTCTCTCCCTACAATCCCCGGCACATGGGCAGGAGCCAGTGCACCTGCAGCTGTCAGCCTGGCACCTCCCCAGGAAGGAGCTGGGGGCCCCTGGGGATGCATTTGGGTATTGTTCTCTGACAACGAGCCCTCAGATTGTCAGCTTTTAGGATTCTAATCACGTGTCTATGTTCTCACTGCAACATACTACTCCATCGTGCAGAAGCCTGGGGAGGCCTCTCTGTCTAGGCCAGTGGTCGGCAAACTGCAGCTCGCAAGTCATATGCGGCTCTTTGGCCCCTTGAGTGTGGCTCTTCCACAAAATACCACATGCGGGCGTGCACGTACAGTGCGATTGAAACTTCATGGCCCATGCGCAGAAGTCGGTTTTCGGCTCTCAAAAGAAATTTCAATCGTTGTACTGTTGATATTTGGCTCTGTTGACTAATGAGTTTGCCGACCACTGGTCTAGGCCATGGTCACCCATAGTGAGCCTCAGCCATGCGGTGCTCTTCTGGGCCACCAGCCTCCACAGGTTACTGCTCTGTGAGTCTCGGTCGGAGTGGATGCCATGTGAAAACAAGTACCATGGTGCCAAGAAACAGGGCTTACATTTATTATTTTCTCTGTAAGTATACATGTGGTAAACGCACATATATTGAACAAACCTGAGATTATGAAGGATTATTAAATCAGATATGGGCCCTATTGGCCCTTCATTGTACACACAGACACACACACACACAGCCACAATCTGTTTTGGTGTTCCTTGAATCTATATGAACTCTGTTTCTACTTTGAGTGAATCAATATGTAAAAAACTAGATTTATAGATAAATAACTTGGGGAGGAGAAATTTGTGCCTGACAAAGAGGAAACCTGGAACCTTTAAAATAAGATCCTACCTTACTATGCCTCCCCCACCTGACTATGATTTCAGGGTGGTAACTGCTTCTTATTTTCAATCTCAAGGTTTCAAGTGTGTGTTGAATGGGAATTTGTTGGGAGGAAACTTTGCAAATTGTCAGAGATGATAAGAATTTAAAATTGAAGGGGCTCTCACAAGATGTAACGGAGCACTACTCAGCCCCCTGTGGTGTTGAGCCCCCAACCCTGAACAAGCACAGAATTCTGGGGCTGAAGAGATGGATCCTTCACTCCAAACCCCTTGGTTCATGCAAAATCACTGCGGTCTCGAGAGGGAAATTAACCCGTCCAAAATAGGGCAGACACTGGATTAAAACTCAGTCCTCCCCTTTCCATCACAGCATCTTATCAGTGTATTGACCCAGCTCCTTTCTCTCTGGTTGAAAACCCACATACACAGCCAGGAGAGGTTTTTTTAAGTTAAGGAGCCTACATCCCAAGAAAGGACTCGGGTCCCAGTCCTGGCTCTGTCACGAAGTATCTGGGTGATCTTGGGAAAGTTACTGTGCTTCTCTGGACCTCAGGCTCTTCGTGTGTAATATGTATTTGAGAACAGCTGATTTCAAAAGTACACAATGCTAAGTTTGCTCCTAACCTCGATCTGTTTATCACACCATTTCCTCCCAGCAGCATTCATTCCCCATTATAGGATTATGAAAAAAGTTATAGTCGGGCTGTGCAAATGGGGATGATCCTAACAACAAATCAAACAGAAAGAGGACTTTTTGGCCCGGGGGTTGATGTGTCTCAGTGGTTGAGCATCGACCTATGAACCAGGAGGTCTTGGTTGGATTCCTGGTCAGGGCTCATGCTTGGGTTGCAGGCTGGATCCCCAGTAGGGGACATGCAGGAGGCAGCCGATCAATGATTCTCTCTCATCATTGATGTTTCTATTTCTCCCTCACTCTTCCTCTCTGAAATTACTACTAATAATAATATTTTTAAAAGGGGGCGGGTTGGGGGGGGAGCTTTTCCAGCTTCCTCCAGGTCCTTCCTGTCCCTTTCCTAGGATAATCATTGTCCTCTTGAGACCTCTAGTGGCCATATTGGAAACTGCAGGCATCTGAGGACAGGGGAGGAACCAAAGATACCTATTGTGGGCAGCCCCCAAACCACACAGCCATGCACGCCACAGTGGTCTATGGAGGCCTCAGCCTGAAATACTTTCTAGATAGAAGAAAGGAAACATCTGTGTCCTGAGACCACTGAAATATCCCCAGAGGATTGGTGGCCTGAAATATGTGAATATAGTGCCCCACCCCCCAAAAAAATGCCTGGCTTATCATAGATTACTAGAGGCCCGATGCACGAAGATTTGTGTAAGAATGGGTCTTCCTTCCCCTGGCTGCCGGCACTGCCTTCAATCTGGCCTTTCTGCTCGGGCCCGGAGCTGCCTTTCCGCCTTCCCATGCTGCCCGGAGCAGCTGGGGTGGTGTGGAACACCTGCATCATTGCCATGGTGACGATGCAGGCGTCCCACCCTGCCCCCAGCCGCTCAGCACCTATGTATGCAAATTAACCCGTCATCTTTGTTTGGGTTAATTTGCATAATCACTCCTGATTGGCTGGTGGGCATCGCAAAGGTAAGGTCAATTAGCATGTTACTCTTTTATTAGGTAGATTTCTGCTGGGTTATCCATGGTTACTCATGGTAATGAGAACTCTGCCTTCTTTTGTGCTTTCAGTTATTCCTGCTTAGTTCAGGGATCTACTCGAAGTTCTAGACTTAGCCAATCCTTCTTGTCTAGGTTATAGAACAGACCTATAACCCCATTTTTATCTGAAACCAAACTGAGCTCCTGGGAGTCCAGAGCTCCAGCCACCAGAGCCTGGTTACTTGGCACACGCACACACCATTTGCTCTCTTAGGGCCCTTCCTAGGGGCCTGGCTCTGGGGCCAGTGGCCTGCACTGCTCTTCCAGACATTTGCCTCCTGGCGAGGGAGGAAATAAGCCCTCTGACACCACTGCCTCCCACACTCTGACCCTCAGTAAACAGCTTACACCTGACGGACACACGGCTGAATTGTTGTCATTGCTTTAACCCAGTGGTTCTCAAAGTGTGGTCCCCAAACCAGCAGCATGATCATCACCCAGGAACCTATTAGAAATGCAGATCCTTAGGCCCTGCCACGGACCCACTGAGTCAGAAGCTCTCAAAGTGGGGCCCAGCCGTCTGTGTTCTACAAACCCTCCCGGTGCTTCCAAGGCTCAGTCAAGTTTGAAAACCACCGCCCCAGGCGTGGATTCACAACTGTCAGTGTACACAGGGGCACGAACTCTCAGCTTCTTTAAAATGTAGGTACTGACACCTCACCCACAGAGATTTAGTAGTTCTGCAGTGGGGATGCAGAAATCTGATTTTTAACCCATCGCTCCATGTTACTTTGATGTGGGAGGCCCACCCATCACCGCTTTGAGAAATCTGGCTCTAGAAAGAGCGGGGCCATCTTTGCAAGCACAGTTTAGTTTCCTCTCTCGAATTAGATGTAAGTATTGTTCTCATTTCTCTCCAGTCATGAAAGAGGTTTCAGGACGTGTATCAGAACACTCCGGGTCTTTAGAGGGGGTCATACTGTTCCCTTGACAAATCGGTGTTTGCTGCCACAGTGAGGAAAATCGCAGTGGAGTCTGCATCATAATCCGAAAGTGAAATCCTCCTCTGGAAAGAGATAATGACTGAGAGGACAGAAAGTGCAGGGAACCTGGGGCTTCTTGTGAGGCTGGTGTCTGGGGTGCTGAGCCAGGCCCGGGCACGCAGCTGTGTGCGAGTCCATCAGATGGAGCATAAACTTCACTCATATGGCCTCTGCTTTTACCCCTGAAAAAAATAGAGTTCATTTTTGTAAATGAAAAGTCCTAACTCTCCTCAGTGCAACTCTGGGTCCTACTGGGAGCTCCAGAAGGGATTTTCCATTGCTCTTCTGGCCCATTTAACTTCCCCGCCTACCCACCCCACCCCTCCAGTTCTCTTCAGAGCACCCACGCCTCTGCAGGGCTCGGGTTCATTGGGGTGTGCTCTGAGAAGACTAAAATGCTGAGTCACGTTTTCAAAGATCTGACAGGAACAGAGCAAGAGACTTGGCGCTGACACTGCTTATTGCCACCTGGGATTCTCAGTCATTGTTCAGGCACCAGCTTGCACAGACACTGTCTGCTTGGGACAACAGTTTTATCAGGTGAAGCCTCTATTCTTTCAAATCATGTGGATAGAGCAAGCAAAAAGCTGGCTCCCTCCTTTCCTTCCCTTCTCCCTTGTTTACCCCCCTGCCTTCCATCTTCTTCCTCTTAACCATTTTCCCATGCTTTCTTTCCGACCATCTCTAAGCTTCTGTGATTTTTCTCCAGCTTTCCTCCCTCCCTCTCCTTTCTTCCTTTTGGGCCTCACACGATCCTGAAAAGCAGGCACCCCCACCCAGGAGCCCAAAGAGACTCGCAAGCATTCACGGCTGCAGCCACATGCATCCTGCCAGGCAGGGAACACCACCTTAATTTACCATGAAGCGCAATTAAAAGACAGAGCTCCCATCTCCTCGCACTCAGACAGAGGGAAACAAGAAAGGGGAGAACATCAGAGGAAGATCCACATTGCTTAAAATCCTGAGTGGACAGGAAAGAGAGGAGTGGGGAGAAGTGAGGGCAATCCTGAAAGGAGAGGCAATTGCCTCTCACATCAAAATGTCAAAACCCTATTGAGGAGCCAAGGATAGGCAGGGCTGGCCTTGCTCTCTGGAAGCACTGGCTCTCCTCTCCCCTCCCCTACTTGTTCTTGGCTCCTGCACCAAGGCCCATGTAGTCCCACAGGGGATCTGAGCTCAGCAGAGCCCCCATGGTTGGAGCTTAATGTTCTGCAGCCTCAGACTTGACACTGTGTCTTATGCATGAAGTCTGATGGGACAGTGGCGCATTGGAGCATGCAGTGTGTTGGGGAAGCTTGGAGACAGCACAGGATGTCCTGCTTCCTGCTGCCTCCACTTCCATCCTCCCTCTCCCAACCCCATCCCATGTCCCCAGCTCCCCCAGGGGGTGGAGGGTGGGTTCTCAGCTCACTCTCCTGCCCTCTAGAACCTGAGCCCAGCCTGGCCTCCCCTCCCTGTGCCCATCCAGTAACTACTGCCCTCAAGGGCCTGAGTGTAGGTGGGGAAGGTCACAGTTAGCTGCACCTATCCTGCTGCCTCTTGGGATTCAGCATAGCAGTTGCCATCCCACCCAGGACTGGCAGTGTGCCTGGTGGATGTCAGGAAGCTTCAATGAGGGATGCACTGACTGCTCATTCCTGATCCAGATACAGACGTTGCAGTAATGAGTGGGGAGTGTCATCTGTCCTCCTTGCGTTTGGGGAAACCCCCTGGGAAGGGAGATTCCCCAGGGCCTATCCCAAGCCAGGGAACAACATGTCAATCCAGGGCCTGGAGGTGAGGAGATCCCAGCAGCCAGCAGGCCTGAGTAGGCACACAAGGTGGGTCTCCTTAGCACCTGTGAAGGTCCTGAATAGCCCTGTGCCAGATGGAGTGCTCCAGCCAACTCCCTCGAGCCCAGTCTGTGCCTGCAGAACCTTCTTGTCCTTCTTCCAACCTTTCTGAGGCTGCTTGTGTTTGTCTTTTCTAGCCAGCTTGAGGCATCCTCCAGGGACAAAATATGAAGTATGATTTCGATGATTGCACAAATGAGTTAAATGCTCTGACCTTTGCATTTGAAACTGGCATTGCACAAATGAACGATAAAATTCATGCTAATAATTTACATTTTTAATTTACTTAGAATGGCATTAGATATCAAATAAAAGACACCATGACTGGTATCTTTAAATATGAATATATTTAATAAGCTGAACTGCACACTTAAAAATGTGCAAGATGTACCTGTAATGTGTAATGTAAAAAGGTTAAGATGGCAATTTTATGTTATGTGTATTTTACCACAATAACAACAACAAAAAAAGAATAAAAACAAATGCCATGACAAAGCAGAAGAGAGACCACAAGAAAAAAGGGGAAAGCTTTGTATTTTAGTACCTTTAATGGCACTTTCTCCTGGTTTGGGGATAATTTTCAGCTAGTACTGGGCCTGCATATTATGCAGCTGATTCTGCCTGCACCACACAATCTCCCCTGATGGTGGGGGTGAAATTCTAATCTTGTGGGGGTATATTCCCAATCTATGGCTGAGGCTACTTATTTTAAATATATTTTTATTGATTTCAGAGAGGAAGGGAGAGAGAGATAGAAACATCAATGATAAAAGAGAATCATTGATCAGCTGCCTCCTGCATACCCCCCACTGAGGATCGAGCCCACAACCCAGGCATGTGCCCCTGATCAGAATCGAACCCAGGACCCTTCAGTCCACAGGCCGACGCTCTATCCACTGAGCCAAACCAGCTAGGGCATGGCTGAGGCTACTTTCAATCTTAGTACCTATTCATCCATGGGAGGAAAAAAAACACACCTAAGTAATGAAAAGGCAAAGAGATTCATGCATTTATATGAGCACCCACCTCATTCCTAGGTGACCTCGAATATGCACAGGGTAGAGTGAGAGTTCTGTGATGTGGTCAGTTCATCGATTATGCGACCCTATTCAAAATCACAGCTTCTTAGAGAGAGCCAAGATGGCAGTGGAGTAGGTTGAAGGTACACTCACCTCCTCCCGGGACCAAAGTGAAATCACAACTAAATTATAGAACAGTCAACCTGAATGATCAACTGAAGACTAGCTGCAGAGAAGTCTTATAACCAAGGATTTACAGAAGAAGCCACATGGAGATTGGTAGAAAGGGTGGAGACATGAAAAGGGCTGGCCCCGCCCCCACAGGTGGTGGCTGAGTTTCCAGAGGGATATCTCAGCTGTGTGTGATGTTCCCCCTGAGAAGTGTGGGGTCTCAACACCAAGCTGGGATCCCCAGCCCATAGCACCAGAGCTGGGAAGAGGTGCCCATATAACATCTGACTGTGAAAATCAGCAGGAATTCTGTCCACCAGAGAGATACAGCAGACTGCTAGAGATACATTGGCCTCTTTAATGGCCAATGCACAAAATCTCATTCACAGCCACTCACCTTGGGCTCCAGCAGAGAGAGGGTGGAGCTGTGTGAGGAGACACTGAGGTTTGTGGCTTTGAGGAGAGAATTAAAAGGGACAGCTGCCATGATACCTGTGCTGAGTCCCTCTCCCACACCACAGACACCATCTTTCTTGGGTGGAGCAATCCCCTCCTTATGGCACCAGCCTGGGGAAATGCAATAGCCCCACTCTCTGAACTCTCTGTAGCCCCACCCTTTGGAGTTCAGGCCCTACTGAGGAGTCAGCAGCATAGTCCAGGGTGTAGAAGTCTAGGCAGAGTTCAGGGGGTATCAGTAACTAAGTTGTGTAGCTTTTATGGGCCATTCCCCCCACTCTCCCATTAACCTGACTGGAGCCTCCCCCTCATGAGAGATCTGCTAGCCCCACTCTCAGGACTTCCAGTACCCCTACCACCCAACTCCAGGTGGCTCCACCCTGCCAAGGTCTTGGAAGAATCCAGGACAAGCTAAGTTGTGTAGTTCTGAGTCAAGAGCTACTCACCCTACCTTACCACAAGCCTGACTGGCACCTCCCCATCATAGGAGATCCATCCTCCTACCTCCTGGTGGCCCCACACTGCTGAGATCAGGCTCCTGGCAGAATCTTGAACAAATTGAGTTATGTAGCTCTAAGACGGGGCCATTTTCCCTTGCATGCCCAACCAGTGAAGAGCCCTCCTTTCACACGGCCAAATCTTGGTCTGTTTGGACCTGATAAACTCTGCTGGCCTCACCATGACAACTCCCTAAGACCTTGCCCCACCACAAAGGTGCACAAACACCCAGCAGGTGACAGCTAGACTTGGCATATACTGGGACATTAGCTGAGTGACCTCAGACCCAGCACTGGCACTGAGATTGAACCTGTATCAATCTGGTGAACACCACTTGCCCCTACCTGGTGACTCACTGAGAACTTACCTCATGTAACTCAAGTATCGTCAGATGCTGTTTCAGTGACTGAGCCTAACAAGCAGCCAACAGATGGAGGCAGATCTTGGGGTGCCTTCAGACTTACTGACCTGCCCCTGGGCTCAGTGCTGGTGTAAGCCATCCTTGGTGTGCAGCTTGATCCTTCTCATGCACCCAGGCCCAGCAGAGGCAGCCACAAATTGGGGATCACTTTGTAGCTCCAAACAGGTTTCCCAGTGCCAGTCATAGACAGCATCTGACATTGACCTGCACCAGAGCTCGTCCCAAGAGGCCCCAGACCCACAAGTGGCCCATATCAGACAACATCAGAGCAGAATCCAATTAGCTTCACAAGTGGCCCATCCAAAGGAGATCTCAACAGGCACCAGATCCTTCTGAGGCAAATTCCTATTCATGTAGTCAGCACGTGCACAGCAGCTCAAACACTGTGGTCAGGGCTGATCCTCACAGTCAGCCATCCTGAGGGTTGATCCACACTTAAATGGTCCAATAGCAATCAAGGCTCAATTACAACAGGAGGGCTCATATAACCCACACAGAGGGCATTCCTGGAGCACCCAGCTCAGGTAACCAAGGAGACTGTGCCCCTGGGTCCCACAAGTCACCTACTACATAAGGCCACCCTACCAAGACTGGAGCATAGCAGATCTCCATTATAAATAGAAACAAACCCAAAGAGGCAGCCAAAATAAGAAGACAAAGAAACATGCCCCAAATGAAATAACAGGAAAAAATCTCTAGAAAAGGAGCAAAATTAAACAGAGCAATTTATCAGAAATAGAGTTCAAAAAATGGTTATAAGGATCAGAAGGAACTAATTAAGAAAGACAACAGCATCAAAAAGGACTTAGAAACTATAAAAATAACCAGTCAGAAATGAAGAATGCAATAACTGAAATGAAGAATACACCAGAAAGAATAAGCAGTAAATTGGTTGGATGAAGCAGAAGTTCAAATCAAAGATTTGGAAAATAAGGTACAAGAAAACAGCCAATCAGAACAGCAAAAAGAAAAAAGAATTTTTTTTAATGAGATAGTTTAAGAAACCTTTGGGACAACATGAAGCATAATAACATCCACATCATAGGGGTACCAGAAGGAGATGAGAGATAACAAGGAATCGAGAACCCATTTGAAGAAATAATGACTGAAAAATTCCCTAATCTAGTGGAGGAAAAAGACATACAAGTCCATGAAGCACAGAGAATCCCAAACAAGATGAACCCAAAGAAGCATACATTATAATTAAAATAGAAAAGGTTAAAGACAAAGAGAGAATCTTAAAAGCCACAAGAGAAAGACAGTTAGTTACATACAATGGAGTTTTCATAATACTGTCAGCTGATTTCTCAATAGAAACATTTCAAGTCAGAAGGAATTGGCATGAAATATTCAAAATGATGAAAAGCAAGAACCTACAACCAAGACTACTTTACTCAGGAAGGCTAGCATTTAAACGTGAAGTAGAAATAAAGAGCTTCCCAGAAAAGAAAAAGCTAAAGGAGTTTGTTATCATCAAACCAGTATTACAAGAAATGTTAAAGTGACTTCTTTAAGAAAAAAGAAGAAAAACGTGATTAAAAGAATAAAATTGCAATAAATACGTACCTATCAAGAATCATTTTAAATGTAAATGGCTTAAATTCTCCAATAAAAAGACATAGGGTATCCCTGGCTGGTGTGACTCAGTTGGTTGGAGAATCATCTATGCACCAAAAAGTCAGGGGTTTGATTCCCAGAGAACATACCCAGATTGCAGGTTTGATCCTTGGTCATCAGGACATGTACAGGAGACAATCAATCAATGTTTCTCTTTCACATCAATTTTTTTCTCTCTCTCTACCCCTCCTCCCTTCATCTCTCTCTAAAAAATCAATAAAAACATATCCTTGGGCAAGGATTTTTTTTTTTTAAGTTTTAAATAGAATTGCCTTATGACCCAGCAATTCCATTTCTAGGAATATATACAAAGAAACCCAAAACATTAATTTGAAGGAATATATGTTCATTATAACGTTATTTCTAATAGCTAAGATTCGGAAGCATCCCCAAGTGCTGCTTCCAAATCTTGGCTATTGGATGAGTGAATTTAAAAATGGGGGTGGGGGGTGGGGAGTGGTACATTTACACAATTGAATACTACTCAGCTAAAAAAAAAATTTAAAAAAAGGAGGCCTTACATTTTGCAACAGAATGGATGAACCTGGAGAGTATTATGCTTAGTGAAATAAGCCAGTCAGAGAAAAACAAGTACCACATGATTTCACTTAAATGTGGAATCTAATGAATAAAATAAACTTACAAACAAAATAAAAAACATACTCATAGATACAGACAACAAGACTAACAGCTGTCAGAAGAGAGGGGTGTTGGGGGCTGGCTGAAAAAGGTAAAGGGATTAAACAAAGGGAAAAAACTCCTAGACACAGACAACATTATGGTGAGGGAAAAGGGGTTGGGGGGGAGGTAGAAGAAAGGAAAGGGGGGGAATAAGTGGTGATGGAAGGAGACTTGACTTGAGGTGGTAAACACACAATATAATATACATATGATGTATTATAGACTTGTACACCTGAAACCTATGTAATTTTATTAACCAATGTCACCCCAATAAATTTTTTTAAAAAGAACACAGCTTCTTACACTCAACACAGATTGTCTATATTTCCGGCATATTACAAATAACTTGGATCATTTATCACCCTCCTGTTTGAAGTCTTGCACCTTAAAAGAAAATAAGCTTGTAGCTCCTCATAGCTCTAGTATGAAAACAGGGAATAAAGCAGATTTAAGTGCAGAAATTATCATTTCTGTAGCACCATTTCTCTTCATAAAATTTGTCCGAGCTACACTTTAAATGAGATTTTAAAAAGAGAAGATAGCAACTTGACCCTTCCAGGTTAAGGAAACTTTATCTAAACTGAGGTTACTATGGTTTACAAATTCCTCAAAGTTACTCTTCATGGGCTCATAATGTAGCCACCCAAACATACCTTTTTCTTCACCTTTGTGAGCCTCAGTAAGCTCTTTAGGCAGGCGTGGGAAGCTTAATCTACTTCCTATGAAATTATACTATTCTCTTGATCAGCTTATCCCAGCTTTGCAAATTGAGAAAAATTCATTCCTGGCATCAACAGCCTGTTAAATTGGTTCTGATTAATAATTGAATCTTAAGACCCTTTCAAGGCAACATTTACAACAACAGATTAGTGGGGAAGGGAGAGTGATGCCATGTAGCACCATGTCATGGTGGAACAGACTGATGACCTTAACTGGAGGTTAAATGAAGAGGCCAGATTCTGGGGGAGTTTAATTTCTGAGAAAAATCATAGAACTACACAGAAACTTCTCCCCTGCAGACACAAAGACCTACCATTTATTTCCCATTCATATACTTTAGGTGCTGATCTAAACACATTCCTCTTGTATGTGGAGTGTGACTACAAGTCATATTCTTGTAATTTGCATTAAAGCTTTTTAGATTTTGAATTATTTCTAGTGGCACTGCTGAAGGAATATTTTTTCCTTTAATCCTGAAGGAGAAAATACAATCCTTCTGAAATATCAGACTGACAAATAGATAGACTATTAGATTAACAATCCCTCCAGATGATTTTCAGGCATATAGTGTGCCCAAATAACTATATCTTTATGGCAAATCCTTTAAGCATGTCCATGTGGTACACCAGAACTTACTTGAGCCCAGATTCTCCCAGCTCAGTCTGTGACTGACAGTAATTTCAATCCTATTATTTTAACCACTGGAGGGAAAAGAAGGAAACCTACGAGTAAAAGAACGAAGAGATTCTTGCATTTAGATGGGCACCCATCACATTTTTTTTTTTTTAGGTAAGAATAAGACCTGCATATATATATATATATTTTATTTTTTATTGATTTCAGAAATAAAGGGAGAGGGAAAGGTAGAAACATCAGTGATGAGAATCACTGATTGGCTATCTCCTGCACAGCCCCCTACTGGGGATCAAGCCTGCAATTCAAGTATGTACTCTGGGAATCAAACCGTGACCTTCTGGTTCATAGGTCGATCACTGAGCAACACTGGCTGGGCAAGACCTGTAGGTATTGATTGGTCAGTAGAACTAGCATGTTAGCTACAACCACAATTTCCATTTTTATTCTGTTCATAAAGAAGTCTCTATTTGACCTGCCAGGTATGACAAGTAGCTCAAAGAAAATGGAACACTTTGGGTCATGCCATTTTCAGTTTTCTAATAAGGAAAAAGCATGTTCAAAATACACATCTTTTTTTTTTTTTGTCATTGTCTGTGTTCTTGCACAGATTATAGATTGTGTCCATAACGGAAACCAGTAGCCAAGAATAGACATGTCTATCTGTCTGTCTGTCTTTACAAATTGCTAACATATGACATGAACTGGCCTTGCCAGAAGCCTTAGTACTGATAGAAATGAATGACTAGTGGAATCCAAATAAATTAAAGGAAACATGCCTTTACATACAGCACAGCCAACCTCAGAGTGAGTGGATGGTCAACATTGTAGAATATTGTAATAATATTCCAAAGAGTGCTTCTTGGCCAGTGGTGGGAGTGCGAGGTTCTCATGCTCCTGCATTCCACTGCGTAGTGTGGTCCACACTTCAGGAATCTTTACTTTCCTCCCCTGGTTATGCAATGGAGGCATCCCATCAGGAGTATCATCAGACAGAGCTTGTCTCAAATTTGTAGGCTTGCTTTTTCATTCTCTTTTTTTCTCCTACTATCAGATGAACCATTACAGCATCATGTAACATTCACCTCAGCTTTTCAGCGTTTGTGCTCCTTTCTCTTCTTAATTGTAAATTTTCCACTCAGCCAGCTTTCCCATGGTTCTGGGTGGTAGACGTTTTGTCTTTTAGTTGTATTTTTGAAATTGTTGTGTGAGGCGGCAGTTTAGTTGTTTAACCTTGCCGCCATCTTGGTTCCTCCTCCCACCCATCACATTTCTAAGTAACCCCTGAGTTTTCTCAACGGAGGCCTTCAGGCTACCCTAAAGTGTTGCATCAGAACTATCCCGGAGATGAGCTTAAAATGCTGTCGCCTGTACTCTTTCCAGATCTACCAATTCTGACTCTTTGGGGATTTTTTAGTTAATTAGGAGGCTCTTATGCAGTAAAAGTTGGGAACTACTGACTTCTAGACACTTTCATTAATGTTGGTGACTCATGTTTTCAAAATACAACAATTGCACATGTGAGAATCTTTAGGTCACTTGCTTGGTAAAACTAATTGGTATGTTTTGTAATTCCTAGAGGTTGAGAGCAAATTTCTTTCAGCATTCATTGTTTCAGGAAGTGTGTCCTGAGCTGTCCAAGACTTGGGCACTGTGCTCGCTTTTGTAAGTTAACAGATCTTCACAGCTTCTCTATGCACAGTGACACCTGCACGTTTGCTATACTTAGAAAAGACTGGGGCTGCAAGAGAAGGCTGAGAAGTGAATCTTTGAAAGAATTAGGAGAAAGGTAATAATAACAGCTAAAAGACTCCCCACTTCCTTGCATTATTATAATTTTTCTATGTGCTGGGGCTTTGCCTGTGTTATCTTATTTCATCCATACAATAATCTGTGAAGTAGATATGAGTACTAGTATATTGTCACCATTTTACAGATGAGGACCCTGTAGCTCAGAGAGGCTATTCGGCTTGTGAGTAGTGGAGTGGGGATTCACTCCCAGCCGTCTGCAGGCTCTTATTCAACAATATTCCAACCAGCACAGTCGTTTCCTTTTCCAGGAGGTGAGGCTATCAACTGTGAATATTTGTACTCTCTTGTCCACCTAATTTCTATTCCAGTGGTGATCTGTTTTCTATAAATCCATGAAGCACACATATATGCCAGTCTGTGGGGATACAAGGTAAATAAATGTGTGCCTCAAGAAGCTCCCAATTACTGCCCTGGCCTGGTAGCTCAGTTGGTTCGAGCATCCGTCCTCCCAGTATGCCAAGTTTTCTGGTTCATCCCCGGTCAGGGCACATGCAAGAAGCAACCAGTAAATGCACAAATAAGTGGAACAATAAATCAATGCTTCTCCCTCTCTCTCAAATCAATAAATTTCATTTAAAAAAAGAAGCTCCCAATCACTAAGACATTCAATCATACAGAATGTCCACAATTAGCCCTGGTCAGTTTGGCTCAGTGGTTGGAGTGTCAGCCCACAGAATGAAGGGTTGCAGGTTTGATTCCGGGTCAGGGGCACATACGTAGGTTGCAGGCTCGATCCCTGGCTCTGGTCGGGCACATGTGGATCAATGTGTCTCTCTCACATCCTCCCTTCCCTTCCTCCCCTCCACTCTCTCTAAAAAAATCAATGGGGAAAAAATATTCTGGAGTGAGGATTTTTATAAAAAAGAAAGTCAGAATTAAAACGTAGAACCCCCAATTTCCTTGAGTAATCTTGAAGCCATTAGACTGCCTGGCCTGCCTTTCTGAAATTCCCCCTGGAGAAGTAGTTTCCAACTGCCTTGCATTATTTGGATGTCCAAATAACTTCCAGTTTATTTGTTCTTATTCAAGCACAGCCACTCCTGGGGCCAGTAAGTTTGGAACTGAACCCTCTTTGCCATGCAGTCTGGAGAATTATAATTTGTAACACCTTTCAGTGTGTTAACGTCAGCCTTTTTCCTCCTTCCCAAATGCTGGTAAAATTTCCTGAGCTCTCAAAACTGGCCTCCTCAATGTAATCCCTAACAATAAAGAGCAAAGCTATGCACAAGAGCTACCAGGGGGGTTATAGCTGAAGGTTCTACAGGAGAGAAATAGGACATGTGGTTTGCAATCATTACTACATAGAAGTTTCTGTGGCAGTTAAAGTCTCGTTAAAAATAAGTTGCCCAAGTCTAGCTGGGTCCCAGGCTACTTCCTGCTATGAAGGCTGAATACAAACTAGAATATCTCACTGTCAATATGAAAATTGTGTAAAAATGTCTTGAAGACCCTTTAGACTTGCCCTGGAAGCTAGCATTGCAGATTTCCTTCACCCCAACCAATCAATCTGTAAGAATTTTCTTCAGCCTTTCTTACTATACAGGTGTTCCTAGGCACAACACAGCCCTAAGGGCTCAGTTTCAAGCTGTGGGACCTGGGGCAGGCTCAGATCTTACAGCAAATGACAACCACTGGCCAACCTGCCCCCTCACAATTTGGTCCTCAAAAGTAGAGCTATCTCCAGAGACATGCCCCCCGACCCCGCTCCCAAACATAAATATAGACAGAGAGTAGTATGTCCTGCCCTGCCCAGACTTTGTCAACACCTCAAGCTGCTTCTCACCACCCCACCTTGAGAACCCTGAGTCCAGGATCACCACCAACACCCTTCTGCTTTCTCCATTTATATTTCTAGATAACTGGAGAAAGACTCAAACATGGTGATGCATCTACTACACCTTGATACGGGTAACCTGCACTGAGCATACCTTGCTACATGGCACCTTCTTCATTCATTTCTTATTGGTCCCACACATATGCCTTCCAGAAGTGGCTCCAAACCTTGTTTTCTTTTGCTCAAGCCTGCAACACCCCTCCAACCTCAGTGGACCCCACCAGACCCTCTGCTGAGATGAAGCTCATCCAATGACAACTTCAAGTTCCTTTTTGTCCACCTCAAGTCTTCCCTTTTTTTCACTTATTTTTATTCCTTCACCTCATTTCTGTTTCTGTCCCAGAACCTACTTTTCCTCCTGAGTTGTTTTATTATTTTTTTAATAACTCCCCAGCCTCCTGTCCCCCAAACCCTGGAAACCACCATTCTACTTTCTGTCTCTATGAATTTGACTACTCTATATACCTCATGTAAGTGGAATCATACAGTATTTGTCTTTTTGTAACTGGTTTATTTCACTTAGCATACTCCCCTCAAGATTCATCCATGTTGGAGCATGTGTCAGAATGTCCTCCTTTTTTAAGGCTCAGTAATAATCCATTGTCAGTATATACATTTTGTTTATCCATTCATCCATCAATGGACACTTGAGTTGCTATTGTGCCTCCTGAGTTTTTAATACCCTCCCCTATAGTCCCTCCAGAGTCTATAGTCTATCAATTACTTTCTTTTTCCCACATTGAATAGCGTCCTCTCCATTAATGTTTTCCCCTTATCCTATACATATGCTCAGGACCATGAACTCCACCCTTTACATCTTGAGCTTTACTCTTACCCTTGCCTTTTTACTACTACAATTTCACTTTTTAAAATAATCTGTTCCCCATACTTCTACTTCCACACTATCTATTCACTTTTGAAAAAATTATTATGAGTATTTCCTGCATTCAAAAATGTATAAATAATGATGTTTACTCACCACATGGATTAAGTAAAAAAAGTTACCAGTATCACCATTCAGAGCTCGATTGGGACTTAATCTTGTTTCTAATACTTCCACCACCATCCCCCAGACACACACACACACACACACACACACACACACACACACACTAAATGACCTTTTTCTCACACCTTCTCTGCAACCATACTCACCCTTTCTCCTTGGCACTATCTCCCTTGGCTACCGTGACCCCGGACTCTCTTGGTTCCAATCCTATATCTCTGATCCCCCTTCACTGCCTTCTGTAGCTTCTCTTCCCCTTCTAAATTTCTGACCTTTGTCATCTCTCCTCTCTCTATTATCTCTCTTCTCTAAATTATCCATTTCAATTATTTCACCTCTCACCTCTCCCAAATGTCCATGATTTTCAAATCTAAGTCTTCAGTCTATATTTTTCACCAAAGCTCCATTTCCAAATTTCTATTTGCATGATAGATGTGACTGCCCTATTAGCACCTCAAATTGGCAGACCTCAGGGCTTTATCCTCAACCCTGTCCTCTTTGACATTCTCAACAATGACTCATATGGGGGAATTCAAGTTTATCAAATTTGTGATGCATTGTATAGTTGGAAAACAAATGAATCCCAAAGACTTTTGCAGGTTAAATATAGCAGAATGAAATTTAACAAAGGTCAATGCAAGAAACTGACCATGGTTCTAAACACTCAACCACACAATCAGAGAGGTCGTAAATCAGGAGATATTGAAAGGAAAGACACAGGGAATTTAGTTAAGTGGCAAGGTTATTGGGCAGAAATATTGTGAAAAAAGCTAATGGAATCACAGGCTGTCAAAGATAAAATATCTAAAGTAAAGAAGGAGTTCCTCAATTTACCAGTGTTTGATTGATGTGTACAGTGCTGATTTTAGCTCTTGGAACCACATTCAAAGCAAGGCTATAGGAAACTTGGTGGGCATTGAAAAAAGAGCAATTGGGACCATGAATGTATCTAAAATGGGTCATATCCTAAGGTCTATATAGATTCTAGAAGAGAAACTAGACAGGTTCTTTGTAGCTCCATATAATACAGCACCAGTAGGAGGCACTAGAAGACAATGATTCAACCCAGGCCAATGAAGAACTATCCAACTCTCTGAGCTGCAGATCAGGGAAAGGACTTTTGAGGAGGTAGTATAACAAGGGGAGATTTCCAAATTCAGTGGAGATGGAGATGGAAATTCCAGCTTCCTCTCTTCAAATCTCTGCCACCACCAGGTCCTTAATTATGTGCCTAGAACTCACTACATAACATATTAGAGTAAAAAAGCCAATGTTCATTCTTACTAGTATAGCCATGGGGGGGGGGGGCGGGTGGACTATGAAACATGGAAAGTCCTCCCTTTAAAGTCGGGAACAAGAGAAGATGCCTCTACCACCACTACCATTAGCATTTTGCTGGAGGTCCTAATGTAGTATCAAAAATACTTCACCCGTCTAAGAGAACATAAGACAGATAGAAAGGGCATGAGACTGATCTGGGTTTGATACCTAGCTCTATAACTTACAATGTATATGACCTTGGGAAATTATTTAACCATATCTTTTTCTCATCTACAAAATGAGCAATCTCATCTACCTCAAGGAGTTTTTGTGAGGGTTGTGCCTCTAGGGGCACAACCAAACCCCAAGAGGAAACAGGTTGTGCCCTCAATCAGGGTAATATAGGAGAGTTTAGTGAAGCAACTATTGACAGAGGTGTGGGCAGGACTAAGAAGAACCAGAAGGGATGATGAAACCGCCCCAGGTTAGCAACAGAGGGAGCCATTACATAAGGGAGTGATTACCAAAAGCTGGAGAGAAATGTAGGTGTAGGTGTAGCTGTCTCTATAACTGGCTCTGGGAGAGGCCACATCACGCCACATCACAGGACCTGTGGCCTTCAGTAGAATACTGCCATTGGACCTGTAGCCTGTTAAGAGAGAAAATACCCCACCAGTCTCCTGCCGATCTGCGATCAGCTGAAGCCATAGGGCAAAATAGCCCCATTGATGCAGTCTAAGGGTCAGGCCCCTGGACCATAGAAGTGGGTGGAGAATGGATCTGGAAGGACAATCGGAAAACATCAACCAAAGTGCTTCATAAACTTTAGTCTTTTTCCTCAGTCCTCCCAGTTGCATTTTTCTCAAGAAGCAATGCTGAGCTGTAAATTGGAAATTTTTTAGCCACTCTTTTACCTTTTCAAAGAGCTTCAATTCATAGGGCATTCATTGTTTTACTTCATCCCCATAGCACTTTATTAGGTAAACTGGGCCAGTAGTATTATACTGAGGCTTAAGAGATTAAATGACTTTTCAAAGATCACAGAGGGTCCAAGGCTATAACCCAGATTCATTAGATTTGTGAGATATCCCAGATATAGTGATGCTAAAAAGGTTATTTGAAGATGAACCCTTTGAGTAAGCTAATGGATCGCAAGCATTGTCATCATCCAGGCAGAAAGTTGCATCTCCAAAAAAAATGATCTGATTCCACTTATAATAAAGAATATATGGTGTGTATAGTATATATGCACATATGTAATTTATAATAAAGGACATATATACAAAAAATACCTATATTCTTAATAAAAGAGAAAGAGAAAATCAGAACCAGTGAATGGAGCTCAATTCAAATATGCTAATTTAAAAAGGTACTCAAGAGGCTGTGGCTGAGCATCGAATTGGATTCTGAGCTTCTTGGCAGAAGTTACACAATTCTCATTATTGAGAAAGAAGCAACATACTATTTTCTCAGAGGAAAAAAGGGAAAATGTTCCTAGGGGAGAAACAAACACTCTATGATGGGTTTCTTGTGGAGGAAGCTACCTTGTATGTAAGACACTGAGTGACATAATGGACAGTGTCCTTGACAACAGTTTTATAACTAATAAAAATGAGAGTTCTCCATGGTGGTTTCTTGAAATGTGGGCATAGCCTTGGAATACATCTCCATGAAGGTCATTCTAGGAGGAGTTAAGATAACGGTCCAGGCATAAAGTTCCTGGTGTTCTAACAGTGTCACAGGTGGACCTGAGAGAACCTGAGGGAAGAGGAGAGAGTCCTTCCCTTTGAGACCATCTCCCTGAGTAGCATTTCTGTCAGGCAGGCTTCTGATTGGCAGGTATCTGGAGGTTGTTCTCTCCATCAAGGCCCACAGTGAGTGCTAGGGTCGGACGCTGCTGACTGAGGAAAGGGAATTCTTGGACTTTGAGGAAGAATTAGATCACCAGGCGGTAGGGCTGGGCTGACAATCGGTCTTGACAGCATTGTGACTTGCATTCACGGTGCCGCCAGTTCCTGACAGGCAGCTGGATAGAACTCGCTCAGGCACATGACTAAGCACTGCCTCTCCTGTTGTCTTCCAGCGATTTGTTTTCAACTATCAAGGAGTAAAAGGACGCGAACTGAGGTAGAAAATACTCTCCCAGTTTCACTCCTTCGAGCTTAAACCTCAAATACAACTTCCCCAAAATGCCATACAGTCTGCCAGCCAGAAGAACCTGCCCCTCACCTTTTGTGAGAGTTGCAGACCAGGACTGTTTGGGATCCCCTATCCTTGAACTTTAATGCAGGTGAAATGAGCTGAAAATGAACTTTAGGGGTGGACTTGAAAGGAACTACCACCTATTGCCACCTCCAGGTGCCAGGCAAGTTAAAACACAACCTCTGGTCTTCCCTGTTTGCCATTCAGGCAGGTGATAATCTCCATTTTATTGCTCAGATTAGAAAATGAGGTTCTGAGTTGATAAGCAATTAGCTACGGTCACACATTGATAGAGCTGCATTTATTCCTGGCTTTCTCTGACTCATGCAGGGCTCACAGGGCGCTCAAGGCAGCAGAAGGCTTGATGCTTTGGCCTCTGTGATTTGGAGAAGGGCAGGTCATGGCTCCCTGGCTGCCTATGTAGGAACTGCTGGTCTTGCCTGAGTCCCATGTCCCTGATTGGGTACCAGATACAACTGCCCAGAGCCCCTGCAGAGCCCAAAATGGAACAGATGTGGACCTGCTACACCCTGGGGCCAGCTTTTCAAGGAGTTTTTATCCACATCTCTCATTGGCCCTCACAACAACCAGATAGATAAAACTCATTATAGGAGAGTCAAAGCAGTAAACCTGTTACACACACACACGCACACACATGCACACACACACACGCACACGCACATACACACACCCCTGGCCTGGATCAGAGCTGGGACAACAGCCCAGCTGCGTGGAGTGCCCAGTCCCAGGAGAACATGTGTGGGAAGATGTTGTGTAGCTGAGAAATTGGGTGTCTGTCAACCATATGCTCTCTCAGATGTAGACAGTGTAGCCTAGTTACACAGAGCTGGAATGAAGCTTTGTTAAGTGCCCTGCATATCTGGCTTAGTGGGGTTTTTCTAATTAGAGCCCCTGACCGACCCCCACCCCCCACCCACCATCCCAACCCCAAAAAGAAATTAGCTTTAGAAACGGTTCTGTGTTATTGATTCCAGGTTATATTTTGTGTTGTTTTCCTTGACCTCCATTTGACTTATCTCTCTTCATCTCAAAATCCTATAAAGTTAACAATGCAGAAATGATGGGTAGAGGTTGATCTTCTGGTTGGAAACATTTCGATTTCTTCTTATGGGTGTATTGAATTTCATTCTGGCCAAACAGAATGGACTCTCCTGCCTCCATTTTTAAAGAGCAAATAAAGCAATATAGTTAAAACCTCCGTTTGTTTCAGTGACATCAAAGGCTATCCATAATACAAGTGCTGGTTTTAGGGCCTTATATTAGCCCCTTTTCTGTTGGGATCTGCTTGGCAAAAGTCCTGAGTTGCCTGAGGGTAGCTTGTGGTCAGGATGGCAGGGTACAGCCAGCAAGGCAACTGACATTTCCTGAATGCTTACTGCATGCCTGGCACTTCCCTTTGATTACCATCATTTAGTTCTACCACAACACTAAGGGTAGGATTCATTGTCCTCATTGGAGAGGTGACAGCACATACTACTCACAGAGCGAGCCACTGGCGGGGTCAGGATTTAAACCCATTTCTCTCTGATTACAAAGCCCATTTTCTCCTCCTTCTGCCATGTTCCTCACTCCATTTCATCCCTGGGGGAATCAGGCACTGAACTCCATAAAATTGGGATCAGTCATGCATGATAGGCAAACAGCCCACAGAAGAAGACTCTCATATTTTGCTGAGCGGTTATCATCCTGATGCAGACATATGAATTTCTTGGGAGGGAAAAATATCTCCTTTTTTAACTTAGGATTATGCTTAGTTTTAGCCTGATTCTTTTTCCCACAGTCCCATCTTCATCATTCTTCCCAGCCTTTATCATTCTCCTTCTCACCTCCAAAATCATTTCTCAACTTCCCCTTTCCCCTCTCAGCTGATTTCTTGCCCAGTCAAGAAGTGATGGGTAGGGTGTCATTTAGCTAATTATTCACCTAACATGTATTGAATCACCTACTACATGCCAAAGAGAGATAGACAAGAAAAGCAATGGTGAAGTACTGATTGCTCCTGGAACACAGAGGAAGAAGGAGTTGAGCAGGCCCCCAGGGGTCAGGAAAGCTTCCAAGAATAGTTTCCTCACCCAGGATAACCACCCTGACACCAACAGAATCCTTTACAAACAAAACAACTGGCCAGTGTGGTTCAGTTGGTTGGGCGTGCACTGATTCCCGGTCAGGGCACTGCCTGTGTTGCAGGATCCATTGTAGGGGAGCACCAATCAATGTGTCACTCACATGGACATTTCTCTCCCTTCCTCCCTCTCTCTAAAATCAGTTTTAAAAAAAACAACTCTCACCATCACTCTTCGAATGTGCTTATGTTTATTCAAGAGGGGTAGTGTGGGCAGTGTTCAAGATCACAGACTCTGGAGCTGCCAAAGTGCTTATGGTAAAATCCCAGGTCCACCATCTGCTAACTATAGGGCCTTGGACAGGTTATGTATCCTCGCCACACTGCCCCTTCTCCATCCATAAAATGGGGATGATAATAGTGCCTACCTCTTGGATGTATATGTTGTGACGTATATGTTCATAAAGTACCTAGATCATTGCCTGGCACAAAGTTAGCAGCATATAACTGTTAGCTGCTGCTCTTCCTCCTCCTCCTTCTTCTTCTTCTTCTTCTTCTTCTTCTTCTTCTTCTTCTTCTTCTTCTTCTTCTTCTTCTTCTTCTTCTTCTTCCTCTTCCTCTTCTTCTTCTTCTTCTCCTTCTTCTTCTTCTCCTTCTTCTTCTTCTTCTTCTTCTTCTTCCTCTTCTCCTTCTCCTTCTCCTTCACTTAGTAACAAACTTTTGTGGAGCCCCCTCTGTGTAAAAGATCCGTGCAGGAGACAGCACTGAATACCAAGAAGCAACATAGTCCAGTAGCTAAGAGCATGGAGTTTGGTGTCCAGTGCAAATCACACCGCTGACACTTACCAACCTTGTGACCACAAGCAAGTTACCTGTGCTCTCCAAGCCCACTTGCCATTGTAAAATGAGAATAGAGATACCTGTCTCACAATGAAAATAATAGAAGGCTCTTGGCACAGAGCCTGTCTCATGCGTGGCAAGGGCAGATACGTGGTAAAGCTGATGTTCTTGCCGCTACTGTCACAGGTCCAAGAAACAGACTCAGTGGAGTTTTCAACTTTCAGTTTATGTATTGAGGAAAGATGCTCTGGGCAGTTTTCTCGTGGACTCTGACTTCCTCCAGATGCCCAGCCGAGGCAGACACAAACAAACTGCAGTGTAGGATCTGGGTGTCTGGAGAACCCAAAGTCTACCTGTGTGAACAAGGTATAGCATCCTCAAACACGTTCCAAAGAGAAGATAGGGTCTCAACTGTGATGTCTTTTCCTCACCTCAGTGAGGAAGAGGCAGGCACTCTGCAGACAAAGTGGATGTATCAGTCCTGAAAGGTCCCAGGTCTCCAGTTCAATGTGGAACTGGAGCAGATAACAGCATTTGACTGAGTGACAGCCTAATCGGCCCCAAATACTTGACAAGGGGGTTTTGATCCCTTTATTAGCCATCGCAGGTTGCAGCAGTGTGCTGCTTAACCTTTTCAAAAGAAGACAAAGAAAGTGTGTGTGTGTGTGTGTGTGTGTGTGTGTGTGTGTGTAATTGTCTGTCACATTTTTTGGTTTTCAACTCATCTTCCTCAAAGGAATGTGTCAAATTTGTTGTTATTAAGATTATTTTAAAAGAAAAACAGTGGCAGACAATCCTACTAAGGAAAAAAAATGAAACCATATGTCAACTTTTTAAATCCTGATTTTTAACAATATATGAATGTGCTCCTACACTCTCACACATACATTTTACTTACTTTTCTGTGTATTTCCAAAGGGATTTCAGATACTAACGGATTTCAGATACAAACTGCCTTTGCACACTGTTGGCCTTCACAGAGCAGGATGCAAGGCCCCTGGCAAGACGCTTAGTTACACCCATTTTACAAACCTAGTCCTGATTGTCCTCAGAATGTAAAATCTAAGTGCTTTTGGAGGACAATGGGAGGGGAGGAGGATGGGTGAGCAGGTAAGCCAGCATTTGGAGATTTCCAATGGAAACTGGCCTGGGGTGTTCCCTCACTAACATGAACACTGATGTTGAGGAGCAGGAGGTGAGCCCGGAAATGTGATAGGACCCCATAGAAATACCATCCAGATGTAGCTGGCAGCTGCTCTAATCTCATTGCTCTAATTCTCTTTATTATTAGAATATTCAAAATATTAACCTCACTCTGGATATTAAATTAATTTGGACAAATCACAATTGATGCCAATTAACTGTACTGAAGAGCATTTGCTCTTAATACCACAATTCACAATTGCACATAATTGCAATCTAATTTGTTTGCTTTAATTAATATTTGACTTATATAAAAAGAGATGGGAGAAATTTTTCAAGAGTGTCTGCCTGCTGCCCAGCCTGTATGACTCAGTGGTTGAGTATCAACCTATGAACCAGGAGGTCACAGTCGATTTCCAGTCAGGGCACATGCCCAGGTTGTGGGCTCGATCCCCAGTAGGGGGTGTGCAGGAGGCAGCCCATCAATGATTCTCTCTCATTGATGTTTCTATCTCTCTCTCTCCCTCTCCCTTCCTCTCTGAAATCAATAAGAATATATTTTAAAACAACAACTTAAGAGTCTCTTTCTGCTGACAACATTTTAGTGCCTAAGAGGAAGCCTTTTTACGCCAAGGTAATTCTTTCTTAAGTTCAAATGAGTTGGGTTTCAAGAGGCTCTCAGGGTCACGATACAAACATGTTAATTCAGTGCCATTCATTGCCCCTAATCCCACATTAAAACCCTGTAGTTCAATGGTTCTTGTAGAGAATAATTTTACATGAATGCTCATCTCTGTTTATAAGGTGAAATGCTCATTACCCATATGCTGGGCAGGCCCAGGCACAATTGTGCAGTCAAAATTTGTCTCTGATGCTCTTCCATGGTCCTTTCTTTGACTCCCTCATCAGTGCCTCCTGCAAGTGCACCCCCAGATCATCACACCGTTGGTCGCCCTCCCTCCATCCCGCCAGACCTAAGCCAGCTCTGCATTCCCTGGCCTGAGTCCTTCAAATTTGACTATTCCTGGGTCCTGGCAAGTCATGAGAACCCATCTGGGGGAACTGACTCATGGTAAAATATCACCTGACTGATAATAGCCCTTAGATTATCCCAGATAATATAGCTCATTTTAACCTAGACCTTCCAAGCCTTATGCATGTTTAATGGTGATGGAAATGTTGCCTGTAGGTAGCAGATGGAGATTTTTTTCAGACCTCAAAAAACCTTTAAGAATTCTTTAAATTACATGATAAATAAAAACATCACAACTCCATACCCACAATAAAGAGAGGCAGGAGGATCCCCAGTTTAGTCAGCTACTGATTCAATCTTTTTCTTTTAATCTTTATTATTGAAAGTATTAATATGTCCCCTCTTTTCCTCCATTGATCCCCTCCAGCCCACCCCCATCCCCTGCCCCAGGCCCTCACCTCCCCACTGTCTGCATCCATGGGTTATGCTTATATGCATACAAGGTCTTTGGTTGATTACTTCCCACCCTCTCACCCTCCCTCCCTCACCTTCCCTCCGAGATGCTGCACTCTGTTCCATGGTTCCATGTCTCTGGATCCACTTCATCAGTTTATTTTGTTAATTAGATTCCACATACGAGTGAAATCATGTGATATTTGTCTTTCTCTGACTGACTTATTTCACTTAGCTTGATACTCTCCAGGTCCCTCCATGCTGTCTCAAAGGGTAAGAGATTCTTCTTTTTTACTGCTGCATAGTATTCCATGGTATAAATGTACCACAGCTTTTCTATCCACTCATCTACTGGTGGGCACTTGGGCTGTTTCCAGATCTTAGCTATTGTAAATTGTGTTGCTATGAACATAGGATGGATACATTCTTTCTGATTGGTGTTTTGGCCAATCTTTATTTCAGATATTCACCAGTCATCACTGTGTGTCCCACAGGCACCAAAGGCTAGAGACAGAGGAACACCCTCTGTATTTACAAAACTTTTCCCTTCCCGTTCTCCCTAGAATCATTTGTTTTAACATTTGCAGAACAACTGGATTCAAAAGAGCTTTCTTAGACAATCCACAGAATGGGAAAAATATTTGCAAATTATATACCTGATAAGGGACTTATTTCCAAAATATATAAAGAACTCTTAAAACTCAACAATAAAAAGACAAGTGACCGAATTAAAAAATAGGCAAAAAAAAGTTAGGTTTTTTTAGAAAAGTTATTTATTTCTGCTTCTTTCATACATCCTAATGTTTAGGAAACAGTCTTACATATGTGTCTGAAATACTGTACTGTCACACTGTTTAAAGACAAAGCACCATAGGTAAAGCTGATCAGCTGTCCAGAGTTCATATGGGATCTTGTTTCTTGATTTTACATTAATTTCTGAAAGTCAGAAATGTCATCTCCAAAAAAATGTAAAGAGGGTTGTAAACAATAATCATTTTTGCCCTGGCTGCTGTTGCTCAGTGGTTAGGGCACCGGTTGGAGCATCAAAGGTCATGGTCCAGGTCAATGGCACCTACCTGGGTTGCAGGTGAGATCCCTGAGTCCCCGTCGGGGCGCACATATATATGGGAGGCAACCAATTGATGTGTCTCTCTCACATCAATATTTCTCTCTAAAAAAGATAGAGTTACCATATAACCCAGCAATTCTACTCCTTGGTATATACTCAAGAGAAATGAAAATATATCTTCACACAAAAACTTACACAAAAATGTATAAATATATATATTTATATTAGAGGCCTGGTGCATGAATTTGTGCATGGGTGGGGTCTGGCCAGCCTGGCCAGGGGGAGGTGACATGGGTGGTTGGCCGGCCTGCCTGCCTGCTGGTCGAACTCCTGGTCAAGGGAACAATTTGCATATTAGCCTTTTATTATATAGGATATACACTGAGTGGCCAGATTATTATGCGTTCAGAGATCATAATAATCTGGCCACACAGTGTACATGAAATGTCGTGAATAGGCAAATCCAGAGAGACAGAATGTAAATTAGTATTTCCAGGAGGGGAGAATAGAGAAGTTTGGGTTTTTATGGTGATGAAAATATTCTGGTAGCACAACTCTATTAATATGCTAAAAATCCATGAATTTTACACTATTTTATAGTATGCAAATTACATCTCAATAATACTATTATTTTATTTAAATGTTTCTCTCCTATAGGTTATTGCATCATAAATCTTCTAGATGGGGGTATGGTTTAAGTTGTATTTAGAGTAACTAACTGCCCTCCTTTCCTGGGACTGGAGGCATTCCTAAACACACAACTCTCAGGGGTAAAACCAGGAAAACCCTAGGCAAACCATGCAATATTGGGGACATACTTATACGAATAAACCATTCAATGTTTATCTCAACTTTAACTAGGCATCCTATATTCCTACTTGCTAAATATGGCAACTCCAATTTTACAAGATGAACCAGTTCACCTAAATCAAATTGAAGCAGAGAATTAAGATTGAAAAAGCAAAGCGGGACCACAGGAGTTTGAAATTAAGAAAAAGAGCTCCTTATGCATTTTATAACCGTGGCCAAAACTATGGCAAGATAGTTTTCCGGAAACCTCTTTTCGCAACCTTCTGACTCAAGTTCTCTCGTTCCCCAGGTCTATAGCAAAAGGTTCATTTCCAGGACTCTTAAAAAATGATATTAATACATGGCGACATTAGATACTGTGTTTTCTCAAAGGCATTTCATCTTGGATGAAGCTTAGATTAAGCTTCCTCCTGGCAGCTGAGTGCATGATGAATTGTATTACAAGTAAGTCTATTTTTAGCCCACTAGTGCTTGGGCCGACAGGCTGTTAAAAATAGAAGCAGACCTAGTACTGTAGAGTAAAAAATCCGGGAGCTTTTCCTTGCTGATTACTGAAAATGAAGCCGGTTCTCTGAGCCTAAATGATTGGAGGGCAGGTGGGTGCAGCTGTGATCTAACAGGTTTAAAAGCTGTGGTTTGTACTTTGGAAATTAGTGTGTCATGTGTCGCTGAGGCAGAAGATGAGGGGCATAGCTCAAACTCGCATTCCTGGAAATAGATACTGGGAGTAAAGGACTTGCGTGTTTTATCAGGGAAGAGGCGAGGTGTTTTAAGAATCATTTGAGTATGTAGTATCTGTCATCAGAAGCTGACCGTTTATCGGTTGTTCTCCCTGTGGTTTCTCAAGCGCATCAGGTTAGCAGCCACCAGGGGGCACTGAATCAGCTTCTGTTCAACAATGCAACACAGTGGTTGAGCATGTGGATTTGGAGTCACCCAGACAAGGGTTCCGGATCTGGCGCTCCCACTTTAATCTGAAAATAGGGGTTATAATAAATTGCTTCCATCAGAGGCAGGTGGTAAGAATTAAATGAGCCCGGCCAGCGTGGCTCAGTGGTTGAGCGTCAACCTATGACCCAGGAGGTCACCGTTGGATTCCCGGTCAGGGCACATGCCCAGGTTGCTGGCTAGATCCCCGGAGGGGAAAGGGGGGTGCAGGAGGCAGCCGATTAATGCTTCTCTCTTATATCTTTCCGTCCCCCTTCCTCTCTCTGAAATCAATAAAAATGTGTTTTTAAAAGGAATTAAAGAGACAATGTCTGGTGCTCGGTTTCTCAGCACACCCTGGAAGCGGTTGTGTGGGTTCAGCTGCTAACAACAGCACAGAGAAGGCATTAGCTTCCTTTCTTTCCCTTCTACTCTGCAATCTCTTCCCGCTTCCTCTCTCCTTTCTCAGGAACACCGTGAGGCCTCCTTCATTCACTGTCAGCCAAAGGCCTTTCTTCTGGTCGTGTGCCAAGCATGTTCTCCACAGAAATACCCTGTGACTCCCCAAGTTCTGGCCAGTCCTCTCTATCCCAGTATTTTCCCAGTTTGGTTCACAAGCCACCTACCTGCATCAGAACCATCCGGACTTAGGAAGTTGTAAATTCTGGCAAGGGAACCTAGGAATCTGCATTTTAATGAGTTTCCTACGTGAATTTATGCATGATAAAGCTTGAGAATCTCTTGAGTTTTAGTGAGTTGTTTTTTGTTTTGTTTTGTTTTTAGTGGAGAGAGGATATAATGGAGAGAGAAATTGATTTCAATCAGCTGATAGGAGGGAAATTAGCTGATTATCTGGTTAAAGTAATTCACACTGAACTGTGAAGAACAAATAAACTCCCCTTTTAGGAGAATTTACATTCTGACACTTTGCAAACCTTGATGAATTTCCAATTAGTGAAATGTGTGGGATGGATGTTTAAAGAAAAACCCCTGTGACCTGTGCCTCGGGGGAAGCCTTTATATACCCATCAAAGGAAGAGCGTGTGACTTAGCAGATCATTCCTCCTGCCCCAACCATCTGAAATTCAGCCCAAGCCTGCTGCCTAGGGGAGAGGAGAGAAGTAGAAGGCAAAGGAGGAAGAATGGGAAATTTAGGAAAGGTTAGCAAAGGAGTGATAGGAAGGAAGGAAAAGCCTCTCAAATATCCCCACCCCCATAATATTCTGTGCTCCTAGCTTGTCCAAGTGCAGAATGGACTGATGGGAAAATGGCCCAACTGCTCTCCTTCCACTCTATCCCGAAGACCGTCACAATGGCGACTTCTATTTTATTTGTTATGCAGTTTCATTTTTTAATATGCATATGCAAGGGAGAGTAGCCCCTTAACTCTCTTTGCTGCTGCCAGACAGACCACTTCTCCCTCTACTGAGACTAAGTATGGCACAGGCCCAGCCCTTGGGCTTTCCCCTCCCCTTTTACAGCCCTTAGTGAATTCTTCTGATTGCACAGTTTTAGTTTGTTTGTTTTTAATATAATTTTATTGATTTCACAGAGGAAGGGAGAGGTAGGGAGAGATAGAAACATCAATGAGCCCTAACCAGTTTGGCTCAGTGGATAGAGCGTCGGCCTTCGGACTGAAGGGTCCCAGGTTCGATTCCGGTCAAGGGCATGTACCTTGGTTGCGGGCACATCCTGAGTAGGAGGTGTGCAGGAGGCAGCTGATTGCTGTTTCTCTCTCATAGATGTTTCTAACTCTCTATCCCTCTCCCTTCCTCTCTGTAAAAAAATCAATAAAATATATTTTTTTAAAAAAGAAAGAAAGAAACATCAATAAGAGAGAATCATTGATTAGCTGCTTCCTGCACACCCCCTACTGGGGATCAAGACTGCAACCTGGGCATGTGCCCTTGACCGGACTCAAACCCGGGGCCCTTCAGTCCGAAGGCCGACGCTTTAGTCACTGAGCCAAAGCAGCCAGGGCTGATTGCACAGTTTTCTATACCAGCTGTACAAGTGATGACTCAATATGCCTCTCCAGCTCCAACCTCTCCCTTGCACTGAAGACCCTTATGTCTAACTGCCTACGCTATCTCATCCCCTAGATCTGTGGTCGGCAAACTCATTAGTCAACAGAGTCAAATATCAACAGTACAACGATTGAAATTTCTTTTGAGAGCTGAAAACCGACTTCTGCGCATGGGCCACGAAGTTTCAATCGCACTGTACGTGCACGCCTGCACGTGGTATTTTGTGGAAGAGCCACACTCAAGGGGCCAAAGAGCCGCATGCGGCTCGCGAGCCGCAGTTTGCCGACCACTGTCCTAGATGTCTAACAGGCAGCTCAAACTTTAACATGTACAACCTAACCTGATTTCCCTCCAAAATAATATGTTTCTCCCCCAGTGAAGTAGCACCCCGTTCACCCAAACGGATCACAAACTTCAGAGGCGTCCACGAGTCTCTCTCCCCACCCTCTCTCTCTCTCTTTCATCCAACCGATCACCAAACCCTGCTGGCTCTGCCTTAAGAACACATTTGAATCTGACTGCCTTTCACCACCTCCAGTACTACCAGCCTTGTATGAGATACATCACCTCTCATCCAGACGCCTTCATTGTCTCCTACCCGCTGCTTCCCCTCTTACCCCCACAATCTCACTGCCCTATACAGCCATAGCTGAACCTTTTATTACATAGTTCACATCACCTCCCTCCCCTTCAGTGGCTTCCAACTGCATAAAAAAAATCAAAACACCTTACCATGGTTCAGGATTTGCCCTACCATTGTTGACCTTTCTCCTTGTTGGGGTTTCTTTTTGCGGGGGTACAGGGGGACATGATGCAGGCTGTGAAATAATTCATAACTAGAAGAAGAGTTCACCAGATGATCAAGGCAAATTTGCCATATGCATGCCTACAGACCAGGATGTAACCTGTTTATGTTAATGTAGCATGAGCATCACGAATTGACACGAGGCCTCTTCTGTTTGAGCGTGTGTCACTGATTGGCACGAGGCCGCTTCTGATTGAGCGTGTGTCACTGATTGGCACGAGGCCGCTTCTGATTGAGCGTGTATCACTAATTGGCACGAGGCCACTTCTGTTTGAGCGTGTGTCACTGATTGGCACGAGGCCGCTTCTGTTTGAGCGTGTGTCACTGATTGGCACGAGGCCTCTTCTGTTTGAGCGTGTGTCACTGATTGGCACGAGGCCTCTTCTGTTTGAGCGTGTGTCACTGATTGGCACGAGGCCACTTCTGTTTGAGCGTGTGTCACTGATTGCCACGAGGCCTCTTCTGTTTGAGCGTGTGTCACTGATTGCCACGAGGCCTCTTCTGTTTGAGCGTGTGTCACTGATTGGCACGAGGCCTCTTCTGATTGAGCGTGTGTCACTGATTGGCACGAGGCCGCTTCTGTTTGAGCGTGTGTCACTGATTGACACGAGGCTGCTTCTGTTTGAGTGTGTGTCACTGATTGGCACGAGGCCTCTTCTGATTGAGCGTGTATATAAGTTGCCACTGACCAGCCAGGTGGGCTGGGCCACTTTGTGCGGCTGCTTTTACAGGGCTACTTTTGTGGGGCTACTTTGCAGAACTACTTTGCTAATGGCTCCTGTAGTAGCAATGGTTACTCGGGCTACAATAGTCTTCCTTTATATGCCTACAACATCCTATCTCTTCCTCTAATACCTGGCGGCGGCCGAGGACCTGTGCTCCCAACAAAGAGATAGATGCAGAGAGAAAGTTTATTTGTACTTTCCCTGAAGGGAAAGGGCTGGTGCATTGCTAATCAATACAAGGGCAAGAAATAAACTGAGGCCTGCTCTTTTAAAGGACAATGGCTGCTGTTGCTAGGTGACAAGGGAGGAAGGGGGTTATGGGAGCTGAAATTGAGCAGACATCAGGGGGGTTGTAGTTTGTTAGTTCTTCAGGAGACAATTCCAGGCGGGTGTCCTAGGGAGATAGATGTCTTATCAGTATTTTTCCAAAGCCTATAAAACATCCTTAGAGCAAAAGTTATGACGAGTTCAAAAGAGGCTTGTTTGAAGGAGAGCAGGGAAGGGAACTTTCTACCAATTATTCCTGAGTTGTAAAAATAGCAGGGAGGAGAGGTATGCAAGGATGTAGCATTGAGAGTAACTTGTCTTGCAGTTTGAACAGAGGGGCTGTTTGAATCAGAGGAGCTAACAATCGTGGGGTTTAATTACCAGGTGCTTCTCATAAATTGTGGAAGGCTACAGCAAGGAAAAATAAAGGTCTTTTTTTCTGTCCTGACACTCCTATCTCCAGCTACCCTGGCTTCCCTGCTGTTTCTTTGCTAATGCCTCCTCCCGGAAGACGGCGAGTCCCCGGATAGCATGGTCCCTCGCTTCATGCTGAGAAACCGTCCCTGACCACCAAATTAGGAACTCTCCTCTTACACCGATTTATTCTTTTCGTTCTTTTTTTTTTTTTTTTTTCATAGCACTTAAAACTTCTTAAAAAAAATAACTATTTGTTTATTATCTATTTCCCCATTCAAATATAAGCTCTATGAGAGCAGGACTTACTCTCTTTTGTCCACCACTGTATCCCTAGTGCGTAGAACAGTGCCTGGTACATCATATATGCACCATTGACATTTGTTGAATTGAAGTAAAACTAAGCAAAAGTAGGAATATTAAGTAAGGATGGCTACTGGCAGGTGGTTTCAAGGTTACATCAAAGATCTTATTTACTCCCCTAGCCAGTTTGGCTCAATGGATAGAGCATCAGCCTGTGGACTCAAGGGTCACGGGTTTGATTCCAGTCAAGGGCACATGCCCAGGTTGCGGGCTCGATCCCCAGTGTGGGGCATGCAGGAGGCAGCCAATCAATGATTCTCTCTCAGCATTGATGTTTCTATCTCTCTCTCTCTCTCTCACCTTCCTCTCTGAAATCAATAAAAACATATATAAAAAAATAAATAAGTAACTCTTATTTACTAGAAGAATTATAACATAGAATGGAATCGCTGGTTCCTCTTTTTTCCCCCTCCCTTGTGGTATTTCATGGTGGCTATTCAAAGATAAGGCATGTTCCCATTTCATTCCCTATTTCAGTAAGAAGTCATTTCTGGAGTTCTGGACCTCCTCTTTGCACACATAGAAAACCTTTTCCTTATTCCACAGTCTAAGCCCTCAAAAATTATATATTCACAATTACCAAATCACAAACTCTGCTTTTGCCCACTTACTGTACATAAAACAGAGCAAATGAGATTAGGCAATAGGAAGCTTTTCTATTGTGAAATTATATTCATGGCATTCTCCCAGGGGCTAAGCTGATTTCTCTCTGAAAGTTAAACACATTCCAGAAATCACATTAAAACCCTGTCAGGCCTCCCTGGGACTCAGAGGTCCAGGAAAGGGAAGCCTGATGTGTAGCTTCACAAAGCAGCTTGCACCCTGCCTGGTGTTGCTCAGTGGTTCCGGTTCCATTTCCAGTCAAAGGCATGTACCTGGGTTTCAGGTTCCCTCCCTGCCCCTGGTTGGGGAGAGGCAACCAGTCGATGATATGTGTGTCTCTCTCTTTTTCTCTTCCCCTTCCTCCCTTCCACTCTCTCTGAAAAACAATAGAAAAAATATCCTCAGGTGAGGATAACAAAACAAAACAAAAATCAGCTTATTGCTCTCAACATGTAACTATGAATGGGAAAATCTGTTTGTCACTCTCTTTCTGCATCTTAAATGAGAGAAATCCATAGTATTTTCTCTTTTCATGACAAAGCTTGTTGTGCTGACAGCCATTTCTCCATAAATGACATCCACAAAGCTGGGAGAGAAAGATGAATAAGGGAGGGAGGCAAATCCTCACTTTTCTAGAGGAGATGCAAGAGATAGTGTCTAAAACTTATGAATTAATAAATAAGAGAATATAACATATTACTTTGACTATTGAAGTAGCTACTGTAATAAAACGGGAAACTATTAAAAAATTGTCTCCAGGGAGTAAGACTGAGTGGGTATGAGAAGGAATGAAGTGAGGCGGCTCTTTTCATCACAAGATCACTTATACGGTTTTGGGTTTTGTTTGTTTGTTTGTTTGTTTGTTTTTGTTTTAGAGAGAGAGAGGAAGGGAGAGAGAGAGATAGAGAGAGAGAGACATCAATTTGTTGTTCCACCTAGTCATGCATTCATCAGTTGATTCTGACCAGGTATTGAACCCAAAATCTTGGCATATTAGGACAACACTCTAACCAACTGAGCTACCTGGCCAAGACTATAGTTTAATTTTTTTTTTAACAATATGCACATGTTGCCTTGATAAAAATAAAAAATTAAAACTCAAGCTGCTACACTCTCTACGTGGTATATTGTACCCATCTCAAAATTTTGTAAGCTTAATCAGTTTTTTCTACTGAGGAGCAATTCTAATTATATATCCTAGAGGTGTTCTTCCCTTCTCTCTTCTCTCAGTCTTTGGGATAGGGTAACATCTAAGAGGATATTTTACAGCTCAGCAGAATAGTGCTGAAAGATTTCCTCTGCCCCACCCCTGCAGAGCAGACCAAAACTCTAAGGAACAGACTAAGTAGTCACCAGGCCGTTAGACCTGCTCATCTTTTTAATTTGTTCTCCATCCCTCTCTTGCCCCGATTTCAGCTTCCTATGGATCTCAGGAAGAAAAAATAAAAAATTGTCCAAAAGCCTTGCTTTAAAGCTCCTGGCTTGATGTTCACAGGTAGGGGCTGAAATTAAGCCCCTAAATCGACTGTGTTTGTCCCTTTAGAACGGACAGTCAGTCCCTCCCCCTCCGTGGGATCTAAACACTTGCCTGGTAAAGCCTTTGTGCCAGAGCTGGAATAAGTGGCTAGCAGGAAGGAAAGGAATTCGGGCCAGGGGTTACGGAAGGAACAACAGGGAAGCCTGGCTCGGCCAAAACACCTTCAGCAGCCAACCAGGTTTAGGTTGAGGACCGCCTTTGTGTTTTGTTCTTTGTTTGTTTACCTGACATCGAGGTTGAATGTGGCTCCCAAGAAGGCGAATGGGGGTGCTGCTGGTGCTTCTCTGCCTCTCAGGGGGATGAGAACACAGAGGGTCACCAGCAGGGCCCCTGTTTGCCTCACACCCTGCCTGCTGAGGACCAGAGTAGGTGATCACTGAACGTTTGTTTAATTTTCTTTTAATGCCCAATGCTAGATCACTTCTATTTGTCACATGGCTACTGAGGCACGTATTGCAGCTGTCAGGACAAATCTGTTCAGCCTTCCTGCTAATCTGGGTGCCTTGCCTACTTGCATCCCAACTTGCCTCTCGTATCAGAGACATCCAATTGCTAAATTAATGGTCTGTTTTGAATGGTCCCTGAATTGGCATCGTCTTGTATTGACCAAGAGCAATTCCCCCGAATCATGGTTAAAATCATCAAAGGCGGGTTGGAAGCTGGGAAACCTGCCTAAGGACCAGGAATCTGTTCTGTATCTGTGGAAGAAGGTCCTATTACAGTGAATAAGCAATGGTGTGTGCTCTGGGGAAGCATCATTCAGCCCTCCTACCTGTGACAGCCACCAAAGGCAATGATGGTGAAGAAGAGAGATATGGTGTAGACACGCTGATGGGAAACACCTTTTGGGGACTTTGCTCACAGTGACTTAGCCCCTGCCCTGCTCTGCCTTGATTCTAGGATCCATTGAATTACCTTGAACATAAGTTAATCCAAATCTAAGAAGAAGAAATTGGAAGTTGTTGTTTTTCATTGTTATGACTTCTTCCAGTCCTTATGAAACTGTTCATCTTTTGCAATATTTTGCTTGTCAATCTCACTTTTCAGTGTTTATTCATTCAACTAGAGTGTAGGGTGTGATATATTAAGGAATGCATTAAGTATATATGCAGGTGGCGAAAGGTATGCTTAGAAATACCCACAGGGATATCCCTTTGGTATGCTCAGTCTTCAGACCATCTCCTAATCACAATTGCAGAGATACAAACACAAATCCATGAAGATATTAAAGATGGTAGAATGTTTAATTTCAGTTTCTTTCCAAGGCACTTAATTTTTAAAATGACAATAGCACATTTCTTCTCATTATTAAACTAATGTATGTCCATTTCACTGGAAAAGAAGAGAAAAGAAAAAAAAAGAAATCAAGTAATACAGAAAGTGACCTTCTAAATCTGTTATTCAGAGTTCAATTGCTTATTATGAGGTAGATCCATCCATGTTTTTTCTATGTATATATGAATATATTTCATTTTCAACAATGGGATCACACTCTACATGCTATTTAATAACCTGCTTTTTTCATTTACTATGTCATGGATGCCACTCATTTTATACAGATCTGCATTCATTTTAAGTGGCTGTATGAAATTTCTTTATTCAATTTCTTATTTAAGGCATTAAGTTTCCTTTTTCTTACCCTAATAAACAATGTTATTTGTATAACTTTGTTCTGTTGTTATCATAGTATATTCAGAGAATTTTTACAAACATTCATTAAATACCATTCATTGGGCTTCAAGCTCACAACCAGATAGTGAGACCCCAGTCTCATCTGTGCAGAGCAGAGAAAGGACTAGAAGAGAGTGACAGGCAAGAAGACTGTATCTCAAGACTCAGACTTGCCTAGGAGAGTAGAATGTTCAAGAAAACAGTGGAGCCAGATTTTGTTTGCCTTTACAATTTGTTGTCCTTACAGATACTACTCAAGTCATAATCCTTGGATTTGTTTTCTCATTGGTGAAAAGAATTAATGATATTAACTGCCACTTTGGGGTATTTGTGGGGGTTGCACAGCATGATGTATATAAAGTACTTAGCACAATGTCTGACATACAGTTAGTGCTCAGGAAAGGTTGCTATTATCATCACAGAAAAACCTTAAAATCCCAGCCAATAGGTTTACAGGGAACCAGGACCACAGCTGATTTTTAAGCTTTCCGGAAATGCCCTTACTGGGGACATGATTTGACTGATGTATGACCACATCCATAAAACAACAATCTTCCCCCAGGGTTAAGTCTGTTGGCACCTTACCTTCTCCTTCCAGCCAAAGGCTTTTCTCAAATGAAATTGTATTTCCAGCACTTGGATGTCATCCTTAGTGCCTACAAAACCCTGGAGAGTTATTTGAAATGTGTATTCAAAATAAGCAATAAGAAACTATATGGATTTCTCTTTTTTAAAATATAGTTTTATTAATTTCAGAGAGGAAGGGATAGGGAGAGAGAGAGAGAGAAACATCAACGATGAGAGGGAATCATTGACTGGCTGCCTCCTGCACGCCCTCTATTGGGGATGGAGCCCACAACCCGGACATGTGCCCCTTACTGGAGTCAAACCTGGGACCCTTTAGTCCTCAGGCCAATGCTCTATCCACTGAGCCAAACCAGCTAGGGCACGATATGGATTTCTTATTTTATTTGTCAAAATAGGAAAAACTTCACAGGGAGATTTCAGAAACTGCTTTCCTCGAGTCTACTCTATTTCATCTCCTCTGTGTCTCTCCTCAGGGTGAATGAGTCTTAAATGCTGTTGGGGAAAAGCCCCAAAAGTCTAAATTCAGGATTGATTTTGAAGAATGACACATCTCTATCCAAATTCCTAAGAGCTTTAATAGGAGAAACTTACATGAACGGGCAAAGCAACTGCTTGCCCCCAGAAGTGACTGGCTGAGAAGAGATCCACCCCACCTCCCAGGGTAGGGTCTTTTTTATAGGGGTTTCATAGTAAACCATATGGTGGGTAGTCACATGGACCACTCCCACTAGCAATGGAGAAAGACCATCCACACATTTCTCCAATAATCAGAATGTTAGTGCTGATGTATTAATCCTAATAATATGTACTGGTGTGGAGAGCAGCTACAGTGTTTGGACAGGTTCAAGCCTTGTACTAATGAGAGGGCACAGTCCTCTCATGGCCACGTGCAAGTCCCAGCTTGGAGGGCAGAGCCCTCCCAGCACAATTATAGCCAACAGCTATAGTTGTAAGCTTGAACCTATGGTCCGAACACATGGCCCCACGTGCCTAAGTGATATAGGCTGCAAGTCAACAAAGCTTGATCAGGTACATGTAATTGAGTAGGATCGAAACCCAGGAGAATGTTGTAAACATCTTGACCACACCCTTACTTTGCCTCGTGGCATCTGCTATAAAATAAAGACACGGCTTGTGGGCGCGGTCGCTGTCTCTCAGAGAAGCAGCGTCCCACCGAGACCCAGCTTTCATTCTCTTGTCAGTCTTTTCTAAGCCTTTCAGCCGCCCCCACTCAGGTTCACCCTTGGCCGTGCTGGCGCGGCACATACTAGGATCCTTATGATATCTAGAGAAAAAGAATTTTCTGAGACTCACACAGGAGGATGAGGGATTTTTATTTGTGTGGAATTACATCTCTGCATTTCCAAAGTCTCTTTTCCTTTAATCCAGTCCTGGAAGAGGTGTAGCTGGGGATTCAGCCAAGCTAGAAGCACAGCCAGTGTCCAAAGTTTCCATTCCATGGTGGAGCTGGTAATGTACTGAGCCAGCACAGTAATAAGCTAGTTGCAGTCCATTAGTCCATTGTGTGTGGGAGAATACAGGGGAGCCAAGAGATTGAGCCCCCTGCAACAAGAGCCCCAAGAGAGCAAGAGCAAACCAAGAGCAACCAACCAGGCCAAGAGAGCAAACTCCTTTGTTTAGGGCAGTGGTAGGCAAACTCATTAGTCAACAGAGCCAAATATCAACAGTACAACGATTGAAATTTCTTTTGAGAGCCAAATTTTTAAACTTCTTCTAACGCCACTTCTTCAAAATAGACTCGCCCAGGCCGTGGTATTTTGTGGAAGAGCCACACTCAAGGGGCCAAAGAGCCACATGTGGCTCACAAGCCGCAGTTTGCCGACCACGGGTCTAGTGGCGTACTGGGAAAAGGAGTGTTTCTCTTTCTGATCGCCTGTCATAGATCTAGGAGCTGGGGGGTGCTCTGTGAGTGTAACAGAGGAGGTGCTAGTGGCCTGGAGCTCACATTCTGATGGGGGAGAGGAACAGAAAACAAGAAAATACATGAGATAGTTACAGATCGTAAGTAGTGTTATGAGGCAGATAAACCGCAACGTGATAGAAAGAAGCCAAAATAAACTGTGACAGTTAGGGTGGTGGAAGTCTTTGGAAGTAATTTATTTCTATTCTGTTATCTTGCTTTCAGTTCTAAAAAAATGTAAACCTGGTCACTGGTTTTACCTGAAAAGAGCCTATGATTATAACAGTTGGTCCTTCTTTCTCTCCACTCTTCATCCCTCTGCCTCAGCAGCCAGCACTGAAATTATAGATGCCACCAAGCAGACACAGTCACACCCATTAGCTCAGGTCCAGCTAAGAATTTGGATACAAACTAATTTATAATACCCAGAAGGAAGGGCTGGTGTTGCCTCTCTGGTTAGGGTAAGAAGGCATTAGAGAATATAGATGAGCTGGGGACAGGAGTAGCTTCCTATGCAGCTGTCTTCGAGCAGCACGGAGTCAGGCCGAGAGTATGCTGACGGGACTGAGCGGAAGGGTGGCACACAAGTAAAGATGAGCAATGGAAATACATCCTAGTTTTCATCAACCCACTGGCCAATTCCACAACAAACAACTACAATAAATTCACACCCTCAAATCACCTATAAATCTCACATTAATCAATCTGCAACCAAAATCAGTGTTAGACCTTAATTCAGCCCAAAAGTGTGTTGTGAGCATGCGTTTATTTTCAGCACAGATCCAAACCCCCTGCAATTAAACCACATGAGGGATAAATAAACCAATGATTGCCCAAAGAGAGATGTTCAGACTAGTAAGTGAAGGTTGGGGGTTCAGGTATTGCTCCTCTAGAAATTGTGTGTCAGGAAGGAAAAAAAAAAAAAAGAGGCAACAATGGAGGCACACTTTCTGACCTCTGAGCCAGCATTGTGCCTACTGTCCAGCACATGTCATTACAGTATATTTAATACAGCAATTCTAACCACAGTGGGAGAGAGGGCATTTGCCCTCTGTTCCAGTTACTATTATTGCATAGCAAACTATTCCAAAACTTAGTGATATATATATATAGCTAAGTGACCATCTGACCGTCCAACCAGCCAGTACATATGACGTGCACTGACCACCAGGGGGAAGACGCTCAATGCAGGAGCTGTCGAGCTGCGGTGACTTCACAGCAGCGGTTCTCTGGTGACGCACCCCAAAACCAGAGAGGAGGGAGCACTGTCCCACTTCCTTTCAATGTGCACAAATCCGTGCACCGGGCCACTAGTATATATATAAAAGCCTAAGCAACTGTTCCAACCGAATGACTGGAACCATCAGTCGACCTGTTGCTATGATGTGCACTGACCACCAAGGGGCAGAAGCTCGATGCAGGAGCTGCCCCCTGGTGGTCAGTGTGGTCCCACAGCCAGCCTCCTGTGGCCCCTCCCCCCACACACACCAGCCAACCTCCAATAGTCCCTTCCCCCAGGGCCCCAATCTGGGGGACCAGCAAGCCAATCTCCCAGGGCCCCTCCCCCCAGCCAGCCAGCCCCCCGATAGGCCCTGATCGCCAGCCAGGCTGAGTGACCCTACCTGTGCACGAATTCATGCACCGGGCCTCTAGTAACCTTATAAAAAATCTTTTCTTTTTTTTATGTTTAATAAATCTTTATTGTTCAGTTTATTACAATTGTTCCTTTTTTTCCCCCCATAGCTCCCCTCCACTTGGTTCCCACCCCAACCTCTGCCCTTACCCCCGCCCCCCCTGTCCTCATCCATAGGTGTACAATTTTTGTCCAGTCTCTTCCCACACCCCCCACACCCCTTTCCCCCTGAGAATTGTCAGTCCACTCCCTTTCTATGCCACTGATTCTGTTATATTCACCAATTTATTCTGTTCATCAGATTTTTTATTCACTTGATTTTTAGATTCACTTGTTGATAGATATGTATTTGATGTTCATAATTTTTATCTTTACCTTTTTCTTCTTCTTCCTCTTCTTAAAGAATACCCTTCAGCATTTCATATAATACTGGATTGGCGGTGATGAACTCCTTTAGCTTTTTCTTATCTGTGAAGCTCTTTATCTGACCTTCAATTCTGAATGATAGCTTTGCTGGGTAGAGTAATCTTGGTTGTAGGTTCTTGCTATTCATCACTTTGAATATTTCTTGCCACTCTCTTCTGGCCTGCATAGTTTCTGTTGAGAAATCAGCTGACAATCGTATGGGTGCTCCCTTGTAGGTAACTAACTGTTTTTCTCTTCCTGTTTTTAATGTTCTCCCTTTGTCTTTTGCTCTTGGCATTTTAATTATGATGTGTCTTGGTGTGGTCCTCTTTAGATTCCTTTTGTTTGGGGTTCTCTGCGCTTCCTGGACTTGTAAGTCTATTTCTTTCACTAGGTAGGGGAAGTTTTCTGTCATTATTTCTTCAAATAGGTTTTCAATATCTTGTTCTCTCTCTCTTCTGGCACCCCCATAATTCTGATGTTGGTACGCTTGAAGTTGTCCCAGAGGCTCCTTACACTATCTTCATATTTTTGGATTCTTTTTTCTTTTTGCTTTTCCGGTTGGGTGTTTTTTATTTCTTCATATTTCAAATCTTTGACTTGATTCTTGCAATCCTCTAGTTCAGTGGTCGGCAAACTCATTAGTCAACAGAGCCAAATATCAACAGTACAACGATTGAAATTTCTTTTGAGAGCCAAACTTTTTAAACTTAAACTATATAGGTAGGTACATTGTTATTAACTTAATTAGAGTACGTGGTATTTTGTGGAAGAGCCACATTCAAGGGGCCAAAGAGACGCATGTGGCTCACGAGCCGTGGTTTGCTGACCACTGCTCTAGTCTGCTGTTGGATCTCTGTATATTATTCTTTATTTCAGTCAGTGTATGCTTAATTTCTAGTTGGTCCTTTTTCATATCCTCAAGGGTCTCACTAAATTTATTGATGGTTTCTAGAAAATTCTTGAAAAACCTTATAACCGTGGTTTTGAACTCTATATCCTCCATTTATTTCATTTGTAACCCGTTTCTTTGTCTCCACATTTTTGGCTGCTTCCCTGAGTTGACAGAGTGGCTTTGTGTGCTAGGTGTCCTATAGGGCCCAGTGGCTCAGCCTCCCCAGTTACTCGAGGTGGACACTCTTGGTGCACCCCTTTGTGGGCTGTGTGCACAGTCTTGTTGTAGTTAAGCCTTGATTGTTGTTGGTATCACTGGGGGGAATTAACCTCCAGGCCAATTGACTGTGAGGATCAGCTGTGCCTGTGATGGGAGAACTTCTGTGCTGGAGACACCCTTATGGGGCAAGATTTGCTTCAGTGGGGCTTTGGTGCTCACTGAGTCTGCCCCCTGAGTGTGTCCCTTATAGATCTGAGGAGTTGTAATCTGGATGGTCCTACTCTGACCACTGGGTACACTGGCTTTTGGATCTCCAAGGAGGTGCAAATTTAGCCTCTGCCTGAGGCCACCCAGCAGGAGCAACGGAGAGATCTGCAGATTCCTCTTCTTTGTTTGGGGTTTGGAGGTGCCCAGATGAGGCCCAGCTGTGATGCAATGCAAGCTGCTGTGGCATCTTGGGCCTTCTTTTGGAAGTTCTGGGGCTCTCTGACCCAGCTGCAGTTTGTTAGTTAATTTTAGATTGCAAAGGGCAAGGCCATTCATATGCAAAAGCCTCTGCACACAGCTGGGATGGGGTCTCATGGAATCAACAGGGTGGAGCAAACAGCAATGGCTGACAGTCAGCCCTGCCCTAAAAGGCCCCGGGGTCTCAGTGTCCTGCGGTAATCGCTGCAAGCACCTCTGATAGAAAGCCACCCTTGTGTTCCAACCTGATGCCAGACAGCCCAGTTTCCCCCTGTATGAGTCTGGGTACCCAGAGTCTCACCTGGAACTGGAGTTCAGAGCAATCGGGAACTTGTGTCTCCCGCCCGATTGAAAAAGACAACCTCGTCCTCAGTTGTGAGCCCCGTTCCGTGCGCGCCCCTGCGTACCTCCGCACTTTACTTCTGCACCTCCTCTGAGTCTCAGTGTGCTTTTCTCTTTCCTTCTAGTTATAGAATTTCCACTCAGCCAGCCTCCCTGTGGTTCTGGATGATGTCCGTTTTATCTTTTAATTGTAGTTTTGAAGTGGTTGTGTGAGGCAGCAAGTTCAGGTGTTTACCTATGCCACCATCTTGGTTTCTCCAAATTTTTCTATAAAAAGTCTTGTAGAAAGATCTCATGCTCATTAGAATGGCTACTATTAAAATAAATAAATAAATAAATAAACAAACAAACAAACAAACAGAAAATAACAAGTGGTGGAGAGATGTGAAGAAATCGGAACCCTTGTGCACTGTTAGTGTTAGTATAACAATGATGCAATAGAAAACATTGTAGACATGAAACTACTATATGATCCAGCAATTCCACTTCTGCATATCTATCCCAAAGAATGAAAGCGGGATCTCAAAGAGATATTTGCACACCTATATTCATAGCAGTACTACTCACAACAGCTAAGACAGTGGTCAGCAAACTCATTAGTCAACAGAGCCAAATATCAACAGTACAACGATTGAAATTTCTTTTGAGAGTCAGATTTTTTAAACTTAAACTTCTAACGCCACTTCTTCAAAATAGACTTGCCCAGGCTGTGGTATTTTGTGGAAGAGCCACACTCAAGGAGCCAAAGAGCCGCATGTGGCTCACGAGCCACAGTTTGCAACCACGGAGCTAAGAAAGAGGTAGAAGCAACCCAAGTGTTCATTAATAGATGACTGGATAAATAAAATGTTATAGCCATTCAATGGAATATTATTCAGTCTGGAAAAAAAAAGAATCTTGTTACATGCTACATGAATGAACTTTGAGGATGTTATATGCTAAGTGAAATATGCCAGTCATAAAAAGACACTGTATGATTCCACCTATAGGACTTTCTAAAGTCATCAAATTCATAGAAAGAGAAAGCAAAATAGGGGGTACTAAGGGATGAGGGAGGGGGGAAGGAGGAGTGTTGTTTAGTCACTGTAGAGTTTCAGACTTGCAAGATGGAAAAGTTCTGGAGATCAGTTCCACAACAATGTAAATATACTTACCACTACTGAACTGTACACTTAAAAATAGAGAAGATCAGCTTGGCCAGCATTGCTCAGTGGTTGAGCCACCTAAACAACAAATCAAACAGAAAGAGGACTTTTCGCCCAGCCGGTGTGGCTCAGTGGTTGAGCATCGACCTATGAACCAGGAGGTCATGGTTCAATTCCAGGTCAGGGCACATGCCCAGGTTGCGGGCTCAATCCCCAATGGTGGCATGCAGGAGGCAGCCGATCAATGACTCTCTCTCATCATTGATGTTTCTGTCTCTCCCTCTCCCTTCCTCTCTGAAATCAATAAAAATATATATTTTTAAAATGGTTAAGATGGTAAATCTTATTTTATGTGATTACAATAAAAAATAAACTGCCTATACTCATAGCACGCAGGTAGGGAACATAGACCCTACCTGTCAATGGGAAGAATGGAAAAGAATCTGCAGCCATCTTTAATCTGCCACGCCCACTGTAGGGCACATCATGTCTAAAGCACTTGAGGACATAGATGGTGGGATATTATTTCCAGGGCACTGTATTCAATCTCCCAGAGATAAAGGGTGTCAGAAGGCCCTGTGAGAGGTGGGTGCAGTCTGAAACAAGAGAATGGGATAAAATGACTAAGCCTATATAGCTAATGAGAAAAAATAATGGCCTGGAATTCTTCCTATACTCATTTTTTATTTTATTTTTCAATTACAATTTACATTCAGTATTATTTTGTATTGGTTTCAGGTGTACAGCATAGTGGTTAGACAATCATATACTTTACAAAGTGTTGCCCTCAATATTGCCAGTACCCACCTGACACTATACATAGTTAATACAATATTATTGACCATATTTTCTATGCTGTACCGTGGCTATTTTGTGCATGCTAATATGTACTTCTCAATTTCTTCACTTTTTTCACCCAGTCTCTCAAGCCTTCTCCCCAATGACAACTATCAGTCTATTCTCTGTATGTGATGGGTCTGTTTCTGTTTTGTTTGTTCATTTATGGTATTCTTTAGATTACACAAATAAGTGAAATCATGTGGTATTTGTCTTTCTCTGACTTATTTTACTTCCACAACAAAGATCTTGTAAGCCATTCTGCTAAAAGCCTGATATTCCCACTAAATGTTTTTTTCACTGAGACCGTACCTGCCTCCCAGCTTCATGATATTGGGGTCTCCAGGCCCTAATTGAATAGGTCAGATAGAAACAACCAGCAGACGCTGACCCAGAAGACCTTTCAAAGTCTGCAAACACATAGAAAATTCAACAACAAACCATTTACATAGTCAAGACAATGTGGCCATTGCAAATGCTGCTCTCATGCACAGTGGTTCGAACGTCAGCTTCAAAAGGATTTGCAAAGATCCCCATGGAATTGGAACATAGGCAAGTCACAGCCCATGACGTGTTACAAGGACAAACCTGATTGAACAAAGATCTAAAGCATCACCAAATGACTTTTCATTCCGTCCTGCTCTGAACAAACATGGAAGAATATGACATCTTTTAAATTGCCTCCCCTGAGCTATGCACTATCCATGGTGCATGGGAAATGTTAAGCTAAAATTTGGGGGGGGGGAGGAGGGGGGCAGGAAGCAGAATGTTTTACAAAGTGAATATCACAGTGTAACCACACTGATGCTCCCACTAAAGTCTCAAACTGCCTTTGTGTCTCATAGTCATTAGACGAGGAGCAATGGTAACATCTGCAGAGGAAAACCCTGTCCTTTGTCCTCTTTCACCTATTGGTTTCACTTGAAGGGCTAGTCTTTTCCAAGCCTTCAGGTGGAGAATTCTTCATTGTGCATGCCATTTAAGTAATTGTAGTAGCATTCTAATTCTACTTTCCACAGCAAAGTGTTTTCCTGAGATTGTGTGGGGAGTGTTTGTGTTCTGATCACTGCTGGAACAAATATGCTGGTTATTTTTAGCCCGGCTTGGTCTGCAGAATTCTCACATACCTTGGAGCTCCTATTGCATAGTGGTGTTATGCACTAGGAAACAAAAATACCACAGTGGTAGCCGTGTCTAAGTAGCTCAAACTCAATCAGACATTCCTCAGAGACTTTGTGATGAGCAGCCTGTGCGCAACAGCAGGACTGGGACTAGGATGAGGCCAATGAGATACCTAGACAAAGTGTTCCCCCCGATATTTCTAAGGAGGCACTCACCCTACATTTGCACAACCCTGAGAGTGAACGCCTTCTTAAATCTTGTACCCTGGAGCCTCACTGACCTCACCCAATCCAGGCCTGGTTCACTGACTTCACTCTCTTATCTTTCCATTCACTCCTCAGCTCCCTGCCCAAGACTGGCATGAGGGGTGGGCAGTATAGTCCCAATGTTAACAATTGAACAATGAAGAGAGCTTTAAGACGGAAGGGTTGCCCTTGCTGGTTTGGTTCAGTGGATAGAGCATTAGCCTGCGGACTAAAGGGTCCCGGGTTTGAATCCGGTCAAGGGTACATGCCCGGGTTGCGGGCTCAATCCCCAGGAGCGTGCAGGAGGCAGCCTATCAATAATTCTCTCTCATCATTGATGTTTCTCTCTCTCCCTCTTCTTTCCTCTCTGAAATCAATGAAAATATTAAAAAGAAAAGAAGAAGAAGGAAAGGTTGAGGACTTCCAGTCAAGATGGCAGTGTAGCCGAGACCGGTTTGGCTCAGTGGATAGAGCGTCGGTCTGCGGACTGAAAGGTCCCAGGTTCGATTCCGGTCAAGGGCATGTACATGGGTTGCAGGTACAGCCCCGGTGGGGGGTGTGCAGGAAGCAGCTGGTCGATGTTTCTCTCTCATCGATGTTTCTAGCTCTCTATCCCTCTCCCTTACTCTCTGTAAAAAATCAATAAAATATATTAAAAAAAAAAAAGATGGCAGTGTAGGTAAACTCAGTACTTGCATCCTACCACAAACATATCAAAATTACAACTAAACTACAGAACAACCATCACTGAGAACCACCTGAAATCTAGCTGAATAGAAGCCCTACAGCTAGGAATTTAAAGAAGAAACCACATTGAGACTGGTAGTGTTATCAGTGGGGAGCCCTCTTTGTCCTCACCAGTTGCTGGTGGGAGTGGTCTTCTTGCAATGACACAAGAAGAAGAATTTTCTGAGAATCACATAGGAGAATGAGGTATTATAGAAAGCTTTATTTCTTTGGAATCAAACCCTGAGCTTCCAAGGTTCCATTTCCCTTTGTCTCACTTGGTTGGAGTGTCATCCAATGACAAAAGGTAGTAGGTTCAATTCTGGTCAAGGCACATACCCATGTTGAGGGTTCAATCCCTAGTCAGGTCACTTATGAGAAGCAACTGATCAATGTTTCTATCTATCTATCTATCTATCTATCTGTTCCTCCCTCTCTAAAATAAAATAAAAAATATACTCTCACATGAGGATTAAAAATTTTTAAAATTGAAAGAATGAAAAGAACAAAAAATAGAACTTTATATGCAAAGATATTCATTATTAACAATAATTTTTTGAAAAATGAAACTACATACATATCTGACAATGGTGAAATAGTGAGGATGGAAGATTGATCATGCAATGAAAAGAAATGAGAATGGAATAGAATATTATGCAGCCATTAAAAATTGATGCTGATGATGCAGAGAGTGGAAATGTAGAAAATTATTTTAAATATAATGTTAACAGTGTCATCTATACTATGATTCCAGCTATATAAAATAAGTGCACACTTAGATAAGGAATGGAAATAAAATCATTGGTATCTCAATGTGATTGGATTGTGAATGATTTATCTTTGTAATTATTTCTTTCCTCAACAATGTATCATGTTGATTGTGTGATAAATAAATAAAACCTGGAGGAAAAAGGAAAACATTCAAATGAGACATTTTTTTATGTCAGGCAAAAAAAAATCGGTGATGCTTGAGATCATTTCCCATTTCTCCTTGCTCCTTCAAAGCAGCCCGTAATCTTCACCCCGGTGGAGGGAATACACATGCCTGGACTATAGGAGGAAGAGGAAGGTGCTTGCTAGAAGACGATGCTGTTTGTTTAATGAACAGAAACTTCTTCAGTCTTCTTTGATGACAAATGCATTTGAACCATTTGTTAGTGTGGTTTTTCTGTGATAAATATGCACAAAAATCTTGCTAAAAAATGATGCTCTTTTTCTTTTCTCTTTCTCTTCCCCACCTCCCACCTGCAGTTCTGCTAAGCCAATATTCTCTAGAATGAGCACAAGCTAAACAAATCGAATAACAGCTTTTGTACATCAACATCAAGAAAGAAGACACTTGGGAGAGACTGGATATGGAGATGGATATGAACAAGAGTGAAACACCCACTTTGTCAAATCAGATCAGAGATGGGAGTGATTTTCTAAAAGGAGATGTTATTATGGATTAAACACCAGCTCATAGGAAACTATCATTGTATAAGATCAGATAACATTCACAAGAAATTACATTCATAAGAAATCATATTCAGGAAATATTTCAAGAAAGAGGAATATAAACGTGCTAGAATTAACATGTAAAATATATATGTACTGAGGTTTGTAAACTGTCCTTTTTTAATCAAACTGAAAACAAAAAGCTTTACTCTTTTAACATTATATTTAAAAAGGCAGTCAATCCTAAAGTATTTCTATCTCAGCAGCCAAGAGACTAATCAAGCATCATTTATTGAGGAAGCGTCTTAGAAAATGCCTCTGAATATCTTCAGAGGGGCCATGACCTTTGGCTCCCCCATCTCTGCTGTTCATTTATTCCACTGTGTAATTAGGTACAATCACCCAGTTAAGAGATGTAATGCTTCAGAGTTTATACCGAGTCTGTGTTCAGTTTAATGTCTGTACGAGTAATTACTGAGAAAGTGTTTCTGACGTATACTCTGACTCCATCAAGCTGTATATTACAGGAAGTACATCCACATCACAGGTTCCCGAGAAACATAAATTTCCCACCTTTCAGGAAACAGCATCAAGGAACTCTGAAAAATGTAGAAAGCTCATTTTCACCTTCAATGCTCACATATAATATAGAGGCTGCTATCAGATAAATACTTTTTCTAATTCTCCCTAGTATATCCATAGGAATTTAACATACTTTCTAAATAGGCATATGAAATATCTCCTCTTTTTTTTTCTATTTCTTTACCACACGTGTCATGAGAAACCCATCTCCTTTCTTTCCCTTACTGACACAATCATTTTTGTTTTAAAAACAAACGAATCATTCCATTAAACCTATTTCTAAATGATAGTAAGTGGTACTAAATAAATAAATAATAATTTAATAGCCTTAGAAATAAATGAGTGTATACTTATACAGATCAAAGAAACTTGGTAGGAGTCAATTGCCTTTTTGTTTACTAACGTTGGTTTCAAAAATACTCAATTTTTTTTTTTTAGTTGGTTGGCATCTGAAGGTAGTTACAACTGATCAGTTGTCTTCAACAATCTTTTGCTCCCAGGTTTCCCCCACCAGCACCCTCACCATGTAGCCTGCCAATATGCAACAACAGAAAAATATTTAGTAATGAAGTAGTCAATTGCTTGAGAATAATCACAAGCTAAAATGTACATGCAGGGATAATCAATGTAAGCCAAACCATGTTCTGTACCTGAGCAGAAAACATGCCTTCATTTTTAGACTCAAAATTAAGATAAAATTGGCATATGTCACTGAAGCAGCGACAGAGGATAATACAAGAAGTGATACAAGTCACAATTGATTTCTCTTCTCTCTATTAGGGCCACACCCGTATTTTTGACAAATATTTCTGGCAGTGGACATCTTTTCACCATAAACAATATTATGTTTCAAATGGCGAAGAGTATGTTACAAGTATGCTCAAATCAGTGAAACCCAATTCACAAAGATATGGATTTTCTAAAGAACTAAATTTAGGGAATACTTTTTAATCTGTAAAGTAGCCATTCTTGGAGTTACTTTTAACTATTAGCTCTCCCAGTGCATTCAAAACACCCTACTTAATAAACTTAATTACACACAACTTTTCAAGAATTCATCTTTTATTTAAAGGGAAGTACCTCTCTACATTATCTGCAATAAAATAAAAGGTATTGGCTCTCTCTAACCCATGTAAATTATAGATTCCGTTGGGAGTTTCACATCACTAATAGTGGTGTTTACAAAATTGAAAAAGTGTTTTCTATCCATATGCAAATGTTTTTTTAAAGTTTTTTTCCATAAAACCTAAGTGTAATTTAGCATACATACCACAGTGCTCTGAAGATCAGTCATTGATGATGTACCATTTGTACATAGGTAATACACGTGTAAGTCACTAAATGTTACGTATAAGAAGTATGTTTTTATCTTTTTTTAAAAATAAAGTGACTCCCTTTCTCATTCTGTTCCATTGTATTGCGTCCAAAAGTTGTGTGTAATTTTTTAAGGTCCAGGAAATGTAAAGAAATTTGTTGGAATACCTGAATTTCTGTAAAAAAATAAAATAAAAATAAGATTTTGTTATTTTAAAGATTGCTTGGCTGCATGACACACATTCAGTGCATTCAGTGTCTGTCTTTGTCCTGTAATCCAGGGGCAGGTGATGATTTTTTTTACTGAATTTGTCATTTATTTCTTTTTCAATACAGTTGATGTACAATATTATATTTGTTTCAGGTGTACAATCCCCTGATTAGACATTTATATAACTTACAAAGTGATCACCCACAGGTGATGAATTGACTGAAATAGGTATCTTCAAAAAATCTTGTTGTCAGATTACATAATATGTGCTACCAACAGACATTTATTAGATATAGAGGACCCTTAGAAGACATGATTGGCATCTCCAAAACCTCTTCTAGCCAAATATAGACAGACATACCTCAAGCTAAATCTTCATATACTCACTGGAATAAAATTGATAAGTAAAAAGCCAGGCTATCCAAGTACAGCTTGGCCTGAAATATTGAATTAATTGCTCTATCTTTACTTTGCAAATTGAAAGCAGTCGCCTGTTCCTCAGACGTGAGCAACCCTTTGACAACAGTTCATCCTGAGTATGTGTTGTTGGGTGGGTTCTTTCATTTACTATACGACTCTGAACAACTCTAAGTCTCAGTGTCCTCATCTATAAAATGGACATAAATAATAATACCTGGCCCCATAGTGCTGTTTTGAGGATATAAATTAGAGTGGTGGTGTTGTGCTTGACAGGTAGGAGATATTCAATGACTGTTAATTCCTTCCCCTCCTACCATATGCAAGGCATTGAAGTCAGAAAAAAAGAAAAGAAAAGAAGAGAAAAAGACATAAAACACAGCCTCTGCTCTCAAAATGCTGAAGATAATTAGAGTGACATTTATTATCAGGGATTAAAAACTTAAATGCCTATGGAGCCAGATTGGTAAATAACAACAAAGCAAAGCAGGCTGGGTTGGGGACATAAAAGGAAGTAGTGGGCACTGGAGAACCTAGGTCCTATCTAAAGAGGCTAAGTAATCAATGTTCGGTTCTAGTCACTCAGCAAACAAGTATTGAGTCCCTACTGTGTGCCAGGTACTATTCTAAACCCTGAGAAGATAGTGGTAAACCCGATAAGCAAGGTCCCTTGAACCTAAACAAGGTCTTGGGTTCTAGTAGGAAAAGAGACAATGAACAGGCCAAGTGTCAGCTAATACACACTAGGTACCTTGGACAGAATTAAAATGGTGATAATGGAAAAAATGGGAAGGTTAATCAAGGAAGGCTGCTATGAAAAGGTGCCATAAATGAGAATGAGAAGAATGAGCCAGCCAGGTGAAGAAGCGGGGACGAACGTGCCACACACGGAGCACCAGTGTAAAGACTCTAACGCAGGAATAAGATCACCACACTTGAGGAGCAGCCAGGCACAGAGGCAGGGGATGTGAACAAGCTCTCTGCTTTGGAGGCCAAGACGGTTGGTACATTTTTTTTAAGTGTGAGAAAAAGCCATTTGAGAGCCTTAAGAGAAGAGCCATGCAAATTATTTTACATTTTTAAAAGATTACTCTTGGCTTCTGCTTGTAGCAGTATGAACTAGATATTCTAAAAAGCCTTCCTGATACAATACTACTAGGCCTTGGATAATTACAATGAGCTTGTTTTTTAATATACAACTTAGCTTGCAGCAAAATCAGAGAAATCCCAAAGGCATAAAAAAGAAAAAGAAGAGTAAACTGAAAACTGAGTGTGAAGTGTAAGCAAATGCAAAAACTGGGAGTGCCTGAAGGTATATCCATATAGAGTAGGGACTGGGAGACTAAGCCTTGGGCCATTGGAACTGGATGAGCTACATTTGAGAATCCCACCCTAAACCTGGACACTTGAAGAGAGCCATAACCTCAGACCAGGGTGACCCAGGAAAGGTACTCATGCTAGCAACAAAAGAAGTGTATCAAGAACTCTTACCTCCACGCTGGCTCTAAATGGAGGGGAATAAAATAAAGAAAAAGAGGAATAGTCACCCCTGAAATTTTTAACCCATGGATCTGGTCCCCTAAAGTCTGGAATTCAATTTTACATGCTCCATATGGTCAAAAAAATTACATATTTTTTTTTTAAAAAAATTTAAAGAGCTTGCTAGAGCCCGGTCGCTGGCAGCACAAACACACATCTTGTCAGGAGGAAGCATCTCTAACATAGATCTCGCCAAATAAGGTCAACAAATTCTGAGCCTCTTCTGTTTCTGAACATCTTACAAGCAGAAACACGGCCTCTACTCCAGGCTGTTTTCAAGACTCTTTAGGTAGCAAGCAGCCTGGGAAAAGAGAGACAAGCTCTCCCTCCAGAGCCAAGAGTAGGTTTGTTCATTGTTCTGTAATAAAGATAATGTGTCCCTCTGGGGCAAAGATCAGACTGGCTCATTGCTCATTATAAAAGACTCAGGGTCCCTTAGCTCAGTGTTCCTCTCCTGTAATGCAACCCAGTGCAATGCAGGTGCCAGGCAGACCTCTTCTCAGAGGTCTCTGAGAATGTGGCAAGGGAACCAACAGCAGCTTGCTGCTCGCTGTGCTGACCTGGGAGTCTCGTATTCTGCCAGCATCCATAGACTGGCAGGCTAGCTTCTTAGTTTGCAAGTAGGATAAATTCTCAGACTCTTCACAGTTCTTCACGGTTATCTACTTGGGGGAAAAAAAGGAAATTAAATATCTAACTCACGTTGTACACAAAAACCTATTCCAAATGAATTAAAGACTTAACTGTGAAAGGCAGAATTTTAAATTTTAGAAGAAAATATAGATAATCTCAGAAAAGGAAAGGACTTATTGAGCAAAACAATATCATAAAGGAAATAATTGATCAATTCAACTAGACTCAAATAAAAAAATTTCTGTTCATCAAAATATTCTATAAAAAAACTAAAAGCCAAAGTTTGGGAGAAGGTAAATGCTAAATATATTACTGGTAAAGGATAACAATACAAAGTAATCTAATAAACTCTTTTTTTTTAATAAATCTTTATCGTTCAGATTATTACAGGTGTTCCTCTCCCCCCCCCCGATAGCTCCCCTCCACCTGATTCCCCACCCCACCCCATGCCCTTACCCCCCGCCACTGTCTTCATCCATAGGTGTAAGATTTTTGTCCAATCTCTTCCTGCACCCCTCAGGCCCCCTTCCCCCTGATAATTGTCCATCCCCTCCCTTTCTATGTCCCTGATTCTATTATATTCACCAGTCCATTCTGTTCTTCAGATTTTTTTATTCACTTGATTTTTAGATTCACTTGTTGGTAGATATGTATTTGATGTCTTTTTGTTGTTCATAATTTTTACCTTTACCTTTTTTTTTCTTCTTCCTCTTCTTAAAGAATACCCTTCAGCATTTCATGTAATCCTGGTTTGGTGGTGATGAACACCTTTAGCTTTTTCGTATCTGTGTAGCTCTTTATCTGACCTTCAATTCTGAATGATAGCTTTGCTGGGTAGAGTGATCTTGGTTGTAGGTTCTTGCTGTTCATCACTTTGAATATTTCTTGCCACTCCCTTCTGGCCTGCATAGTTTCTGTTGAAAAATCAGCTGACAGTCGTATGGGTACTCCCTTGTAGGTAACTAACTGTTTTTCTCTTGCTGCTTTTAAGATTCTCTCTTTGTCTTTTGCCCTTGGCATTTTAATTATGATGTGTCTTGGTGTGGTCCTCTTTGGATTCCTCTTGTTTGGGGTTCTGTGTGCTTCCTGAACTTGTAAGTCTATTTCTTTCACTAGGTGGGGGAAGTTTTCTGTCATTATTTCTTCAAATAGGTTTTCAGTATCTTGCTCTCTCTCTTCTTCTGGCACCCCAAAAATTCAGATGTTGGTACGCTTAAAGCCATCCCAGAGGCTCCTTATGCTATCCTCACACTTTTGGATTCTTCTTTCTTTCCACCTCTCTGGTTGGGTGTTTTTTGCTTCCTCATATTTCAGATCTTTGGTTTGACTCTTTGGGTACAGTGATCTACAGTTGAGTTTCTGTATATTCTTTATTTCAGACAGTGTATGCTTTATTTCTGACTGGTCCTTTTCCATTTTTTTTGGTATTCTCATTAAGGTCCTTGAAGGTCTCTTCAAGTTTCTCAGCGGTTTTTAGAAGATTCTTGAGTAACCTTATAAATGTGGTTCTGAACACTGTGTCGTCCATTAGTTTACTTTCCTCCATCTCTTCTATTCGTGACATACTTCGGTGTCTCCACATTTTGGCTGCCTCCCTGTGTTGATGGAGTGGCTTTGTGTGGTCAGTGACCTATAGAGGCTGGTAGCTCAGCTTCCCCAATCACCCTAGGTGGTCGCTCTTAGTACACCCCTTTGTGGGCTGAGTGGAAAGTCTTGGTGTAGTTAAAAGCCTTGATTGCTGTTGGTACACTGGGAGGAATTGACCTCCAGGCCAATTGGCTGTGAGGACCTGCTGTGTCTATAATGGAAGCACTGCTGCGCTGGAGACACGCTTGTGGTACAGGGCTTGTTTGAGTGGGGCTTTGGTGCTCACTGAGTCCGCCTCCCAAATGTGTCACTTATGGATGTGAGGAGTTGAAATCTGGTGCCTCACACTGACCACTAGGTGCATTGGCTTCTGAATCTCCAATGGGGTGCAGTTCAGCTGCTGTCTGAGGCTACCCTGCAGGAGCTACAGCGAGAACTGCCGTCCTCTCCTCCCTGCTTAGAGCTTGGAGGCCTTGGAGCTGTCTGTACCGGGTTGCAAGTTTACTAGTTTAAACTGCAATAGAGAAGGCCATTCATATGCAAAAGCTGCTGCTAGGAGCTTGGGTGTGTTTGTAGATTGTGTGGGGCAGAGTCTCAGGGCGTCACTAGGCTAGGGCGTGGCAAACAGCAATGACTGGCAATGAGCTGCCTCCGACCACGTCCCCTCGCCTCTGACCGCGTCCCTGCCATCTCGCGCCCTGGCACAGCCAACAATTCTACCTCCACGCAGCTCTGCTAGTAAGCCACCCTCACTCCAACCCAATGGCAGACAGCCCAGTCTCTCCCCTGAAACTGGATTTCAGAGAGATTGGGGGCTTGTCTCTCTTCGGATTGAAGAAAGCAACGCCCGCCTCCAGCTGGGCTCTGCCGCCAGCTCGCCAGCTCGTATCACCCATGCGCTCCCCTGTACCTCAGTTTTTCAGCGTTTGTGCCCTGATTGCACCCGTCTCTTTCGGTCTAGTTGTAGAGGTTCCACTCAGCCAGCTTTCCCGTGGTTCTGGGTGATAGACGTTCTGTCTTTTAGTTGTAGTTTTGAAAATTGTTGTGGACGGCAGCAGCCCAGATGTTTATCTATGCCGCCATCTTGGATCTCCTATAATAAACTCTTAAAAACCAATTTCTTAAGAGCCAAAAAGGGAAAAATGGTCAAAAGTTATGTACAGAATTTAACAGAAAAGGAAACACAAATGACAAACATGAAAAGATACTCAACTTCATTAGTAATCAAAAAAAATGTCAGTTAATTGCACAATGATAATATTACCCATTATACTGGTATGAATAAAAGTCTAAAAATATTAAGCATTGGTATGGTTGTGCAGAAATGGAATTTCTTAATACTATCAGTAAGAATGAAAATTAGTATGATCACTTTGAAAAACAATTTGGCATTATCTTATAAAATTGAACATTAGCATACACTAAGTTCATCAATTCTATTTCTAAGCATATATGCTGGAGAAACTCTTGCACATGAGTACCAAAACACATGCACAAAAATGAAAAACACAAATATCAACAGAGAATAGGTAAATAAATAATAGATTATACACACTTTACTTTTGGTTAATTTAATTCTACTATAAGCATGAAAATGAATAAACCTAATTTACAAACACCAACATAAATGATTATGTTATAAATATAATGTTGGGGCGGGGGGTGTTGCAGCAGATTCACTGTTGCTTCATTTGTAAATCTCAAAAGCAAGCAAAACTAAACTATATAATGTTTAGTGATAAATACCTATATAGTAATACTATAAAGATAGAAGCAAAGGGTATGACTTAGGGTTGTGAATACACAATACAACACACAGATGATGTATTATAGAACTGTACACCTGAAACGTATATAATCTTATTAACCAATGTAACCCCCAATAAATTTAATTTGTTAAAAAGATAGGAGGAAAGGAATTATAAAAACAAATCTCAAGATTGTGACTACTTCTAGGGAGTGGGGAGGGATTGTAACAAGGAAAAGTGTACAAGCAACTTCAATAGTTCCAGATCTCTGTTGAGTGGAGGGTTCATAGGTTCATTTGTTTCATGCTTCCTAAATTATATATATAATATTGCCCAATGAAATAAGATAAAATAAAATTAACTTGCTATTTAAAAAGAAAATGGACAACTATGAGAAAAGCAGGGAGATTGGGGGAAGACTACTGCAGTAGTCAAGGTGAGAGAAGGTGGTGGCTTAAACTAGAATAGTCAGAGTGGAGATGGAAAGAGATGAGTAAATTTGGGAGACTATTGACCTGGCTGGTGTGGCATACTCTCAAAAAGTTATTAAATATCATGTCAGAACAGGCTACAGGACAGGAGAGTAAACACAGGAACCCTTAGGGAGGCTAGAATGGGTAGAAAGCTGTGTAAGATCCACTTAAAATGATCACAGAGAGGAAGGCAAGTTTCAAATGGACTTTCTCAAAGCCAAGATTTGGGGAGTGGGAATCAAAAATTTTTGGCAAACCCATGTGGCTACATAGCCTATCCTCCAATCTAGCATTGGTCAGCACTAATACCTTTTTTTTATTATTATTGATTTCAGAGAGGAAGGAAGAGGGAGAGAGAGATAGAAACATCAATGATGAGAAAGAATAATTGATCAGCTGCCTCCTGCACGCCCCACACTGGGAACGGAGCCCACAACACAGACATGTGCCCAGACTGGGAATCGAACCATGACCCCCTGATTCGTAGGTCCATGCCTCACCAATGAACCACCCTGGTAGTGCAGCACTAACACCTTTTGACGGCTATGTGGCCCTCTCACTGATGTTATTTAGATAGGAGACCAGGTCAGTGTTGCTCAGTGGCTAAAGGTTTTTAATTCCAGCTCCTTTAAGTTTGGACTTATTTCTGCAGGCAATGGGAAATCATTGAAAGGTTTTGAACAAGGGAAAGATATGATCAAAGTGTGATTTTGACATAATTATTGCTTCAGCTGTGAGCAGGACAGAGTCAAGCCAGGCTAATTTAGAAGCAGAAAGGCCACTGAGGACACTTTTCCAGTTGGACACTGACTGTGTGGGGCAAGAGAGCAACAATGATGCTCAGTTCCCAGTCTATATTATTAGAGGCGGGCAAGGTAACAATGGGGTTAGGTGGGCAGACATGATAAAATAACCAATATTTGGATATCAACATATAGCTTACAAGTGCTTTCACATCCATTATTTTGTTTGTCCTGTGAAGTATTATTATGCCCACTTAACAAATAAGCAATCTGAGGCTCAGAGAGGCTAAATGATTTGCCCCTAAGGTGGCAGAGGATTATCTTAGCCATAGATGTCCTCACTCTGTACTTTGACAATGGCTTTCAGATGCACTTGGGTTCTTGGTAGTCTGTGGGCAGGAGTCAGCCTGTGTTTGCCTTTCAAAAGTCAAGTTCTAAAATGTCATTTTCTTGGAGGGATTAGCTGGATTCCATTTCTTTGATGCTGGCTGGTTTCCGGTGATCCTTCTAGAAGAAACTAATAATTTGCATATGATAGCTAAAGTAAAAGAAAGAATCTATTTCTAAGTCAGTTTTCTATTTTGGGAACATTTAGCATCCAGGTACACATGCACAGCCTTCTCTAAAATAAAACATTAATTCTCTCTCCTGGGCAGGATACCCGTTCGATCATTAAAATTCATCCTGTGAGAGCCAAATCTTGGTGAACTGAGATGAGGAAATGCATTTCCCTCACCTCTGACTGCCTGCCACTCACTCTCTCAAAGGAAAAGCTGGGAATTCCCTTCTAATGGGGGAAAGCTACTTCATTATCTCAACCACAAGTTCATAGGTCTCAGTTGTCAAACCAACCTGTGGGTTAATCCCAGGTCCCCAAATCACTTAAATACTGGCTTTTTCTCTGACATTAACTGAAAGAAACTTCCCCAAGGACTAAATTGGCAGCTATATTTGCAATTATGGACTAAAGGCTGATTCTTAGCCAAACCAAGATAATGAATTGAAAGAATCATGGAAGTAAGAGGGTGTGATGTTGTCTTGCTGATGCAGCTTCCCAAGTTTCAACATTTACTTAAATCTTTGGCTTCCTCCTAAGGTGGAATTTCTAAAATGTTTGAAGCAGCTTTTCTTATAAAAATCTTTATACTTTTCAGGTCTTTTGACCTTGAAAAGCTTGTGAATTCTCTTCTAGGTGACTGAAACCCATTTTGAGTTCAATAACAGTGGCCCTGACCACGTGATGAAGTGATGAAAAATGACAAAGGTGCTTTCCTAGAGCTTAATTTACTACAAATTTGCTATCGCTATTCAAAAGTAGAGCCTTCCTATGAAACCTTTGTAAGCTGAAACGGCATAAAACAAAACAGTTACCTTAGGACACATCTTGCTAACAATGCACAAAATAAATCAAGATAAAGTACACATGTTGGCACCTGCCAGGTGGCTCAGTTGGTTAGAAAGTCCTCCCGATATGCCAAGGTTTTGGGTTGGATCCCGGGTCAGGGCACATACATGAATCAACCAATGAATGCATAAATAAGTGGAACAACAAATTGATCTCTCTCTCTCTCTCAAATCAATAAATACATTTAAAAATTTGTAAGCGCAGATGCTCACAGACACAGTTCACAGCTATGGGGCTTGGTGCTGAGATGCTGAGTGTAGTCCCTGGGAAGGAGCTTGGCTGGGCTACTCCTGCTGCTCTGATGTGCACTGTCTCTGTGAGGACTCGCTGCAAAACAAATGCTGAACCCTATTTTCCCTTTCACCTTTTTCGTTAAAGCAAAGATCCTCTTTGGATTTCTTTCTTTAGTTAGCGAAAACAGGTACTAATGTAGGTCTTCTGTAAAACCAAAGTGGCCTAATGCGAACTTTGTTAAAGCAGGAGATACCTGCATGCAAATTTAGAAAGCTGTTAGATTTTTAAAACTTTATTTATACTGCCATCTAGTGGTACATTTTATTGCAAGTTTCAGCAACCTAACATTTCTGTAGGTCCACAGGGTTAACCTTAAAAACATTGTAGCCCTGGCCAGTGTGGCTCAGTTGGTTGAGTATTGTCCCGTGCACCAAAAGGTCACCAGTTCGATTCCCAGCCAAGGCACATGCACAGGTTTGGGGTTTGGTCCCCAGTAGGGGGCATGCAGGAGGTAGCCGAGCGATGTTTTTTCTCTCTCTCTCCCTCTCCCTCTCCCTTCCTCTCACTCTAAAATCAATAAACATTTTTTTAAAAACTTGTAGAATGTGGTGCTCTCCCTCCAGGGAGCATGCCCTGTACCATTCCCTTCTCCCTTTCCTTCCCCTACAGGTACATATCCCCTAACCTTTAAGGGACCTCATGAGACTTGCAACCAGGGGAGAAATGGGCAGCAGCAGACCGTCCTGGGCTAACCCCCTGAACTTGTCCCCAAGGTTCCATTTTCTCTGACTTTCCAGTGAGCCAAAGCAGCCCAGCCTAGGGTCTCCTGTTGCTTCTTCTATGCCCTTCAGTTAGGGATGATGAAAAAGTGCTGGATATGAAATAGAGCTGGTGACTGCACAACAATGTGAAATACTTAATGCCTCTGAATCATACAGTTAAAATGGTAAAGTGTATCTTATATGTACTTTACCACAATAAAAGAAGACAGGTAGGGCCTGAGCCCAGGCCACACGTTCCCCTTCCCCATTACTCCCAAATGCTGGCTGAGCAGCCCTGGGCACTGCGGGCACAGGATCCTATGCAGGTTGCACAAGGACTTAAAAGAAGCCCCACAAAAAGTAATTAATTAATTAATTAATTAAAATAAAAGAGGCCCCACAGCCTCAGAGTCCCCCACCCCTATAAACACACACACACACACACACACACACACACACACACACACACACTCACAGAGGCATCATTTTGTGTTACCTCCTGACACTTGGAGAGAGGACAAAGAGACAATCCTGGAAAGATACCAGGGCTTGCGTGACAATGGCTCTTTAACTCCAACCGAGGCCCTTCTTTTCTTCTGTGGCCATCTAAGCCTGGTAAGTCACAGTTATGTTTTAAAAGAAGGGAAATATCAGAAAAGAGCATATGATTCCAATGTTCATTTGTGGGTAGAACAACTTTGATGCCTCTTGATTAACACTGAGATACAGCTGAAATGAACCAGTGAAGCAAAAGATCAGCCAGATCCGGAAACAGCTGTGGCTCTAACCCCCAGCAAGGACTGGAAATCCATAAGACACTCAGCAAATTAAGAACTAAAAACCTGCTCTTCTACACTTTATACTCAGAATAAGTCATCTTACCTATAAAAGGAGGTGAAGAAAAACAAAATCAAAAAGTCCCTTCCCTGCTCTGGCTGGTGTGGCTCAGTTGGTTGGGCGTCATCCCACACCAAGAAGTTGCTGGTTTAATTCCCGGTCAGGGTACATGCCCAGTTGCAGGCTCAATCCCAAATAGGAGCCATGCAAGAGGCAGCCAATCAATGATTCTCTCTCCTCATTGATGTTTCTATCTCTCTCTCTCCCCCTCTCCCTTCCCCTCTGAAATCAATAAAAACATCTTTTTAAAGTCAATATCATGAAAAATTAAAGTAGGGGGAGTTTTTTAAATTAATAATACAAGGTGCTGAAGTAACATAGCCATTTTCTTTTCTTTTTTTTTATAATATATTTTATTGATTTTTTACAGAGAGGAAGAGAGAGCGATAGAGAGTTAGAAACATCGATCAGATCAGCTGCCTCCTGCACACCCCCTACTGGGGATGTGCCCGCAACCAAGGTACATGCCCTTGACCGGAATCGAACCTGGGACCCTTGAGTCCGCAGGCCAACGCTCTATCTACTGAGCCAAACCGGTTTCGGCAACATAGCCATTTTCAATAGATGAATCTTAGTGAAGGAAACCATTGTGGTGATAGTCTAAGAAATTTCAACATGGAGCGATTATTTTTAGGTATGATAATAGTATTATGGCTAAGTTTTTTTTAAAAGGTCCTTTTGTTTATTCATTTATATTTGAAGATGTTTCCTGAAATATTTAGAGGTAACTTTGAAATGGTGCCAAACACACACACACACACACACACACACACACACACACGTAAATGAATGACATTTGACAAAGTACTAACTGGTGTTGAACTTAGGTGAGGGATAGATGGGTTGGCATATATTCTACCATGTGTTTGAATATTTTCACAATAAGAAGTGAGAAAAGGAAGACACCGGGAAATCTCAGAGGAGCGTGTACCCTACATGTGCCAGAGAGAAAAGCCTGCAGACAACACAGAGCACATCAGGCTGGGAGGAACAAGCTTGTTATGGATATGGACTGAATTTATGTGTGCCCCAAAATTCATATGATGAAGTCTTAAACACCCTCTTCCCCCTGTTCCTCACAATTTAACCGTATTTGGAGATGAGGTCTAAAATGAGGTCATTAGGATGGGCCCTAATCCAATCTGACTGCTATCCTTATAAGAAGAGGAATTTGGACACAGACACACACAGGGAAGTTATGAAGACACGGCGATAGGACAGCCATTTATAAGCTAAAAAGAGAGACCCTCAGAAGGAACCAATGCTGCTAATGCCTTGATCTTGAACTTCTAGTATCCAGAATAAATTGAGAAAATTAATTTCTGTGGCTTAAACCACCCAGTCTGCAGTACTTTGTTAAGGCAGCCTTAGCAAACTAATACGGAGCTCATTGATTTGCCACCAAGCCCAGAGGTCTTTACCTATATCCACCCCCCAGCCCTGTGCCCCTGTCACTGCAATCTGGGAACTGCAGAATCCACACTGGGCAGAGCACGACCGTGAGGCCCCGTCAACCCAGCAAACAGAGCTTTGACTCATCAGAAAGCCACTGTCCTGAGCAGGCTGTTGGCACACACACCACCAGGTCCCAGAGACAGCGCATCCAAACAGCTGCAATCCAGTCTGACACCTGCTGGTCCTTTACCTTTCCTGAGTGCTTTCGGTTTTTCCTCTTAAAACGTAAGAAGGGGTGTGTGCATGTGCATACTCGTGTATACATGTGTATGTGCACGTGTATGTGTTGGGGAAGATAAAATCTAGCCATAAAAGCCCTGTAGCAAACACTCATTTATACTAACAGGAATTCACGTAACATTGCAATTTATATTCAGCTGGTATGCTGCTATACTTGATTGTTAAATATTTAAGTAACTTCATCCTTGTTGGTACATAGCATTACCCTCGTTACCACCCAGCCCTCTCTGGAAACTCTCCATCATCCAGCAGCTAACAAGTGAATGCCTGGCACCCAAAGGTCCTCCAGAACAAGCTCCAGCACAGGCTAGGCATGTCAGAATGCTTTTATCCTTAGCAGAGGCAAAAGCAGAGGAGCCAAGAGTAAGTCAGAGGTTGCAGCCCTGGTTCTGGGGAGCCTGGGTGTTCTCAGGGCTCCCGTTTCCCATCTCCCCGTGTGAAAACACTGCTCACAAAGCAGTCCTGCAACCGAACAGCTTTCTAAACCTGCACGATGGTTCTGGGCTCTCCTCACTGTGGAAACTGCCTCAAGAGGCTGCTCCCCTGCAGCCGTGACACCCCTTGGAGGGCGATGCCGGGCTGAGCAGGTGCCTATGAGCCATTTTAACCCTTCCAAGCAGTGGCAAAAATCTGCATAGCTGTCTGAGGAACACTTGGATGGACATTCTTTTGGCCCTGAGAGTTTTGCTGCAGGAATATTGCACTCAAGTTCAGAACAATGCACTGCCCACTTACTGGACCCCAGGGTGGTGCCACTGACTAGCAGACTGACCAGCAATACAAGGAGGCCCACCTTCATCACCCTTGCCCCTGCCCCGATTTCCTGGCAACCTTCTACTTTGTTTTTGACGCTTAACCCCTGTGTGCCCGAAAGACTCTATACCCCTAAAAACCAGCCCTGCCAACCAGCTGGCCTGGGTACAATAGCAGTTGGAAAGCAAAGTCATGGGATTGGAACCAGAAGAAAACCTATTCATGAGAGGAGCAGCTGGCAGCTGGAAAACAGAAGGAGAGAAAAAGGAAGGCCAATTTCTACCTCCTACAGGATTCCATTAACTGGGGATTTCAGAGCAAGAGCTACTCAACCTGCCTAAGGTCCCCGCCCTCCCCTAATGAAGGCAGTGATGCTTATCACAGCCCCATCCTCCCCAGCAGGGCTCAGAAGAGCTGACAGCAGCTTTGTGGTGGAAAGCAGTGAAGAGAGGGGTGGGGAGGACCACAGCTGACTTTGGCAGTCATCCGATGCCACTCTCCAACTAAACACCAAGGAAATATTTCTGAGGGCCTATGTTATTGTTAAATAATTTTATTCACTTGTTATTTTTTGTCTTCAAAACTTTTTTCCAACTACAGTTGACATTCAATATTCTATTAGTTTGGTGTCTTTTTTATAATAGCCATTGTAACAAGCTGGAGGTGATAGCTCATTGTGGTTTGGATTTGCATTCCCCTAAATAGTATATGATCATGGATGGAAACTAGACTTTTAGTGCTGAGCATGCTATAGTGTATATAGACATCAAATTACAATGTTGTATAGCTGAAACTTACATAACGTTATTCACCAATGTCACCTCAATTTTTAAAAATAAAAAAAAGTTATTAAATTTAAATTTTCACAAGTCATATATTTTTATTGAAGGAAATAAAAAGAAGAGAGAAAAGTTACCCATAACACTTTCAACCTTTAATATATATATATATGCTTTTAAAGCACACACACAAAAAAAACTAGATATCAACAATAGATCACAAACATCTGTCCACATCAATAGAGCCACTTCTACCACTGCCTTTTGATAGTTGCAGTGTGTTTCAGTATATGGATAAAAGATAATGGTTTAAGCCAAAGACGCAGTGTTGTGCATTTGGATTGTTTCTGGTGGAATTTAAATTATTTTATAAAGTGGCAGACGATGAGACTAGAGGAGGCGATATCACAGCCTCCTATGACTCACCATCCCACTCCAACCTGACTCTCTGCATTTCTACATTGTGTTCCCTCACACTAGACCTCAGGCCATTTCCAGAGGTTTTCCTGTGTGAGCCCTGTCGAGAAACATGTGTTGGAGAGATCAAAGCATCATCTCTTACTCGGATTGCTTCCTCTTAACCCTCGGAGATAACAGATCACAAAGAAGATAGCTTCAGCTAAATTTTGTTTCTGGCATATTGTGCTTTATTAGTGATGGTCACTTCCCAATTATTAATATACTGGTGAAATCACCTCGCCCACATCAGAGTTTCTGCCTGATTAGACAACAGGCCCTGGAACTGGCTCACAGAGGGTTACAAAGCTCCTGCAGTGAGAGAGGCCTGGGACAGGATAGGGAGGAAGAGTTGCCAAGCAGGGAACACAGCGCTCACATGCCCAGAGCCTTCACACGGAGGAGAGGAGAGGCTTTCATAGGAGACGGAAGTTGTGTTTTATGCATGTCAGAGTGAGAGAACCAAGGACTAAATATAGGTATCTCTTTTGCCCCAAAAGGAGGGATGCTATTGTCAGAGGTGGCTGGGGTGTAAATCTCAGCTTTGTCTGAGATTGCGTTTTCAGAAATATATTTTACACCATTGCGATTGCTTCACTTTTGCTGGTCTCCATGACACCGCTTTCAGGTCTCTCGCTTTTCTCATTTCTTCGCTGTGACATCAAGAACACCCTTGAAACAGCCATGTGCCTTAAATGATTAAGATACGGCTTCTGAGGAAAAAAGAAACGAGGTAGGAGTCAGGGGAGGCCACGCCTGCTCTCGGCCCTCAAAGGGAGGTGGGAGGAAGGGACGGACCCAGCCTCTCCTCTGCAGGGAGTGCCAGGACTGCGCAGCCACACCCCGCACTTCCCTGTTCCCTGCTCTTAATAGCACCCACCCTCCCAACTGCCCAGACTTGAAAACCTGAAACCGCGTTTGTCTTCTCTTTCCTCTCCTTTCACACCGAGGCTGTTATCGGTTCTGTGGGCTCTTTCTTCCCAAATACTTTCCCACTCCCCCTTCCTTTCTATTTCAATAGCAGCTGCCCTAACTCAGGTCTTTCCCTCACCTTTGAACAACTACCAAAGCCTCCTATTTGTCCTCACCTTCCCCACTCACCCCCTTAACGCTGCCCAGCTCATTCTTACCAACAAAATTAGTATTCCTAATGATTTGCTTATGTTGTTCTCCTGCTAGAAAATTCTCCATGTGTCCCCATGGCCTGGTGGGGGAAGCCTATCACAATTAGGTTTTTTCCTGCTCGCCCACTTTTTTCTCATTCTACTGCCTCCCGCCATCTCCCGAACTAGCCAAGTGACCTAGTCTTCCCTGGAATGCTCACCTTTCCCTTACCCTAACCCTGACCCTAACCCCTGGAAATGCCTAACCTTTCTCATCTTTACCTCTGGGATCGGAAGGACCATTCAAAGCAAATCTGCATGAATCTTTCACTTAATCTCTCAACCGAAAGAAAGCATTCCCTCTTCTACGGCTTTATTATTTGTACCTTTCAGGCCCAGTATTTTATTATCTGGTTAATGTTTTATCTCTCCTGTTGGATTACATTTCCTGAAAGGTGGGGGCTGACTTTTGCTGGTCATTGTATTGCCTGCAACCTCAGGAAATTCTGAGTTTATGTGAGCCGGCTTGGTAATCACCGGTAATTACGCTGGCAGCTCCATCGGATACACTGTACACTTGAAGACGCAGTCACTGGCCCTGTAAGGCTGAGTCTCAACCACCTCTTGGATTATCAGGCATGAGAGCAAATACCTAAAACCTGCCAAGGGAGCTTAGGCTGTGATGGGTTGAATTGTGTCCCACCAAAGTTCACATACTTGAGTCCTAACCCCCTGTTCCTCAGCATGTGACCTTATTTGAACACTAGAGGCCAGGTGCACGACATTCATGCACTGGGGGGAGGGGTTTCTCTAGCCCGGCCTGCGCCCTTTCGCAGTCCAGGAGCCCTTGAGGGGTGTCCAACTGACGGCTTAGGCCCTGTCAGATAGATATCCTTAGCGCTCCTGCGGAGGCAGGCCGCTGTGCTCCTCAGCTGTCAGCCTGGCTTGTGGCTGAGCGGCGCTCCCCCTGTGGGAGCACACTGACCACCAGGGGGCAGCTCCTGCGTTAAGCATCTGTCCCCTGGTGGTCATTGTGCATCATAGAGACAGGTCATTCCTCTGTTCAGTCAATTTGCATATTACCCTTTTATTATATAGGATAGGGTCTTTAGCACGGTAATCAAGTTAAATAATCCAACTTTCCTGAAGTCCTTATAAAAAGGGACTTGTGGACCCAGAGACAGAAATACAAAGTGAAAATGATGCACAGACACAGAAAGTACATGATTTACAAGCCAAGAAACTCCAGATGATACCAGAAGCTAGGAGAAAGGCCTGGAATAGATCTTTCCCTCACAGATCTTAGAAGAAATCAACCCTGCTCACACCTGGATTTCTGACTTCCAGCCCCCAGACTGTGAGACAATACATTTCTGTTGTTCTAAGCCATGCAGTTGTGGTGCTTTGTTGGGCAGCCCCAGCAATACAGCTGGGTTCCTGAGAAACATGGGGAGGGCAAAGCCAAGGCTTGGAGAAGCTCTGGGCAGGGAAGTAGCATAGCCTGGCAGCAATTAGCCTGAGCCAGCAGCTGAGCAGAAATGGCTGGTTAGCCCTCCTGACATAGCTCTTTGAAGAGAGTGTTTTACTTCTGCATTTGGGCACGGGAGGGTAGCAGTAGGGATGGGGGTGGGGTTTGGGTTGGGGGTGGGGAGGTGGGAAGGAACAGGCAATTCCCACTGAAGGGCAGACCCTCCTTCCAGGCTCCAGGTGCTCCCAGCCAAACTCTTGAAATTGAAAAAAAAAAAAAAATCATTGGGAAAACCTCATAAGCTCTTCAGAGACTCCTTACTGGGGTCCTGGAGACTCCTCCCTAATTACCACCTTCCATTGTGGCTCCTGGCGCCTCCCTCCTCTTCAGCAGGGGAGCCAGGATGTGGCAATGCCTTTCCTCCTGACTCAGAGGGGTGTTTTCTGAACCTTCCTTACCCAAAATATGTCCTCCCACCTCTGGGGAGCCCCAACAGACATGCTAATTACATTAAGATTGAGTCCATATAATTAGGTTGGCGAAGTGTAAGGGCTCACCATTAGCAGACAGAAAAACTAAGGAGCGTCACCTTAAGGCTGGCTGCTGGTGGGAAGCAAGCCAGAGCTTCTGCCTCCTTGCAGTCAGCCCCATAACCTCCTGTGGTGAAGGCGGTAGGCAGGGAAAAACAAGAGGAAAGCATGAGGGTGTGAACGAGCAATGAGCTCAGGAGGAGCCACCTGCCTGGGACCCAGGGCCACGGAACAACCACCACTGTAATAGTGAACCCTCCTGCCCGGGGCCTTTGCCTGAGCACTCTAAACCTACATAGCCCGGACAGCAGCCACTGGCCACTGGGGTTACTGGACACCTGAAAGGTGCTAATCCAAACTGAGATATGTAGTAAGTACAAAATACACACAGGACTTTGAAGACTTAGTATTAAAAAAAAGAATATAAAATATCTCATTAATATTTTTAAAATATGAAAACTATTTTTAAATATTGCTTATATAATAAATGGATATTCTTTGTATACATTGTGTGGAATAGATTATATTACTACGGTTAATTTCACTTCTTTCTTTTATTGTTCTTAATAGGGTGGCTGGTTTCAATAACACATGAGTCTCCCATTTATATTTCTCTTGGCTAGCACTTCTCTGAACTGCTCTGAACACAGCATCAGACCTAATCCTTAGCACAACCCTTTGGGTGCTGCTATTCTCATTTCAGCACAGGGAAAGAGGAACCGATGTCATGGTCAAGGTCCTAACTTTTCCATTTACTGACTGTTATACGGAAGTTATGTCACCTCTCAGGATTCAATTTCCTCAGCTGGAAAATGGTAATAACAGAGTTGTCATGAAAAACAAACAGAATGATGTGTTTAAAAGCGCTGAATAAATGTTTCTATGTTAATCATTTATAAAGAGAGTGAGAGGGCTCAGGATCCAGGAACATTCCTCCCCTCCCCTTTCTTGTCATTTCCCAGTTGCTACATCAATGATTAGCTCCTGAACCACCTGCCCTGGGAAACACATCAAAGACGGCACACGTGGTTTTGCTCCCCCAGGGAGGCTCCCCGCCTGGGGTCACAGCCCCTTTCTCACAGGAGGAGCTGGGCAGAGCCACCAAGCCAAACAGACTCCCACATGTCAGGCCAGCCCTGAGCAGAAATCCCAGAGCGTGGGCCATCTGGGCTCCTCTTCCCACCCCACCCCACTAGGGTCAGGATTCCGTGTGCACAGGCCCCCAAGATGCATAGCCACAGACCTTCAGGGGCAAACTCGCCCCTCTCTTAGAGATGGTCTTCACTGTGCCAGGACAGAACCCTCCAAACCCTGTCCGATGGCACTGAGCCTACATTGTGTTCCATGAGAACGGCACCCCTGGGGTTGTGCCACAGGACGTCCTTGAATCAAAGCAGATAGCTGGCTTCCTTCTCCAGTCCTGCATTGGCCCCGGCAAATCTGAGACACGGGCGAGGAGTGTTTTGAGAGCTCTCTTTCTTCCCCTCTTTCTAGTAACCCCAAGCAGGAGCCTACCCCGAGTCTTGCTCTTCCTCAGTTGCAGATCTGCTTGGAAGGAAATCTAAATTGAATGAGGGGCCCTTCCAACATTCTGCCTTGTTCTTTATCCGAATCTTAGTCCACTAAACTGACGTTTCATTCCCATTAAACGAGGCAGGGTCGATCCTACTCTTATCTGGTGTGTGATACTCACTAAATGTTTGCTGAATTAATTAGCTAACTAATTAACTAATTAATGGGTAGGTCTCTGCTATGTAAGATCTCTGCTGATAATGGTTTCCCACAGAGATGGTTGTATTTTAATGGAAGGTTCTTTAAAACCAGAATGATTTCAAGAGCCACAGGATTGACCACTCTGCTGATGGCATACCCGCTGTGACCCTTAGGGAAAAGGAGCCTTTCTAATCCTTTTAAGAGAACACCAAGTAGGCAATAGCTTACTGCTAGCGCACTCCCCAGCCTCCCTGTGCAAGCTTTCAGGTGGGCAGACTGGGGCTCTTGGAGGTAGCTTTTCAGCTGCATTCCCTGGTGGGACTGTTGGGTATCTGGAGCCTGTGGCAAACCTGACTTTTCTCACATCTCCACCCAAAATTTCAATATGTAGACGAAACATGGCCTGGGTTATCTGGGCTGTCCTTTCCCCACCTTCTGGAGGACCCTCGCCTCCTGGTTAATCCTCAGGGGCCTTTTTCATGTCTCCTATTTCTGAATGTTTGCAAACAACACCATTTCTCAAGTGAGGCACTCACATCGGATGCAGACTTTAAGGAGGCACCAAAAATTCAGTAGTCAAGATAAACAATATTTTTATATCATTGTTTCATAAATCAAAATTAATGCAAAAATAATCCGCAGTAAACAAAATGTCAAAAAATGTTAGAGATTGCATTAAAACATTATTTATTGTGTTTACTGAGTTTTTTGGCACCCCCTTTTCATTTTGTGCTGGAACAAGTACTTCACTCACCTAATTGTAGTTTGCCTTCCAAGAGTAGAATGTCCTAACTGGTGCTCGCTTTAGCACCAACTTTAACTTGTGAGCATCACCTTGAAGGAAGTTGGTAGGATGGTGATTGATCTGGAGCACAGCTAGCTGGGGGCCCACTTACATTTTTCAGAAAGCCATGCAAACAGATAGGCAGGGGGCCAAGTCTATTGTTCCAAAGTTTCCAGGGGCCTTGAAAGGCCTTTGGACTCTGGTCTGGTGATCAGAGGGAAAAAGGTTTCTGAACAATTCAAGGTCTTTGAAATGGTTGCCAACACCCACATTTTTCATTCTGGGAACAATGCCACCAAGGGCCACAACCACCCTCCCCCACCTAAGTGAGGAAGTGTCTGCTGGTTGTGAGTGATAGCCAGTCTTGTGAGGGCAAGGGTCAGAAGGACAGGAGTCTTTCTTATCCTGGCTGCTGGCCCTTTTCCCTCTGGTACACACTGACATGCCCATCCTTTTGCACTTTCAAAACCTGTACTTGTTTTAGCCCTCTTGTCCTCCTCGTCCAAAGCCAACACCCATCTCTGTCCCTCCTTACGGAGGAGCTGTCCCAGCTCTCGTAAGTGCAGAGGTCTCTAGCACCGGTTCAGATCCTGGCCCTGCTCTGTTCTTACTTCCTGGCTCCACTGCAGTTTCCTTTTTCAGAAAATGCAAAAGAGAGTGAGCTATCTTGTCTTGGAGGTGGGGAAACACAACCTCAACTTCCTTCCCTAAATGATACTTTGAGAACATTCTTCAAAAGAACTGGGGTATCCAGGGGAGGGTGGGAGCGTGGTGGGTAAGAGATCAACCAAAGGACTTGTATGCATGCATATAAGCATAATCAATGGACCCAGACAGTAGCGGGTGAGGGCCTGTGTTGGGGGGCGGGAGCTGGTGGGGAGAGGTCAATAGGGGGAAAAAGGAGACTTATGTAATACTTTCAACAATAAAGAAAAAGAAAAAAAAAAAGAACTGGGGTATCAAGTGTATTAACAGCCTCCTTCTAGGAGATGCACCATCTGGGGATACTCCCCAGAAGGGTAGGTATCTGGGCTCCTTTGACTGCTATTTTGGAAGAATGCAGGTGAACAAAAGGGAGTTTCCACTACACAAACTGTTTTTTCCATTTCCTGTTCTTTGCTATTTTGCTTTGTTCTGGTTTCAGAATCAGATGAAACTTCTAGTGAAGGCCTGCCACAAGGTCTCCATCAACCCCATAACCTGGTGACTAAACTCAATTCCATGGTATCAACCAAAGGACAGGCTTTGCAATGGCTGAACTCACTGTTCTGTATCAGGCTCTTAATACTGAGCCTGCATCTCTTGAGATTTCTCTTCCTACTGCTGACCTGTGCACTTTTCCCAGGAAAGTATCTGCATGATTTTACTTGAGCCCCCACAGCTCCCTAGGAATAACTGGGGGCTTCTTCCCCTGTCAGCTGGCCCATGTGGGGAAGCAAGGAAAAGCTGCAGAGCAGCTGGGCCTGGGTGGAACCCAGTGGATAACAGTCTGACAGCCGATCAGCAGTTATCACTCTCAGAAAGGGAAGCGTGGGCATGTTATGTTGCTGTGGCAACCAAAGGCAACAGAGCGGCAAACTTCAGAAGGCAGAGCCCATCAAACAACCAGGAGTTTCAAACACCCTGGGTCCCCCAGGGACTGGGCCTTGGTCAATCAGAGGAAAAGTCAGCATCAAAAGCCCTCAATGACGAAAGGGAAGCCAAGGGAAACAGTCAATGGCTAGTCATCATGGATTCACAGTTACAGAACCTTAGAACAGGAATAAACAGCCAATCCTCACTTGACTGAGAAAGGAACCAGAAGTCGGAAGGTACTTGATCGAGGTTCTGCTGCCAGTGAATGTCAAAGCCGGAACCACCACCCTATGGCCTTTTGTTTGTATGGCTTTAAGTTTGCAAAACCCTTAGTGCTTTAATTTCATCTGACCCTGAACCGAGAGCAAATATTTATCCTTCAACGGAGTGGCCACATGAGAACTACCAGTTTTCTCATCTGGGAGGAGGAGAATACTTTTCTAATGGAATTCGTATTAGGCTTCAATGAGTTAATAGTTTTGGGATTCAAGTGGATATAATAAAAGGTACCCCTCAATCCTCATAGAGTTTTTTTTTAATATATATATATATATATATAGATATATATATATATATTGATTGATTTCAGAGAGGAGGGGAGAGGGAGAGATAGAAACATCAATGATGAGAGAGAATCATTGATTGACTGCCTCCTGCACGCCCCCTACTGGGGACGGAGCCCGCAACCCGAGCATGTGCCCTTGACCAGAATTGAACCTGGGACCCTTCAGTCGGCAGGCCGACGCTCTATCCACTGAGCCAAACCAGCTAGGGCAAGTTTTGTGATTTTTTTTTTTTAATAAACATTTTGAATGTTTATCCATCCTGGATTCTGTGCCCTAGAATTTAGTAAATAGTTCAACTTTACGTTGCTTCAACACTTCCTCTGCATACTATGAGGTCTCCATCTTATAACCACGTTTCTCTAGTTCAGCTGGTAACTGATTGGAGAAGTCATCCTCTACATTGTCATCATCCCAGACACGTGCATCTTAATCTTCATCTAAACCAGTCCCGTCTTCGCAGGGAACTCCTCGAACTCGTCATCCTCCTCCAGGAGACCCAAGTCTACCAGCTGCTTTTTCTCGGACATCGCAACCCTCCACGCCTCTCAGGCCAGCAGGAAAGTTGGATCCACTCGCCCTCATAGAGTTCTGAGTAATTAAGGGATGGGCAACAAATGGGATCAGAATATCAACTTTATCACTAAATAATTTTTTTATTGGAGTCAGTGGTTTTTATTTGTGGGTAAGTGAACCCCAGAATTAAACAGGGTAACTACGCAAGCTAGGGCAGGCCTCCCAGTTGGAAACTGTCCCTGGAAACCATGCATCTTGGGAAAACAGAGCCAATAGCATGAGAGGAGGCTGCTGCTAAGAGGAGAAACAGAGGGGCTGGGCAATGTTCCTGGGTTCCTACTCCCATACTCACTACTAAAAAGTTGCTCCTCCTCCTCCTCCCAGCCTCTTGTCCCTCCCCACTCCTGGGGAGGAGTGAGTCATGGAGGAGGGAGAAGTCAGAAATCCTCTACGTGGTGACGATTTTTTTTCACTCTAATAAATACGTGTAATGCACTTAGCACTTAGCACAATAATAAATGCTCAATGTAAGTTAGCTGTTACTATTACGATTCTGGCTATAGCCTGTCAATAACACCAGAGACTACTTCTACTTCACCAGTGTGACTTCTCTAATTGTGTCTGCCCTTAGCAAATGTGTGACCCCCAGCATGTTACTTAAGCTCCCTAAGCCTCAGTATCTTCCTCTGCATTAATAATAGTACCTACCCTATAATGGGGAGGACTACAGGATTTAAGTGTAAAGAACTTAGCAGGATGCCTGGAACATAGTAAATATTCAATGGTGACTATTGCTGTTATAAAAAGAACTTGGGAGTCTAGAGCAAAATTGAAACTGAGACATAGTTGATTTAGAAGAGGCATGTAAAGAAAAGGCTCCATTAGAATTACAGCAATGGCTTCCACTGATCCACAATCTAGACCCCTTTTCCCCTCGTTGTCCATAAAATGAGGGGAAACTTACTTTGGTGTTCCCCTTGGGAAGAAAATGACATTCTTCCTTGAACTGACTTACCCCTACTAGGATATATTATAACAGAAGCGGGAACTGTATATTAATTTGCTAGGGCTGCTATAACAAAGTACCATAGACTGGGTGCTTACACAACAGAAATTTCTTTCCTCACAGTTCTGGACACCAGAAGTCTAAGATCAAAGGGTCAGCAGGGTTGGTTGGGTTCTTCCAAGGCCTCTCTCCTTGGCATGTAGACGGCTATCTTCTCCCTGAGTCTTCACGTTGTCTTTTCTCTGTGCATGGCTATGTCATAATTGCCTCTTCTTATAAGGACACCAGTCATAAAGGATTAGAACCCACCCTAATGACCTCATTTAACCTTAATTACCTCTTTGAAGACTATGTCCAAATATAGTCACATTCTGAGTTATTTTAGCATATTAATTTGAGGGACACAATTCAACCCATAACAATGTGTGAAGAAATTTAAAACTATATTCTATGTTGCAGTAGTATATTGGTATTGGAGCGTGTGTGTGTGTGTTGTGAGAGAGAGAGAGAGAGAGAGAGAGAGAGAGAGAGCGAGCGTCTTAGGCACAGGCAAGGCCCCAGATACCATGGAGCACAGATAAGCCATACCTGTTTCCCTTCCCAAATTCCTGACCAATAAAATCATGAGCAACTCGACCAGTGTGGCTCAGTGGTTGAGCATTGACCTATGAACCAGGAGATCACAGTTCAATTCCCAATCAGGGCACATGCCCGGTTGCTGGCTCAATCCCCAGTGGGGGGATGCAGGAGGCAGCCAATGAATGATTCTCTTTATTCATTGATATTTCTATCTCTCTCTCCCTTCTTCTCTGAAATCAATAAAAATATATATTTTTTAATAATCATGAGCAGCCCTAGCCGGTTTGGCTCAGTGGATAGAGCATTGGTCTGCAGACTGAAGGGTCCTGGGTTTGACTCTGGTCAGGGCACATGCCCAGGTTGTGGGCTCAATCCCCAGTAGCGGGTATGCAGGAGGCAGCCAATCAATGATTCTCTCTCATCGTTGATGTTTCTATCTCTCTCCCTCTCCCTTCCTCTCTGAAATCAATTTTTAAAAAACATAAAAAATAGTAATAACCATGATCAAATTAAAAAGTTGTTTAAGGTGTTGTTAGGCAATAATTTGTCATGCAACAGTAAGTAACCAGTCAGAGGCGCATTCCCCCCGCTCCAAAAAAAGGGGGGGGGGGAGTCTGAATATTATCAAACCTTTAAATATAGTATATAATTCTACCTACCAGTGCAGGATTAAAAAACATGTTAGAGGAACATAACTCCACAGAAATTCAATCAGAAAAATCCAGAATGTAGAAATGTCTGCAGGAAAAAATGTTTTTTTCAACAACAAAAATGTTGCAAGAAGAGAAAAAAAGAAGGGAAATTTGAGGTTAAAAGACTTGTGAGACAGATCAACCAAGCAAAACTTGACATGTGGGCTTCGTTTGGACCCTGATTTAGACAGTTCAAAAGAAAATTATTATTTATGGTACAATTGGAAAAATTAGGATGTTATTGAATATTTGATGGTATTAAAATTAAAGTTAATCTTTTTAAGTTTGATAATGTTGTTGTGGTCACTGGTATATTAAAAGATATAGATGCTGAAGTATATAGATAAAATGATACACAGATTTTTTTTTGTCAGAATAATCATAAGGCTACAGAAATGGATCAGTCATGGTATTGCCCCTTGAAGCTCATGGTCTAGTGGTAAAGAAAGCATGTACAGTACACAAATGAAGTAAAAGGAGAAAAAAATCCCAAGTATCACAAAAAAGGAATAGGCTGTGTATCTAAGGCAAAGTTTCAATAAAGAGTTTATTTTTACGGAATCCATTCCCACCCAACAATGACTAAGATGCTTTACTCAACACCTAAACCATAGCCTAGCATGATACAGGTTTGAACTTATGTACAAAATACGACCTCCACTATTTGAAAAACTCTATGTGTTAGGATGGCTGCAACTTTCTCAACTTCATGTATCTACTTCATGGTTGTCTTTGTCAGCTCAGGCTGCTATAACAAAATACCATGACTGGGTGGCTTAAACAACAGACATTTGGTTTCCACAGTTCTGGGAAGTCCAAGATCAAGGTGTCAGCTGATTTAGTTGCTGATGACAGCTCTCTTCCTTGCTCCTAGATAGCAGCCTTCTGGCTGTGTCCTCACATGGGGAGAAAGAGTACCTTGGTGTCTTTTCTCTAATCCCCACTGAGGGCCCCATCCTCATGATATCACCTAAACCCAATGATCTCTTAAGGGCTCTATCTCCAAATATCATCACATTGTAGGTTAGGGCTTTAACATATGGATTTCAGGAGGGCACAATCCATAGCAATGGTCTACTTCAATGAATCTTCAAGGTATGGGCCACAGACCCAAGTGCATCAGAATCAACTGTTGAACTTTAAAACAATAATTCCATATCAGAAACCTTACCCTAGCTTCTGACTTTTAAAAATAAATCCTTAATGTGGATTGTCCCCTTTTCTCCCCCATTGACCCTCTCCAGACCCCGGGCTTCTGACTTTTTAAATGCTCCTGGTCATTCTCTGGAGCATTCCAGATGAGAACCACTGACTGAGAAATGGCCAGTCCATTAGAGGTGGCCACACCTGGGGGGAGGGTCAACTTAAACATTACATTTTATAAGGTCAGTATTTCCAATCCCCAATTTCTATTTTCTACTTTCGGTTTTGAATTTATCTTGCATTTTTCTTTTAGTTCAAAGACTGATTGGTGACAAACCTCTTCATTCTGGGTTATGGCACCAAACCTTCTCTCCTTGAGCATATACTCGTTCTTCCACTTCTCATAATCTCCCACATCTGAACACATTCACTATTTTGTAGACATCTGAGTTAATCCAGCCCAGACCTGAATTATTTTCTTTGGCTGAAGCATCCAGAAAGCAGCATGAATTTCTGGTGTTTTAACTTTTTTTTTTCTTCCCAGAATGAGAAAACTCTTCAACACAGGACTTTTGTATTTTCTTCCCTGGTTTTTTAACTTTATTTAACAGCTTTGCACCCATCCAAGAGAAATGTTTATTAGAATATAAATTCCTCATAAATTGTGGCTTTGCTTTAATTCGCTAAAATGTGCATTTCATGGGATTAATTTATAAAATACTTCTGAGTCTTGGAGTAGATTTCAAAGGTGCTACAATTAACTATTGACTTCTTGCAAGCTGATTTTTTAATTTGTTGAAATTTTGTCTCTTCCCCCTTATATTGCTGTGTGCTTTCCCTGCTTCAAACCACCAGCCTAAATGACTGAGTGGCCTTTCCCCAGGCACAGTGAATGACAGAACAAAAGGAAAATACACATTCTCTACCTTCAGGATTAAAATGCAGATGGAGAAACACAAGATTATAAAACACTGTAAGTTTTGAGCATGTTCCAAGTTTTTGTATATACAGTCATGACCATGTCCCAAGTTTTTCCTTTATTCGAACCTTTGTTCGTCTGACAGGTTAATTGATTAAACGGAGTGATTTGTTTTCTTCATTCCTCTTTGGCCAGGTGTGGGCTATCAGAGAAGGCAAGCTGGCCTCTTCTCAGGGGCCTAGGAAATAATCTGAGATTTACATAAATGTGCAGGAAAGGGAAGGGAGAAGCATGGTCTCTCTCACTGAAACTGCTGCTCAAAGCTCAGGCATCACTGGAGCACTTACTGAGGACCCGGGTGTTATCCTTTCCCTGTCTCAGGGGTAATCCTGTTCAGCCCCACCCAAAAGCAAGTCCTTTCCCTTTCCTATCTCCCATGCCACCCTCAGGGCCCCACCTACCTTCTTAAAGGCTGATGAGCATTTCAGGATGTTGCAAGGAGGGATTGTCCATATGAATAGAGAGGACAGAGAATAAACAATTTCTCCTGCCTGTCAGGCAATAGAGAAAGAAAGCCTGGTTGCTGCCAAGTGTAAGTCCTCACGAGAGACCTGCCAGAAGGCAACTCGCATAGCCCTTGGCACAGGCAAAATATAGGGCTTACTTAGATGCAGGCTGGCACTCAAACCCCATTCTCCCCTCCTGGCCCCACCACCTCTCTCTCATCACTTCCCTTCTATTGCCCTGATCCCTCAGACTGGGAAATACTTTCTCAGTCTGGAAAGCTTTGCTGTTACTCTTGATGTTTCCTCTGAAAACTGTTGCCTATCTTCTCCAGTCCACTAAAAGCCCTACACCCGTGGTCAGCAAACTGCGTCTCGCAAGCCACATGCGGCTCTTTGGCCCCTTGAGTGTGGCTCTTCCACAAAATACCATGGCCTGGGTGAGTCTATTTTGAAGAAGTGGTGTTAGAAGAAGTTTAAGTTTAAAAAACTTGGCTCTCAAAAGAAATTTCAATCGTTGTACTATTGATATTTGGCTCTGTTGACTAATGAGTTTGCCGACCACTGGCCTACACCAACGGTTTTCAAGTGTTGCCTGTATCTCAATCACCTGGAGAGCTTGTTAAGCCAGACTGCTGGGCTTCATCCTCAGAATTGCTGATGCAGTAGGTCTTGGGGTGGGACCCAAGAATTTGTCTTTCTAACAAGTACCCAGGTGATGCTGATGTTGCTGATCTGAGGGTGCACTTTAAGAACCATTGGCCAGGCTTTTGAAACTCCAAAATTCTGTGCTTTTTGCTCTCAAGTCCCATCCTTAGGTATGAGCAAAGAATGAATTATCTGTTCAAATGGGGAGATTCGGCAAAGGGGGAAAAAAGAAATCTGGCCAACAAAAAATAAATTGATGTTTTCAAAACATTAAAAAAGCCCACCACTCAATAAATGGAAGTTTTTCAGTAATAATGCAACTCCTTTGTAATGCTTTTAATTTGGAAGAGTGGTGCTTAAGTACTTGAAAAACCTTTCTATTGGATAGTGCAAAATAATGTTTCCCTTTCTTCTTGAATCTTCAATCTGCTCCTACCAAGTATATCTTGGAGTATAGAAGGGAACAAGTCCTTCCACAACTTCATGATCTTGTGTCATTTTGCATTCCAAGCCCATGGGACAGAGACCTTCAGAAGGAGAATCACAACACTGTGAGTACAACTAAAGAGACCCAGGGTAGATGCCAGTCTGTGGGCCAAAGTTTTATGGGATGCCTCACCCCTGTAGGGGTTGCAGGGCCATTGTTTCCACCCAGGAGGCTCTCTCTCTGTATATGTGTTCATTTCTGGGACATTCTTTCTGAAAATAAACTTGGTGGGAATTATAGTTTCACCCCCAAAAATCCCACAAAATTTCCAGCAAACCCAAAATCATGTAGATTATATGGATGAGGTATGTTGCTTTTGGCAGAAATAGTCTTATTCTGGCAGTAAACGTCTAAAAACATAATAAAAGTGCTTTTAAACATCCTGTTTTTTCCTCCTTTTGTTGACTTTTAAGCATTTCTTCTCAAGCAAGGAGTTACACAACAAGATTTGGAAGTTGCCAAACTTTTATTTTGCTGGTAGTTTTATTTGGTTCTTTTTCTGTGTTTCTGTGCACCTTTATCTGCTTTGAACTTTAAACGCAGGGACTATAAAGCACTCTGAGAATAGCCCAGACTGGCTGGATAACAGTCTCCTAGAGCAAAGTGAACAGCTCTGAAAAGTTAATTGCAGGCTATGAAGGACATACATGGCCCCTGTCAGTGGGTAGGTAAGCCTTGAACCTGGGAGTACCGATGTCTATGATAACCGATCCTTGCTCTTCTTATGAAACAAACATTTCATATTCTTATGTCTTTCTAGGTGTCTTCATAAACGTCCATTTCCCATTTCCCATGAAAGCCAGTCTGGTGCAGGGGTTAGGAGTATGGATGCTAGAAGTAGACAGCCTCATCCAGATCCTGGTTCTGCCTCCTCACGTGGCATCTTGGGCAAAGTACAGTTTCCTAATTTATAAAATGAGGATGATAAAGCACCTACTGCATAGGGTTATTGTGTGATTAAGTTAATACATTTGAAGTGCTTACTCAGAGTAGGCTTTGGTGTATAGTAAATATTCAATTAAAGTTGCTATTCTTTTTTTTAATATATTTTATTGATTTTTTACAGAGAGGAAGGGAGAGGGATAGAGAGTTAGAAACATCGATCAGCTGCCTCCTGCACACCCCCCAACTGGGGATGTGCCCAAAACCAAGGTACATGCCCTTGACCGAAATCAAACCTGGGACCCTTCAGTCTGCAGGCCGACACTCTATCCACCGAGTCAAACAGGCCAGGGCTAAGGTTGCTATTCTTAACATGAACTTGCTCTTGCCTTGTGGTGTAAATTAGATTATGATATGAGGCTACACCGATGAACATTTTTTCTGGCTTCCAAACTGAATCAGTGGAAGCATAGATAGGAGAGGTCGTTTTCGAAGGATGGTGTCCAAGGGCTACTGGGAGACAGCATAGTTAAGATTCTGTACAGCCAGAGGGTGCTCTGCACGACAAACACACTCAGAACGATGTAGAGGCAAAGTAAATTTTGAGAACCCTAGGCCTGTGGTTAAGAGTATTTTACCTGGTGTGATATTATGATTTATAATAAGAAATATATATTTTGTCTTTGTCCCTGATCCTTACACAGAGTTCCTAAAACCTTGGAACCCCCTAAGTGATGAATGATGAGATTGATACAGGTGTTTTTGGTTAAGTTAATGAAGTGACTTTTGAACCCTACCTAAAGGATGGGGGCTGGTTGCCAGGAGAACCAACCCTGTAGTTAAAGGGTTCCAATTTCAGTCTCAACCCCTTGACTCAAGGGAATGGAAAAGCCACTGGAGATTGAGTTCAATGGCCAATGATTTAGTCAATCAGGCTTAAGTATTGAAGCCTGCATCAAAAGGACAGGTTTTTATGGAGCTTTCAGATTGGTAAACAGGTGGAGATTAGTGGAGAGTGGCATCCTCAGAGAGGGTGTGAAAGCTTCACACCTTTTACTGTTACCTTGCCCTATGCATCTGGCTGTTTCTGAGTTAATAATCTAGTAAGTAAAGTGTTTCTCTTGAGTTCTGTGAGCCACTCTAGCAAATTAATCTAACCCAAGGAGTATAGTTGTTGAAACCTCCAATCTATAGCCAGGTGCTCAGAATCACAGGTGACAACCTGTTCCTAAGATGGCATCTGAAATTGTATGTGTGTGGATGGTGAGGGAGGGCATTCTTGTAGGACTGAAGCCTTAACTTGTGGGATCTCATGCTATGTGCAGGTAGATAGTATCAGAATTGAACTGAGTTGTAGGACACCTAGTTGAAGATAGACTAAGCTGTTAACTTACTCTTACCATCATCAACATTTTAGCAGTGTCAGCTGATAGGAAGAGGGAGACAGGGCGACTAACTTGGACAGCTAGGCTGGCTCTAGAAAAGGTAATCAGTGGAGGTGGGGGTGGGGGGCTCAGTACATAAGGCAAGCTTGGATTTGATTCAGGCAATTATTAGTATCTTCAGGGAGCAAAGTAAGCTGGAGAACAACTGTGTCTAGATGGTGGAATAAAGTCATGAAGGAGTCATTACGCTTAAACAACTGATGTATTCCCAGTAGAGTCACAGCCAGTAGGAGCTTTAGAGGGGTGGATAGGAAGGCATATAGCTAGCAAAGAGCAAGACAGGGTAATTGAACCTCAGCTAACTAAGGGACAGCTCTTCAGTTCTAATGAGGGAAGCTGAGACACAAGGGCAGTATAATGATCTAGGTCACTGCAGGTTGGATATCAAATAGAGGAAGGAGAGGAAAACTGAAGTAGGAGACCTCATGGGCTCTCAGAGCTCTACTGTAAACCAAGATATCATTACTGACCCCACTAATCATAGCCACCAGTGACTCCAGAACTCAGAACCGAGCTCCCAGCAATATAATTATCTGGTGTCCAGGAAGGCGAGTGGTCTCTACATGGCAATTTGAGGGAGATAGGAGTAAGGAGAACATTCCTCATGATAAAGGTCTGAGCTTGGAAGAGAAAGACTCTTCTTACCTGCCTAGTATATACATGTAGTTTGTGCTTGGGAAAGAGAGTTCCTGGGTCTATCCCAGTTCTCTGCTCTAACCAGTTTTTTAACAACTGCTGAAGCAAAACAAAATGGAAAGGCTGGAGTATAAGAATAAATAAAATTACTTGGCCTGCAGACTCAGTGGAATTTCCCCAAGTAGTTTACCAAATATGAAATATTTTAGGCTCAAGTTTGGAACTTTTTTTTTTCCTTTTTAATTTAGAAGAAACCCTGAATACACTTAAACCCTGTTATGAACTGTGTTACCAGAAGTCTGGAAGTTTATACTTCAAATTTCCTGTCATTTTTTTTTTTCTTGCTCATTTGTTTGTAGTCATGCACTACTAACATAACAGGGGCGGGGGGCAGTTAAACATCTGGGATAAATGGAAGTTTTTCTAAATTTCTAGTGTTTTTACCTGCTCATAATATTTTAATTTACTTTATGTTATTTATATTTTCCCCATTTTAAAATCATTTATATTTTCCAATTACAGTTGACATACATTATTATATTAGTTTCAGGTGTACACTCCAGTGATTAGACATTGCATAACTTATTAAGTGACCATCCCATGAATCTTGCACCCATCTGACATCATACATAGTTATTAGACTATTGTTGACTATATTACCTATGCTGTACTTTACATCCCCATGACTATTCTGTAACAACCAATTTGTACATTTTAATCTCTTCACCTTTTTTACCCATCCCCCAACCATCTCCCATCTGTCAACCATCACAATGTTATCTGTATCTATGAGTCTGTATCTGTTCTACATGCTTGTTTTTTATTTTTTTAAGATTCAATTGCTGATAGATATGTGTTTATTGCTATTTTGTTGTTCATATTTTTTATCTTTTTTTTCCCTTCTTCTTCAAGAAGACCCTTTAGCATTTCATGTAATGTTGGTTTGGTGGTGATGAACTCCTTTAGCTTTTTGTTGGCTTGGAAGCTCTTTTCTGTCCTTCAGTTCTAATTGGTAGCTTTGCTGGTAGAGTAATCTTGGTTATAGATCCTTGCTTTTCACCACCGAATATTTCTTGGCAATCCCTGCTGGCCTAAAATGTTTTTGTTGAGTAATCAGCTGACAGTCTTTTGGGAGCTCCCTTGTAGATAACTAACTGCTTTTCTCTTGCTGCTTTGAAGATTCTTTCTTTGTCTTTAAGCTTTTGCATTTTAATTATGATATGTCTTGGTATGGGCCTCTTTGGGTTCATCTTGTTTTGGGACTCTCCGGGCTTCCTGGACTAGTATGTCTATTTCCTTCACCTTCGGTTATTATTTTTTTTCAAATAGGTTTTCAATTTCTTGCTGTCTCTCTTCTCCTTCCAGTACCCCCATGATGTGAATGTTGGTACACTTAAAGTTGTCCCTGAGGTTCCCTACACTATCGTCATTTATTTGAATTCTGTTTTTCTTTTTACTGTCTTGACTGGGTGTTTTATGCTTCCTTATATTCCAAATTGCTGATTTGATTCTTGGCTTCATCTACTCTACTGTTGATTCCCTGTAAATTATTCTTCATTTCAGTTAGTGTATCCTTCATTTCTGACTGGCCCTTTTTAATGCTGTTGAGGTTCTCACTAAGTTCACTGAGTGTTTTGAACTCTGCATCTAGTAGATTGCTTGTTTCCATTTTGTTTAGTTCTTTTTTCTGGAGTTTTGTTCTGTTCTTTCATTTGGCCATGTTTCTTTGTCTCATTTTGGCAACCTCCCTGTGTTTGTTTCTATGTATTAGGTAGGGCTGCTACATCTCTCAGGCTTGGTAGAGTTGTCTAATATAGTAGGTGTTCTGTAGGGTTCAGTGCCACAGCCTCCCCGATCACCCTAACTCAAGGTATACCCTTCCTCCCAGTGTGGGCTGTGTATATTCACCTCTTGTCGATGAGTCTTTTGTTGTTGTTAATCCTCACCCAAGGATATTTTTTACATTGATTTTTAGAGAGAATGGAAGGGAGGGAGGGAGAGGGAGAGTGGAGAGTGAGAGAAGTGGGGGGAAATATTGTGAAAATGACACATCAACTAGTTGCCTCCCACATACGCCCTGACAGGGGCTGGCGATCAAGCCTGCAATCAAGGTACATGCCCTTGACCGGGAATCGAACCAATGACCCTTTGGTATGGAAGCTAATGCTTTAACCACTGACCAACACCAGCCAGGGTTTATAGTTGAGTCAGTTGCTATTGGCACATGCCCTACCCCAAAATTACAACTAACCTACAAAATAACCATCATTTTATTTCACTTTTTAAAGAGCAGGATTTACTTCAGCAAGGCTTTGGTGCCCGCTGAGTCTGCCCCTTGAGTGTGCTGCTTGTGTAGGTGGTTTGGTGGTGATACAGTAAAATGATCTGAATGCTGGCTCTGGGGCCTCCTGGGAGGTGCAGGCCAACGTCAGCTGCTGCCTCTGTCCTGCCCAGGGCCACCTGGCAGGAGCTACAAAGCAACTGCAGATGGCTGCTAATTGTGCTGGGCTTGGAGGTGCCCAGGCCAGGCTAAGCTGTGATACAAGGCCAGCAGTTGCTATTACTGGGACTGGGGCCACTTAGTGAGAGGTACATGCTAAGGCCAGATGTGGCTTGTTTAAAAGATTTTAGGACAGTCTGAAGCATGAGCCCAGACAGGCCATTCATATGGAAACAGATTGGATGGGCCTGAAAGTTGGGTGGGGTGGGGCCTCAGGAAATCACCAGGTGAAGAGTGTGAGCCAGGTTGATGGAGTCTCAGATACAGCCACCTGGTGGCTCTTTGATGGGAGGGTTCATCAAAGGAACAATGGCCTCTGCCAGCACTTCTGTCAGGGAGAAAGCTGCTCCTTCAGCCCTTGCCCTGAAGCCAGATAATTCAATTCTTCCTCATATGTCTCTGATGCCTTTTAAGCTGCTTCCCAGTGCTGGAGCTCAGAGGGGTAGGGGAGTCAGAGTTAGTTCGTATGCAGGCCCTTTAAGAGGAACTGCCTGGGTCTCCAGCAGCCTCCATCTCCCTCAGTCTCAATCCCACTGGTTTTCACAGCCAGAAGTTTTAGGGACTTCTCTTTCTGGCACTGGAACCGTGGGATGGAGAACCTGGTGTGGGGTTGGGACTCCTTGCTCTTCAAGGGGTATCTCTGCAACCAAGATATCCCTCCCAGTTTTTATCTGCCACATGTGAGTATGAAACCAGCCTGTTCTAAATCTCCACTTTTCCTACCAGTTTCGATGTGGCTTCTTTAATTTCCTAGTTGTAGGACCTCCACTCAGCCAAATTTCAGGTGGTTCTGAGTGATGTTTATTTTGTAGTTCAGTTGTAATTTTGATGTCTTAATTTACTTTAACATCTCCTATGGTACAGTTTAAAATATCTACTAACTCCTCTACAAGTCACATGTTTTTGGCCCAAACTTTGTTGAGCTTATTGAGTTTTCTTGTACATAAGGTCTATTTCAGTTGTGTGCCATATGATTTCATCTACACCTCAGCTTTGAAACTAGTTTTCTAAAGGAATTAGCTCTATCTCATCTTCTTGATAATAAAATGATTAACAGCAGCAACAACCATTTCTTTTTATGTTTTCTAAGAAGAAATGCGTTAAAGAAGTCTCTGTTTTCAAAAATGGGAGAAGCTGGTTCATGTCTTTATAGATTAAAATCCATTCAATGTGGACTGTAGACTTGGGTGTGTGTTTTTTCATAGTCATCATCTAATGATTCTTAAAAAATAAGTTATCATATTTTGGATTACATAATTCTATCTGAAATATCTTCCAACTCTCTCTGGCACAAAAACTTCAACTTATGTATAATATATGAGAATATGGTTTGGGGAGAAATGGTTAAAGATAATTTCTTAGTATATTTCATCAAAGCCTGTTTTAAAAATATTGTGCTTTTAAGCTATTGTTTTTGGAGTGATAGTTATGTGGACCTTAAAGTTTTATATAAATAACTAGAGGCCCGGTGCACAAAAATTCATGCACTGGGGTGGGGGTCCCTCAGCCCGGCCTGCCCCGCTCACAGTCTGGGAGCCCTCAGGGGATGTCCTACTGATGGCTGCCCTCCATCTGCAGGAGGTGACAGAACCGATCGGGGGAAGGCGCTGCACACATCACCCCGCTGCTGCCGCCACTGCCAGCTGCCATGGCTGTGAGGCCTGAGCACTGGCCTGACCGCCACCGAGGCTCATGGCTGCCTGAGCCCCAGGCCTCGCAGCCACCAGGGCTCATGGCTGCCTGAGCCCCGGGCTTTGCAGCCACTGTGGCTTTGTCCAGATGGACGTCTGGAAGACGTCCCCTCTAATTAGCATATTACCCTTTTATTAGTATAGATTATAACTTGTCCTACCCGGTTTGGCTCAGTGGATAGAGCGTTGGCCTGTGGACTGAAGGGTCCCAGGTTCGATTCTGGTCAAGGCGCATGCCTGGATTGATGGCTCAATACCCAGTAGGGGGCGTGCAGGAGTAGCTGATGAATGATTCTCATCATTGATGTTTCTAACTCTCTCCCCCTCTCCCTTCCCCTCTGAAATCAATAAAACTATATTTTAAAAAATTATAACTTACATTTTTATTCAGTAGTACATAGATTTAATTTTATTATCTGTTATAATAGAATACAAAATGATCTCTTATTTTGGTTTCAAGTTAGTTTTCTGTCTTCATGATCTTTATTTGATTTAAAGATCATGAAGATAGATCTTTTCTAACTGGCCTAAAACTAGCTAGAAAAGACTCCATTATAGCTCTAATTTATTGGTTTCACATTTGCTGAATCAGAAGCTTTTTTTTTTTTTTTCCAGTTCATTTCTTTTATTAACCCATATACAATTACTTATCCTCCAGTTTGGTCAGACAACATTTGCCACAGAATGCCATACTGTCTATTAAAGGGGCTGGCCATAAAACTCCAGCACCAGGTTCATTTGAAGGGCATTTCTGACCAAGGTGACTGATTTTGCCATTCTCATCTACTTTGTAGTATTTCAGGACAGCCAGCTTAATTCCTTTTATGCTTATTCTTTTGGCGGTGGTGTAAGACTTCTTCCTTTGCTTAGCACTACCACAAAGGCTCAACACAAGATGATGAGTGGACTCTTTGAATGTTATAGTCAGACCAAGTACATCCATCTTCCCATTGCTTGCCAGCAGAGATCAGTCTTTGCTGATCAGAAGAAATGCCTTCCTTATCCTGGATCTTAGTCTTCACATTTCCTATTGTGATCGTCTTCCCTACAAGGGTTTTCATGAAAATCTGCATCTTGATGGCAGTTCCACCACAGATGGGGGATCATAAAGGAAGAGCAAGCAGGCCCACTGAATCAGAAGCTTTTATAAAGGTCTATTCAACCAGTAAACAATGTATGGGTCTCAAGGTTTTTATTAGTCCTACCTTTAGACTTTGCTATTATAAAGAGATTCCCTCTTGCCCAGCCGACGTGGCTCAGTGGTTGAGTATTGACCTATAAACCAGCAAGTTAGGGTTCAATTCCCCATCAGGGCACATGCCTGGGTTGCAGGCTCAGTCCCCAGTATGGGGTGTGCAGGAGGCAGCTGATCAATGACTCTTGCTCATCATTGATGTTTCTATCTCTCCCTTTCCAATTCCTCTAAAAAAAAACCACAAAGATTCCCTCTTGATTTGACTAGAAATAATTTTGGTTAGGAGATAAATATTGGTAGGTTAATTCTTGGTTATGGAGTTTTACTTGCAGATGATTAAAAAGTGAATGGGAGCTCTGGCTGGGTAACTCAGTTGGAGCATCATCTGAATAAGCCAAGGTTTTGGGTTTGATCCTTGGTCAGAGAACATAGCATTTCCAGACCAATGATGAAAGTAGTGGCACACCCAGGGATGATAATTGATTTTATTCTGTGCTCCTGAGGTCTATTTTATTTTTTTTAATCCTCACCCGAGTATATTTTTTCTATTGATTTCCAGAGAGAGTGGAAAGGGGGGGGGAGGGGAGAGAGAGAGAGAGAGAGAGAGAGAGAGAGAGAGAGAGAGAGAGAGAGAGAAACATCTATGTGAGAGAGACACATCGATTGGTTGTCTCTTGCTTGTGCCCTTACCAAGGCTGGGGAACCTGCAATGGAGGTATATGCCCTTGACTAGGAATCAAACCTGTAACCCTTCGGTCCTCAGGTTAATGCTCCAGTCACCAAGCTAAGCCAGCCAGGGCTCCTGAGTTCTATTTTTAAAACAGAATATATAAATATTATAAAGGAGAAAATCCTAAATTGTGTGTGTATTTGCATGTGTATCCAGCAATCATGAACTAATATTTGGGGCACATTTTTAAGATGTGGAATTATTGTAGAGATATCAAAAAGAGGGAAAGGGAAAAAAAAAAGTAAGCTTTTCAGTTTTTTCAAACCTGATAGTATTTCTTCCTATTTAGTGTTGGTAAAATGATAAAAAAAAAAGGTTTCATTACATACAACTAAAAATGACCAATTAAAGTGTGGAAAAGTATTCTTTTGCATAGTCAAATGCTAGGCAGGGAAATATAATGTCAACAAGAATTACTATAGCCAGTTTCAGTAAAGGATTGCAGAACAATAAGGCCTTGTTAATCTCATACTGGTTTATTCAAATAGTAATTCAAAGCAATTGCTGCTCCCCAGGCAGGAATTTACAATGGCCACATGAGAAGGGAGGATAATGTGTCATTCCAAAGGGAAATCAGGTCTGGAAAGGGACTAGTAGTTGGAGAACCTCATATGTCCCCCAACAGCTCCAAAGCAGGCCAAGCAAAACAAAATGACTGAGATCCGCCCTGTGCAGTCAGTCTGCCTGCACTGAGCTGTAGTTCCCTTGCTTCTCTCCTGCCTTTTTGGGGATGGCAGAATGTCCCCGAGCAAGGAGCAAGGGGGAAGGCAGTGCATCTCAAGTCCTAAACAACTATCATTTTGAAAGTGACCCCTCTCTCACCTCCTGGGAAGGGTTTACAAGTTCACTTCAGAGAACTCCATCTTCCTTGTATGTATATTTATTAATGATGGTGAATACAGACCATTCACCGTGCTCCCTTAGCATGAAAACATTGGACAGGAGTCAGACATGAGTCATCTGCAAGAGGAGGTGGGAATCACATTTTGAACACTTTTGGTCAACAATCCTTCAGAGCACAATCCTCCAGTTTTATGTTGTCATTTATGTAGAATTAAATGTGAACAGCTTAAAATTCCATGATTTTTAAAAACTGAGCTTTGATTCAATGATTGATTTACCATGATGTAATATAAGTTACCTCCCTGAACTTCTCTATGTTATTTATGTCTACATTTGTATTAGGCAAGTCTGTCAGGAACACCCAGTTATGTCAGTTCCCCAGCAACATATTATGAGGCCGTGTGGAGGCTAGTTTCTGTGAACTAGCTAATTAGGTACATAAATAAATAATGAGGTTGGTAAAACACTTATGTAGAAACCACCTTAAATGGGTGGGCCATTTTTGACTTGAGAGCTGCCTGTTAAGACACTCAGGAAATTGATAAGAAAGACCTTAGAGGGGACACCCCAGCAGATCTGGATTCAAATTATCTTTTCATGGTCTGGGATTCTGAGCTGCTCTTACAAGTTGTAGCATGCACTTAACATTAAAGTGTTGTATGGCAGAGGCATTTATTGCTCACCAAATATCTATTTATTTCCCTATCAATCCCAGTCCTCTGTAGTTTGTTCTGTCTGACCAACGAGCAGAAGTGAACACGTGTCACTTCCAAGCTGAAGCATAGACGAGCAGGTGTGGATTCTCCATGCATTCTCTTCCTTTACTTCCAGGATGGTGGAGACCTAAGATGTCAGGATGTCAGAGCCTAACAACCTAACAACCAGGGTTCTTGAGAAGGATTCCCTTATCTCCACCTCCCACTCCACCATCAACCTGCATCAGTCACAAAGTAAAAGCAAGAATAAACTTTTATCGTGTTAAGCTAAGATTCTGGGTTTAATTTGTTACTGCAGCATAGCCTAGGCGAATACAACTGCTTTTCTAGATGTTTTTGTACAAAAGGAAAGTCCATCTGGAAAAAGGATGAGCCATCTGAGTTATGCAGTCCTTGAACAAGCCACAGAGGCTTTGCCAGGTTGCCTTTGCCTCGTGTGCCCCCAAAATTATTCCATTCACCCCATCAGTTGCCACAGTTCCTGCAGGGTGTGGCAACTGAGGGAGTGACGAAGAGCCCTGGGCAGCTGGGGTTTGATATGTGACAGTTCCCTTCCGATGGTTTCTCTTCTTATTCACCAACCTTCTCTTGGGGTTTTAAGCTTGCTAAACATATGGTACAAATTAGTGAAATTATTCACTGTGGTTTTCATTTGAATAAGCTAGTTTCGGCTCCTAAGAAGGGTCTTAACAAAACAGGAAGTTTTTCTTGGATCTAGAAATGGAACTCTGCCTTCTGACATTAGTTTTTACCAACTTCTGCAAATCTCTATTTTCCCACTTCCCTGTCACAGGGTGGGGCAAGTAGAAGAGACTAGATAAAACCAGAAACTGCTGATTAATATAGTAGTAGAGTTAGGACTGATTCAGTTTAGAGGGAAGAGGGGAGAGTAAAATGGCAGACCACATCCTCCCATCTGGTCATTTTACCTCCTACCTCCTCTCCCACTCTGGCCTTGGCAAGAGGTATGAAGGGCCAAAGAACATCTTGATAGTAATCCTTGACATATGTATCCCAGCTAGTATGCCTCAAAACATGTTGATATGCATCCCCCATTAGATTCTATTCCATGGGAGCAGGGAACGTGTCTGTGTTGTTCTTCATGCTTGCCACATAAAAGGGCACCCAAGAGTATTTGAAGGAATACTTGATTTTCAAAACTATTTGATGAGGATTGAGAAAATAAAATGTAATTAATTTCCATTTTATGGTGGACAAATGGAAACACTTAAGTATTTGTTATTTACTGGGGTCACACAAGGGTCAATTAAGAAGTGGAACTAAAATCCAAATCTCCCAATTTCTATTTTCTTTCAACTATAGGACAGGTTAGACTTCAAGTCCTCTCCCCACCTCACCCCACCCAATAATATAGATCATTTATCATCACCACCATGCTGTAATGTAAATTACCACCCTGTAATTCTGTGTTATTCATGTCTACATTTGTATCAGACAAGTCTATCAGGAAAGACATCAAAATCCTACCATCATTCCCCCTGGCTGGATGGCTCAGTGATTGGTGCGTTGGCCTGAGCACCGAAGAGTTGCCTGTTCTATTCCTGGTCAAGGGCACATATCTGGGTTGCAGGTTCGATCCCCAGCCCCAGTCAGGGTGCGTGTGGGAGGCAACCAATCACATCTATGTTTCTCCCCCCACTCCATCCCTTCCACTCTCTTTAAAAAAATCTATGACCAGGCTGAGGGACCACCCTCCCCCCACCCCCGCAGTGCATGAATTTCATGCACCGGGCCTCTAGTATAAAATAAAAGTCCATTTCTCCTAAGAAAAAAGTGAAACCTATTTTGCTAAGGGGAGAAACTGAGGCTCATTGAAATAACAGAACTTCTCCAGGCCCCCAAGTTTTGTTGAAACTCTTGAAGAGGACACATATATGGGCAACTCTGTTGTTAGTGCTTAATCTTTCTAAAAAATCCCAGAAACCAGAGCTTTTGGTCAAGTGCTCTACTGGAGCAGCAGGCTTTAGAAAAACAAAAAAATCCCACTGTGATGAAAGAGATTCATTTGTTTTCAAGTTGTGGCCCTTCCATCCTCTAGGTGGCCCCTGCCCTATTGCCTGTGTCTTCAGCTTCGATTTATAATCCTCTACCCACACAAGCCTTGTCATTCACTGGGATCCTACAATGAGGTTAAGGACAAAGTTGAGTTGGGGGTGGGGGAGATTGAAAGAAAGGAAAAGCAATTAGGAGACCCCATGGTTGGCATAGTGAATGCGCATGTGTTGGGAAGGCCCAGCAGACGGAAGGCCTGCTGAGTGTGGTTTTGGAGGCCAAGACAGTGCCTTTGGTTTTGTGGTACAGCTTCCAGTGGGAGAGCTCACTGCCCAGTGCACTGTGACTAGGATATGCAGCTGTGAACACCCTCCCCCATCAAGATTTCTTTTATGTGCTTGCACTGCCAGATCTCAGTGTTCCCAGATACAAGGCTTGGGCTTTGCAGTATATCCCCCGAGGAGTAAATATCGGCTGCCAGAAAAGAACTCGATGCCCCAGCTTGGAGGTTCAGTAGATGATGAGTGCAAGTTTTTCTGGAAGAGAAAATGAGATGCCCTGCAGGCCAACCTTTAAAAACTGCAAGGTGCCAAGCTAACGGGAGAGGGCTAGATAGGTGGGCTTTCTTGCAAAGGAGGAAACCTCAGAACTGCTGGCTTAGCTCCTGAAGGGAGTTGCAAGATTCTCTTTGCACTTCTGAAGGCTGCATAGTTCAAAATTCTCTTTGGCAAATGTTTCTGATACAGTGCTGAGGCCATGGGCTCTATAGGCTAAGGTTGGAGGCCTGGCTCTGACACTTATCTGGGTTACCTGGTGCAATTTTCTCCTCTGGAACATGGGGATAATACCCTCTGTCTTACTGGATTGTGATAGATAGTGCTTGTAAAATACCTGGCAGTGTCCAAGCATATACTAGAAGCTCGATAAATGGTTATTGACGGGAGATTATACATATATATTATATATACAGAAAACAGCTACCAATTATTGAGCTCCTAGTGTATGCAGGGTATCTACATTGTATGTATTAATTTGTTCATTTAATCCTAAGAGGAATACAATACAGTTCACATATTCATCATCCTCATTTTACAGATGAGGAAATAGAAGCTTAGAGATTAAAGAACTAGTGCAAGGTCACAGCCTAGTGTCATGGGCAGGTGCAGAGAGGATGTCAAGAAAAGCACTTTGGATGTCAAGAAAAGAAGCACTGGGAAAGTGGACTGAATTTTACATTTTATCCTCTTCTAGTTAACAGCTCTGTGAAGATAAATTATGCTTTTGTCATTAAAAAATAATACACTAGAGGGTGCCAAATACAAAACCTGTGACTTAAAAAGACAAACGATAATGCAGTTCCCAGTGATACAAGACATATAATTAGTAATGGATTCAAGCCAAAGGGCCCTCCCAAAAAGTGTATGACGCAGTTTATAATTAAGAGGCTACATTTCTATTCCCTCAATTTAAAAAAAAAAAGAAAATCATGCTTTATATTGAGTAATTCATAATTAGTCTCTACTTTATACTGAGTGTTATTCAAAGAGCCTTTCAGATAGGTGTTTAATTTCTCTTTGCTCTGCCTGCTGAGTGGCAAAGGGAAAGGAAGGGTAGAGTAATTTGGTCAGAGTAGGGTAACCTGGATGAAATACATTTTTAAAAATTGCACTGAGGTATATATTTTTTAAAATTTATTTAGCAAAATAAAACATATGCATATATTTTTATTTTTAAAAATATATTTTTATTGATTTCAGAGAGTAAGAGATAGAAACATCAACGACGACAGAGAATCATTAATTGGCTGCCTCCTGCATGCCCCCTACTGGGGACCGAGCCCACAACCCAGGCATGTGAACCCGACCAGAATCGAACCTGGGACCCTTCAGTCCGCAGGCCAACGCTCTATGCACTGAGCCAAACAGGCTAGGGCTATGCATATATTTTTAAAAGGAAAACCTCATACCCAAGAGTTTAAAATGAATAGAAACGTGACCCTATCCTCAACCTTAAATTCAAGAGGGAACAACTTTTATAGGTAACTCTAGCTTTCTAAACAATGTTTGATTCTATTTCTTGATTTATCCAACTATTACTTATTTTTTTTCCTTTATGAAAACTGAGGACTTAGCTAACAGAATATCCATCTCTCTGAGATTTTGTGGAAATCAGTCACAATGACAGTTTACAAAATAGTTTTTATTTTTCCCACTACTACACGAGCAATATTTCATCATTGTAGAACATTTTAAAAACAAAGAGGAAATTAACATTTTGATGCATATCCTTACACATTTCTTACACTATATATTAAAGCATATGATGCTCATCTTTTTATGTCATTAAATATCCTCCCATTTCCCTTTTTTTTTTATTGTAGTATCTTCTATATATATAAAAGGCTACTATGCAAATTGTCCCCTCGGGAGTTCGGCCAGGAGTTTGATCACTCACTATGACATGCACTGACCACCAGGAGGCAGCGCGGAATGAAGGACGGCCCCGGCCAGCAGCTGGAAGGCCCCGATAGCCAGCCATGCCCAGGGACCCTATCCATGTACGAATTTTGTGCACCGGACATCTAGTACTTACATAAAAGGTAACTGTTGTAAAGTATAAGGGACTCCAGATCTTCAACTGGATTGGGAATCAGATAATTTCACTGCACAGTGGGAATTGTGTTTGCTGGTATCATCCAATCTCAGTTAACCCTTTGCACTCACTTGCTTTTTCTCGATTCCTGCTACCCATGCTAACCATGTTGAGTCACACTCGACATCCGAGTGCAAAAGGTTAAACTGTGCCTGAAGGGGCAAGAATTTAGAGTCCTGCAGGGATTGTAGAGATCACCTGAAACTTAGGTTAAAAACTCAGTCTGGAAAGAAAAAGTTCTAATTATTCCTCAACATCTCAAGACTCAGGGGAGCATGAATGAGTCAGTCAGTCATGAGTTTATAAGATTTTTAAGTGATGAGCTTGTCCATTTTTCAGTGAAAGATAATCTCTTTCGTGGTATGTTTCTTTTTCATTCCCTTATACATTATCACAAGAAGTACAGACAAGTACTACAGTCATCAGTGCAACTAAAAAACCAAAATTATAAGACCTGTCTCTGCCTGATTCCGAACTGTAGGGGGCAAGTTTTGGGGAAGCATTACGGCCTCCTGTCATTATGGCAACCTAAAATGAACCTGGGAAGAGGCTAGTCTACCTCTTCATTCCCTATGAAATAAAATTGCACATAACTTGGGCTTGCCCATCATCCCAACAGAATACTCATCTAGTACAAAGTTCTGCAAAAAAAAAGAGGGGTCAAGTTCAATAAAAGCATAAAATTCCTTAGGAACTAGGAGCCTGGGAGATGGAAAACATGCTCAAGAGACATCAGACAAACAGCAGCTCAATTAGGTGGGAGAAGGCCATTCCCATGGGGATGGAGAATCAAAAACACTTTCCTAACCCAACACAACCTGGCAACGAGCAAACAGGTGCTCAATAAATCCACATAGCTTTTTATTTACTCTTACTTAACCTTTATGCTAGATACTATGCTGTGCCAGGTATTTTTTAAGGGCTTTGCATGGCTTACCTCATTTGATCCATTAACAAAGAGGCTCAAGAGAGATTAACGTTTTCAATTTGGACACAGCTGTTAAGGGGTTGGGGAGTCAGAATTCAAATACAGGTCAGTCCCAAGGCAGGCCCCTAGCAGAGCCTCCCGAACACGGAGCCGTCATTTCCTCCGGGCATGCAGGACAATGGACTTCCGGGCGTGGCCGGCGTTTCCGGAAGATGGCGGCTACGCCAGGCTCCGAGTGTGAGCGGAGTGTCTCACGGTCGGAGGCAGCTGGGAGTGGCATTCTGCTATTTGGGGAGAAAACGAGGAGCGGGTGAGATGAAATGAGTCAGGCCCTAAACAACAAAAAAGCTAACGCCCTGGGCCCAGGGGGCCTCCGGACGCGCTGGGCGGAAGTGGGCGGGCAGAGCGTCCCCTCGCCGCCCAGGCGCCCCGCCACGGAGGAACTGCGTTTCGGGGTTCCTCCTGAGACGAAACGGCCAGGTTGGCAGCTCCCGCGGCGCATCCCTCCCGGCCCGTCTCTGCCCTCCGCTGACCCGCGGCCCTCCCGGCCGCCGGCATAAGAGGCTTCTGGCCCCTGGCGAGGGGGGCCGCTCTCCGGCGTGGGCCGCGGCGGAATGGGCGCGCCTGCCCCACCCCGCGGGAGGGCGTCTCCCCTTGTGACGCAGGAAGCGGCCCGGGTTACGCCCTTCAGCGCGCCGGGCAGCGCGCTGCGCGGCCCCCGCAGCTTTTCTTCCCGGCCCGCGGCGGATGTTGGGGCGGCCGGGTGGAGTTCACGAGGGCAAAATACCGCCGCACCGAGAGCGCGAGGGAGGTCGCAGCGAAGAGCTTTCTCCTTAAGTGTAAAGTGGCTGGTGGGCCCTTAACGGGATCTTGGTTGTGTCCATAGTTTTGACTTATCATAGACAATAAAAGGGCCTATTTCCGCAAAAGTGTAAAACGCCCCTCTTTTTTAAAAAATATATATTCTATTGATTTTTTACAGAGAGGAAGAGGGATAGAGTTAGAAACATCGATGAGCTGCCTCTTGCACACCTCCTACTGGGGATGTGCCTGCAACCAAGGTACATGCCCTTGACCGGAATCGAACCCGGGACCTTTGAGCCCGCAGGCCGACACTCTATCCACTGAGCCAAACCGGTTTCGGCTAAAATGTCCCTCTTAATTGGTCAGACTGTTCAAAGAGGGCTCACGTTCTTTTAGTGCTTCTTACTAGAGGGAGATTCCTCAGTGCTGGCTTCTCGCCGCAGCCATGTTTAAGTGAGCAAGTTTCAAGGTCAGTTGAGAGTAGGGGTCGTCTTAGCTGGAAGCGAGAACAACACAACGTAGGCCGATACCCATATACCATTAGTCACAGGCCTCATCTGTCAAAAACTTTAACACTTGTGCCGGAGCTGGTTTGGCTCAGTGGATAGAGTGTCGGCCTGCGGACTCAAGGGTCCCTGGGTTTGATTCCGGTCAAGGCATGTACCTTGGTTGCGGGCACATCCCCAGTAGGAGGTGTGTAGGAGGCAGCTGATCGATGTTTCTGGCTCTCTATCCCTCTCTCTTCCTCTCTGTAAAAAATCAATAAAATATATTAAAAAAAAACTTTAACACTTGTGATTGCTAACTAGGAGTCCATAGATAGAATTGACTTGTGTATGCACTAGAAAATACACGTCCAAACATTGACAAGGGATTTACAAATAGGCTTTATGGCAGGGGTCCTCAAACTTTTTAAACGGGGGGCCAGGTCACTGTCCCTCAGACCGTTAGAGGGCCGGACTATAGTTTTAAAAAAAAAAAACTATGAACAAATTCCTATGCACACTGCACATCTTATTTTGAAGTAAAAAAGCAAAAACACCCGTATGTGGCCCGAGGGCCGTAGTTTGAGGACACCTGCTTTATGGGGCTGTCAGAAGGTCCGTGGCAACAAAAGTAGTTTAGAATCTCTGCGTATTTGGGGCTGAGGGAAGCAGCTCTGGAAGCAAACCACTTGCTTAGAGACAAATATATAAAGCTTTCTTTGGTTGGTCATTTAAGCTTATTTTCTTGGAGCTTGAAACAACCAAAGTTTGTTTTGGCTAGTAAAGTGTGTCCTAGGAAAAAGTACACTCATTATAAGTCCTACTTCAAAGGTCTACTCCAGAAATTAAGCTCTCATGTCGCCTGTCCATATTTTCCATCTTCTTTTGGGAATCAGATGTTGGCTCTTTATTGCAAATAATTTGGTTCCATTAACCATCAGAAAAGGAGGGATTCTGACCAATCACTACCTTAATCCACACTTGGTGTTTTTTAAAGCTGTGTTCCTTATGTACAAAGAACCCCCTTAACTAGTTTCCAGTTGTGACGGGGTTTACAGGATACTAATGTAACTTGCTAAAAAACATTTTAAAGCCTATCAACAAATTGTTATTTGGTTAGCAGTGTTAGTTTCTTTCTTTTTTAATATTTTTGATTTTTAGAGAGAGGGAGAGAAACTGATTGGTTGCCTCCCACACGCACCCCAACCAAGGATCGGACTGGAAATCTCTATATGTACTCTGAGTGGGAATCTAACTGGTGATTATTTGGTGCATGGGACAATGCTAGACAGCCACACCAGCCAGGGCTAACAGTATTAGTTTTTTGTTAAACCCATTTATACAGATAGGTAACTTCCTTTTTAGTTAAAAAAAAATTGTTAATCCCCTTAATTCATTTGACCAGGTAAGTCCCCTCCCCGAAAAACTAATCTTTGAAAGTGCTATTCTCTGATACCCTACAATGAAGTATCTTACTTATATGGTTGCCTTTAAGCATGTAGTTTTCCTATTCAATAGGAATAGAGGAAAGGGACTAACAAATCTCAGGTGTGATGCAATTATTGTGTGCAGCTCAAAATAGTTCTCTCCCCTTCCTTACCCTGTAGGATTGCCTTGTAAAGTCATAGCTCCCTAAAAAAAAAAAATTCGTGATTGTTCAAATCCTCTCCTTCTTACAGTTGTTCATACTATGCCCTATAAAATTTGCATTCCTAAAGGCTTGTTAAAATATTGAACTTGTTTTCATAAAATATCCCATAAGTGAGGAATCTAATGTTATGGTCTCATTTCTTATATTTTAAAAGCAAAGACAGTCTCTTCATTGCAGTTTCAGTATCTCAAAAAAGGAACATTATTTGATAATAGTAGTTACCTTTTCAAACACACATATAGGATTGATTTTGACTTGGTAGTTTGACCCAAGACCCACACTTTAAGGACCACTGGCTTAGAGACAAATACATAAAGCTTTCTTTGGTTGGTCCCAGGTTATCCTTGCAACTTAAAAGATTTTGTAGAATCAGATGGAAAATATCTATGGAGGTATAACAAGAGACCAAATTGAATAATTTGTGCAAAATCATACATTTGCTTTGAAATTCTTGAAGTCCTCTTGTGTTATAAAGGAGCATCACAACCAAATGAAATGTGTAGGATGGAGAAAAATGTTTCACAAATGCTTTATTTCTGATTAAAACTTACAATTCTCTGTTGTCTTGTTTGATGTTGACTAAAGGCCTAGGCTGAGGTAAAAGTGTTGGGAGTTGGCAAATAGAACCTTTGCAGGCTCAGGATCTGAATCAAGTTATTAAAAAAACTGTACTGCAGTCACACTTTGGCAAATACCTGGTCAAATTTGTTGGCTAAATACAGTGAGATGTTTCCCGAAGATGTTAGACAGAAGGCTATGTGCCTCTGTGACAAGCAGCTAGAGTTCTTATATTAGTGGGACCTTGCACCAAGAACCAGTGCCATATGGTAGAACATAGAATCCGATTATTTGCCACTCCCTAACAAGTATGAAGATACTTGTCTAGGTCCTGGCTGGGTAGCTCGGTTGGTTAGTCATCCTAATACACCAAGGTTGCGGGTTTGGTCCCTGATCAGGGCACCAAGAAGCAACCAATGAATGCATAAGTGGCACAACAAATAGATGTTTCTCTCTCCCTAAAATCTATCTATATATTGCCCATAACTGCTAAATGATTCTGCATAAAAAAACACAAAAAACTTAAAGGAGGAAGTTTTAGAAAGACTCACCAGCTGAAAGTGAGAAACATAACCTTAGGAGGAACAATATGTACTGTAAACTTTAAAACTTGAGAGGGTTGATCTCATGTTTCTTTTACAAAAAAAAAAAAAAAAAAAAATCTTAAAAGATAAATGCATGGGATTTTGTAAACAAAAAGGTATTTTTGCAATGTAAACTCCCTATGCAGTCTCTCCTATGAACTGTCAGTAAAATACATTTACTTACTAATGCCCCACAAAGTAAATTCTTTTGGGGGAACATGATTAAGTATACAGCCTTGTTTTTAAGTTTTCGCATGAGTTTTACCATGGGATGTAAATGCGTAGATGACCAATTTTTAAGTTTAATACAGGTTTGATAATTTATAAAATGCTAACACCTTATTGAAGAGTCAATCATCTTGAAAACCTTATGTCTGATCAACTTTATTAGTCAAGTAATAAAAAGTATTCATAATCTGTGATCCTATTGCATTAAAATTTTTGACTTAGTAGTCCCATCTTTGAGGGTTAAGTTTCCCAGTGAGGAGGCAAATAATCTGTTTCCATTTATTGATGTCATTTATCCTATTAGTTTATTCCTTTTGAATATTGAGCATGACAGAGGCTTTGGCTCACAATTGAAGCTACAAGTTTGTTTCTTTTTGTAATAATATTGCCAACTTATTTCAGAGAATGTTGTACAACCAACTTCCCTAGTACTCAGTAGGTAAGAGTGATATTAAAACACATACTAGAGATGCATTAAATAAAACTTAGTATGTATTTGTTAGTTCTTATGATGTATCTTCTTTAATTACATTTTCTTCCTATATGTATGTCATGAAGATAGAGGTTACAAAGACCTATACTTGTATTTAATTATCTGCCTGCTCATTAGCCAGTTCGGAATATTTGTATTTTTGACCCCCTGGTTAAACTGGCTTCTTTCTTTTCTGTATACTATTGGATCCCTTGATGATCAACAGGCTCTTACTAGTTGCCATTTGTTTCTTAAACAGCTTTTTGTTTACTTAGTTTGCTTATGGAATGAGCAATTCCAAATGCTGTTGGTCACCTAGCCACCCAATCCTTCATGTTTTGTGGGACAAAATAAATTTAGGATATTGTATTCTGTTCTAGAGACTGAGGAGAAAAAAAGAGGCTGTCCAAAAATGCAAACCAACTACCTCAATAATGCTATTTAAACAGAGACCAGTTACTTGTTGGGAAAACTAATGTGTGCATATAGAGGGAAAAACCTTGGTTTTTTGGCTGATCCTAAATTCTATCAGTCTCCACTGTTTGTTAAGCTTATGCTGAATGGAGCAAGACTGACCTCTGTGATAGCTTACAGATAACATCTAGTTTCAAGATTTACCTTTGGGTAAACTCTGGTTCTAGGAATAGTGATTATTGAGTCTCTAGGGGTAATAGAAACAAAATGATTGATAAATAACAAAAACAGAAGGCTGTAATTCCATCCTTATCTCTGCTGTTGGGTGCTTATATACCATCTTATTTATAACTGCAGTCACTTGTAAATTATTCCTCAGTGCCTCTTTGAATAGTAAGAATGATGAACACAATGGAATGTGGGACTAAATGCCACACCTCATTTGTTCCTACAGCCATGAATAAAATTTCTTCCCATCTCACAATTCTTATCCATACAGGGTAGGCAAAAGTAGGTTTACAGTTGTTCATATGTAAGACATGCAGGTTATTATTACAATAGCTTTATTAACTCAAAAGAATGTCACAATGCACTTAGGTATAATCTCGTAAGTGCTCAAATTGCCGGCCTTCATTATTTACACATTCTTGTAGTCGACTTGCTATATTTGAGCACACTTTGACACAGAGTTCTTTATTGTCATCAATTTCTTGACATGCTTCTCTTATGCAACGAATCATATCATCCACAGTACGTGGTTTTCGTGAAAAGACTTTATCTTTGACAACACCCCAAAAGAAGAAGTCCATTGGAGTGAGGTCTGGTGATCGTGGTGGCCATTCCACTGGCCCTCGTCGACCTATCCACCTGTTGGGTAATTGTTCATCAAGAAACTCACGTACTGTTACAGCACAGTGTGGAAGAGCTTCGTCTTGTTGAAAGAAGAAATCATCATTATCATGCTGTCTCTGTAATTGTGGCAAAACTGTGTCCCTTAGCATGTTGAGATACAGGTCGTGTGTAACAGTTGTATGGAAAAAAATAGGTCCAAGTACCCCTTTACAGGAAAGACCTGCCCAAACTGTAATCCCTGGCTGATTCAACTGTCCTTCTATCATTACATGGGGATTTTCTCTTGAATAGTAGACACAGTTGTGCCGATTTACAGCACCTGAAAGTTTAAAATGAGCTTCGTCGGACCACGTAATTTTATCAATGATGCCATTGCCTTGTCTTTCTTCATTCAGAACCACTTCACAGAATTGTAAACGACGATCTGGATCATCCTCTAGTAACCCATGAAGCAATCTTGGCCGATACATTTTCAAACCTAAACGCTGCATAATACGACTCAAAGATCTACAAGAAATGCCCAATTCAACAGAAGCTCGTTGTTTTGATTTTTTGGGGCTCTCTGTAAATGCCTGACTCACTAATATTTCATTTTCCTGGGTGGTAATACTGACTGGTCGACCACTTTTTGGAGCATTACAGATGGACCCAGTTTCATCAAATTTATCACGTATTCTATAAATTGTTTGTCTACTTGGAGAAGGTGTATCAAATTCTTCAGCCCATTTCTGTCGAACCTTTTCAGCATTCTCCGTCTTCCAGTATTGTTTAAGTATCCATTTTCGTTGGTCATTGGTTAAATTACCAGCCATCATTACCTAAGAGAGAAATCATAAGTAAGGATACAAAATAACAATAATAAAACAAGTAAATACAAGGATAAATTGTTTTATGTGCTCACAACTATAAACCTACTTTTGCCAACTCCTGTATAATCTTAAATGCAATTGTGTTGTCTTTGTGCCTTTTAGGTTATAAAACACCATAGCTAATGGCTACGCTAATGCACTACTTTGGTTTCCTATGAATGAAGGAGATTCCCACTGTCTATACCCAGTAACAAGTAAAACACAGCCAAGGCCACTAGCTAAGCAGTTATCAGCAGGAAAAGACCCGGTGGGATGTAACCTTGATCTAGGGGAAATTAAATTGTACATTTCCTATTCCTGGTTAATATCTTCTAGATAATATAGTGACCATTGTGGGAGTTATTCAAGACTAAAAGATATGTCAGTATTCTCAGAAACAATCATGCCCACCCACAAAATCAGTTTATTACCAGCTTGATTAAATTGAGTTTTTTGTACTGAATTTCCCATATATATCCACATACTTTGGTTATTATTGACTTGCTGAACTAATTTGTAGTTCTTTATATTTAGATTTCGTAAATAACTTAAAAATCAAAAGAATGCATACTTACCAATCAAAGGTGGGGATTTCAAACATAAGGATCAAGACACCTGACTTTTAAAAAATGTTTTGCTGAATGATGCATTTTTGTTTTTAGAAATTTTTAAAACTACAGTTGACATTCAATATTATATTAGTTTCAGGTGTATAGCATTGTGGCTAGACATTTATACAACTTATGAGGTGATCTCCCAATAAGACACCTAACTTTGTTATTAATAAGCAAGTAGATGTCTCTCAAAAGTTGATAGCTCCCCCCTTTTAAGATGTTCAGATATATTGAGTGGGGATGAGTTTAGAAATAAGGCTTCTTTTTCACAACAAATTTAGACAACTCCAGAATATCCCAAATTTCTAGAAAACCATTTTACTGTTCTGATGAAATCTCCAAGAAGAAATGGTTCATGGCAATAGTTCCGCCAAGCCTCTAAGGTTGGAGAGATCAATATTACAGTAACATTGCCCAAAAAAAGAAATGAAAAAGTACTGTCTTTGCACTGTGGCTCTATTATAGACATTTTAGTGAAATGCCTGATACCATGTTTTTAAAGTAGCGTATTCATGAAAAGTACCTGAGTATGAGAGGCTTGTCAAAATGCAGATTCCTGGGCCACACTAAGTAGTTCAGCATATGGGTCTTCAGGAATTGCTACATTTTTAGAAAATAATGAATGATGATAGCTACATCTTGTTTTGGGGAACTGTGGGTGTGGAGGCTAGGAATGTTTAGTTTAATGAGCTTCCCAGATAATTATGGTGATCAAACTGGCTTGGGAACCACTGACTTTGAACCACATGCCTGTAGTAGAGAAACTAATTTTTAAAAGTGGATTTACCTTTTGCACTCGGATGTCGAGTGTGACTCGACACGGTTAGCATTAGAATAAAGAAATCGAGAAAAAAGCGAGTGCAAAGGGTTAAAAAAAAATTAGTTGGTAGCTATGACTCTAGGCATAAGAAATTTGCCTTCAATTAAAATTTAAGTTGTTAGAAATGGACAACCAACCAAGTTCTGGCTTGATAAACAAACACATTATATTTCTATTAGTTCTTTATGTAAGTACCTTCAACTAATACTTAGAAAAAGACATTTGTTAGTATCTGTATAACAGAATATATCATTTAATGTTGCAAATCTTAGTGATTTTTAACTTAGTGCACCAAACCTTCCCAAAGAATATATAATTGCTTGTGTTGTCCGTGTGAATTGGTTAGCACATTAATGGATTCAATTTTATAAAAATGGATATTAAAATAATCTACTGTTGATTATCAACCATTCAAAATTGAAGCTAAATAATTTTCCGTACAGAGATAAGCACCTAGCCCTGAACTTCCATCCTATTAATAGGGTTGTTCAACTGTTTAGAAAAATTAGCTATGGGAAAGTCCTCCTCTCTAGTGTAATTATGTTTATAGTTATGTTTTTACTATTATACATTGAAATAAAATACATAATAATAGTAATAAAAAATTACTATTGTACATTGAAAAGGCAGGTTAAACCTGAAAAATAAGAATCTATAAACAAACATCAGAAGATGGACAGGATTTTCACTTTGTTCAAAACAATTTAACACCTTTGAAGGGAAGCTTTTATTTGCAATGGACCAAGTACCAGGATATGTTTCACTGGGCATTGTAAGTCTTTCAATACAATTGTGAGGGATGAAACCTAAGAACAGATGTCCAATTATTTTCTTCGTATTATTTTTTTCTAGAATAAGGATGGTTTTGCTCTTCTGCACACATCATTAGTAATTTAGGTTTCCTAACTTTTAACTACAAAAATACATCTCTAACCCCGTTCACAATTTTAGTAGCTATTTTGCAGATTTATACTTACACCAAAGAGTGAAGAGATCTACTTAATTTAAACATTTACTTGAGCACTATGTTGTAGGTGTGTTTTTAAAAATTTTTTAATTGACTTTAAGAGGGAGAGGGAGAGAGGGAAACATCAATGCGAGAATAGAACATTGATCAACTGCCTCCTGCACACACCCTACCGGAGATCAAGCCCAAAACCCGGGCACGTACTCTGTCCGGGAATCGAACTAGCATCCTTTAGGTGCATGGGACAATGTGCAACCAACTGAGCCACACCGGCCAGGCTGTGCTAGGTGTTAATGCAAGAACTATGCATTCATCTGAGGGAGACAATGCAAGTTAAACACTGGCCTTCAGGAGCTCATATTCCAGTAGGGTGAGATTCTATATAGTTATAAATAAACTGCAGTTAAGTGCTATAATAGAGCTCGGGAAAAGGTTTATGGAACTATAAAGAACAATGGACTTCTTAGAAGAGCACCAGGGGAAACTTCATAGAGGAAAACACTTGAACTGAAGGATATGCCTTCTCAAGGGGGAGAAGGGGAGGTATTCCATGTAGAGAAGATTTTACAAAAGAAAGGAGGTCAGAGATCACATTGTAAGTTTCAGGAACTGAACGCAGTAATAGTATGGGTGGAAGCAAGAAGGACTATCTGAATCTTTCACTGGAAAAAGACAGGAACCAGATTACAGAAGGCCTATGCCATCTTAAGGAGCATGCACTCCATTAAAGCATTTCAAGGGAAGATTCACGTTAATAAAATCACATTGAAGGATGACCGATGGATTAGGAGTAAGATTAAAGCTAGAATAAGCCAGGATATCACTATATATATATATATGTTATATATATAATTTTTCAGGCAACTGCTTGAACTAAAGTAGAGGCAGTGGTGATGAACAGGAGGGGAAGTAGACCACAAAACAAAGTTAGAATGGACATTACTTAGGAACATAATGGACATGGGTGTTAAAAGATAGTTTGTATTCCATTTTTAGTTAATTTACAAGCATTTTCCCCATATCACTGCAAACTAGAACATCTTGGGCGGGGGTGGGGGGTGGGAGGGGGGACTGCTCTCTGGTAATATACATACTTACTGTAGAAAATCTTTCTGTAAGTCTACATGCAAACCCAGAGAGAACCAGTGAAAGCATTCTACTTTATTTCTTTGACCAATTTCTATAGAAATACACTGTACAAAAGTCCCACAAAATTGTAATATTATTTTCCTATTTTTACCATTTCTTTGTAATATGTAATGCTTTGAAATAATTATTTGAAAATAATTTATGTACTGTATTTATGGACTTGCCTATGTCCTTATTTGCTGTTAACCATTTTAAAAACCAAGTGTTAGGTATAATGTTGCTATTTAGAGAACTAAAACTAGCAACTATATTGGTTTCCATATTTCTTATAATTTGATTCATACAAGAACTCCCAAAGTATGGGAACCAATGGATTTGATTAGCTCTAAAGCCCTACCAACTCTTTTTAGCTTGTTACTCATAATATACTGGATTACTACATTCTTACCAAAAGACCCAGAAAAGTTTCATAATTACTATACTTTGTTGACTTATATCCTGTTTGATTTGTCCTTTATCTTTGAAGTTATCCTATCTTCAAACAATGGCTCTGTATTCTGGGGATACAGAATGTGAGCTTTTCCCATCTTAACCATTCTATTATAAAGGTTCCTGATAAGACTCCAGACCTAATTTATGAAGCAGACCTCGATTTAGAAGGAACAAATATAACCCGCTTGTTGCAAAGATATCTATCTAGTTGCTGCCTGCTACTAATATATATGGTAGTTACACATGCACCCTTGACAAAAACTGTTTATTACAATTAATAATTACCCTGTTCTTATGAGTACCTTTCTTCCGAACAGCTCAAAGCCTTCCGGTACCCACTGCCTCCTTGATGTCTAGTTAACAACAGAAAGAGCAAGCAAGGAAGTTAAATTCTGTCAATGAGAGGGAGAGGCTGGAAAGGGCATGAAAAATTAAACCTTAAATGATGAAACTACTTTCAAATTTTCATAGCTGTAAGTCCAAATAGCCTGTGATATCAAAACTCTTCTTACTCCTTCAAACAAAAAGGGTCAATATCCTGAATATTCTAGAGCCCCAAGTTTTAAAAAGTTCATTGGTTTGGCCATAATTAGTGAGTTCTAAAATATCAAGTTTTATGACAGTTATGAAGAAACCCCTTTCACTGAGAATTCTTTTTCAAAGAACTAAATTTAAACCCTACAAATGAATACTTAGCTGTTCTCTTATCTTTCTTAGCCTCACTCCATAACTTGATTTTGTAATCTGGCCCCTTCATTTCATATCTTAAAATATTTTAATTTTCACATGAATTATAGTTATTTCATAAAAATGTATGGCATGGAAAAACTTGCAGTTTATTTACAAACTAGTGGCCCTGTGCACGAAATTTGTGCACATTAAAAAGGGATTAATTAGAGGAAATAATTTAATATTGCTATTTGCCCTTTCTCTATAATAGAAGTGTCAGAGATGAAAGAAAATTAGTAAAATGTATATGAAAACCTTCCTCCTGTCAGAGTCTGGGGCATACCATGGGAGCCAGAGTCAAGTCCCTGCCCACCCACATGTACTTCAAAATTGCATGAGACCCAGACCCGGCTGGCCCGCCCCCCCCCATTGGGCTAGATCCAGACCCGGCCAGTCCCACCCTTGTCAAGCCCCGCCAGGCAGGGGACGTAGCCTCAGGTCCCCTGGCCCAGTGCCAGGATGTGGGGCATGGCCTGAGGTCCCCTGTCAAGCCCCACCGGGCGGGGGGCATGGCCTGAGATCCCCTGTCAAGCCCAGTCAGGCAGGGGGGCACAGCCTCAGGTCCCTTGTCAAGCCCCACCTGGTGGGGGGCGCAGACTGAGGTCCCCCAGCCTGGTGCTGGTGTGGGGGGAGCAGCCTGAGGTCCCCTAGCCCAGCACCAGGATGGGAAGCACACCTTGAGGTCCCCCATCAAGCCCTGCCAGGTGGGGGGGGGTGGGGGGGGCGCAGCCTGAGATCCCCTGTCAAGCCCTGCCCGGTGGGGGACATGGCCTGAGGTCCCCTGTCAAGCTCCATGGGGGTGGGGGAGGGCATAGCCTCAGGTCCCTGCTGATTGCTCATTAAGGCTCCTTATGGGAACTTGACCTCAGCTGTGGATGCAGCCATCTTTGTGATGGAGTGATGGTCAATTAGCATATTCCCTCTTTATTAGATAGGATGTAACATTTATTCTAGGGAACATGACTTCACGGTTTTTTAACTTAAAAAAGAAAAAAATTGATTTCAGAAAGAGGAAGGGAGAGGAAGAGATAGAAACATCAATAATGAAAGAGAATCATTGATCAGCTGCCCCACACTGGGGATGGAGCTTGCAACCCAGGCATGTGCCCTTGACCAAAATTGAACCCAGGACCCTTCCCACAGGCTTATCTCTATCCACTGAGCCAAACGAGCTAGGGCATCACTAGAACTTTCTATAGCAGTCACAGACTGCCAGAGGGAAAAGGGAGTAGGGGAAGGTGGAAGATGGTAAAGAGGGGAAAAATGGTGATGGAAGAAGACTCGACATGGGGTAGTAAACAAACAATACAAGATGGTGTACTGTAGAACTGTATACCTGAAATCTATATAATTTTATTAACCAGTGTCACCCCAATAAATTCAATAAAAAATTATATTCCTGTTCTATGCCTTTGGACATAAAGCCATGCTTACTGCAAGTACTTCACTGCCCCTACCCCTTCACTGAAATCCACAAATATTTTGCCTCCTAGTCTAAAACTGAGCATAACTCGGGTAGTGTGTCACTTTGAGGAAAAAACATTATTTCACAATATTTATAGTTTAAATAACATAAATGTTTCATCCCGGCATGTGGCCGCCTTAGTGGCCGCGTGTCATCAGAAATGGCACTGACACGCGTGTCAGAGGTTCGCCATCACTGGGCTAATAGAAAAGAGTAACATGAACATGACTTGTGAAAGGTACAGAAATAACAAACGTCTCATTTTCAGGAGATAATGATAATTGAGTTTACTACAAATCAACAATGCTCCTAGAGCTTTTATTTCTCATTTAATCCCTAATCACAATGATAAAACAGTCAATATTTTACCTATTCTATGGGTTAGGAAACTGAGGCCCAGAAAGCAAGCTACCTAAGGTCTCACTTGAAATGAAAGAGCAAATATTCAAACTTAGGTCATTTTAATTTCACTGGTGTCCATGAGGTTCATAAGGAGGGGTTAGATGAAAAACCTTGCATGTTATAGTGTGTTTGGACTTTATCTTCAAATCTCTGGTGAATTAAGTCTTTTAAGCATAAAAGATTTTGAAAAGATGTTTGATCACATGAATAAGCTAGAAGGTTAAAACCATTAACCAAAAAAAGAAATACAAGGAGAAAAGTTTAGAGAGAAAAGTTGTTTTGAATGTTTATTTTGAAGTACCCATATTTAATAGTTCTATTTGAGTTCAGAGATTATAAATTCTGGAGTCATCAATAGGTAAAGGGGTGGGAATTGATTAATACAATTGGTGAAAAGGTGGCTGGGGACATAACACTGAGAACTACCAAACTAAAAGTAGAAGAAAGCAATTAATGAAAACGGGAGGAAACCAGCAAAAGGTATTTAGCATATAAACCAAGGAGTTTTAAGAAGGAATATTCTAAGTAATCAAATGTTAGAGGTCATATAAGACCATCCCATCTGGAACACATAAAAATACAGAACTCTGACAAAATGTTATAAAGGGAAATAACTGCATATAGTCTTATTTTCCAGGAATACCAACATTGACACAAAAGGCTGAGTTTGTGGAAAAAGGGAGCTAGTTAACTTTTAGACACTTAGAAAATCCAAAGCTGGCACAAGTGAACCCTTGACTTCAGATGTTATTGGTAGAATATCTTTTCTCACAGCCATTTAATTTTCTAAAGTATTTTTTTCAATCAATCATTTGATATACTCTCTTATCCTTTTACTCCCATTTGCCCTTTAACTGGCCATAAAGTGAGAGCATGGGAATAAAAACAAAGTAGCTAGAAAGTCTTGCAGAGATGTGGTTAGATAAGTTGTGTTTAGGACACAGGAGAGATGCCTAGATAATACCATACCATTGTTATCACACAAACCTGAGAAGAGTGAATATTTTTTGCTAACTTTTCAGGTTTCTACTATTGTACAGAATGAGAAAAAATAATTTGGCATTTCTTGCTTATCCAAAATAAGTTTTCTTCAAAAATGAGCTGTTACCTTAGCATAGCCTTCTTTCATTAAAAACTTAATACGAAGGATTAGACTTAAATGAAGGAACAGGTTCTCTCTCTCTTTACCTAACAACATTAAAGTTTATCAGAAAGACATTAGGAGCCAGGCATTGGGCATAATGTGTGATGGAGAGGTTTATAAATTCCTACTAGGAGTTTAGTTGCTAAGTTCTAACCTTTCTATAATTATTCAACTATTTAACAAATTAGTAGCAATTTCCCCGAATTCAGAGTTAAACCACCTCATGTACTCACAAAGCATTTGTGTTACTTTGCCCCTTAGGAAATCAAGTTATTGGTGATAGAAGCAATCTGGTTTGAAAGAGTTAAAACAAGTGCATCGTTTCCATAATTTTTGGAATTGATTACACTAATTTATTTTCTAAGGAAAAAGAGAATCATTTAATAATTTTAAAAAAGGACTTATGCTACCTCTCATTTTTGTGCATTAGAGAATAATCTAGTAAAAGGTATTCCTTAGAATAGTTATGAATAAAATATTACTAAAAAAATAAAAACAATATTACTCATCTTACTATGGCTAATCAGACTCAGTTAAGTATGTACCAGCATATAATTTAGCTATCTAAAAAAAACAACAAAGGGAACGAACCAGTCCTTTTCCTAGGTCTAAAATGTGCATGTCCGTTTTCTTTGTGTGTGTTTTTTGTTGTTGTTAATCCTCACCCAAGGGTATTTTTCTTTTTTTTTTTTTAAAGAGAGAATGGAAGGAAAGGGGAGAGAAACACATCAATTGGGTGCCTCACGCATCCATCCGGACCGATCAGGGCTGGGGACTGAATCTGCAGAGATACATGCCCTTGACCAAAATTGAACTTGGGACCCTTCAATCTGTGGGCCAACACTCAATGCACTGAGCCAAACCGGCTAGGGCAAGCATGTCAAACTCAAAGGCTAACACAGGCCAAATAAATGAGGCATGCAGTCCGTGGGCTTGACATGCTTGGGCTATGGCTTTTTCTTTCTTTCTTTTTTTTTTAAAATATATTTCTTTATTGATTTCAGAGAGGAAGAGAGAAACATCAATGATGAGAGAGAATTACTGGTAGACTGCCTCCTGCATGCCCCCCACTGGGGATCGAGCCCACAACCCAAGCATGTGCCCTTGGCCACAATTGAACCCGGGACCCTTCAGTCCAAAGGCTGACGCTCTATCCACTGAGCCAAGTCGGCCAGGGCAGGGCTTTTTAAGAATAATAATTCAAGTTGATTCAAGGTATCCACAGCCCTTAACAGTTTTTTTGACTACTATTTGTAAATATGGATTTCAGGTTTAGTGTTAACATAAGTAACCCCTTACTGATGAAGAGATAGCATTTCACTCATTTTTCAGAAAGTTAAATTTATCAGGCTTGTATGTTGTTTTACCCTAATATTTTAAGGTATATTTGATATACATTAAAGTTCAAACAATTCTCAGATATAAATCTTTTCATTCTGCACTTAGAGGACACTAAAGTCAGGGGTAAGGGTGGGACAGAAGAAAATATATAATAATAAAAGCATAATATGCTAATTGGACCGGACAGCCGAACAACCTTCCAGAAGACCTTCTGGACAAAGCCAGGGCTGTGAGGGCCAAGCCCCTTGCACAAATTTTGTGCATCAGGCCTCTAGTTTCATATAAAAACAAAATCCAGTTAAAGTCACAGGTAATTCAGAGTATTTTCTTACTTTGAACTTGAGTTTCAACAAATGTGAAGATAAATAGACAATGACTACTGAAAAATACCCCCAAAAGCATTAAGAGTAGACAAAAGGGTCATCAATGTTTATGCTATAAAGCTCATATTTGCAAAATTTCATTTCACATACAATTTTCATAAGCCCTGTTACTGGAATGCCAACCTCATGACACATAAAACACATATAGCTACTAAAGGCTGGCACACTGGCACTTAAAACTGACAGCAAGTGACAAAAATAATTAAACTCAAGGGCACAACAAATTGGGTCCTCCAGTATCAGAGCAAGCAATACTACATACCTCGATAAACCCTCAAATAATTATAAACTCAAATGATCACTGTTTTAGATACTGTTGGAAATTTATAGGTTAAAATGTCCTCTAGATTTGAGAAATAAGGATATTGACTAAAACTAAGGCCAGTTTTGTGTGGTTTTTTGAGTGCACTGTTCCCAGAAGTACTGCAATACCAGGTCAATGCACGGAGTGGATGAGGCAAACTCATTCCATCTCCCTGCTCCAAAAATACATTTAATATATTGTCCTCAGAGGACATATCAGATATTAAATAGATAAGAACAGATACTACTCGATCTTAGCCAAAAGGCCAAGAAGCGATAAGGCCAGTTTTTTTCTTTCCATTTGGGGGGAGGGGAGGAATGGAGGGGGGCAGCGCAGAACCATCTGTCCCATCAGCTGGACCTGTTTCCCCACCCATCTTATAAGAGGATGAAACCTTGCTTCAAAGCAATCCTAACCTTTCATCTCTTCTCCAAATTTTAGTGGTCAAAAATGTGTTGTTTTTTTAAATTAAAGTATTTTACACTGTATTGTATAATAAAAAAGTGTTATCAATCTCTAAAAAAGCATGTACAAATTGGGCTGGGTCACCAATGTAAAGAATGGCTCATTTTACTTGGGAATAGGTATTTGGAAGTTTCAGAGGCAAAGGCTCAAGTTGTATTAACCAGGAGCGGGAAGAGGCACACTTCAGGGAGTTGTGAACAAAGATATGAAGGTATGAAATAGCACAACTATTTCGAGATGCTGTTCAGTTTAGCCCGTCAGGGGATGTCTGCTATATGAACCCAGTTAGATTTGAACAGAAATAGGGAAAGAAAGGTTGTGGTATGACTTAGATAATGAAATGTAGGATGAGAGGTGAAATAATTTTTTTTAAGAGAATGGGTGAAGAAAGTTCTTAGGAATCAAGTACTAAGCTTAGTGTTTTTATATGAGGTCAAGTAACCTGTGGCCCCTTGTAAACCGTAACATTCCACCAGCAGCTTTGAGACACAAGTGTGGGAATTATTAGGGAATAGGCACAAATGAAATTGCCCAGAGAACATAAAGTGCAAAAGGTAGTCAAATACAGTAAGTAATTGCAAATAGTATTTAAAATTTCAGAAACGTAAAGAAAAACTAGGGTTCATGAGGCTCATGAATTGGGTGAGTAGGAACAATAAGGATACATGCTTACCAGAAGTACAAATCAAGGATTTGTTTCCATTAGCTTGATAAACCACCTCTTTTCCTTATTATGGCACAAAAAACTAGGAACATTCTAAAAATTACCTTAAAATCGACTGACTTCATGCTTACTCCTATTTTCTAAGCGAGAATAAAAGTTGCTATGATGGTAACTTTTATGATGGAGACAACCTATACATAACAAATAGACCCTTGAAGCTATTTGTGAGTCCTCATAGGCAAAATACCCATTTTGTATTCGGAGTGAAAACAAAAAAGCTTTGAACTTTAAAATCTTTGTACTACTTAATATTTACAATTAATCATTGGCTTTTCTGTCTTTCACATTCAGTTCATTCACATTCACTAAAAAAAGCCACAACAACTAGTAAGGATTTATGTATACGCAAATTAATTAAAAACATAAATCTTGTTTCCAAACTATCAAGTTTACAAGTAAGACTAAAGGAAGCAGCACAACCTCAGATGCAGGTTAAACGTATCTTTTCAGGTTCAGCAAACATTTCCCCCGGCATCAAATAGAGGTGGTTCCCTCAAAAAGCAAGCCAGATTTCCCGTGCACATGTATTCCAAGAATAACTCCCAATTCTCAGTTGACTTCATGGGAAGAAGTCTTTTAAATCTTCACTAGTTTAGATAATGGCTACTATACTAGTTTGGCCAAGTGGGAATAAAAAAAGTTTAAAAAGTGAGTCTTTCTTATTGATATGCCAATTTAAACCTTAAGAATTTTTAAATTGCTGGAGATCTTCACCTAGCAAGGTTTCAGAAACTAAAACTAAATTCACACCTCCACAAAAGTGGTTTAAAGAAGGCTTTAATGTTTCATAATGGTGCAGGAATCTTAATATTTACCAAGTGGTTATAATTTTATTTTAAAAAACTATACGTAAGAGGGAGACAGAAAGACAACATACAAGTATTGAAAGCAGCCTTAAAACTTCAGATTACACTAGCAGATTTTATTCTGTATTACTGATCATGCTTCCATTTAAACAGAAAAGCAAATCCACTGATAACATTGCACATTCTTGTAGAAGATACAGACAGGGAAAAGTTCAGATGGAAGGTACAGAAAGTTTGAAAAGGGCCCTCAAAATTCAGATATATTCCTTTTTTGGGGGGGTAACTTTTATAAAATTAAAAAGTGTTCCTGGGTGTTATTTATACCTGCTTCCAAATTTAGGGACTACTTTTTATTCGGTCTGAAAAACTTTGTTTTCTCAGATAATAATTGACACTCCTTGCGTTGTGGCCCAGAAGTCTAGTTAGTGGCTCCAAGGGCTCACAGTTGATTCAAATTTCCACAACAGGGACCTGCCACCTTAGGTTAAGTAGGCTTTGCAAGGAGACAGGCAGATAACAAAACAGGGCGCCAAACCTCCTCCGCCGACAGCCGTCACACCCCGTAAGGAGTGTCCGTCCCGGCCCCCCGCGGCCGCAGCGGGTAAGCTGTCTGGGGGAGGGGAAGCACTCCAACAGTCATCTCTTCCTCTTCAGGTCGCCAAAGCCAACCGCGCCAGGCTCCTCCGCCCAAGCCCTTTCCCCTCCCCGCCCCAGCCTGGGTCCCAGCCAAACCCCACAGGAATGCAGCCCAGTCACATGCGCTGCGACGGCGGAGGACGTGCCTCTCCCCCCGCGCCCCAAGGAGGCCCAGCGCCATCTTGCCCTGACGCAGTTACAAAAAGTCATGGGAGCAACTGTGTCTCCTCGTCCGCGCCAGCGCCCCAAAGTTCCGCAGAGGCCGAGCCGGGGCCCTCACCTCGCGCAGGGACAGGAGAAAATGTCAGGGAAGAGCCTTGAGAGTCCCTTCGCCACTGCCTGGGTTCCACATCGGCGCGGCAGCAACGAACACCGCCGTCACTTCTCCCACTCTGCCTTTACAACAGCCTCCCTCAGGGCTCTGGCCCCACCCGCTGCTGCAACATGAAGTCATCGCCAGCCAATCACAGCGCGCCGGACGGAACCCATCAAGCACCGATTGGCTGCTTGGGCCGCCTCTGCCTCTCCCCACCCGGTTTACCCAGACGTTCGGGTCGCTGTGAGGCAAGGACGAGACGGAAACCGCCATTTCGGGGAAAGACCCCGAAAGCAAGAGCGGGAATCACCGTGCCATTTTAGGGGGGCGCGGGGGGGACCCATGTTTTCTTCTCTGGCCTTGTCCTTTTTTCTTCTCTGCCCCTCCCCCATTGTGTCACCGCCACAGACAGGAGCTCCCGCTCCCTTCCCCGCATTGTCCCTCGGCGGGGAGATCCTTCTTCCCCGGGGCTAAGGGAAGTAGGAGGCAGCGACAGCAACTGCACCGACAGCAACGACAGCTTTTTACCCCGATACACGGTGGCAGGGAGGCGGCGCTGATGGCGGCTGTATTTTTCTTACTGCTCTCCCCCGATCTCTTCCGTTTCTCGCTCCTCCATCGAGACGGCGCTGGGCTCGCCAGCTCCGCTTTTATCCTGTGCCCAGAGCCTGCGCACTGGAGCCGCCTCAGCCCCCAGTGGGTGTCATTTTACACCCCGAGTTCCCCTAGCGCCTGGAGGCCAGCCTGGGGTGGGGGGAGCGGAAGGCCGGGACTGAGAGTGGGAGAAAGTGCACTGACTTAGGAGGGTGACGGGAGGAGGTGGTCGTTCCCAGGGCCTACGGGGCATCAGGCTTCCATCCCGCCGTGGCAGGCCCAAGCTCACCGATATCCAGGCTGGAGGGCTACTCGGGGGGGAAAAGGGGTAAAGAATCAATCCCACCAGATACCGAAACTTCCCCCAAACCTCCACGTGAATTGTTGAATGCATCTTTTTGTGGGAAAGACGGAGATTCCGTTCCCCTCTCGGCCTCCAGGTGCCGGTTTTGCAGCCTCTGGAGAGGCAACAGCGGAGGGTGGCAGCCCACAAGCAAAATGGCGGCGGGCAGCCTCGTCCCCTCCCCCTCTGCCCCTGCGGAGCGGGGCGGGCAAGCCCCGTGCACTGGACGCCGCGGACGCCGCCGCCGCCGCCGCCGCCGCCGCGGCCGCCGCCGCCGCCGCCGTGTCCGCCATTTTCCCAGAGCAAGAGGCAGTGACACTGAGCGAGCGCAGGGGGCCCAGTCGGAAACCGTGCCTGAGTTCGGGAGCGGCAGCAGAGGGGCCACAGACACTCGGAGCAGCCTCGCCGTCGCCTCCGCGTTCCCGCTGACGGACGGAGTGCCCCCTCCCCTGTTCCTCGGTTGCTGAAGAGGCTGCGCGCTGCTGTTTGGGGAGGGGGTGTGTGGAGCCGGGTCCTGCGTCCGCAGTGGCTGCTGTCGGGGGGTCGTCTGATCGCGAAGGTGTGGAGAGGCTCCCTCGGGGGTCGAACAAATAACGGGGTTCGGGTGTCTGGTGTGTGAGCATCACAGGTCAGTGCCTGTCGTCTCTTTGGGAGTCCATGGGGCTTTGGCGGGGTGGAGGGACGTGTGTGTTTCAAAGGGGGGACAGGGGGGGGGTCCCCTCATCTTAATCCTTTGGTGGGGGGCGGGGGAGGAGACGTTGACTCTCTGGTAATCTTGGTTGGGGCCAGACGTTGCTTGTTGGAATAGAATTTACCCTATCTCTTCCCTGTCCCTCGGAAAGGGAGCATTATGGCGGGTTTTAGGGCTGGGGAAGGGGAAACTGGCGGTTAACCCCCCTGGAGAGCGGGAGTTAGGGGCGGGGTGCCCTCCTCCTGGGCAGGTTAGGGCTGCTGGGGTGACGAGGGGGGCTTGTGGCTGTTAGAAGGGTTTGGTCGAAGGGGGGGGGGGGTCCCAGGAGCTGCCAGCCCTCCCTTCCCTCCACTGCATCTTGTTCAGGTGCTGACAATCCTAGGCCTCATTTTCTTCCATTTCTTCACCGGCAGCCTCCGGGATAATTTTACCGTCCATAGCGAAGGGGGTGAGCGAACGGCCTGGGTCTCTGCCTCCCTTTGTGGGAGGAGGAGGCAGCCTCTCATCCTCCCCGGGGGAAGGTAAACCCGCCCCTGAGGTGGTCACCCCAGTCCCCAGCCTTGTGCCTCCTCCCCCACTTCGCGGGCATTATCGCTGCCCTTTACTGCACCGGAGGCTCAGAATCCACAGTGTGGCACATTTCAGAAAAGCTTATTTTGACCAAGGCATTGGCACAAACACTGGCAGCAGACACAGAAGAGAAACAAACGGTTCACTGTGCTGAACGGGGGAGGAGGGAGAGAAACAACAATCCGAGTGCTCCCTTCCCCTGGCCTTAGTTCCGTAGAGACCCGTTCTTGCTACACTGCCTTAAAAATGATACAATTTGAATGCAAAGAGAAAGCGCTAGAGTTGGCGTTAGAGTAAACCCCGTTTTTCCTGTTTACCCCCTTTTTGGAGATGTGAATAAATGTGAAGTATTTGGAGGTCTGGAAACCTTGGGGGCAGAATTAAGTGAGGTGCATTCAGCTCTAGGCTGGAGACATCAATACCTAATTGGAAAATAGTCCGTTTTCCCCTTTAATTTCCGAGATGGGAAGTAAAAAGTGAAATTTCCCTCTTTTGTCCTTTACAGATTCTAAAAATGGCGGCCCCAGGCTGATGTTGTGGTAATCTAATCAGCTCGGGTCCTCCACACCCCATGCAGTGCGTTTGTCTGCAGCATATTACAGGCTTATTATGTTTACATGGAAAGACTGGGCTTTTTTCTTCCTTAAACTGTTAACAAAAATATGTGGACTTTACTGCAAATTACAATGCTGTGTTTTAGTTGATTGATTTTATTGGTTTTTCCTGAGAGGCAAATAAAGTGACAGACACCACTTTGGAAAAAAATAACACTCAGGTAGTAGCCTTAGAAATTTCACTAGTGAAGCTAGGTACTCTTTTACACATTAAAACAAAAATCATTCGGGACAAATAATAGTTTTTGCTCGGTTTAATCCAAGCATCTTTCAGTCAGTATGCTAAAGTAAATTAAAATGTTTAATAAGTGTGTAAGTGCGATCTGGTTTGTATGACTAGATGTTTTAATCTAGAGTGAAATGTTTCCCATCCAAGTCTTTACCAATTTTGTGAATTATGGTTTTTGTACTCTCTCAGATTAATTTTTAGGGAGCTGTACAAACAAGCCCAAACCTGTTACTTCACAGGGTGTGGAGATGCTTGTTTTTCTCACTATTAAATTTTGCATCCATTTCCCCCATATATTTAAGAATTCCTTAAGAATTTTCTAAGGTAATTGTGTATTTTATTTAATAAAGTGAAGCTCCATGCTTTGCTGCCTTTTGATATTGTCTTATGGCACATTATCATAATTATGTAGATAAAAAAAGTATGGTTTTAGTTCATGATCCCCCTGTCCCCAGTGTGCCCATTTATCTGTAATAGGATGTGAAATTTAGTCACTCCTAATAGACTTTAAATGAAAGCCACACCATAACAGGGTCTTGAATCCACTTTGTGCTAATTTCAGAATCTTATAGATTGATGCAGAAAATGAAGTGGTGTAATTTAGCTGTATTTTTTTAAAGTGTGAATGATGATTTCATCTCTATAGTGGGAGGTCAATTTTTTTGGCCTGAATTAAGCAGTGAGATATGAGTGGGCAATTAATGGCATTTAATGACCATTCTGATTGAGAAGCAACTGAAAGATGAGTGCCTTTTAATCCAGCAGTACTTAAAAAGGTTGGAGAATATATACGCTTTTATGATTCTCTTATTCTATTGTAAATTTTGCTCTAAATATATACAACGGAATAAGAGAATCATAAAGTTCATATTTGAACTAGATTGATAAGTTTCTATTCTACAAAATTATTGTAAAAATAACTGACACGGAGTTTCATCATGGAAGACTGAGCAATCAACCTTACTTAGAGTCTCTGAAATATTTTATTTTACTGTAAAGTGAAATGTTGATGGGTAGTGGGAGAGTTTGTGGAGGGGTTTGTAATATGCTGAGTGATCATATAAGTACAGATCCTTAACTCCTGTGTAAAGATTGTGCATTTGTTTGAAAGACTAAGTGATTAATAACGGTGGTTAAGTTGGTACTTTTAAATTACTATCTAATGTAGGAAATCAGTATACTCTTAGGGAGATTTGGTTTATGTAGCCATAGGAGGAAACATTGTCTATACCCAGGTTTTTCTTGATAGTGACCTTGGTCAGGTCTAGACACATAAAGCATGTGGACTTAATTTAGCTTCAAACAAACAATATCAAGTTAGAAATTACTATAAAAAAAAGCTGCCTTCACTCGAATAGTTTTCCTCATACTGGCCTGCTTCATTGCTTTGGGTTTTGTTTGTTTGCTTCTTTTTGTTTTGATATGTTTTGGTTCCTATAAAACCAGACTGGCTTTTTTTTTTTTTAAGTATATTACACTTTATTTTAAGTGGTTACTTTATAAATAACATGGCTATCAATGTTTGTTTTTTATTGCTGTACATCCCAGTTGACTAAGTTTTAAGTTGGGATTGTCGAGGCAAATTTTTAAAAGGTTAGGCATAATTTTTGTTTCCAGAGTTTTGAAACACTTGGTCCCTTGGGGGAAAACTAGTCAAATGGTCTTTGTTCTTAGGATAGCTGAGTTTGAGGGATTAGTTGTTTATCTGTTTAACTGGGTTTGTAGAAAATCATAATGTAATTGGAGAGCAAATTTTATTTTTAGAGACTACATTTTGATCATACTTCCTTTTGTTGTCAGTGTGAGTTATAGAATCCCTTTGATCTGAATTTAAGTTTAGAACCTTTTTATGGGGCTTCTTCATTTCCCTTCAACTCCTTAGGTCTCTGATAACTCTCTTACAATTTTGGCTTGTTTGTCTTCCTCACAGCTTCCAGCCAGCGAATTCTTACCATATATACCACAGTAAATTCTAAGACTTCTTGGATCTAAAAATGAGGAAGTGAGGAAAAAAGCCAATTAATAAGTTAGGAAAAATTATTTCCCTTAATCCATCCATACCTTAGTGGTCTTAGCAAAATGATAACTTCTTAAATTGGTATTTTATTTCTAAGAATAAAGTACCTATTTTCATGCATCAGACCTTTAAACTTATGGTTTTATTTTTAAAAGTATGTTATATAAATCCTAACAATTCAGCTTTTCTGGAAGTTACTACTGGGATTTTAATGTGTACTACCATTGTGTGTTTAAAATGTTATATAAAACCAATTGGACTTTGAAGAGCTATTAAAAACTTCTTAAGAAATATTAGAATGGAATTTTCTTAAAAGACGCTACATTTATTTTTTAAAAATTTAATAGCGTATAATAGCTTTTATCGTCAAAGGATTTATTCTTAGCAGATGGTAGGCACCAATTATTGAATTTAAAGCTTTTGTTTAAGTGAACACATTTACATCTCAAATATTCATAGTGATCAGGGAACTGTTTCATGTCATATGTTAGAATAAGTGTTAAATACTTGTATCCAGTGAGACTTACTTTTTAATGTTGAATACAGAATTACTTTTATTTTATGATAAAATTATTTTTGTGTTTTGACTGGCAAAATATAAAGGACTAGTGGCCCAGTGCATGAAATTCATGCATGGGGGGGTAGTGTCCCTCAGCCCAGCCTACACCCTCTCCAATCTGGGACCCCTTGGGGAATGTCCAACTTCGGGTTTAGGCCTGATTGCCCCCAACTGCTCCTCCCCCCTGCCAGCCTGATCTCCCCCAACTGCTCTCCCCTCCTGGCCTGATCGCCCCAAACCGCCTCTGCCTCTGCCTGCCACCATGGCTTTGTCCAGAAGGACATCCGGTAGGTCTCCCGGAAGGTTTCCTGGTCTAATTAGCATATTACCTTTTTATTTGTATAGATACTATTTGAGATGTTGCTGTATAAAAGTTAGCTAGCTTTTAGGCTGGGTTAATATTGGAGTGGCTCACTGTCTTTTTTTTTTACTGTCTCTTTTCCAATGTATACATGTTGAGAGGAGTCTCGTGTGTTTTTTTAGTAGTGAAAGATAATATTTTGTATTACCTAAATATTTATTTAATATGGAAGAGTAATATTTGTGGTTGAAAATTGTTTTTAAGTGCATTAAATTTGAAGTAGACAGTATTTAACTAAAATTTTTGCTATTGCAATCAAACAATTCGTATTTTATAAAGAGGTAGGACTTAACCAAAAGAAATTTTTTTGTTTGTTATTGTGAACCTTTTTGCTAAGTGCTGCATTTATAATTCAAATGTTGTTGACTCAGGCTAATGTGATTTATTTGTGTCTTTTAAGAATGAGAAGTTTTTATTAATCATTGGTAACATATGCTTTTTACTTAGAGTCAAGAGAACAGTAGTTCTATGTTTCACTTAATATGAAATCAGTTGTTTTTTCCTCATGGACAGCTCATAAATTTATTTTTAGACTGTTTAGAAAAGCCATTTTTGTATTTTAGGTGAATTTTACAGCTTTATAAAAAATCTGATTTGGTTATTTACCTAAACTGTTTGTGATGTTGGTCATTTTGAATGTAACAGGTCAGTCACAGATTACTTTTAATTAAAATATTTATTTTTGCATTTTAAAACTGTCTCAAATATGAAATCTTGTTTTGAGAAAGGACCTGCATAAAGATCAACATGAGAAACAAGTTATTATGCAGCTTTCTTTATTCTAAACAACTGAAGAAGAGAGAGAATTTTCTAGCAACTATTAGATGATTGCTCAATTTAGAGTTAATCCAAAGTAATAAACATTCTTGGTCCTGAAGTTTGTTATTGAGAAAGATTAAATTGAGTAATCACACCTGTGTTATAGCCAATGTGGTTGCAGCATTTAAGGTCTGAGCCTGTGGCAGAAAGCAAAGTAATATATTGGTGGGATTGAGTTAGTTTTGGTTTGTAGTATCTATAAGGTAATTTTAAAGTAAGTTCACGTAATTATGTTATCTAACATTTTATCTGAGACCAGAACATTTTTTAAAAATATATTTTATTGATTTTTTACAGAGAGGAAGGGAGAGGGATAGAGAGTTAGAAACATCGATGAGAGAGAAACATTGATCAGCTGCCTCCTGCACACCCCCTACTGGGGATGTGCCCGCAACCAAGGTACATGCCCTTGACTGGAATCGAAACCAGCACCCTTCAGTCCGCAGGCCGATGCTCTGTCTACTGAGCCAAACCAGTCATGGCGAGACCAGAAAATTTTTAAAAATTTTAATCTATGTTGACTTGTTTTCAAAGGATATTTAAGACATTTTTTACTTAAAGACAAACAATTTTCCTTGATTTCCATTTTTTTCACTGTTGGTCTAAGGGTAAGATAAAGCCTAGTATCAATAATGGTTTTTAGCAAAAAAATGAGGAATGGTTAGTTAAAAGAATTAACCATTATCACTTAGGATAATTATCAGGAAAAAAACACACAGTTTTGTTTTTTCAGAAGTTCACATATCAGGAGACTATATATGAGAAAGATAAAATCTATTAATATTGTTTTTCCTAGTTCAAAGTAATAATGAAATTTAGTAGTTTCTATTTTTGAGAGAGACCTCTTGAATTTCTTTTATCCTGCTTTATATGTTATTTAAAGAAAGACAGGATACAGAATTTGAAAACCCATTTCCTTTTCAATAGTGTGTCAAAAGATAGGAAGATTCTTGATGTGACTGGTGGGACTGTGCTTCGGCAGCCATAAATTAATTGAGGTTGGGGGAGGGGGGATGATCTGATTTAGTCTGCTACATACTCTTCTCCAGAAAATAAGATTGTTCCATGTTTGCTTTTCTGCTTCTCTTTAAAGGAAGGTGTATAATTGGTTGAATTGACACAGCCTTGTTACATCTTACCATTAAGCCCCCACTAAAACAATATTTTTTAATTTATTGGGGTGACTGGTTAATAAAATTTATATAGGTTTCAAGTGTACGGTTTTATAACACATCATCTGTATATTGTATTGTGTGTTCATCACCCAAAGTCTAGTCTCCTTCCATCACCATTTATCCCCCCCAATACAAAAAACAGTATTTTTGAAGCACAGACAAAAGATTAATTTAATTATTTGTCTTGCACCATTTATTTCTACTTTTCAAAAGCCTGTTGTTTCAGGGTTTGTTTGGCTATAAGGAAAAATAAATCAGCCCCAACTAGCTTAAATAAAAGATTTGTTATAAAGCTATAGGGAATTCTCACAGAACTTATTTAAAGAAAGTACAATTGGGCCTCACAGGAATTGAGAAGGGGTCAGAGAGCCACTATTCTCCACCTTGATCCTTCTAATTAGCTGTGACTGGATGGGGTAGGGTAAGTATTTATGTTGTGTGTGTGTGTGTGTGGAGGGTGGGGAGTTTCCTTGGATGGAAAGCAAGAAAGGGACACTTCCAATTCATCTGAAAACAACTGCCTTTTTTTCACAGATGTACTTGAGAGGGCCTCCAAAACTAATTGGAATCAAACCAATGAATGAATCTGTAATAATAAAAGGGTAATATGCTAATTAGACCGGACGTCTTCCAGACGTCCTTCCTAAGCTGGGGCCTGGGGAAGCAAGCCCAGGTCCCGGGTGCTTTCGGGCGGCAGGAAGGAAGCCAGCCTGGGTTCCAGGTTCCTGCCAGCAGCCAGAGGAGGGAAGCCTGGGTTCCAGGTGCCTGAGGAAAGCCGGTGCTGGAAACCGGGGGAAGGAAGGCCTACTCTTGCACGAATTTTCATGCATTGGGCCTGTAGTATACGTGTGTGTGTGTGTGTGTGTGTGTGTGTGTGTGTGTGTATGTGTGTTGAGGAATGCTTTTAAAATAACCCAGTTTTTTTTTGTTTTAATTTGTCATTTTGAAATAATTTCAAACATATAGAAAAGTTACATGAATAGTACAAAACTTCTTTATACCCTTACAGATCTCCTGATTTTTAACATTTTGTCAATATATATACATACATATACACATATAAATTTTCCATTTGAGAGTAGATTGTACATATCATGCCCTCTTACAATCCTTAAGTACTGTATTAATTTCCTAAGAACAAATATCTTTTTTTTTTAGGTAACCAGAGTGGTTAAATTCAGGAAATTTAGCATTGATGTAGTATTTAAACTACAACATTTTAATATTGTCCATAGTCTGTTTTCATCAGTTGTCCCAATAATGCTCTTTATTAGCTTTTTTTTTCTTTTTTTCTGATACACTAGCCACTCCAGAATCACAGATTGTATTTAATTCTCAGGTCTCTAGTCTCCTTTAATCTGGAAGAGTTCCTCAGTCTTTATCTTTTGTGACATTGGCAGATTATATAACTCATTTTGGGTTTGTTTAAGATTTCTTCATGATTAGATTCAGATTTTTCATTTTTGGCTGGAATACTAGATAAGTAATATGTGTTTTTCTATCATCTGGAGACACTTGATGCCTTTTTTTTTTTAACACCTTACCAGGAAGTTTATTTTGATTGCTTAGTTAAGGTGTTAAGTAGTTTCTCAATTGTATAGTTAGTGTTTGTCATTTTGTCATTGTTAAGTAACTTGTGGAGAGATATTTTGAAATTGTGTAAATATTCTGTTCCTCATCAGACCGTCCTCTCTGAGACTTGGCATATATTGATGCTTCTTTCCTGAATAAATTTTTGCTATGGTGATTGTGAATACAACAAGGTTTTTGCAGTGGTTTCTTTCCAGGTAATTGGGATTGTGGAAGTTTTACTTGCTTTTCTCTTCTGTTTTTTTCTGTAATGCATGTGGGTCACTTTTGTAATCATGAATAAAAGAAAATTTGAGGGGGGGGAAGTATTGAAATTTAGATAGTATCAAATAGTATTTCTGCATAGCTTCCGACACAAATGCGATTTAGAATAGGTTCTTGAATGCTGGTCTTATTTGAAATCCAAAACACAGAAATTAAGTATTTAGATTGTTAAATTATTTTTTTAATGATGTGGTTCTAATTCCTCATTTAGTTTTCAGAATTACTGCTAAATGAGCCCTGAGTTACACTTGTTTAGATTTATGAATTGCTGCTAATGCTAGTAGTTTGACTTTTTAGACAAAGCTGAAAGTAAGTATTTTAATTCTGGTGATATTCCCCTTCCTTCATTAAAATCTTCAGATAATTTTTTTGAAATAAAATACATTTTTCTGAAATGATTGAGACAGGTGTTTTTTGTTTGTTTTTGCTAATACTCACCTGATCTTTTTTTTTTTCTTTTCTTTTTTTTTTTTTAGATAGAGAGTGGAAAGGAGGGGGAGAAATAGAGAGAAACAGCGATATGAGAGAGACACATCAATTTGTTGCCTCCTGCACACACACTGACCAGGGGCGGGGTTCAAGCCTGCAACCCTGGTACATGCCCTTGACCGAAATCGAACCCAGGACGCTTCTGTCCGAGGGCTGACACTCTATCCACGGAACTAAACTGGCTAGGGCGAGACAGGTTTTTTGTTTTTGTTTTTTAATAGATATGCAAGACATTACTTTTTAAAAAGGGGTTGTTAAGGTGGTACATTGAATACAGCAGAGCATCAAATATCTATAACTCTTAGGACAAAGCATTGTGTGGTTATTGGAACTTGTATATAAAGAAATACATACCCATTGGAGGAAAGCTCAGAAGGCCTGCAATCAATGATTCTCTCTCATCATTGATGTTTCTATTTCTCCCTCCCTCTCTGAAATAAATAAAAATATATTTTAAAAAATAAAACTTAGTTGAATCAACTGTATCTGTCTTAAGAGAATGCAAGTTCAGTTTGTAGGACTGCCAAATCTCATCCATTGTTGTTTCTTCTTCTTCTTCTCCTTCTCCTTCTCCTTCTCCTTCTCCTTCTCCTTCTCCTTCTCCTTCTCCTTCTCCTTCTCCTTCCATTGTTGTTTCTTCTCCTTCTTCTTCTTCTTCTTCTTCTTCTTCTTCTTCTTCTTCTTCTTCTTCTTCTTCTTCTTGTTCTTCTTCTTCTTCTTGTTTCTTCTTCTTCTTCTTCTTCTTCTTCTTCTTCTTCTTCTTCTTCTTCTTCTTCCATTGTTGTTTCTTCTTCTTCTTCTTCTTCTTCTTCTTCTTCTTCTTCTTCTTCTTCTTCTTCTTCTTCTTCTTCTTCCATTGTTGTTTCTTCTTCTTCTTCTTCTTCTTCTTCTTCTTCTTCTTCTTCTTCTTCTTTGTTCTTCTTCTTCTTCTTCTTCTTCTTCTTCTTCTTCTTCTCTTCTTCTTCTTCTTCTTCTTCCTCCTCCTCCTCCTCCTCCTCCTCCTCCTCCTCTTCTTCTTCTTCTTCTTCTTCTTCTTCTTCTTCTTCTTCTTCTTCTTCTTCTTCTTATTTTTTTAAAGTATTGGGTGAAAGGTGCAAAAACAAATCCCATGACGAAGTAGAGAATTTTCTTTTTATGCCAGAACTTGTGTTTTGGACATGGAAAGTAGCACCCTGTTAAGTGAAATGGAGAAACTAGAGTCAGAATTGATTTATGAGATTTTTCCCCCCCAAAAAATGTTTTTATTGATTTTAGAGAGAGATACATTAGTGTGATAGAGAAACATCAGCCAGTTGCTCCTGTATGCACCCCAACTGGGGATCGAAACTGCAACCTGGGTATGTGGCCTGACTGGGAATTGAACCAGCAATCTTTTGGTGCATGGGATGGTGCTCAACCAACTGAGCCACATCAGCCAGGGCTTTTGAGATCTTTTAATTAAATATTTCTCATTGTGGGACATGTATTATTTACATGGAATGCTTATTAAAAATGAACATTCTTGGGTCCCCATTCCACACCTACATAATAATCACATCTAGTGGGGTCTTGAATTGGTATTTTAGTCTCAGCTGATTTTTATACTGTTCCAGCTCTTTTATGCTACAAGTAGATTAAGCCCCAAGGAGGTTAAATAAATTTCCCAAGGTTGTTAAGTAACTTGTGGAGAGAGATTTTTAAAAAGTGGTTGATTGAGGATTAAACTCAATATAGTTAAAAAGTGGTTGATTGAGGATTAAACTTTAGGTACTGATAGTTGGTGCTTTATACTTTTCTAAGAAGCCATGTTGACTCCCCTCTTGAGACACTATTTTTGGATTCTCTGAATAAAGGAAACACTGGTTTTTGTGCAATATCATGTGATAGACCATATATATTTAGTGCTTCTGTACATCCCAGTTTAAGATGATCTGATGTACTGGTTTCCACAATGCATGTGCTGTTTGGTTAAAAGTCTTGGATTGGAATTATAGCAATACAAATTGGATCAAGTTGTGGTGAGCCATGAATGCTAGGATAAGAGTATGGACTCTGGGAAAACTACTGAAAAATCTGCTTCAGGAAGTGACATACTGGGACATGATAATCCTGCCGCTCCCCCCATTTTTTAAGATTATGGAAGTAATTACAAGAACTTACTAAAAAACTCCAACAGTACTTCTTTAGAGGCAGTATTGCAAAGAGCTTAAGAGAAACTGTAGGACCACAGTGCTTTGGTTTGACTGCACTCAAACCAGGTTGCACTGCTGTGTGACCTTGGGCAAGTTACTTACCTTTATGTGCCTTAGTTTTTTGATCTACAAAATGGAGATAATAGAGTCTACCTTATGGAGTAGTTTTGAAAATTCAACTAGTTAATTTGTGTGAAATTCATAGAGCTCTAGTTGTTTCTGAAAAAAAAGTGAGTCTCTGATTCTCATCCCTAATGTTTCTCAGATGCTTTGTGTTAGGTCTGATCACATAATTTAATCGATACCCCCTACCCTGAGAAACTGACCTTTAGATCATTTTGCAACAACATTCCCTTTCGCTTAGACCACATTCCACTTGCTAAGACCATTATATTTCCCTTCTGGATTTTCCCAGGATCCAGACAGCCCAGAGAGTTTCCCCAAAACCTTCTCATCCCTGGTGCTGGCGCCATTTTGGGGCTCAGCCCATCTAGTTTTCTAGATGATGTAATAAACTTAAAATTCTTACCACTTTTGGCTTTGTGCGTACCTCCTTCGGTGACCCTAACACTGAGGTGATCTCTATTTATAGTATTTATATATTTTTCCTATAGTGCTTTATGTAGATACTGTAGAAGTTCCTTACCCGTCATTTAACCAAACTACAGGATTAATATTCCTTTAAGAAAATACATTTTTTTAAATTGATTTCAGAGAGGAAGGGAGAGAGAGATAGAACCATCAACTATGAGAGCGCCCCACACTGGGGATCGAGCCTGCAACCTGGGCTATGTGCCCTGACGGAATCAAACCATGATCTGCTTCATAGGTTGACGCTCAACCTCTGAGCCATGCTGGCCGGACTAAATATTCTTTCTTTTAAAAATACTAATGCCTGCCCTGGCTAGTGTGGCTCAGTTGGTTGGAGCGGGTTCGATTCCCGGTCAGGGTACATACCTAGATTTTGGGTTTGATGCCTGGCTCTAAGATTTAAAAAAAACCCCACTAATGCCCATTGCATGTTGAATGATGCAAACTAATCTTTGCTGCTCCCACTGTTGTATAGAATGCTTATAAAAGTCATATGATTGCATACGGGGGGAGGGGTGTGGGATGGGAATGGGGGGATGAGGATGAATATGTGATACCTTAATCAATAAAGAAATTTAAAAAAAAAGAAAAAAGGTCATAAGATTGTTCCTAAATTGATTTATCCTATTGTACTTATATTGTGTTTATATTATTTAATTAGATATTACATATACCACAATGGTATGAGTGTGAAGAGAGAATTGTTTAAATGAAAATGAAGTTAAATGCTTTGGGAAACTAAATAAATTAATTGCTGAAGAAAATTGTTGTTTTTAAGTATCTGTAAGCTTCTGGTCAGGATGGCAGTGTAGGGATATTATGATTCATGATATTAGGTAAAGTATCTAGCCCTGGCACTTAATAAATGGTGACTGTTTTTTTGTTTTTAAAAAGGTAGGTATGGGTAAGACAAACAATAAATGGTGTCTGTTTTTTTTTTTTTGTTTTTTTTTTTTAAGTTAGGTATGGGTAAGATAGCTAAAAGATTATGGGGGAAAATAATAAAAATCTGGAAGGAAGCCTCCATTCACATTACTCCACAAGTGTCTAATTGATTGTCTGCCTTGAAATACTCTAAAACCAAAAATCATAATTTTTTATGATTTTTTGTTAACTGTTTGACTTTGATGAATTCACAGATTCCTAGTCCCTATTTTTTAATATGTAAATTTCTATTTTTTTTTTTTAACTAAAAGGGGATGGATCATATGATATTCTGTAACTTCCTTTATTCATTTAGTATTTTGGGAATCTAAAAATTCTTTTGTAGAATCTGACTGGTTTGTCCAGTGGGGACCATATCTAGATGTAATGACAGGCTTTATCTGGAATCTAACAGATACATTCAAATGTCAAGGTTTAATAACTTTTGTTATCTTCTGAGATTTAAATTGTTCTCTTCTTTCAGACCATTCTAACACTAATAATATAAACTAGATCCATTTACTGGTAAATAGTTAAATGCCCTCTATGTGAAAGTATCCTGGTAGCTACTAATTTTGGCTTGCTGATTTTGCACATACTTCCTAAGTGAAGTAACTGATGACTGTGTTGGCTAATATCTCTAAACTAGAGGCCTGGTGCACAAATTCGTGTACAGGTGGGATCCGGCCAGCCTGCCCCGATTGGGGCTGATCGGGCTGGGCTGGCAGGGGAGAGGGGAGGGGATGGGATGTGGGAGGTTGGCTGGCTGGTCCTGCCCCTGATTAGGGTGTTGGGAGCTGATCAGGGACACAGCTGGCCGGAGGCGGGGAGTGCCGATTGGGGCCCTGATCAGGCTGGTCAGCTACTGCAGTGCACATCATAGCTACCGGTCATTCTGGTCGTTCTGCTGTTCAGGTTGCTGGGCTTTTATATATATAGATCAGTTTGTAGTTTTTAAATTTTAGCCTATAATTGTTTGGTGTATTATAATCTAGTTGCTATATGTTAGTAGTAACCTATTAGTTACACAGTAATGCAATAATTGCTTGATTTTGAATTCTAAGTTAAAACTGGTAATTTTAACTTGGAATTCCAAGGTATTATGGAAATGGCATGATTGTACCAAAAGACAAAAGTTCTTTGTGTAATTACTTTCAGAATACAAATCTGAGATACTGTGATATTTATTGTTTAAATTTAATCTAGAGTGACGGTTGATATTTAAAAAGAAATTTCTTCTAATACAGCCTAAACTATCACTTACAGGCAATTGAAAGTTTACACCTCTTACCTTCTAAAGTAAATGGTTCCTTAAGGATTTGGGGGAAAGTATTTAATAAGAGTGGCCAGTTAGCTCAGTACATGTTGATTATTTTCTATTAACATATAACCTCTTCATAGAAAGTTCTTTAAATGAAGTTTGAAAGTGAAAGAGGGTGTAGCTCATCTCATAACAAATATACCGGTCACTTACAGCACTCGTTGTAATTACTAACTTCATTCTTGACATTTTATTTTTCCCTTTATTGTAAATTTTCTCAGTGATTGTATGCCTTGTGCAAGATAGGCTACTTTAAAAGCCTGTTTTGAACAAGATGCATAATAAGTTAATAAACTTCCAGGTTTTTGTTTTTCTATTTATATTAATATATAAAGAGGAAGAAGTGGATCTTTGAATACTGTAAGTCTTGTAATTAAAGGACTGGGGAAAATGATGTAGAAGTAAATGGTTTAAACATTGAAAGTATTTGTGTGTTGTTTTAATCGCTGTGATCTTTTCCTGATTTTGTGGGTTGTTAAATACTTAGGTATTAAAGCACTCTTATTTTAGACTTAAGATTTTTATAGTAAATATTTTAAATATGTGTGGAATATTAAGATAACTTCAGAACAGTAATAGAGCTGCCGTTTTTTCACCATTTGAGTGGCCTTAGTGATCAACAGTATTGTGATTAGAATTGATTAAATTACGATTGGGTTGAATAACAACTTCATGCCTTTAATTCTAAGAGGCAAGACAGTCCAATCGGTGTAGCTCAGTGGTTGAGAGCATCGACTCATGAACCAAGAGGTTATTGGTTTGATTCCTAATCAGGGCATATGCCTGGTTTGCAGGCCCAATCCCCAGTAGGGCGAGTACAGGAGGCAGCTGATCAATGTTTCTAGCTCTCTTTCCCTTACTCTCTAAAAATCAGTAAAAATATATTATACGTTTTTTAAGAGACAAGACAACTGTCATAAGTAAATATCTACAGTATGTTTATGTACTTACATATTTTATTTAGTCTAAACAGAAACTCTGGGTGGTAGATATTTTACCCATTTTTTCAGGAGAGGCCTAGAGAGACTGAGGATCACATAGCAAAGGAGTGACTGCTCAAGAATTCAAATCCAAGTCATCTGAAAACCATCATAGCTTTCTATTGATCCTTATAAAAGACTAAATCTACCTTGTTACACATTATGGGACTAGCCCTTTGACCCAGGGTCTTAGAAAGTAAGAAGGAATTAGAGGCAGGGTATAGAGGAATGTTTTAATCAAAGGATTACCCTCTTCATCCCCCAAGTATAGCTATACCTGACTATGGGAGGGACCCCTTACTGTGGGATTAATAGAATCTACCTGTGGCCCGGCCTCCCTAATGTCATTTACATTGAGTGGGGATGAGGTCTGACAGTGGATTATTGAACAGAGTATGATCCTTAACTGTGGGCTAGAAATGTCCTTAATAAACATCCTTATTTAAAAAAAAAAAAAGACTTAATTTTAGGCAAGGTAATAACAATACAAAACTCATTAATCAAAGGCAGTTGCTTAAGAAGACTACTCCACCCTTGATTAATTAGATTGCCCTAGCTCCGTGGTCGGCAAACTGCGGCTCGAGAGCCACATGCGGCTCTTTGGCCCCTTGAGTGTGGCTCTTCCACCAAATACCACGGCCTGGGTGAGTATTTTGAAGAAGTGGCATTAGAAGAAGTTTAAGTTTAAAAAATTTGGCTCTCAAAAGAAATTTCAACCGTTGTACTGTTGATATTTGGCTCTGTGGACTAATGAGTTTGCCGACCACTGCTAAGGCCTAGCTCATTTAAATGCTTTACAAGCAACTTAATTTCATTAGTTCATTCCCTAGCACCTAGAGCAGTATCCAGCACATAGTATATGCTCAATAAATGTGAAATAATAGAATAGTTGCCATAATTGGGTGGTGGTGCTTAAATAACACTCAAGATTTCTTATAATGTTTGGAGACAAGGTACTCAGAACTTAATGGTGATAAACTGGAAGGGTTATTGTTTTTTAGAAATTATTCTGATGACGAAGATGATAGTGGGGGCCATGGAAACTGAGGAAGAATGGATCTTAAACACTTGGGAAGGCACAGAAGATTGGATAACGAAATATACTGTATTTTCCGGCGTATAAGACGACTTTTTAACCCAGGAAAGTCTTCTATACGCCCAGTCGTCTTATACGCCGGAAAATACGGTAATAGGAGACTAGATTAAAAAGTAGGATTAAAAAAAGAACTGGGGTACTAAAGGGGTCCAAATAAGAAATGGAATGGAAGAAGTAGTGTGGAAAAGATTCAGTTTGAAGTTTGATTTTAGGGCACATACCTAGGTTGCAGGTTCCATCTCCAGTCTGGGGCTCTGGGGCGGGGCGGGGGGGGCGGGGAGGGGTGGGAGGGGTGAGTAAGAAAGGCAACCAATGTGATATTTCACTCTCACATTGATATTTCTCCCTCCCCTCCCCTCCCCTCCCCTCTCTTTTCTCCTCTCCTCCTCTCATCCTCTCGTCCTCTCCTCTTTACCCCCTCACTCTCCCTTCCTCTCAAGTTAATAAAAAAACATATCCTTGGATGAGGATTTAAAAAAAACCCCACACACAAGATGGATGGAGAGTAATATTGGGGAGGATTGTGCCTTGAGGACCAACCACATTTTAGCACAATAAGGGAAAGAGAAACAATAAGAAAAAAACAAAAAAGTTTCCAGAAGGAAATCGATCACTAACATTCTTCAGTGGCAGGTGTTTTGTATTGTTTTGTTTTTAAGTGGTATCTTAGCCACTATGGGCTTTGAGAGCTAATATGTAAACTATCTTAGTGCTTGCTATAGGGTGAAATAGATGATTTAATTGTGCAAGTTATGTATCTAACAGCTGATTTAAAATGTGTCAAAAATATAAACCAGTGGTTAAAAAATATAATACATTTTTTAGGAGGTTACAAAGGGAAGAGATTAGTGGTGTGGATAAGTTTTATAGCTAGAACAGGTTTTTTTAGTTAACCTGGTCAGATTTTTGTTTATAGATGAGGAAACAGTCCTCAGGAGGTTGATCTACTAGAGACCTCAAAAGCTAGTTTTGTGGCAGAGATGTTTAAGTTGGGAAGTTGAGAAGGCTTCAAGGTATTTAAGTGATCCTTGAAGATTTAATAAGATACTTATTTGGTGGGATGGTTATAAACAAAGAAAAATAACTTTAGAAAATTTGAAGGGGATGAGCAAGGATATTCCAACAATAGGAAAGAGACTGGCATAATTTATATATTGGAATATTAGTATGGAATAAGGTAACCTGTTAAGTTCCAAGATTAGGAACTTGACTGTTAGTACTGTGAGCTACTATGCTTTTTTGAAGAGGTCAAAATTAGGAAACTAGTGGGTTTTGAAGTATATTTTGTTTAATGTTTAAGTAGTTGTTCTAGAATAGAGCACTGGAGTGAATGTTCTCCCTCACTTTCCCCCCTCCTTTTTTTTGAGATAAGACATCTGGGTCACAGCCCAGACCTACTAAATCAGTATCTCTGGGGTGAGGCTTAGGAATATATCATTTTCTTTTTTTAATATCTATTCAGAGAGGAAGGCAGAGGGAAAGAGATAGAAACATCAATGATGAGAATCATTGATTGGCTGCCTCTTGCACGCCCCCTACTGGGGATCAAACCCAGGCATGTGCCCTTGTCTGGAATCGAACCTGGGATCCTTCAATCTGCAGGCTGGTGTTCTATCCACTGAACCAAACTACCTAAGGCAGGAAAATGTCATTTTCAACTGCCAACCCCAGATATATGAAAAGTAGCAGTTCGTCGATCTATGTTTGAGAACCACTGGTTTAAAGGTCAAGTGCAAATAGGGAGAAAGACCACTTAGGGAATTATTCTGGTAGACTAGGTCTGAGATAAAATGTAGATGGATCAGAAAGGTTTGTTCAATTCCTGTTAATTGGAGTTGATGCCCATTATTTTTATTATTTAAAATGTGTTTTTATTGATTTTAGGGAGAGAGAAGCATTAGTGTGAGAAACATTGGCTGTCTCCTACACCACCCCTACTGGAGGATGGACCCTGTAACCCAGTCATGTGCCCTGACCCAGAATGGAACCTGAGATCTCTGGATGCTTGGGATAATGCTCAACCAACTGAGCCATACAAGCCAGGCTCTATTCTAAAAGAAATGATTCAAAATAGTGATATGCCTGGCCGGTTTTGCTCAGTGGTTGAGCATCGACTCATGAACCAAGAGGTTGCGTGGGTTGCAGGCTGATCCCCAGTAGGGGGTGTGCAGGACCAGCCAATGGATGTTTGTCTCTCATCAATGTTTATCTCTCTATCACTCTCCTTCCCTCTCTAAAAAAAAAAAAAAAAAAAAATAGTGATTGAAGAAATCTTTAATTCTGGAGAATGAATGCATTATTTTATTTGAGATTAGAATAAAGAATTATTGAATAAAATACTGCCAACTTTGTTTTAGTCAAAAAGGATGCCTTATCTGATGGAATACTTATTTGAATGCTAAAAAAATAAATAAAGCAAGCCCTAGCTGGTTTTGTTCAGTGGATAGAGCATTGGCCTGAGGACTAAGGCCCAGTGGGCACTGGTGGTAGGCAACCAATCGACGGTTCTCTTTCTCTATCTCTCCCCCTCTCTCCCACTCTCTCTAAAAATCAATAGGAAAAACATATCCTCAGGTGAGGATTAACAAAACAAAAAATAAAAACAAGAATGAACCAATTTAATAGTCTACTAATATATAAAATATATATGCGATGCCTGCCTGGTGTGGCTCAGTGGTTTGAGTGTCAGTCCCACCCTAAGCCTCCACTCAAGCTACAAAGTTTCAATTATAGAAGGTAAACAAATTCAAACAAATGGCGGCAGAATGGAGCTTGAGAGAGCAGGCCAGGGTTGCCGTCGGCAACAGGGGAAGCAAAGCTTTCCGAACACCCTGGCCGGGCCCACCTGCTTAAGGCAACAAAGTTTCAATTATAACCCCAACACAAATGGCTGCCAGCCTCGGAGGGAGCCCCAGGCTTGGCTCCGCTCCAAGCTACAAAGTTTCAATTGTAGAAGGAAAATAAATTCCAGATACCAGGGCCTCCCCTTGGGTTACCAGGGGGCGTGGCCAGCCTGCAAACCACCACAGGCCCCTCGCTCAGGCTGCCCCACACCCCAAGGGAACCCCCACCTGACCCGGGATGCCCTCAGGGCAAACCAGCTGGACCCCACCCCTGTATCAGGCCTCTATCCTATCTAATAAAAGAGTAATATGCAGATTGATCATCACTGCAACACACAATATAGCTGCCCACATGTGGTCAAAGATCCTGCCCCCATGTGGACACAAGATGGCCACCACAAGATGGCCAGCAGGATAGGGCAGTTGGGAGGCACCCAGCCTGCAAGGGAGGGCAGTTGAGAGGGACCAAGCCTGCAAGGGAGGGCAGTTGGAGGTGATCAACCCTGCAGGAGAGGGCAGTTAGGGGTGACCAGGCTGGCAGAGGAGGGAAGTTGGGGGCAAACAGGCTAGCAGCAGAGTGGTTAGGGGGTGATCAGGCTGGCAGGCAGAAGTGGTTGGAGGCAATCAGGAAGGCAGGCAGGCAAGCAGTTGGGAGCCAGCAGTCCTGGATTGTGAGATCGGGCCTAAACGGGCAGTCGGACATCCCTCAAGGGGTCCCAGATTGGAGAGGGTACAGGCTGGGCTGAGGGACAACCCCCCTCCATGCACGAATTTCGTGCACCGGGCCTCTAGTATAAAATATATATGCGATGCCTGCCTGGTGTGGCTCAGTGGTTTGAATGTCAGTCCTACTGGTTCATTTTCCAGTCTATGTGTTCCGGTTGTGTGCTGTGGGTTCCATCCCCAGTAGGGGGCATGCAGGAGGCAGCCGATTGATGTTTCTTATTGATGTTTCTATCTCTCTCTCTCCCTCTCTCTAAAAAAAATCAATAAAATAATTTATGTATCTATATGTGTGATTAAAAGAAATGCAGGAGCTTTGTTATTATGTTTGATTTTTAATTACAACAGACTTTAACACTACTTTTTGGAAGAGTATTATTTTCTTCCTTTGGACAAATGGAATTTACCAATGAAGTTAATTTCTTACATCACATGTTGAGTCAGTAATTATTTTCTTTTAGCCTGTGATGTTTCAAACTATTCTCCAGAAAGCCTTAGGGTTTTCATGCAACTTAACTGGTATGTGGATGATATACTGATACGCAAGCAGGAACATACCCTTACAACCCTGTTTAACCACAGACAGAAAAATATGTCATAGCAAATATGAGGAACAAATGCCTACTGTGCCCATTAGCAGACATTACTTGTGGCCTTCTCTCATTATACCTGGCTGTGGCCTCCTTAACAAAACACATCAAGTTGACACTAGCAATCATTGAGAAAACTGTAGGATATTAAAACAATTTTTTTTCCTTCTAGAACAAAATAGATGCTTAGATTTCTGTGTACAGTTTGATCTGTAGGAAAGTTTCTGTCAATACTCAAAATTTGAAGGTCACCATTTTAATGCAATTTATAAAATTAAGTGTTTATTTTTGAGGTAATTATAGATTCACATGCAGTTGTAAGAAATAATACAGAGAAATTCTGTGTATCCTTTACCCAGTTTTCCTCAATGATGATAGCATCTTGTAAAACTGTAATACAGTTTCATGACTAGAATATTTTTTTTCTTTGCCCAGATATTTTGTTTTTTTAATTTTTTTATAGAATTTATTGGGGTGATATTGCTTCACAAAACCATATAGTTTTCAAGGATACAACTCAATAAAACATCATCTACACACTGCATCATGCGCCTATCTCCCAAAGCAAAGTCTCTTTCTGTCCCCATTTATCCTCCCTTTGCTCACCTCCACCTACCTGCAACCCCTTTTCCTCTGGCTATTACTAGAGGGAATATGTGTCTATGTGTTATATATATATGTATGTGCTTTTTTTCTTTAATCTCTACCTTTTTTCTTCTAGCCTCTCAACTCCCCCCCTCTCTAACAACTGTCAGACTGTACCATGAATCCATGCCTCTGTTTCTATTTTGCTCTCATTACCAAAATATTGAAATTGATACAATCCACACATTTTTGTTCAGGTGTCCCCATTTTAACTTTTACACGTGTGTGTGTGTGTGTGTATCACCTGTAGGTTCCTGTATCCACCACCATAATTAACATACAGAATAGTTTCATCACCACAAGGATCCCTGGTGTTGCCCTCTTATACTAATCTGTTCTTCTTTATAATTTGTCATTCAAGAATGTTATATAAATGGAATTATACAGTATGTGACCTTTGGGGAGTGGGTTTTTTTTTGTTTCCTACTCAGCATAATTTCTTTGAGATTTATCCAAGGTGTTACATGTGTCAGTAGTTTGTTCCTTTTATGTTGCTAAGTAGTGTTCCATTTAATGTTATTTTCTTATTTGGTAGTTACCACATAGAATATGCAGCTTCAGAATTTTCCTTTTAGAACATGTTGTTGCCCTGGCTGGTTTGGCTCAGTGGATAGAGCGTCAGCCTGTGGACTGACGGGTCCTGGTTTTGATTCCGGTCAAGGGCACAGGCCCAGGTTGCTGGCTCGATCCCCGTAGGGGGAGTGCAGGAGGCAGCCTATCAGTGATTCTCTCTCATCATTGATGTTTCTATCTCTCCCTCTCCCTCTCTCTCTGAAATCAATAAAAATATATTAAAAAAAAATAAAGAACATGCTGTCTCTCATTTTCTTTTAACTTCTCTAACTCTGTTTTCTCCTACTATCTCAATCCCCAACTCTCCCAGGACTGCTGAGAGCACAACTTAAAAGTTACTCATGTAGATAACAGTATTTTTTTTTCTTTAAAATACATTTTTATTGATTTCAGAGAGAAAGGAAGAGAAACATCAGTGATGAGAGAATCATTGATTGGCTTCCTCCTGCACGCCCCCTACTGGGGATCAAGCCCGCAACCAGGCATGTGCTATTGACCGGACTTGAACTCGACCTTCCAATCCACAGGCCGACGCTTTATCCACTGTGCCAAACCAGACAGGGCAATAACAGTATTTTTTACCTGAAATTTTAGAACCCATTGAAATGTGTGGTATTATGCTTTACAGTGCTCACGATTTTTTTTACATAAAAGTAAATTTTATGTGATTATAAGTTTGAAAATTCTTTTTCTTCTGCATTTGTATATGGAACAATACATTATAAGATATATGATTGTGGGCCATATGGCAAGTGAAAAAAGGGAATAGGTAACTGTTTTAAAATGAAATCACTTTTGTTAGTTTTATTCTCTGGTATGAACAAAGAGGAAACTCATTCTAAGAACAGTTTTATGTGTGTAGGAAAAATATATTGTATATTTATACCTGTAGACTCTGATCTAACCAGATTTCAACCACTGAATTGCCCCTTGTATAAAAGGCCACATTTTACTAGATTTTACACCAGAGGTTAGTGATCTCCAACATTTTGGGGCATAACAGATACTAATAAAAAATAATAGGTAGTTCGAGCTGACGGGTTACGAGGTCCACTTGTTTCGTTTCTTCCTCTTTCACTCCACGCTCCCGGCGGCGGCGGTGCGAGCCTCCTCCGGGCCTGCCGCCCTCCCGCGCTCCAGCCTCGCTCGCCGGCGCGCCCGGGTTCCCAGGCAGCCGGCGCCCCACGCCCGCTAGCGCCCAGCACCGCGCCTGCCGCTCAGGTCCAACGTAGCGCCCGCCGGAGACCCTCCCCGTTCCCGCGGCGCGGCACCGGGAGCGGGGCGTCGCAGCGGCCCGAGGGGGAGCGAGCGAGGCCGAGGGGTGGTTTGGGTTAGCGGTGGCGCCGCGAAGATGGTCGCCAAACAGCGGATCCGTATGGCTAACGAGAAGCACAGCAAGAATATCACCCAGCGCGGCAACGTAGCCAAGACCTCGAGAAATGCTCCCGAAGAGAAGGCCTCCGTAGGACCCTGGTTATTGGCTCTCTTCATTTTTGTTGTTTGTGGTTCTGCAATTTTCCAGATTATTCAAAGTATCAGGATGGGCATGTGAAGAGACTGACCTTAAGATGTTTCCATTCTCCTGTGAATTTTAACTTGAACTCATTCCCGATGTTTGATACCCTGGTTAAAAACAATTCAGTAAATCATCCTGCCTCAGAATTATTTTTCATATCATCATTCATGTGTCATTCCAAGGTTTTTTCACAAGTCATTCCAAATTTTCTAGTCCATACCACAGTGCCTTGCAAAAGCACCACATGAATAAAGCAATAAAATTTTGATTGTTAAGCTACATTAGTGGACCCTACTTATTCAGTCATTAAAGAGTAAGTTTTTTAATGTGGTTATTAAGACAGTATACAGTATTGGTAATTAGATTAAGTCTGTGAGGACAGGGTCTAGATTTTGTTAAGCCTAATGAGTACATGCAGTTAGCTTAATTTAAAATTTGGAATCTTACGGTTTTTATATAGCTAGGCACTTATTACAATATCTTGAATTGAAAGCACACTCCCATATAGGGTCATGGACCTGTGCTGTAATAAGGTGCTTATAAATGGAACAACTATACAGTTAGCCTAGTTTTCCCACAATCTATAGCACCTAGGAAATTCTAAAAGCTTCTAAATGCCTAATGTAAAAGATGCTTATAGCCATGTTTACTTTAATATTATTTCTGTTACACTACCTTGGATTTTGCATGGGTGAATATACTAACCTGAGATATCATAAGAAAACAACTTGGTTGAGCATTTTGTAACTTAGTCACTTCAGTTTCACTAAAAGCTATCATGGTGGAGTAAAGTCAGGGAAGGTTTTGTTTATCTCACCAATGATTTCATCAGAATTACTTTAATGTATCAAAGGGGTCTACTATGGTAGAAAAAAAAATAATAATAATAATAGCAATGGGCCCGGTCCAGCGTGGCTCAGTGGTTGAGTGTGGACCTATGAACCAGGAGGACACCATTCAATTCCCGATCAGGGCATGTACCTGGGTTGCAGGCTTGATCTCCAATGTGTGGCATGCAGGAGACAGTCGATCAATGATTCTCTCTCATTGATGTTTCTATCTCTCTCTCCCTCTCCCTTCCTCTCTGAACTCAATAAAAATATGTTTAAAAAATAGCAGTGGTGCATTAAAAAAACTGGATAGTATTGAAATTAAATATTTTAATTTGAGGCTGTCAAGGAGTGGTGATGGAGTATACAAGTACTTTAGCTAGTTGCAGAATTGGCGTTTAGAATACCTTCCCAAAAAATCTGGTAGAAAGAATGGTACTGCACTAGCTCTGTAGATAGAGTGTCGGCCTGCAGACAGAAGGGTCCCAGGTTCGATTCCAGCCAATACCTCAATTGCAGGCTCCTCCCCACCCGGGCCCTGGTCAGGGTGTGTGTAGGAGGCAACCAATCGATGTGTTTCTCTCACATCAATATTTCTCTCTGTCTTTGCCTCTCTCTTCCACTCTCCAAAAAATCAATGGAAAAATTTCCTCAGGTGAGGATTATAAAAAAAAAAAGGTATCCCCCTTAAATAATGCCAAACAAATAGATCACTATATTATATTCATACATGTATTTTTTAAATTAATGGACTTTATTTTTTAGAGCAATTTTAGATTCACTTTAGAATTGAATGGAGAATACAGAGCTCCCAAATACCTCCTCCCCATACAGGCACAGCCCTGCCCACCATCAGCATTCTTCATCATTATGGTATAGTTGGGTGGAATTGTACTGAACATGATAGTGACACTGTGAAATTCTCTTTTAGTGCATGAAAATGTGCTTTTTGAACATTTAATTTTATATATAGGTTTCCATTTTTCAAGTAGGTCCACCAACATTAACCTTGACTACAAGAAGACAGATTTTTCTAGAGATTTTATTTGCTATGAAAATAGTAGTGTAAGTTGAATTGGTGAATTTCTTTGTTTCCAGGAACCAAATGGTTATTTAAGGGAGACCCAAGTTAAGTTTTTTTTTCCAAGTTAAAACGTAACTGGGTAGATAGGTAGTTTTTGCTTAACAAATAGTTCTATTTATAAGGAATTGAATATACTTATGCATGCATGGTACTCTCAAATTTGGAGCATGGTTCCCTTAATATATGGGTTGCTTTCAGTTCACCAGTGAGGTATCTGTTTGTTTGTGAAAAGATTGAGGAATTTGAATATCTCTATCCTTTTATTATGTGCTTTGCACCATCCCTGAAGTATTTTAAGCACAAATTTTAGCCTTTAAACCCATGCATCTCTACTTTGGTAGTGTTTAAATGCATTGTTGTGAAATGGATTCATGTTTATAAGTAGACCAGGTTTGGGAAAGGAACAAGGTTGGTTTTGATAATGTTCTCTCATTTAGTGTGCCAGATGTTCTGGAGTGAGACTCTTACATATTTATTAAATTTCTCCTCTTTTTGAGAGAGACAGTTGTCAATTTCCCCCCCTTAAGTATAAATTCTAGATTATTTATTTAACTAATTATATTTGACTAATTATCTGGAAATTTTTAATTTCAGACAAACATAATGTGTAGGCTCTGAAATCAGACTGCTAGAGAGCAAATCCTGATTCTACTATTTATTAGCTATGGAACTTGGGACAAGTTTAATCCCTCTGCCTTATCTATAAAATGGGGATAATAAATATATGTACAATATAGGCTCTTTGTAAGGATTAAGCATTGTAAGCAATCAATATTTGTTAAAACAGTTATAACCTCAGTTGAGGAGGTTTGAGTATCAATCAGTAAGTGCTCATGGAGCACTGTCTGATACTAATACTAACCCAGTTGGAGAAATACCTAATTCATTCTGTTGTCAATTTTTTTAAAGCGTTTTAGAATCTGATGTTTGTTCTGTTGTTTCGATGATCAGGAATAATCTGTTAATGTACTTGGACTAAGATTTAAACTGTAAGATTATCAACCTAACCTACCTCCATTTGAGTTGAAGCCTAGAATAGTGAAATGACCTGCCCATAGTTTCATAGGTAGTAACTTGGTAACAGGTCTTGATCAATCAGTATTATTTTTATTATACTTTTAGTCAACTGCTAGAAATAAAAAATCTTAAATGAATATGGGGGCAGTGTAATTTCTAATCCTCCTATATAATAAAAGCCTAATATGCAAATCAACCAAATGGTGGAATGACCGATGGAACGACCCATTGCTATGACGCGCACTGACCACCAGGGGGCAGATGCTCAATGCAGGATCTGTCCCCAGCCCTCAGGTCCCAGGCCAGCCAAGGTGGTTGCCAGTGGGGCCCCTTCTATTGCCCCGCTGGTTGCCCTGCAGAGGGAGGCAACTGGCAGTGGTGGTGGCTGGGCTGGCGAGTGGGTGGCACCAGGCCACCAAGGCGGGGGGGCCCCCAGTCGCTCCACAGGTTGCCCCACACATTGGCCCTGATCGCTAGGTACCCTACCCATGTATGAATTTTGTGCGCTGGGCCATTAGTTTATAATGAAATCTCTGGTTTGTGGTCCCTTACAATTTCTTTCAAGTTTCTTTAATTCATTTCTATTAGTAATTTCAGTCCAAAATTCATCTCTTTATTCTCTTAGTGATACATGTCGAAAATATAAACATTGTGTAAGGTGCTTATAAAGGACAGAAAGGTGATAATAACCCTTTCCTCAAAGAGATTATTTTAGATGGGGCACTTGTATTTGTAATGTTGGAGGAAAAATTTCCTCATATTTTCATCCTGTCTGCCTTTGAGTATCATATTCATCTTTTCAGTAGTACTTTTTGTTTTCTGAACTTTTTAACATAGTCTTAAAAGCAGCTTTAGTCATCCAGTTTTTTTTTATAAGAGTGTTTTCTAATTTAATGGCTTTTCCTTGCTTTTTATCTTGTTTTTCCTACTTTAGGGTTTTGTTTATTTTGGTATTGTTGCATTGTTTTGGCTAAATCTGTTTTTAATATTGTATTTTCCCAGTTTGCTTTTAGTTTGGTTTGTTTTCTAGCTTTAATTGTTGCCTTTACTTGTGTTTACATTTATAAGTATAAAAAAGTAAAGAATAAATTTATTTCCTTAAGAATTAGCTGCTATATTTGTGTGAGTCCCTTTGGTTTTAGGTGCCATGTTTGACAAAAGTACCTATAATTTTATGCCATTTAAAAACAGCTCAATATTCCTATGTTCACTTGGTTTCTAGGTCTATTCTGGATAGCAGGTTTTGTGAAGACATTTATTCTTTCTTGGACCTCAGATTTACCAGACATCTCATGGTATTTCCTTTTATATTATTTTTGTAAAGGTTGTCATTTATTCTCAGTGTATTTTGTATATATTTTACTTGCCAGTTGGATAACTAGGTTTTTTTTATTCACATATAAGATGTGAAAGCTTTGTGCTAATTGTTGTTCCTCTAGTTATACATACAGTGTTATAAGCTCACATCTTTTCTGCTTACTACATTGGTTTCCTCTTATTTTTTAAGGCACAATTATTTGATTCTAATGAATTTATGATTTTATTAAGTATCAACTGGATTTTTAAACTGTGAGTTTCCTGGGTATAGAGTTTTTGATATAGTGAAGTTATTTGCCAACTTAGGGTCTCAGTAGATATGACCTCTTGTCTTCTGACCTCTTGTGAGCAAATTACTGAGTTCTTCTCTATTGAATCAAACTCAGAGTCTGTGATTCTGTTTCAGATGTGGTGATGTGTCTTTGTCATGGGGATGAGCTGTGTTTTTAGAGAGATGCTTTTCTGGAGAAGGTATCATATAATTGTTTTTGTAGCACTTAATTGTATAGGTTGGTAACTCGTTTGATTAATGAAGCCAGAGCTGCAATTTTACCCCAGGTGCTCTAATTCATTCACCAATATTTTGTAGAATAGCTTTTATGTTCCAAAAACTGCACGAGGGCTTGAGAGACAGGCAGTACTCACACAAATATAAGCTATTGTCTGAAATAGGCTTATGACAAACTCTTTACTGATGTTTAAAAACAGCTTAAATGTAGTGTTTGAGGATTGTATACTTATATAAAATAGGGTGTGCTGCTAAGTACATACTCAAAAAATATTCTTTTAGGTTGGAAATATTCAGTTACCTAAAAGAATACACAATGATTAGATTTCTGCTTCCCATTTTTTGTCTGGCTTTAATGTTTTTATTGATTTTATTTAGAGAGAGAGGAAGGGAGAGGCATAGAAACACTGATGAGAGAGAAACATCAATCGGGAATTGAGCCCCCAACCCGGATATGTGCCCTGACCGGGAATCAAACTGGTGACCTCTTGGTTCATAGGTTGATGCTCAACCACTGAGCCACACCGGCTGGGTATACCTCTGGTTTTAAAAAAAAGCAACTAGGTATTTAACAGCACCTATCTAAAATATAAGATCTCCTATTAATTTAACATAAAGATAAGTAAAAGAAAACATCTACCAACTAGTTGCTACCAAGAGGAAGAAAATACATTTTTTAAATTATAATTGTTATCTGTTATTAGGTCCAAGTTTCCAGCATTTTAAAGATATATAGAATGACAGTTGAATAGAATAAACTTACAGTTTTGTATATTGCTTATATTTTGTCATTTGGAAATTTTATAATTTTATAGCTTTGTGCAGGTTAATAAATATGGCTTTTATGAAGTAACTCTAATATGGTGACAGGTGCAGAAAAGAAGGTAGGACATTTTTCCTTTTTCTCCTTCTGCTTTGTTTTTAAAGGACTATTTATTTAAAAAAAATTTTTTTTAATTGATTTCAGAGAGGGAGGGAGGGAGGGAGGGCGAGAGATAGAGAAACATCAATGATGAGAGAGAATCATTGATTGGCTGCCTCCTGCACGCCCCACACTGGGGATCGAGCCCGCAATCTGGGCATGTGCCCTTAACCGGAATTGAACCTGGGACCCTTTAGTCTGCAGGCCAACACTTTATCCACTGACCAAACTAGCTAGGGCTAAAGGACAATTTTAATTTGATGGATCAAGCCATAAAAAACATGGCAAGTAGAGAACCATAATTACTTTATTTTCAAAAATTATTAGAAGATTCTCTTTAAATGGGAACTAGAGAGTTTTTCTATCCACACTTTTCTTTGTGTGTGATGATATAAGAGCAACTTTTCTTATGTGGCTATCACTGATTGTTAAATGTGTTTAATGCATTGTATGAAGTGCTTTGCATTCATTATTTCCTTTTCTTCACAGAAACACTAATAAATCCCCATTTTATAAACAAGGAACCTGATGCTTAGGTTTAGTGCTTACATTTTAAACTTTTAAGTACAACTGCCTGTTATTGTATACTAGAGGCCCAGTACAGGAAATTCGGGCATGGGTAGAGTCCCTAGGCCTGGCCAAGCGATCAGGGCCTTCCTTCCCCCGTCTGTCAGCTAGGGTTTCTTCATTCCACGCTGCCCCCTGGTGGTCAGTGCACATCATAGTGAGCAGTCGAACTCCCAAGGGAGCAATTTGCATATTAGCCTTTTATTATATAGGATTTTTATTATAACTTGTAATTTATTAGCTCTTCCCTAGTTTAAAAATAAAGACTAGCCTTCCTGGAGAATTGAAACCACCATTATCACCTTATTTCCCTATTTTGGTATTTTCCCCCATAAGGTGTGAGCCCACAAAACTCCATCATCTTTTAAATAGGAATTAACCCTGAGCAGTTTTTCTCAAGCTTATTTGTAAAAAATTAAAGATGAACATAAGAATTACTACTTGAAGAAACTGCTTTTCATTATTTCAGATATAACATGACAGGTACAGTTTTGACTGTTTATAGAATTATCTCTTATCTGTTTTGTTCCTGAGTTGTCACTGCTGAAAAAATTTTGAGTAGATATTCCACAAACAATATATATAGCAGGTGTTATATAGTGAGTTTAGATTTAAAAGATTGATGTTAAAACAATATATTTTTGTTACTATGGTAAATTTGTTTAAAAAGACACACTTCAAGAATATTAGTTTTCTCTACTAGTGATCTGTAAAAACATGGAGAACCCAACCCCCTCAATGTACATGTATTTCTGTAGTATGGAAAATATCAACCACTGTAAAACAGTTGATTTTATTACAAATAAAATAGCTTTCCTTTATATACATATATAGAGAGTGGAATTGATTAGAATCCTGGTTTTATCTCTTAAACTGAGCAAACTTGATTAAGTTATTTAACCTTTTTTGCTGTTGTGTCCTTTAGTGGTAAAGTGGAGATTCCTACTAGCATCTCAGCATTGTGGGGATTAAAGAGATCATCCATGTAAAAGCTTAATGCTGCTTAGTCCATAGTGAATATTCAATATTTGTTAGTTTATTGTTAGATCACACTGAACAAGAAGACTTGTTTTTGGATACTAAGTGCTGTAAGAAATTCCATTTGTCTTGTAAAATGAATAATATTTGTTGGTTCTTCACTAAGGAATATAAGTAGTAATCCTTTTGGCATTCTAAGTTCATTTCCTAAGGAAGATTATGACGCAGAAACTTTGTTTTGATCACAATCACATAGCTTAATTCCAGAAAAATGAAATTGACTCCTTGAGCAAATTCTAATTTGTATCAATATTTTAATAAAGAATGCTTTCCTCATGTGTTTTATTTACTGTTAATTGTTAAAATGTGGCTGTTGCTAGGACTAGGAAGAGGATTCTTAATTTTTTGTTCTCTTTTCTTTTAAACAGGGTTTGTGGATGCACTTAGATGTTTGCAATGAGCACTGTGGCTGGCATGCCCCAGTGTTTTGGATACCAATGCATAGGACTCCATAGTAATCGAATTTATCAGAGGCGAACGTCATGAGCATAGTGATCCCATTGGGGGTTGATACAGCAGAAACGTCATACTTGGAAATGGCTGCAGGCTCAGAGTAAGTATTTAAAGATTTTTGGATAGGCAAAATATTTCATACAGTTATTTTAGCACAACCAAGCAGTGCTTGATTTGCATTTATATTTTTCTCACTTTAGACTCTTGTCTAAAATAAAATATCAGAAGGTAAAAATCCCTTTAACTAAAATTACTTTTATAAATAACTTTTGAATCAAAATGATGTATCTTTTTCTAATTCTTTTTGTCTTTTCCATTTGCTAATTGTTGACATCAAGAATCAATATATAATTGGTTATTGTTTGTTTAGATTGTAAGATTTGTCATGTTTATATTGGAATATAATTTAGTTTTAAATTTGAATCTTTAATATCCATTTAAACATGGGTGTGTGTTTTAAGTTGAGTAAAAATCAAAATTTAAGTTCTTTTTAAATAAGAAAAAGGGAGTGTTTCCTGCTGTTTATTTTGACATTTTTTGCTTTTATGGGAGCCATTTCTGATGGATTCAGTGAAAGGTTCTTACCTTGCCTCCAGACTATTTGGTCTAGGTGATTGTGTGGACAGATTTTGTTTTATTTTGGTTGTTTTTTTTTTAATAACCAGCCACTTTAATACTAAGTTATTGCTGTGAATATTGAGTGGTTATTTGTTTTTGGGAATTGCAAGGGGTTCAAGTGACAGTGTTGGAAGCTGAAGCATGGAAAGATTCATATGTTCGTTCTCTGATTCAATACATAGTTGCTGAATGGGACTCTTTTTGACCAGAAAGTGGAAGTTAATGGAATTTAAGTTTTAAGGAAATTTATTTTAGGGCTGCTAGAACTGGTGAATGGAAAGGATGAAAAGAATTTACTGTTCCTTTGCTGGCATTTCAAGTGGCCTAGAAGTATTTTTACCACTCCTTCTGCCATTGGAAAAGACAGATGCTCTCTAATATTCTTATAATAGACTATACAGTCCATTTAACTGTATGATTATTGTAATATATTTTTTAAGAACCATTATGTTTTTTTTGGTACTAAAATGTATGAGTTACTTTTGTTGTAAAATAATAGATTCCCAAACAAGGCACTCTTGTAACAGTTAATTGCTGCCCAAATAGGGATACTACTGAGAAAGGAAAGAACCTAGAAGCAGGGCTTGAGAGGCAAGAGGTTTCAAGTCTAAAGTACTAGTCTGTCTTAATGTAAACATCTATCTTTGAGATGCAAATCCATATTTGATAATAGTTATAGGCATTTATTGGTAATAATAAAAGATTCCTGACTTATTAAAAATAATTCAATGGTCTTTTAAATTAGCCTTTTAAGCAATTAATACAAGATATAATTTATGAAATATTACTTACATGCTAGATAGGGATTTTTCTAGTATACAATGTGAGGTACATTTATCTGTGCCTTGTTTGAATGTCTAATATGGGTACTATAAGGCAATTCATGATGAAATTATGAAAACCACATAATTATACAATTAAAAGAGAATGAATAATACATTGAAAGAGCAATGTCGAGGATAGCTTCCTGCCTATGTTCTTTACTAAATACATTTATAATGTATAGAATATAAGTATGATTTATGTTATGGAGCCAAATCTTTTCTGGTATAAATAAGGCCATTTTTATTATGGAAAAATTATCAGTTTCTAGGTAATGATAGAATGACAGTCTTTGAAGTAATTATTTTAGGGAAAAAATTTTTTTTACTCCGCATACAGGTATGTATCACTTGGGCATAGTTTCTCCCACTCAGTGGACACAGAAAGTATAGCTGGTGCCAGTTTTTATTATGGGACAACCATTAGTGTGTTTTTTGGTTTGATTTTCAAATTTTTGAATTCTCTTTTCTTTAGTATAAAACCTGGAAGCTTAAAAAGAGTCTTAAATCACATTTTTTCCCTTCCCACAGAAACAGAAAGCTTTTGGAATTATTTTCATAAGAACATTTGATATAATTAACATGTTGCTTCCTTTCAATTTCAAATACATAATCAAAAGATATTATAGTTGTGTAAGATACAGTCTGCTCAAAGAAGGGTGTATGGGACTTCCCTGTACATTTCTTTGTTTACCTAGTGTGAAGCTACTTAATTTTTTCAAAATAAGATGTTTTTTAAAAAGAGAATTACATTTTATTGTACTCAGGTGGTTATATACTGTTATTAATTACTAGAGGCCTGGTGCATAAAATGCATGCATGGGTAGGGTCTCTAGGCCTGGCTGGCGATCAGGGCCAATCTGTGGGGCAACCAGCGCAGCAATTAGGGAGACCCCACTGGCACCCGCCTTGGCCAGCCTGGCACTGCCCACTTGCCGGCCCCACCAACTGGCAGCGGAGTGGTGCCGGCCCGCTCACTGGCTGGCCCTACCCCTGATCGCCCTGCTGCCACCAGAAGCCTCCCTCTGTGGGGCAAAGCCCCCTGATTGCCCTGCTGCCGTCAGTTGCCTCCCTCTGCAGGACGACCAGCTGGGCAATTGTTGGGGGTGCCCTCTGGCACCTGCCTTGGCTGGCCTGGGGCCTGCAGGCTAGGGGCAGCTCCTGTGTTGAGCGTCTGCCCCCTCGTGATCAGTGCATGTCATAGCGACCAGTCGTTCCACCGATCATTCCGCTGTTCGGCCAGTTTGCATATTAGGCTTTTATTATATAGGATATGTTAGTTACTTTAAAGAGAAAAGATTGTACAGTTAAAATATAGTATATCACTAATAAATTAAACTGATTTAAAATTTAACACAGATGGACCTGGAAATTATTATGCTAAAATGAAATAAACCAGTTAGAGAAAGACAAGTACCATATGATTTCACCTGTATGTGCAATCTAATGAACAAAGTAAACTAACAAAGTGGAGACAGACTCATGGATACAGAGAACAGACTGACAGTGGTCACAGGGCAGGGAATGGAGACTGGGGAGATGGGTGGAGGCATTAAAATAATGGACACAGACAACAGTATAGTGATTGCCACAGAGAAGGAGGGGGTGGAGGGAAGTAGAAGAGGGTAAAGAAGAGATAAGTGGTGATGGAAGGAGATTCAACTTGGGGTGGTAAACACAAAATACAATATGCAGATGATGTGTTGTAGAATTGTATACCTGAAACATATAATTTTATTAACCAATGTCACCCTCCAAATTTTTAATTAAAAAAAAAGAAAAGGGTTTGGATTGAAGTATTAATGTGATTCTTTTTGACTCCCAATTTCTGAGATTACATTTTTACCATCTGTATTTTGCTATAGTATTTGGTAATAATTTCAGTGTCACTAGAGCCACCTGTTGAAAGAATTTATTAATTTGTTGAATTGGTTGGGCACTATTAGCCTGAATTTATATTATTGAAGGTACTGAAATATTTTGCATGTAGTAAAATGTTTTCAGTAGCTTTTTATTTATTTCACTAGAGGCCTGATGCACGAAATTCATGCAAGGGTAGGCCTTCACAGCCCCGGCTGCCTCAGCCCTCGCAGCCCCAGCTTCTTCCAGAAGATTGTCTGGACAGTCATTCCACTGTTCAGCCGTTTAGTTGATTTGCATATTATGCTTTTATTATAGATTTTTCACTAGTGCTCAACATTTTTGCTTATGGTTGCTTTACATTTAATCCACTATCAAGAAACTAATACTTTCTGCTACTCTCCAAGTGTTGATTTGCTTATCTTAATTCAGAAGTACTTTCACTTATCTCTTAACCATCCCAGCAAAAATTCAGGCAGGAATGATTCCCATTTTACAAAAGAAATGCAGCTCAAGGAGATTAACAAATTTACCTAAGACTACATAATTAATAAAAACTAGAGTTAGATTTGAACCCAGGGTTGCTTAGCTCTAGATCCATGCTGCCACATAGGTCAAAAGAGCCAGGTTTTGTTAAAGATGAGTAAAATGAAGCAAAATACCACATGTGATAAAATGAGGACAATTGTTACACAAAACCTGTTCTCCATTTTAAAAATTTTCTTGTATACTATTGTAATGTATCTAATTTTATTATGTCTTTGAAAAATAATAGATCATAACAAGGATGAAAGAAATGGAAAGTTTTGATCACAAATCTGAAGGAGCATATGGAGACAGACCTTTTACACCCATTATTATAACATTTAGGGAGCCAGTTTATCCAGGTGCCATTACTGATACCCAAGTGTGTGTTATTGAATGTTTTAATATTAAAAGTAAAATTAGAGGTTTTACCTAAAATACTGGTATAAACTTCTTATTAAAATTCAACTATATTTTGAAGGTTTATTACAGGGAAGAAATTAAGTTTTTGATGAGGAAGAAGGAATTATAAAAGTCCAATTTCTGAGGTGTCAAGAGCTTAATTATTCTATAAATTTATTTTTCTCTAAATGCTACTCTTAATTTAATGATTAGCACTTCTCTTTTTTTAAATCTTAAATTCAGTTCACCTAACTTAAATGTCTGCACTAAGAATGTATAATATGGCTTGGATGATAATTTCTGATGGCTTTTTAAAGAAAATGGGATATCCTCCTATATAATAAAAGGCTAATATGCAAATCAAACGAATGGCGGCATGACCAGTCGCTATGATGTGCACTGACCACCAGGGGGCAGACGCTCAACATAGGAGCTGCCTTTTGGTGGTCAGTGCGCTCCCACAGGGGAAGTGCCGCTCGGCCAGAAGCCATGAGCCGGGCTCACTGCTGGCGAGCACAGTGGCAGTGGCGGGAGCTTCTCCCGCCTCCACAGCAGCGCTAAGGATGTCCTACTGATGGCTTAGGCCCGCTCCTGGGGGAGCGGGCCTAAGCCACCAGTCAGACATCCCCCGAGGGCTCCCGGACTGCGGTAGGGCGCAGGCTGGGCTGAGGGACTCCCTGAATGCACGAATTTCATGCACCAGGCCTCCAGTTTTGATATAAACAAATAAGATTTAAAATTAGTAAAGTGGTCCAGAAAAACGTGGCAACATTACGTAGATTACTGTAAACAGAATGGTAGTTGTTTTGTCTTCTAAGTTCTTGACAGTAATTTAGAATTAAAACACATTTGAAAATAGCTTATTTTCATTTTTAAGAATGGAAATAGTGCATAAAAATTTTAATGACCAAAAATGCTCTCCATATTTGTTAAGTTTGTGAAGTAATGAAAATTAAATGGTATATTTTCAGGATTACCAGAACTCAAAGGCTTTGTGTCACTTTCTAATAAAGCAACACATACTACCATTTTATAATACAAAAATGAGGTAAAGCTATTTACCTCATCAAGTCGCTAATCCACAGGCATAAATAGCACTCTAGTCAATTTTACAGAAATAATGGGGATAATTTGGTGGGAAAAGTGCTAGACCAACTTAAGAGATCTGGGCTTTAGTGTTTTCTTTACTATTATAACACCATGTGACTTAGAGGGTTTATATGGCAGGTCCCAAGGATACACAATGAGTTAGTAGTAGTAGAGTTAGGGCTTGAAACTAGATTTTGTGACACTTAGATCAGTTATCTCCTGGAGGTTGGACAACATGATCTTTAAAATACCTTCAAGGGCAGTGCCTGAACATCACTTTGGAGCAGCAAAGATTCTGTTTCCTGAGTAGTTCCTGTCCTACTCTGTCCTACACCAAGCAGGACTTAGCAGCCTACCCTCCACCCCTAGCATCATGACATCATTGTTGGGGGTTCAGAAACTGCTCTCACACTATACCGATCTAGACCCAGCAGGAACAGATATACTACCACCTGTTCTAGGCCAGAACAAATCTACTTCCAGTCTGAGGAAAAGAAACCATACCCTGAACACTCCCTTGGGACCAGATGCAAAGCAGTCCTACCACATCTTTGTTCTACCTGCGCTACTTACCAAATCTTTGCAACATCATATCACCTTCTCCAGACCCCCAACATCACCTCAAGGGATCAGAGGAAGGGCCTGAGAATGACTAATTTGGATTACATCTTGACCTTGTCAGTATTATCTGTGCCTCTCTTTCCTATAATTCCTTGGACACTGTCTAAATTGTAGGCCTATTCAGATGTTTGAATTCTTTCATTGTTCTTCCTTTTATTCTTCCATGTGCTGCGTATAATTTGGCTTTTACTTTAACCATGGTACTATCACATTGGAGTTAATGCATAGTTTTCAGACCTTATGTTGCTTGTTTTCTTAGCAGGATTTGATACTATTGACTCTTCCCACATTTGGCTTTAGTGGTTTTCTTTTTCTTTTCATTGTAGTAAAATATACATAACATAAAACTTACCAGTTTAACTATTTTTAAGTATACAATTCAGTGTCAAGTACTATCAGTGTTGTGCAGTCATCACTACTGTTTCCAGAGTAAATATGTAAGACTTGGAACAAGATGGTTTCTGTTGCAGCTACTCAGCTCTGTTGTAGTGGAAAGTCAGACAGTATGTACAAATGAATGGGCATGACTGTGTTCCATTAAAACAGTGGTTCTAAACCTTCCTAATGCCGCGACCCTTTAATACAGTTCCTCATGTTGTGGTGACCCCCAACCATAAAATTATTTTCTTTTTTTTAATTTTTAAAAATATATTTTATTGATTTTTTACAGAGAGAAAGGGAGAGAGATAGAGAGTCAGAAACATCGATGGGAGAGAAACATCAATTATCTGCCTCCTGCACACCTCCTACTGGAGATGTGCCCGCAACCAAGGTACATGCCCTTGACGGGAATCAAACCTGGGACCCTTGAGTCTGCAGGCCCACGCTCTATCCACTGAGCCAAACCGGTTAGGGCCATAAAATTATTTTCATTGCTACTTCATAACTATAATTTTGCTACTGTTAATGAATCATAATGTAAATATCTGTGTTTTCCGATGGTTTTAGGCTCTACAGCAGCAGTTCTCAACCTGTGGGTTGAGATCCACAGGTTGAGAACCGCTAGCAGGGTCGCCTAAGATCATCGGAAAACACAGATATTTACATTAAGATTCATAACGGTAGCAAAATTATAATTATGAAGTAGCAACGAAAATAATTTTATGGTTGGGGGTCACCACAACATGAGGAACTGTATTAAAGGGTCACGGCATTAGGAAGGTTGAGAACCACTGCATTAAAACTTTATTTACAAAGTTAGGCAACAGGCTGGGTTTGGCTCAGGGATCCTAGTTTGCTGACCTCTTGTTTAGAGAGAGTGAATCTTGAGGAGGTACAGCTTCTAATAAAGAATACCATTTTTCTCTGATTTCATTGGCATAATAAAGTAAATACTACTAGTTCAGTGGTATGACTTGCTTTAAAATTATAGCAACAGCCTTAGCCAGTTCGGCTCAGTGGATAAAGCATCAGCCCTCGGGGTGACGGGTCCTGGGTTCGATTCTGGTCAAGAGCACATACCTTGGTTGCAGGCTTGATCCCAGTGCGGGAGGCAATTAATGGATCACATGGATGTTTCTCTCTCCTCCCTTCCACTTCCTCTAAAAATCAGTGGAAAAATATCCTCAGCTGAGGATTAACAACAAAACAAATGTTAAAAATAGCTACAATTGTAACAACAACTTGATAAGAATTTCTTACTTATTAGAAATATTTATTGAGGGCTTATTATATACCAGCTACTGTTTTTAGGTGCTGGTGACACAACTCCATATCTAAAATCTTGTATTTATATTCAGATTGTTTTTCCTTTTGTAAAATGGAAAACAACACTTTTTTCTTGGAATCCTGTTCTTAAACTTGCCCTCTGGATCTCATCCCCTCTCACCTTTTCAAGATCTTGATACTTCACTCTTGCCTGATGAAGTATCTTCAGTTTCTCTCTATATTAGATCATTCCCATCACATAAATATGTTAAAACAAAACTCCTGTCCCTTTTATTTATTCTTTCATTTCTCTGTTCCTCTTATCAGCAAGCTCCCTGAAAGAGTTATTTGCACTCAACATCAGGCTGCATAACACCACTATACCCATGTTGTCATAGTAATTGGTAGTCTTTTATAATTTATATAGATTTCTCAGAATTTGATGTAAATAACCACATTCTCCTAATAGAAAGATTTAACTGTTGGCTTTCTGGGTACTACATTTAACTGGCCACACTCTTATTTTTTTGCTTGATTTTCCCCCATATCTGGTTTTGTTTTGTTGTTTTTTCCTCCAGGCTCATCTTTTTCTTTAAATAACTCCATCTCTATCCAGTTGCATAAGCCCAAACCCTAAGGTGTCATTCTTTTTTGTTTATTAAATAAGAAGTTTATTTAAACAACTAGAGTCCCGGTGCACGAAATTCATGCACGGGGTGTGTGTGTGTGTGTGTGTGTGTGTGTGTGTGTGTGTGTCCCTCAGCCCAGCCTGCACCCTCTCCAATCTGGGACCCCTCGAGGGATGTTCGACTGCCCGTTTAAATCCGATCCCGGTGGGCAGTCAGACATCCCTCTCACAATCCAGGACTGCTGGCTCCCAACTGCTCGCCTGCCTGCCTTCCTGATTGCCCCTAACCACTTCTGCCTGCCAGCCTGATCACCCCCTAACCACTCCCCTGCCAGCCTGATTGATGTCTAACTGCTCCCCTGCCAGCCTGTTTGCCCCCAACTTTCCTCCTCTGCTAGCCTGGTCACCCCTAACTGCCTTCCCCTGCAGGCTTAATTGCCCCCAACTACCCTTCCTTGCAGGCCTGGTCCCTCCCAACTGCCCTCACCTGCTGGCCTGATCACCCACAACTGCCCTCCCTTGCAGGCCTGGTCCCTCCCAACTGCCCTCTCTTGCTGGCCATCTTGTGGTAGCCATCTCGTGTCCACATGGGGGCAGGATCTTTGACTACATAGGGGCAGCCATCTTGTATGTTGGAGTGATGGTCAATCTGCATATTACTCTTTTATTAGATAGGATAAGAAGCTTGACTTGAAGGGGAAACTATCTAGGATTCATTTCTTTTAGAGTAATTTAATCCCTACTGAAAGACAGATTGGCCTGCGTATAACAGCTGTATACAAAGAAGTTATAAGATTGACCTTGGTTTTACAGACTCAAATCTCAGAGGGAAGGCAGGTGTGGGTGGGTGGGTGGTAAGAGATTAACCAAAGAACTTGTTTGCAAATATGCATAATCTATGGACACAAACAATAGTGTGTGTGGTGAATGTCTGTGGAGCAGGGTCAGGGTGGACTAGAAGGGGTCAATGGGGGAACAAAGGGGCCATATGTAATACTTTCAACAATAAAGATTTTAAAAAAAGGAAAATATTAAAATTCTCCAATCACACAGGTATGCAAGGATTTTTATGTTGTTCTTTTTATGTTGTTAACCAGTAAGAGCAAAATATCTTCCTGGAATATAAAGATAAGAGCTGAATGAGTATGCCACTAAATACTCATTTACAGAACAAGTATTTTTCCCCATTCATCTCCATTAGATGTAGATCAAAATATACCATTGGCCATTTAGTTTTCAAAAATGCAAATGTTTGTGCACCTACATCAGTTACTTTATGTACAATAAAGGCAAGAGAAAGGGAAAAATGAAAGAATTGAGAACACTATACTGTAGTAGTCAGAATGTGGTGGAATCAAATTGCAGTTTTCTAATTGAGAATATCTTGGTCTGGAGGAACAGAGTTCTGGAGTAAAATAGCAGGTTCTCTTTTTAGTAGACAACTCATATCTGCTGCTGGAACACATCAGTTATATCGTCATCCTCTATTTCCAGCTATGCAAGTGTGTCTGTTTCATTGGTTGGCTACCCGTCAAAATCAGAATCTGATCTGCTTCATTGACAAACCCTGTGGTTCACAATACACTTCCAATAGTTTACTAAGTGGTGTATGCCTCTCAATCTTAAACATACGTTATCTGAGTAACTGACTGTACTGACCATGATAGACTACATTAGGACAATGTAGAAATAGGGATATAAAATTCTTCAATATAAGAAGTTTAATGCCCAACTGGTATGACTCAGTGGACTGAGCATCGAACCATGAACCAAGAGGTCACGGGGTTCGATTCCTGGTCAGGACACATGCCCGGGTTTCAGGCTCGATCCCCAGTAGGGGGCATGCAGGAAGCAGCTGATCCATCTCATTGATGGTTTCTATCTCTTTATCCCTTTCCCTTCCTTTCTCTATAATCAATTTAAAAAATATTTTTTTAAAAATCAGCTTTCTCATAAAAAAAAGCAAATGGTGGTATTTTTTTAAGTGATTATATTTTGACTAGGATATTTTAAATCATACTCTCTTTATCTGAAATGAAATTTCCCAGATCATATAGTTAAAAAGTAAGTTTAAAATATGGTTTTCTCAACTCTAGAGTCTATTAAAGATCCTTTTTGGAAGCTCTATGGCAGGCATCCTCAAACTACGGCCCGCGGGCCACATGCGGGTGTTTTTGCCGTTTTGTTTTTTTACTTCAAAATAAGATATGTGCAGTGTGCATAGGAATTTGTTCATAGTTTTTTTTTAAACTATAGTCCGGCCCTCCAACGGTCTGAGGGACAGTGAACTGGCCCCCTGTTTAAAAAGTTTGAGGACCCCTGCTCTATGGTAATGTGCTATATGGTATGGTAATGTGAAAAATAGGCACTTGAAGCTGATTCAAGCTTTGTGTGGCTAAAGAGCCAAATAAAAGATTCTGTTATAAAGAAAACAATCAAATAAAATGTCTTTCAAAATTCAGAATAGTCTATTAAGGGGAAAAGTAGATTCAAAGAAGTTTGGCCTATCATTTAATAACTAGAAATTCAGTGGATGAAAAGATAACTTGAAGCATATTTGGCAAATGACACTAGTTTGGTAAAGTTTTTTAAACTTTACCAAACATTATAAGAAGGAAGGTTGCCAAAGAATTATTGGGAGCTTCTTGTTGGTAGTATAATTAATAGATTCAGAGATTACCAAGAGTTAAGTCTTCTTTTAGTAATAAAATAGTTTAGTTTTTCATTTCCACATGATCATTGAAAGCAACTCAGTGTCAGATGCATCTAAGTGTGGTTAATGGGCACTGTTCTATACCTAATAAAAATTAATGTAGATAAATCATCAAGGTGGGTTGGTCCTATACTTAATAATGAAAGGAACTTAAGGATTGTTCTTGGCCTTTTGTCTAAGATCAAGTGGAAGGAACTTAAGGATAAAATTACCAAATTATTGTAATAGCAAGTTGCACATTTTAATAATCCCTTCTTAGATACAAAGGTAACCAGTTTGTACCCTGGCCACCATACACTCATAAGGATCACTTTGAAACTATTCAGAGTACTAAGCTTTTCAGTAGAGCAAAGAACTGAGCAAAGGTAACTTGTTTGTAAATGGAGAAAGGGGAAGAAGTCTGGGAGACTACTATCCAGCTGGTGTGGCTCAGTTGGTTGGGTGTGGTCCCATGCACCAAGAGGTTGGGGTTCGATTCCTGGTGAGGGCACATGCCCATGTTGTGGGCTTGATCAGTTCTCAGTAGGTGTGTGCAGGAGTCATTTGATTGATAGTTTCTCTTTCATTGATGTTTCTATTCTCTCCCTCTCCCTTCCTCTCTCTCTAAAAAATAATTTTTTTTAAAAAAATATGACTACTATTATGAAGAGCCCCTGTGCCTACCTCTGATGGCACTACTATAATCATTGATACACTTGTTTTTTTTCCCCCATACATAATTTTCTTGAGAAGAGCCACTTCTTTCACGTCTTTATATTTTAATTTCCAGCATGTTAGTGTCTTCTACTTAATGTGTGCTCAAATGTTTATGGAATGAATGAAAATTGTATAATTGTAAGTTTTTTAAAGACAGAGACAGTATCTTTATATCTCATAGTCCCTGGCAAACATTACGCTCTTTATTATGTTGGTTTAATCAGTGCAAGTCAAACTGAGGTCTATGATGTAGTCCCCAAAGGGCTCTGAGTAATAGGAAGTTAAAAATTTTTGCTATTTTAATTTTGAGCTAGAAAACATTTATGTTCAGAGTCATCCTGGATAACCGCCACTTCATATGGAATACTGCCATGTAATTTGTGTGCAAGTTCTTGAATTTGTATTCAATGGTTTTGGTACACAGAACACCTAACGTCCTACTTTAACATAATGTTTCCAAATCTACAAAGAAAAATCTCCTTCTCTCTATTATAGGGTTTTGTATATTACTTAATTTTTTAAAAAACAGCTAAATAAACACTACCCTGAAGTCTAACTGACTTCTTATGGTTCTTGAAGACTCCCCATGCCATTTTTTTCTTTTTGCATATGCATGGATATTGTCTTTCTCCATCATTACTGGTTTTTTAATTAATTTTTTTTTCAGTAGAAGATACTCCTGGTATAAAATTCAAATATTCAAAGTCTTATATATCTTTCAGAAGCATTCTCACCTTTAACAAAACCTCATAACGTTATTTCTTATCTTTCCTGTTACTCAAGTTAGATGTATCCTTCTCTTGGACCCCCTAGAATCTAGATCCTAAAATCTGACCTTTTTCAACTCCTTCAAGGAGGTCTTTCTAGATTCAACCAAACATTTCAGACTTACAAAACTATCATAAACCATACTTGGCACTAGTCTACATGGTATGTAGGACAAGAGCCACAACTTGTCAGAGATTAATATCAGATGTTGCTCTCTATGTGAGACCATGTAGGAATACAGTCCGCCATCCAGGAACTATTTTCTTTGGCTTCTAAGGTGACTAGTCAGGTACAAGGAGACAAGATCCACATTGGACTAGTGTGAGAGTCTCCTGATTTTGAAGTCTCATGTCCCTCAGTAGCCAATATTTCTTGCCATAAGCATAGACTTCTAGGTTCTTTCAAGGGACGTGCCAGTTAGGAATTACTGCATCTTGGGGAAGTTCTGTTCTGTGGCATCTACATCAAGTATTTATAGTTTTTCCAGTCCAGTTACAATTAATTTACCAATCAAGGGCTATTTTTATTAATGTACCTAGCAATACAGCAAATTACATTATCAGGTTTTTTTTAGTGAACAGAGGTAGAAAGTTAACTAATTATCAAAGTCTCACCCTAGCCAGTTTGGTTCAGTGGATAAAACATCAGCCTGTATACTGAAGGGTCCCAGGTTTGATTCTGGTCAAGGGCACATGCCCAGGTTGCAGTCTCAATCCCTAGTAGGGGGCATGCAGCAGGCAGCCGATCAATGGTTATTTCTCATCCATCTCTCTCTCT